>NC_044986.1:24688165-25347713 GCF_008728515.1 Papio anubis | reverse complement strand
AATGGGAGACTTCAACACTCCACTGTCAACATTAGACAGATCAACGAGACAGAAAGTTAACAAGGATATCCAGGAATTGAACTCATCTCTGCAGCAAGCAGACCTAATAGACATCTATAGAACTCTCCACCCTAAATCAACAGAATATACATTCTTCTCAGCACCACATCACACTTATTCCAAAATTGACCACATAATTGGAAGTAAAGCACTCCTCAGCAAATGTACAAGAACAGAAATTATAACAAACTGTCTCTCAGACCACAGTGCAATCAAACTAGAACTCAGGACAAAGAAACTCAATCAAATCCGCTCAACTACATGGAAACTGAACAACCTGCTCCTGAATGACTACTGGGTACATAACAAAATGAAGGCAGATATAAAGATATTCTTTGAAACCAATGAGAACAAAGATACAACATACCAGAATCTCTGGGACACATTTAAAGCAGTGTGTAGAGGGAAATTTATAGCACTAAATGCCCACAAGAGAAAGCAGGAAAGATCTAAAATTGACACTCTAACATCACAATTAAAAGAATTAGAGAAGCAAGAGCAAAGGCATTCAAAAGCTAGCAGAAGGCAAGAAATAACTAAGATCAGAGCAGAACTGAAGGAGATAGAGACACAAAAAACCCTCCAAAAAATCAATGAATCCAGGAGTTGGTTTTTTGAAAAGATCAACAAAATTGACAGACCGCTAGCAAGACTAATAAAGAAGAAAAGAGAGAAGAATCAAATAGACGCAATAAAAAATGATACAGGGGATATCACCACCGACCCCACAGAAATACAAACTACCATCAGAGAATACTATAAACACCTCTACGCAAATAAACTGGAAAACCTAGAAGAAATGGATAATTTCCTGGACACTTACACTCTTCCAAGACTAAACCAGGAAGAAGTTGAATCCCTGAATAGACCAATAACAGGCTCTGAAATTGAGGCAATAATTAATAGCCTACCAACCAAAAAAAGTCCAGGACCAGATGGATTCACAGCTGAATTCTATCAGAGGTACAAGGAGGAGCTGGTACCATTCCTTCTGAAACTATTCCAATCAATAGAAAAAGAGGGAATCCTCCCTAACTCATTTTATGAGGCCAACATCATCCTGATACCAAAGCCTGGCAGAGACACAACAACAAAAAAAAGAATTTTAGACCAATATCCCTGATGAACATTGATGCAAAAATCCTCAATAAAATACTGGCAAACCGGATTCAGCAGCACATCAAAAAGCTTATCCACCATGATCAAGTGGGCTTCATCCCTGGGATGCAAGGCTGGCTCAACATTCGCAAATCAATAAACATAATCCAGCATATAAACAGAACCAAAGACAAGAACCACATGATTATCTCAATAGATGCAGAAAAGGCTTTTGACAAAATTCAACAGCCCTTCATGCTAAAAACGCTCAATAAATTCGGTATTGATGGAACGTACCTCAAAATAATAAGAGCTATTTATGACAAACCCACAGCCAATATCATACTGAATGGGCAAAAACTGGAAAAATTCCCTTTGAAAACTGGCACAAGACAGGGATGCCCTCTCTCACCACTCCTATTCAACATAGTGTTGGAAGTTCTGGCTAGGGCAATTAGGCAAGAGAAAGAAATCAGGGGTATTCAGTTAGGAAAAGAAGAAGTCAAATTGTCCCTGTTTGCAGATGACATGATTGTATATTTAGAAAACCCCATTGTCTCAGCCCAAAATCTCCTTAAGCTGATAAGCAACTTCAGCAAAGTCTCAGGATACAAAATTAATGTGCAAAAATCACAAGCATTCTTATACACCAGTAACAGACAAACAGAGAGCCAAATCATGAATGAACTTCCATTCACAATTGCTTCAAAGAGAATCAAATACCTAGGAATCCAACTTACAAGGGATGTAAAGGACCTCTTCAAGGAGAACTACAAACCACTGCTCACTGAAATAAAAGAGGACACAAACAAATGGAAGAACATACCATGCTCATGGATAGGAAGAATCAATATCGTGAAAATGGCCATACTGCCCAAGGTAATTTATAGATTCAATGCCATCCCCATCAAGCTACCAATGAGTTTCTTCACAGAATTGGAAAAAACTGCTTTAAAGTTCATATGGAACCAAAAAAGAGCCCGCATCTCCAAGACAATCCTAAGTCAAAAGAACAAAGCTGGAGGCATCACACTACCTGACTTCAAACTATACTACAAGGCTACAGTAACCAAAACAGCATGGTACTGGTACCAAAACAGAGATATAGACCAATGGAACAGAACAGAGTCCTCAGAAATAATACCACACATCTACAGCCATCTGATCTTTGACAAACCTGAGAGAAACAAGAAATGGGGAAAGGATTCCCTATTTAATAAATGGTGCTGGGAAAATTGGCTAGCCATAAGTAGAAAGCTGAAACTGGATCCTTTCCTTACTCCTTATACGAAAATTAATTCAAGATGGATTAGAGACTTAAATGTTAGACCTAATACCATAAAAACCCTAGAGGAAAACCTAGGTAGTACCATTCAGGACATAGGCATGGGCAAAGACTTCATGTCTAAAACACCAAAAGCAACGGCAGCAAAAGCCACAATTGACAAATGGGATCTCATTAAACTAAAGAGCTTCTGCACAGCAAAAGAAACTACCATCAGAGTGAACAGGCAACCTACAGAATGGGAGAACATTTTTGCAATCTACTCATCTGACAAAGGGCTAATATCCAGAACCTACAAAGAACTCAAACAAATTTACAAGAAAAAAACAAACAACCCTATCAAAAAGTGGGCAAAGGATATGAACAGACACTTCTCAGAAGAAGACATTCATACAGCCAACAGACACATGAAAAAATGCTCATCATCTCTGGCCATAAGGGAAATGCAAATCAAAACCACAATGAGGCCGGGCGCGGTGGCTCAAGCCTGTAATCCCAGCACTTTGGGAGGCCGAGACGGGCGGATCACGAGGTCAGGAGATCGAGACCATCCTGGCGAACACAGTGAAACCCCGTCTCTACTAAAAAATACAAAAAACTAGCCGGGCGAGGCGGCGGGCGCCTGTAGTCCCAGCTACTCGGGAGGCTGAGGCAGGAGAATGGCGTAAACCCGGGGGGCGGAGCTTGCAGTGAGCTGAGATCCGGCCACTGCACTCCAGCCCGGGTGACAGAGCCAGACTCCGTCTCAAAAAAAAAAAAAAAAAAAAAAAAAAAAACCACAATGAGATTCCATCTCACACCAGTTAGAATGGCAATCATTAAAAAGTCAGGAAACAACAGGTGCTGGAGAGGATGTGGAGAAATAGGAACACTTTTACACTGTTGGTGGGATTGTAAACTAATTCAACCATTATGGAAAACAGTATGGCGATTCCTCAAGGATCTAGAACTAGATGTACCATATGACCCAGCCATCCCATTACTGGGTATATACCCAAAGGATTATAAATCATGCTGCTATAAAGACACATGCACACGTATGTTTATTGTGGCACTATTCACAATAGCAAAGACCTGGAATCAACCCAAATGTCCATCAGTGACAGACTGGATTAAGAAAATGTGGCACATATACACCATGGAATACTATGCAGCCATAAAAAAGGATGAGTTTGTGTCCTTTGTAGGGACATGGATGCAGCTGGAAACCATCATTCTTAGCAAACTATCACAAGAACAGAAAACCAAACACCGCATGTTCTCACTCATAGGTGGGAACTGAACAATGAGATCACTTGGACTTGGGAAGGGGAACATCACACACCGGGGCCTATCATGGGGAGGGGGGAGGGGGGAGGGATTGCATTGAGAGTTATACCTGATGTAAATGATGAGTTGATGGGTGCTGACGAGTTGATGGGTGCAGCACACCAACATGGCACAAGTATACATATGTAACAAACCTGCACGTTATGCACATGTACCCTAGAACTTAAAGTATAATAATAATAATAATAATAATAAATAAAGATAAAAAAAAGAATATTTCATCCCAATAATAATACTACAATATTTCATGAAATAGATATTTCATGGCTATACTAGCATCATATAAAATAAACTCTAAGACAAAAACATTTATAAGAGAAATGGACATTTTCTGTAAATAAAATATTTAATATAACAAGAAGATACAAGAATAAAAATATGTATGTACTTTATATTAGATTATCAAAACACATTAAGCAAAAATTGACAAAATTGAAGAGAGAAAAAGTTCTACAATAATAGTTGAAGACTTACAAACCTCTTTTTAAATATAAAATATAACAATTAGACAGAAGATAAGGATATAGAGAACTTAAACAACACAACAAATTAACTAGATCCTAAAGACATATATGGAATAATTCTACCCTACAAAAATAAAATACACATTCTTATGTACACATGAGGCATTTTCCAATATAGACCATATGTTGGGCCTCAAATTAAGTTTCAATACATTAAAAAAAAAGATATCAGACAAAGTATATTTTTCAATCACAAACAGATAAAGCTGGAAACCAGTAAAAAAATATAAACTAGAACATTTACAAATTTGTGGAATTTAACCACACACTCGAATAATTAAAGACTTAAGATACAAATTACAAGGGAAATTAAAAAACACTTACAGACAAATAAAAACAGGAACATAGCACATCAAAACTTATGGAAAATAGAGAAATTGCTGCTAAGGGAGAATTTTATACTTACAATCATTTACAGTAGAAAAAAGATATCAATTCAATAACTTAACCACTTAAATAAATAGAAAATAGTGAATACTAAACTTAAAATAGCATAAATAAAGAAATAATAAATATTAGGGCAGAGATAAAAGAAATATAGGATAGAAATGTTTTAGAGGAAATCAATGAAAGCAAAAGTTGGTTTTTGAAAAAATTAAGGTTGAGAAACCTTTAGCTCTCTGGACTATGGAAGAAAGGAAAGACTGAGATTGCTTAAATAAGAAATGAAAGTATAGGAGTGGCTGGCAAGATGGCTGAATAGTAACAGCTTCAGTTGGTAGCTACCAGTGAGATCAATGCAGAAGGCAGGTGATTTCTGCATTTCCAACTGAGGTACCCAACTCATCTCTTTGGAACTGGTGAGGCAGTGGGCATAGCCCACGGAGGGCAAGCAGAAGCAGGGTTTGGTGTCACCTCACCTGGGAAGCACAAGGGGTCAAGAAATTCCCTCCTCTAGCCAAGGGAAGCCGTGAGGGACTGCGCCATGAGGGACACTGCACTCTGGCCACAGGTACTATGCTTTTCCCATGGTCTTTGCAACCCACAGACCAGGAGATTCCTCAGGTGCCTCCACCACCAGCGACCTGGGTTTCAAGCACAAAACGGGGAGGCTGTTTGGGAAGACACCAAACTAGCTTTGGCAGTTTTTTTTTTTTTCATACCCCAGTGGCACCTGGAATGCCAGTGAAACAGAATCATTCACTACCCTGGAAAGGGGGAACTGAAGCCAGGGAATCAAGTGGTCTAGCTTAGCAGATCTCACCCCCAAGGAGCCCAGAAAGCTAAGATCCACTGGCTTGAAAAACTCTCTGCCAACACAGCAGTCTAAAGTTGACCTGGGATGCTTGAGCTTGATGTGGGAAGGGATGTTTGCCATTACTGAGGCTTAAGTAGACAGTTTTCCCCTCACACTGTAAACAAAGCCACCAGGAAAGTCGTGCTGGGCAGAGCCTACTGCAGTTTGGCAAAGCCACTGTAGCTAGACTGCCTCTCTAGGTTCCTCCTCTCTGGGCAGGGCATCTCTGAAAGAAAGGCAGCAGCCCCAGTCTGGGGCTTATAGATAAAACTCTCAACTCCCTGGGACAAAGCACCTGGGGGATGGGGCGGCTGTGGGTACAGCTTCAGCAGACTTAAACACTCTTGCCTGCTGGCTCTGAAGGGAGCAGCAGATCTCCCAGCACAGCGCTCGAGCTCTGCTAAGGGACAGACTGCCTCCTCAAGTGGGTCCCTGACACCCATGCCTCCTGATGGGGAGACACCTCCCAAGAGGGTTCAATAGACACCTCATAAAGGAGAGCTCCGACTGGCATCTGGTGGGTGTCCCTCTCACACAAATCTTCCAGAGAAGAGAACAGGTGCAATCTTTGAGGGGTCTGACTGTTAGAAGGAAAACTAACAAACAGAAAGGAATAGCATCAACATCAACAAAAAGGACGTCCACGCAAAAACCCCATCTGAAGGTCACCAACATCATAGACCAAAGGGAGATAAATCCATGAGTATGAGGAAAAACCAGCACAAAAAGACTGAAAATTCCAAAAACTAGAATGCCTCTTTTCCTCCAAAGGATCACAACTTGCTGGCAAGGAAAGAAAACAAAACAAACAGAGAATGAGTTTAACAAATTGACAGAAGTAGGCTTCAGAAGGTGGGTAATAACAAACTCCTCTGAGCTAAAGGAGCATGTTCTAACCCAATGCAAGGAAGCTAAGAACCTTGAAAAAAGGTTATAGGAATTGCTAGAATAACCAGTTTAGAGAAGAACATAAATGACCTGATGGAGCTGAAAAAGACAGCATGAGTACTTTGTGAAGCATACACAAGTATCAGTAGCCAAACTGATCAAGCAGAAGAAAGGATATCAGAGATTGAAGATCAACTTAATGAAATAAAGTGTGAAGACAAGATTAAAGATAAAATAAAGAAAATGAATGAACAAAGATTTCAAGAAATATGGGAGTATGTGACATGACTAAACCTACGTTTGATTATTGTGCCTGAAAGTAATGGGGAGAATGGAACCAAGTTGGAAAACACACTTCAGGATATTATCTGGGAGAGCTTCCCCAACCAGCAAGACAGGCCAACATTCAAATTCAGAAAATACAGAGAACACCACAAAGATCCTCCTTGAGAAGAGCAACCCCAAGATGCATAATCGTCAGATTCACCAAGGTTGAAATAAAGGAAAAAAATGTTAAGGGCAGCCAGAGAGAAAGGTCAGGTTACCCACAAAGGGAAGCCCATCAGACTAACAGTGGATCTCTTGGTAGAAACCCTACAAGCCAGAAGAGATTGGGGGTCAATATTCAATACTCTTAAAGAAAACAACTTTCAAACCAGAATTTCATATCCAGCTAACTAAGCTTCATAAGTGAAGGAGAAATAAAATCCTTTACAGACAAGCAAATGCTGAGAGATTATTGCTACCACCAGGCCTGTCTTACAAGAGCTCCTGAAGAAAGCACTAAATATCAATATCAGCCACTGCAAAAACATACCAAATTGTAAAGACCATCAACGCTATGAAGAAACTGCATCAACTAATGGGCAAAATATCAAGCTAAAGTCATAATGACAGGATCAAATTCACACATAACAATATTAACCAAAAAACGTAAACGGACTCAATGCTCTAATTAAAATACACAGACTGGCAAATTTCATGAAGAGTGAAGACGAATCAGTGTGATGTATTCAGGAGACCCATCTTACGTGCAAAGATACACATAGGCTCAAAATAAAGGGATGGAGGAATATTTACCAAGCAAATGAAAAGCAAAAAAGCAGGAGTTGCAATCCTAGTCTCTGATAAAACAGACTTTAAACCAACAAAGATCAAAAAAGACAAAGAAGGGCATTACATAATTGTAAAGGGATCAATGCAACAAGAAGAGCTAACTATCCTAAATATATATGCACCCAATAGAGGAGCAGTCAGATTCATAGAGCAAGTTCTTAGAGACCTACAAAGATACTTAGGCTCCCATACAACAATAATGGGACACTTTAACACCCCACTGTCAATATTAGACAGATCAACGAGACAGAAAATTAAGAAGGATATTGAGGACTTGAACTCAGCTCTTGACCAAGGGGACCTAATAGACATCTACAGAACTCTCCACCACAAATCTTCTCAGCACCACATCGCACTTATTCAAAAATGGCCACATAATTGGAAATAAAGCACTCCTCAGCAAATGCAGAAGAAAGGAAATCATAACAGTCTCGCAGACCACAGTGCAATCAAATTAGAACTCAGGATTAAGAAATTCACTCAAAAGCACACAACTACATGGAAACTGAACAACCTGCTCCCGAATGACTACTCGGTAAAAAAAGATTAAGGCACAAATAAATGAGTTCTTTGAAACCTGTAAGAACCAAGATACAATGGACTAGAATCTCTGGGACACAGCTAAAGCAGTGTTTAGAGGGAAATTTATAGCACTAAATGCCCACAGGAGAAAGCAGGAAAGATCTAAAATCGACACCCTAACATCACAATTAAAAAAACTAGAAAAGCAAGAGCAAACAAATTCAAAAGCTAGCAGAAGACAAGAAATAACTAAAATCAGAACAGAACTGAAGGAGATAGAGACATGAAAAACTATTCAAAAATATCAACAAATCCAGGAGCTGGTTTTATGAAAAGATTAATAAAATAGACATACCACTAGCCAGACTAATGAAGAAGAAAAGAGAGAGGAACCAAATGGACACAATAAAAAATGATAAAGGGGATATCACCACTGATCACACAGAAATACAAACTACAATCAGAGAATACTATAAACACCTCTACACAAATAAACTAGAAAATCTAGAAGAAATGGATAAATTCCTGGACACCTACACCCTCCCAAGACTAAACCAAGAAGAAATCAAATCCCTCAATAGACCAACAAGTCTGAAATTGAGGCAGTAATTGATAGTCTACCAACCAAAAAAAAAAAAAAAAAAAAAATCCCAGGACCAGATGGAATCACAGCTAAATTCTACCAGAGGTACAAAGAGGAGCTGGTGCCATTCTTTCTGAAACTATTCCAAACAATAGAAAAAGAAGGACTCCTCAATGATAGTCAAGCTACCATTGACTTTCTTCAAAGAATTAGAAAAAACTATTTAAAATTTCACATGGAACCAAAAAAGAGCCTATTTAGCCAAAACAATCTTAAGCAAAAAGAATAAAGCTGGAGGCATCATGCTACCTGACTTCAAACTATACTACAAGCCTACAGTAAACAAAAGAGCATGGTACTGGTACCAAAACAGACATACAGACCAAGGGAACAGAACACAGGCTTCAGAAGTAATACCACACATCTACAACCATCTGATCTTTGACAAACCTGACAAAAGCAAGCAATGGGGAAAGAATTCTTTATTTAATAAATGGTGTTGGGAAAACTGGCTAGCCATATGCAGAAAACTGAAACTGGGTCCGTTTCTTACACCTTATACAAAAATTAACTCAAGATGTATTAAAGACTTAAATTTAAGACTTAAAACCATAAAAAGCCTAGAAGAAAACCTAAGCAATATCATTCAGGATATAGGCATGGACAAAGACTTCATGACTAAAACACCGAAAGCAATGGCAGCAAAAGCCAAAATAGGCAAATGAGATCTAATTCAACTAAAGAGCTTCTGCTCAGCAAAAGAAACAATCATCAGAGTAAACAGGCAACTATAGAACGGGTGAAAATTTTTGCAGTCTATCCATCTGACAAAGAGCTAATGTCCAGAATCTACAAGGAACTAAAACAAATTTATAAGGAAAAAAAAACAAACAACCCCATCAAAAAGTGAGCAAAGAATACAAACAGACAATTCATAAAAGAAGACATTTCTGTGGCCATCAAACATATGAAAAAAAAGCTCATCATTACTGGTCATTAGACAAATGCAAATCAAAACCACAAGGAGATACCATCTCACTCCAGTTAGAATGGTGATCATTAAAAAGTCAGGAAACAACAGATGCTGGAGAGGATGTGGAGTTAGGAACCCTTTTACACTGTTGATGGGATTGTAAACTATTGTATTATTAGTTTTTTGAGAAGGAGTCTTGCTCTGTTACCCAGGTTGGAGTACAGTGGTGTGATCTCGGCTCACCGCAACCTCCGTCTCCCAGGTTCAAGCAATTCTCCTGCCTCAGCCTCCTGAGTAGCTGGGGTTACAGGCATGTGCCACCACGCCAGGCTAATTTTTGTATTTTTGGTAGAGACGAGGTTTCAACATGTTGGCCAGGCTGGTCTCGAACTTCTGACCTCAGGTGATCTGCCCACCTCGGCCTCCCAAAGTGCTGGGATTACAGGCATGAGCCACTGTGCCTGGCCGGGAGTGTAAATTTGTTCAACCATTATGGAAGACAGTGTGGCCATTCCTCAAGGATCTAGAACCAAAAATACCATTTGACCCAGTAACCCTATTACTGGGTATATACCCAAAGGATTATAAATCACTGTACTATAAACACACATACAGATGCATATTTATTGCAGTACTATTCACAATAGCAAAGACTTGGAACCAACACAAGTGGCCATCAATGATAGACTGGATAAAGAACATGTGGCACATATACCCCATGGAATACTGTGCAGTCATATAAAAGGATGAGTTCATGTCCTTTGCAGGGACATGGATGAAGCTGGAAACCATCATTCTCAGAAAACTAACACAGGAACAGGAAACCAAATACCACATGTTCTCACTCATAAGTGGGAGGTGAACAATGAGAACACATGGACACAGGGAGAGGAATATCACACACTGGGGCCTGTCAGTGGTTTGGGGTTAAGGGAGGTATAGCATTAGGAGCAATACCTAATGTAGATGATGGGTTGATGGGTACAGCAAACCACCATGGCACATGTATACCTACATAACAAACCTGCACATTCTGCAAATGTATCCAATAAGTTAAAGTATAATTTAAAAAGAAAATATATATAATCAAATTCATTTTCTTAGAATGTAGGGCTCCAGTTGTACATAACCATTTTGTCCACTTTTGAAATGATTAGCAAAAAATATCACATGTATACTCCTCTTCAATAAAAAAGAAAGTGTGAATATTACTATCAATTTTACAGAAATAAAAATGATTAAAAGAGAGTACAATGAATAATTTTATACCAACATATTGGATAGCCTAGATGAAATTGACCAACTCCTCAAAACACAAATCCTACCTAACCTAAAACACAAAGTAGCCCTGAAGCTAGCAAAAAATATAGAATTAGTAATTGAAAACTGTTCAGCAAAAAAAGCCCTGGACCTGATAATTTCATGGGTGAATTCTGCCAAATATTTAAATAAGAATTAACACCAATCCTCAAGACTTTCCAAAACTCTGAAGAGGAGGGACACTTTTTATTTTCCCTTTAGACAGGGTTTCACTCCCACTCCCCAGGCTGGAGTGCATTGTTGTGCTCTCAGCTCACTACAACCTGCACCTCCTGGGATCAAGCGATCCTCCTGCCTCAGCCTCCCAAGTATCTGCATGCCACCATGCTGGGCTAATTTTCATATTTTTAGTAGAGACAGGTTTTCTACATGTTGTCCAGGCTGGTCTCAAACTCCTGACCTCAACTGACCTGCCTGCCTCAGCCTCCCAAAGTGCTGGGATTATAGGCATGAATCACTGTGCACTTTCTAACTGATTCTATGAGAGCAGCATTACCCTGATACCAAAGCCATACAAAGATACTCCAAGAATAGATCTCAGATCAATATCCCTGACGAATGTTGTTGCAATGTTCAAAACCAAAATTAGGCAACATATCAAAAGGATTATATACCATGGCCAAGTCAAATTTATTCATAGAATATACTGAAGGTTCGGCATATGTACGCCAATCAATGTGGGGGTGGGGATTGGGGGAAAGTGGGGGTTGTTAACGGGTGCAAAACAATAGTTAGAAAGAATGAATAAGACCTAGTATTTGGTAGCACAACAGGGTAACTATAGTCAATAACAATTTAATTGTAAATCTCAAGTAATGAAAAAAATATAACTGGATTGTTTATAACACAAAAATGCTTGACGGGATGGATACCCCTTTTACATGATGTAATTAGTACACATTACATGCTTGTATCAAAGCATATCGTGTAACCCACAAATACATACACCTGTTATATACCCACAAAAATTAAAACTAAAGTTAAAAAAAAATAAAAAGTAAGTCAATCAATGTACTATACCATATTAACACAATAAAAGTAAAAAACCTCACATGGACATCTTGATGCATAAAAAGCATTTGCAAAATTCAGTACAACTCATGGATTGATGATAGAAAACACTCAACAAACTAGTAAAAAAGGGAAACTACCTCAATATAATAAAAGCTAAATATGAAAAACCCACAGTGAACATCATGTTCAATGGAGAAAGACTGAAAGCTTTTCCAATAAGTTCAAGGACAAGGCAAGAAAGCCTTTTTTGCCACTTGTATTCAACATAGTATAGGAAGTCCCAGCCAGAGGAATTAGGTAAGAAAAAGAAAGAAAAGACAGTCAAAATTGAAAAAAAAATAAATAAATAAATAAAAAGAAGTAGGTTTATCTCTGTTTACAGATAATATAATCTCAAATGTAAAAAATGAGTATTTCACAAAAACCTATTAGAACTAATAAATGAATTCAGCAAAGTATGTATAGTAGGAACAAAAACAACACACAAAAATTACTTGCAGTTACATACATTAACCATGAACAATCCAAAAAAAATCAAGGCAACAATTCCATTTATAATACAGTTAAAATAAAATACTTAAAGGTACATCTAACACAGATGAGGAAGACAATGAAAACAGCAAAGCACTGCTAAAGAAATTAAAGAAGACATAAATAAATGTCAAGACATCTTATGCTCTTGAATTGGGAGACTCATGTTGTTAAGATGGCAATACTATTCAAAGTGATCTAGTGATTGAATCTAATTCCTATCAAAATCCAAATCACATTTTTTTGCAGAAAGATAAAATAACTTTCCGAAGTTCATATGAGATCTTAAGGAACTCTGACTAGCTAAAACAATTTGATAAAGGGGAACAAAGCTTGAGGGCTCATACTTCCCGATTTCAAAAGTTACTCTGAAGCTATAGTAACCAAAACATTCAGTGATTCAAGAAAAAAACACTTACAGGTATGGTCACATGATTTTCAACAAGAGTGTCAAGATCATTTCATAGGAATACAACAGTCTTTTCAATGAATAGTGCCGGGAAAGCTGATTATTTCTTTTTTTTTTTTAATTTTTTTATTTTTTATTATTATTATACTTTAAGTTCTAGGGTACATGTGCATAACGTGCAGGTTTGTTACATGTGTATACTTGTGCCATGTTGCTGTGCTGCACCCATCAACTCGTCAGCACCCATCAACTCGTCATTTACATCAGGTATAACTCCCAGTGCAATCCCTCCCCCTTCTCCCCTCCCCATGATAGGCCCCGGTGTGTGATGTTCCCCTTCCCGAGTCCAAGTGATCTCATTGTTCAGTTCCCACCTATGAGTGAGAACATGTGGTGTTTGGTTTTCTTTTCTTGCGATAGTTTGCTAAGAATGATGGTTTCCAGCTGCATCCATGTCCCTACAAAGGACACAAACTCATCCTTTTTTATGGCTGCATAGTATTCCATGGTGTATATGTGCCACATTTTCTTAATCTAGTCTGTCACTGATGGACATTTGGGTTGATTCCAAGTCTTTGCTATTGTGAATAGTGCCACAATAAACATACGTGCGCATGTATCTTTATAGCAGCATGATTTATAATCCTTTGGGTATACACCCAGTAATGGGATGGCTGGGTCATATGGTACATCTAGTTCTAGATCCTTGAGGAATCGCCATACTGTTTTCCATAATGGTTGAACTAGCTTACAATCCCACCAACAGTGTAAAAGTGTTCCTATTTCTCCACATCCTCTCCAGCACCTGTTGTTTCCTGACTTACAGACAGATGAAAAAATGCTCATCATCACTGGCCATCAGAGAAATGCAAATCAAAACCACAATGAGATACCATCTCACACCAGTTAGAATGGCGATCATTAAAAAGCTGATTATTTCAATTCAAGAGATTGAAGTTGGATTCTTACTGTCTTCGTCAGTTTGGGCTGCTCCAACAAAGTGCCACAAACTGGGTGGTTTATAAACAACATAAATTTTCTTCTCATTTTACTGGAGGCTGGACGTCTGCGATCAAGTAGCTAGCATGGTTGGCTTCTGGTGAGGGGTGAGGGCCCTCTTTCAGGTTGCAGGCTACAAAGTTATTGTATCCACACATGATAAAAAGAGAACTAGTTAGCTTCTTGCTTGTTTGTTTGCTTCTTAATAAAGACACTAATTCATGATGACTCCACTGTCATGCCTAATTACTTTTAAAAGGCCTCTCCTCTAAATATTCTCACATTGGGATTTAGGGTTTCAACATGTAAATTTTGAGGGGACAGAAACATTAGGTTCTTTGTAATTACCTAACACCATATACAAATATTAACTCAAAACACATTCATGACCTAAATATAAGACCTTAAACTATAAAATTATTTTAAAAACATAGGCCAAAAGCTTCATTACATTAGATTTGGCAATGATTTCTTGGATATGACACCACACATACAGGAATAATGACAACAAAAAAGAAGACAAATTGGCCTTCATGAAATGCATTTTTAAATGTGCATCAAAATACACTATCTAAAGAGTAAACAATCTTATGAATGGGAGAAACTATTTACTAATTGTATATCTGATAAAAGATTAATATCCAGAATACAGAGAAAACTTCTAAAACTCAACCACAAAAACAAGAACTGAGTGCAAAAATGGGCAAAAACCTTGAACAGACATTTATCTAACAGAGATCCACAAATGGCCAAAAAGCACATGAAAAGATGTTCAACATTACTAATCATTAGGGAAATGCTAATCAAAGCTACAATAAGATATCACTTTAAAGTCATTAGGATGGCTACTATAAACAAAATAAAATAAAAAGTACTGACAAGTATTTGGAGAAACGGGAATCCTTGTGCAGTATTGGTAGGAATGTACAACAGCATAGTTTCTGTAGGAAACAGTGTGGCATTTCCTCAAAAAATTAAAATTGGAATTACCATGTAATCTAATAATTCCACTTCTGGGTATATACCCCAAATAATTGACAATAGGGTCTAAAAAAGATATTTGAGATGTTTCTACATTTATGTTCCCATTGCCCTTACTCACCATAGCTAAAATGTGGAGGCAATGGAAGTATCAACTGACAGATGACAAGAAAAATTGTACATACACACAAACGTGCACATGTGAGCACACATGTATACACACATACACACATGTCCCAGCACCTGAGCAACGGACTTAGCTTCATTTCATAGCAATCAATGTTCAGTATTACCTTATTTGTGCCATGGAGATCAGGTCCAAAATTGTACACTAGAATTTCTCAGCCCACAACACTTTTCTCTACAACTCCTAAGTAATTATTTGAGAGAAAATTACAGTACACATTAAATAAAGTAATTTATTTCATAGGCAAATAGACTAAGCATTATGGAGATAGCAATTTTTAATAAAGTAATTGTGGAATTAGGAATACATTTTTTATAAGTCAGTAATTATTTTACTTAGAACATATAAAATGGCTTTTAAAGGAGGATTTTTAAAAAAAAAAAGGTTATAAAGAGTTTTAGTTGATCAAATGAAAGTTTCAAGTTTTATTAGCAAAGAATAAAAACGCTAATTAGAATTGGTTTTATAGGTCTATATGCTCATTTTCAATAGGGGTTTATAATGAATTTTGAGGGGAAATCTGATTTGGCTGGATTCTCACCAACACATTTATGCAACACCGAGTTATGACTGGACTAAGACAAAACTGGTGCTTATTCTTTCTACTTCTCTCACATCATACCCAGCTCTCAGTCTGTCATCAAGAATTTGTATGTCCTCAGTTTCATCAGCTGATTTCTGAAGAGTTTAACCATCTTTACACTTCTATAGTTATGACATTTTGAAGGTCTATATGTTGAAAGCTAGAACTGTCTTAATATTAGTAACAGCAACAGATATTTGTTGAACTCTTTAAAAGTGCTATCATTAGTGCCAAGTGTTTTATATAGTTTGTCATATATGATTCTTTTTCCCCAGCTTTATTGAGGTATAGTTGATAAGTAAGAATGTATTTAAGATGTATATCATGGTGTTTTGATATATGTGTACATTGTAAAATTGTTACCATAATCAAGTTAATTAACACATCCATCACCTCACAGAGTTATGTTCTATATGTGTGTGTGGGAGGATAAGAATACTTAAGATTTACTAAAGTATGCAATACATTATTACTAACTATAGTCACTTGATGCCATATTTCAGATAGGAAGGAACTAAGGCTTAGAAGGAATTTTTTTTTTTAGTCACCTAGCAAGTCTCAAAATAGATCTGAGTGTAACTACAAAGGAAAGGGTATAGACTACTTCATTGCTGACTGGTGGGAGATAGCTAGAAAAAGGAGGGTGGACAACACGTTAATGGGCCCAGTGGTTTCCATTTTTAAAGGCTTTAGATGAGTGATGGATGCTAGCCCACACATAATTAATTATGAATGTGGTACATATCATTAAAGGAAAAATGCTAACTGTAATTTGAGGACAAAAGATAATGTTGCTCAAGTGACAGTTGTAATCACTCAAGTATCTGAGCTGACATAAGTTAGTTTTGGTCCTCTGAGAAGCAGATGCCAACATGGGGTGAGTTTTGTAAGAGATTTATTGGAGGAAACACCTGCAAAAGACAAAAAGAGGCAATGGGAGTAGGTGAAGAGAACCTTCAAACCACAATGAAGGTCTGACACCTGTGAAAGGAGAGAAGGAAGGAAGGAAGACTGGGTAGAAATAGCTTCAAAATGTAGCATGATTTTTAGAAAATCACCAAATAGCCAGGCTCCTATGATAACAAAAGAAATGGTTACTCTAACTAAAGGTGCCTAAGAATCTACTGGCAGTGGTTCGAGAATGACTGAAATGTTTAGGGTCATTCAGAAAAGAGATAATCTCTCTGTACATCACCACACCTCTCCTCTGTTTCAGACCTATACTCCAGTCAAGAAAAGAGGACAGGGAAAATAATCAGGATATTTTATTATATAAAAATGTATTGATGAGTTGATCATCAAAAGATCACTGGACTCCGATCTAATTAAACTAAAGAGCTTCTGCACAGCAAAAGAAACTACCATCAGAGTGAACAGGCAACCTACAGAATGGGAGAAAATTTTTGCAATCTATTCATCAGACAAAGGGCTAATATTCATAACCTACAAAGAACTCAAACAAATTTACAAGAAAAAAACAACCCCATCAAAAAGTGGGCAAAGGATATGAACAGACATTTCTCAAAAGAAGACATGCATACAGCCAACAGACACATGAAAAAATGCTCGTCATCACTGGCCATCAGAGAAATGCAAATCAAAACCACAATGAGATACCATCTCACATCAGTTAGAATGGCAATCAGTAAAAAGTCAGGAAACAACAGGTGCTGGAGAGGATGTGGAGAAATAGGAACACTTTTACACTGTTACTGGGATTGTAAACTAGTTCAACCATTATGGAAAACAGTATGGTGATTCCTCAAGGATCTAGAACTAGAAGTATCATATGACCCAGCCATCCCATTACTGGGTATATACCCAAAGGATTATAAATCATGCTGCTATAAAGACACATGCATACATATGTTCATTGTGGCATTATTCACAATAGCAAAGACTTGGAATCAACCCAAATGTCCATCAGTGACAGATTGGACTAAGAAAATGTGGCATATATACACCATGGAATACTATGCAGCCTTAAAAAAGGATGAGTTTGTGTCCTTTGTAGGGACATGGATGCAGCTGGAAACCATCATTCTCAGCAAACTATCGCAAGAAAAGAAAACCAAACACCGCATATTCTCACTCATAGGTGGGAACTGAACAATGAGATCACTTGGACTCGGGAAGGTGAGCATCACACACTGGGGCCTATTATGGAGAGGGAGGAGGGGGAAGGGATTGCATTGGGAGTTATACCTGATGAAAATGACGAGTTGATGGGTGCTGACGATTTGATGGGTGCAGCACACCAACATGGCACAAGTATACATATGTAACAAACCTGCACATTATGCACATGTACCCTAGAACTTAAAGTATAATAATAAAAAAAAATTATCTGATGCCACCAAAAAAAAAAACAACAAAAAAAAGTTCACTGGACTCTATGAAACTTAGTTATTGCTGGAAGAACATTAGGTATTAGGGTTTCTTGAATATTGTTTCTGACTTCAACTTCTCACAGACCCATCTCCACTGTAATTAATCATAAGTCACTCCCATGAGGTCAGTGATCTGTCCTTAATGCCTCAGATGTGCTTCCCACTTCTCACAGACCCATCTCCACTGTAATCAATCATAAGTCACTCCCATGAGGTCAGTGATCTGTCCTTAATGCCTCAGATGTGCTTCCCACATTTGTGCCTTAACAGAAATGATATATCTATGTCCTGGGTATGGAGAGAGTTAACTAAAATGCTTACCTGAAGTGCTTCTTCTTTTACTGAAGATAGAAGAGCCCAATGCAATATAATCACCACAAATACACTTGAAAAACACGTCAAATTATTCTTTTATATATATCTCCTAGATAGTGGATGCTTCCAATTCTACAGTGATCACCAAAAAGGGCATTAAGATAAGCAATCCAGCATTCAAAAATTTAAGATAAATTTATCTTAAATTTAATAAGATAAATTTAAATTTGACTTATACTACTAGAACATTAGATGTTGAAATACACATAAACTTGCACTGTATCTCACTGCACCTTGATTTGCACTGTGTCTCATTTGTTGCAAGTTTCAAATAGAAAAGAAAAAGTGTCTTTATAGTAAAATGATTTCTAATCCTTTAGGTATATATGCAGTAAGTGGATTGCTGGGTCCCATTATTTATTTACATTTATTTGTAGTTGAATAAATCATCCTACTATAAAGACACATGCACACGTATGTTTATTGAAGCACTGTTCACGATAGCAAAGATTTGGAACCAATCCAAATGCCCATCAATGATAGACTGGATAAAGAATATGTGGCACATACACACGATGTAATACTATGCAGCCATAAAAAAGGATGAGTTCATGTCCTTTGCATGAACATGGATGAAGCTGGAAACCATCATTCTCAGCAAACTACCACAGGAACAGAAAACCAAACACCACATATTCTCACTCATAAGTGGCAGTTGAACAATGAGAACACATGGACACAGGGAGGGGAACATCACACACTGGGGCCTTTCAGGGGTTGGAGGGCTAGGGGAGGGATAACATTAGGAGAAATACCTAATGTAGATGATGGGTTGATGTGTGCAGCAAACCACTATGGCACGTGTATACCTATGTAACACGTTCTGCACATGTATCCCAAAACTTAAAGTACAATTTTAAAAAACAGAAAAAAAAAAAGTGGAATGTGCTCAAGAGTAAACACTCCATAATTGATAGCTATTATGGGAAAGCAGTAAAGCGTGATGACTACAATTGTTTTTTGTTTGTTTGTTTGTTTTTATCCTTTATGTTCTAGGGTACATGTGCACAACGTGCAGTTTTGTTACACATGTATATATGTGCCATGTTGGTGTGCTGCACCTATTAACTCATCATTTACATTAGGTATATTTCCTAATGCTATCCCTCCCCGCTTCCCCCACACCACAACAGACCCCAGTGTGTGATGTTCCCCTTCCTGTGTCCAAGTGATCTCATTGTTCAATTCCCATCTATGAGTGAGAACATGTGGTGTTTGGTTTCCTTTTCTTGCGATAGTTTGCTGAGAATGATGGTTTCCAGCTGCATCCATGTCCCTACAAAGGACACAAACTCATCCTTTCTTATGGCTGCATAGTATTCCATGGTATATATGTGCCACATTTTCTTAATCTAGTCTGTCATTGATGGACATTTGGGTTGGTTCCAAGTCTTTGCTATTGTGAATAGTGCCACAATAAACATACGTGTGCATGTGTCTTTATAGCAGCATGATTTATACTCCTGTGGGTATATCCCCAGTAATGGGACGGCTGGGTCAAATGGTATTTCTAGTTCTAGATCCTTGAGGAATTGTCACACTGTCTTCCACAATGGTTGAACTAGTTTACAGTCCCAGCAACAGTGTAAAAGTGTTCCTATTTCTCCACATCCTCTCCAGCACCTGTTAGTTTCCTGACTTTGTACTGATTGCCATTCTAACTGGTATGAGATGGTATCTCATTGTGATTTTGATTTGCATTTCTCTGATAGCTAGTGATGACGAGCATTTTTTCATGTGTACAAGAAAAAAACAAACAACCCCATCAAAAAGTGGGGAAAGGATGTGAATAGATACTTCTCAAAATAAGACATTTATGCAGCCAATAGTTGGTTTTGACTCAGACCACCTGGATACAAATTCACAGTGGGACAGAATAATTTCACGACCTTGGCAAAGTTATTTAATATCACTGTGCTTCTATTTTCTCATCTATAAAATGGGATAATGACGTAAACTTTCTCATGTTGTTAAAGAAATTAAGTAAGATAATATGTGTAAAAACCCTAGATGAGTGTCAGGCATGTAGTAATCATTTAGTCAATGCCAGATAAAATTATCATTATTACTATAATTTCTGCCATAAAGATAAAAATGCATTTTGCTTACCAGCAAATACCAGTTTGGAAACTATAGACTTTGAAAAAATGAGATCTTTCAGTAAAAATGTCATAAAAGAAAAGACAAAAATTATTACTAAAGCGGAAATGTCTCTCTTCTAAATAAAAGTCACAAGACCCTCTTAAGCTATTTCCACTAATGTTATCGACACTCTGACCTCCAAATACAAGACAGAGTCTCCTTAATGTGCAACCCAATTGTTCTCTCTGGAGCCTTACTTGGAGGCAGAAGCAGTCATACAAAAGTTTCAAGGAGGGAGGACAACCTGGTTATGGCATCACATGTATCTATTGGATTTGCCATTTTTAAATATAAAAGTTTCTAAATTATTAAGTTTCCCCAAAGTGATATTTGATGGCAAAAGTAATATCTGCATGAAGTATTAAGTGATTTTTATGAAAAAAGCAAGGTAATTTGACAGAGCATAATAATTACACTGTCAAAGAATATAAGTTTCTATTTTCTCAGAGAAATCTATATTACATGGTTTCAGTTTCACAGGCTGTCATCAAGACAGTAAGATTTATTTCTCCTTTAATTGCACTGTGGTAGTTTTTTTATGGAAAATGTATATGCCATGACTGCTTCTCAGAAGGGTGAAGAACTCTCGGCTTCTCAGAATGGTGTAGAACCCATGGCATCACTTACATATTCACTCATGTGCACAATTAAGAGACTGGCTTGCATTCCATGGAACTGGGAAAGAACAGGCATGAAAACCCTCTGGTGTTGGTCAGATGTGGTAAGACCTGTAAGGATGATGATCTAGTAATAATGGGAAGGCCAGAAGTACTATTTTTCATGAGTGTTTTCCCCTGAGTTGAAGCTCAAAGCAACCTTTCACCAAAGAAAGTGAGTTTTATGGTTATTTCAAGTTTTGTAATCTCCCCTTTTAACCTCAGAAATTTCATACATAAATTATATAGAGGCAGAAAGCAATCCAGAGCTGAGGATAAGGGGGTAAAGTTAACATTGGTATTCATCCTTGGAGCAGCAGCTTACGTCATTGTATGCCAATCTAATTTGTCTGCATTTATTTCAACTCAAAATCTATTCAATGTCATGCATTGAGAGGAATTCAGAAGTTATGAGGTTGATGTCTTGTTTTGTGCTAGGCCCTAAGAGCCGTAAGCAGTCATCCTATGTCTCATTTTTCAGGAGCCTTGTATCTGCATTGGAGAATTAAAACCTGGGTTTACAAAAGTATTTTATAATTGGCTTAATTTTTTTAAGTGTGGTCATGTTCCACATAATTACAGATATTTATTTTGCTTTAAATGTTTGGTAAAGTTGGGGAGTATTTATTAAGTCGAGTTTAGATCTTGAAGGGCAAATAAATGAGAGAGAGAAAGAAAGAGGCCGGGCGCGGTGGCTCAAGCCTGTAATCCCAGCACTTTGGGAGGCCGAGACGGGTGGATCACGAGGTCAGGAGATCGAGACCATCCTGGCTAACACAATGAAACCCCGTCTCTACTAAAAATACAAAAAAATTAGCCGGGCGTGGTGGCGGCGCCTGTAGTCCCAGCTACTTGGGAGGCTGAGGCAGGAGAATGGCGGGAACCCGGGAGGCGGAGCTTGCAGTGAGCCGAGATTGCGCCACTGCACTCCAGCCTGGGCGACAGAGCGAGACTCCGCCTCAAAAAAAAAAAAAAAAAAAAAAGAAAGAGAGATTGGTGGAGACTCAAGCCTCTTCCATCTTATGGCTCTACCATTTGCTGTCTTTAAAGAAGTGTCCAATACACCATCCAAAGAAGAAAAAGAGTGGAGGATATGTATGATGTGTGGGATGACTTCATGGGCAAAAGTGGAAGTGGCATGAACTATTTCCTCCCATACTGTGTGGAAGTGTGGAAAGACTGGGAAATATCATATATCTTTGTGCCTAGCAGTGACAGTAAATTGTTTGGTGAAGTCTCTACCACTTACTCTATACTCCAAACTAGTAACTGAATCCTTCCTGGTTTATTTAATGAAATATTACACTCTAGTGGTAGTAGCCAGTACCTGAAAACAGGGAACTGATTACTAAAAGAGAAGGATCCACTGGCTCTCTGGCTCACAAGCCCTAGTCCTGGGATCAGTTGCCAGACACCCTCTTGCTGCCCACCTACTTGGATCCCCAGTACTTGGCCCACGCTGGGAGTCCTGATTCTGTATCAAGTGACAGTCCATTCTCAGTGACAAGCTTTATTCCAATCACCACCTCTTACGTAACCACCATAGCTCTTACGCATTGTTGCTGTTTGCTAATTT
Source organism: Papio anubis (assembly GCF_008728515.1). NCBI lineage: Eukaryota > Metazoa > Chordata > Mammalia > Primates > Cercopithecidae > Papio > Papio anubis. The sequence continues at coordinate 25,324,935 of NC_044986.1, read as the reverse complement.
ATTTTAACTACAAAGGCCATTAAGCATTTACTCTCTTACGTTCAGCAGTCCTTGTGAAAACTTCCCCAGTGAGGCGTTAGTTAACAGTCTGTCAACACTCCATAATAATTTTGATTTATCACTCAGCTATAAAATTTTTCAAAAGGCAAAACTCGCCTACATTGCCTGAGCTCCGAAACAGTTTTATTTGTACTCACTTTCTAAATAAAGCTTGGGAAACTCATAGAGTGGATGAGCAAGATTGGCAACTCAAAGGAAAAAGTGTGAGAAAGAAATAGGCAAAGCCTAAGGAGAGAAATGAGAGCTTTCCACAAAGGCATGGGGAGTTATCAAAGGTGGAGAGAAAAGGAGAGACAGTACATGGAAAAGACTGACTGTAAGCAAAATACCAAATGAAGAGCCAGGAAAGAATCAACAGTGAGAGATCCCATTGCCTTATTTTTGGTATGTATCAAATCTTCCTCTGTCTTATCATATAAAGATATATTTAATTCAACTTAGAATCCCCCTGGATATTTCAGGATTATCTCTGCAGATCAAGATCCTTAACCGTATCTAAAATGTTAACTGCCCAGAATTAGCCAAACCATAAGGTCTGAAAGTATAATCCTCACAGAGTGACACCAACTACAAGTTTGGGGTGGGGAGCTCCAAAAGTTGAAACTTTCAGTTTCAACAATTGGCTAGAAAGACTTACATAATTTTTTAAAGGCTATTATACTCACAGTTTTGGATTATTCAGGGAAAGGATATTGTTAAATCAGCCAAAGGAAAAGACACACAGGGCAGACTCTGGAAAGTTTCCAAATAGGAAGTTTCTATTGTCCTCAGGACACATTACCCTCCTGACATTGATGTGTAATAATACACATGGAGTATTGTCAACAAGCAAGCTCACACAAATTTTGATGTCCAGAATTTTGGTGTCCAGTATTTTTGGTATTCACAGATACCCTAGCTTTGGTGTCATTACATAGGTATGATTGATTGAATGAGTGAGTGATTGACCATAGGGTTAAACTCAGTCTTCAGATTATTTGGTATCATGAACAAAAGTCCCCATCTTTAGTCACATGACTGGTATTTCTTGTATGGTCTGCCTCTACTTTTTGACTGTCAGGTATGGATGGTTCTACCCTAAGATCTGCTATGGCCCAGCTTCTGCCATGAAAACACATACTCCTAGCAGGTACGAAATAGATTATCTCCCAAAAGCCAAAGGCAGAGGCCAAACTTTTCTCTGGACAATGTCAAACTCTTTGCTCTATAGTAATACTCACAGTTTTTAGGGAACAAGACACATCTATCTTGGAGGCGGCATAATTTAGTCTACCATATAAAGCTTTATTAATTCATCAAATTCTTATTGGTTGCCTATTATACACTAGGTTCTATACCCAGGGCTGGAGATAGAAACCCAGATGGAGAGATCTCAGTAGGAGTTAAGAGATTAAATAGTCAAGAGTTCATGGTGTTTTGGATATATAACAAGAAGGAAATGTTAAGGTTTATTTCTAAGTTTCTGGTTTCAAAAAAAACAGATAGTGAAGCTGAAGAGGGGCCAATTTGAGGAGAAAGTTCATGTATGTATTCCTGAATAAATTAAGTTTACAGGTCCTTTGAGATTTCAAAATACTAATTTCTGTGTGACAACTGATTGAGAGAATCCCAAACTCAAGAGTTGACTAGGTCAATGTGTTTCTTAACAATGTGTTGCTTTCCCATCCAAATACACCCTTTATTGCTTGTTCTGCAATAATGTAGATGAATTCTGTAATCATTTGCCAGTTAGAGCCATATATTTGTCATTAGAGGGCTCTGGATGAAAACTGGAGGAAGAAAGAGTTTTTTCCCCTAGCTTGAGCATTGTCTCCCAAAAAGTACCTGCAGTGGACAACTCTTGTAGTGCCATTCTGCAAAACAAGGGAGTCAGCAATATTCCCAGTAGCTTCCTCCGGTAGACTACTAAGCAACTTTGAAATTATTTCTGAATGAAGCCATCTGCCTTGGACTATTTCCCTGGCACCTCAGAGGACAGATTTCTACCAGGGCTCTCAGCAAGTGTCTCTGGTGCTGCATCTCAGAAAACCACTTCTGTATCATAAGCCACAGCTGAGCCTTCTCCAGCAAGATTTAGATTTCAGTCTTGGGGGGGAAATACTGTTGACAGGTCAAGTAAGAGAAAGGGTAAAAATATTTATTTCACTTAGTTACAGAGAGATTATGAATAAATTTTAAAGAGAGCTCTTTGGTAAAGAAGTGGACAGGAGCCAAACTAGAGCCAACTGAGGAGGAAGGGACAGGAGATAAAGTCGAGAAAATGTTGTAAATCAGTTTGACTGTAAAAGGAGGGAAGAGAAGGTAAAGAGCTGAATGACTTTCCCACCACATAATGCAGCTTTACTTTTGGCTTTGCAAATCTAAGATTTTTACCTCTAAGATTCCCTATTCTATAGAATCTTTCAATATCAGATCTTAAGATGACACTGAAGCAGACCCGGGGCACAGCCTCAGGCCTTCCACCCCGTTTCTGAGATACAAGTGAAATTACAAGAGGCAGCTCATCACAGAAAGTGAGCACCCAGAAATCCCTTAGACTTCAATCAGAAAACTCTCAGAAGGGTTCCAGGGATAGGAAGACAACAAGTTGACAATCCAGAAGGGTTTTATTTTCATTAACAAAAGTGCAGCTTTGGGGAACATCTCAGTATAAATGAATGATATTTCTGTTAAAGTAGTTAGCATCCAAAAATAATAAATCTACTGTTTTACGTGGCAAGCAATAGTGACAGTTCTATTTTCCTAGATAATCACTCTCATTAACTGAAGCTGATTACTTCCTTAGCATTAACTCACTTAATCCTCTGACTTGAATCAACACCAACTATATATACATACACATTCCTTTTGATCTTCAAACCATTTCTCTATGCTTTGTTTTGGTAGAGCGAGTTTTAAAATGGTTAAATGTGACAAACTGTCACTTGCCACTTTCTCATGACAGCAATTTAGCATCTAATGTACAGAAATTGCAAGCACAAGGAAATACAGAGGTTTGGCAGCTGATTATGGGGGCACACACAGGAGTGACTTCAGAAAGAGGCAAAATGCAGCTCAGGATAGGGGGTTGTGCTGAAGAAATATAACCCAAGTGTGTGGGGGAAGGCAATACAAGGAAGGAACTTTAAAAGCAGATTACTGATGGAAGTTGAGACACTGAAGAGGAGCAGCTGATATTTTTATGTGTTAGGCTGGTGCAAAAGTAATTGTTTTTGTCATTACTTTTGTTAGAAACAAGTGCTCGGTGGTGCAAAGAAAACCAGCACTTTGGCAAAAAAATTCCTCAGCAAGGAAATTTACTTCTGCAGAAGGGTGCTGCCCACATCAGTCATGATCACAAGAGCATACCCAGCAGGTAGGGCAAGGGTTTTTATCTGTAACACAATTGGTTCTTACTGTTGTGTCTTTTCCCCATTGGCTAGGGTTGGACGCACAATCTAAGCTAACCTGATCGGCTAAGGTTTAAAATTGAATAGGGTCAATTAGGCGGGAGGGTAGAGGCTGCCCATTACTGGGCGGGAATGCATGTCTGGGCTTGTCTGGGCACAGCAAAGGAGAGAAGCATTGTCTAACAGGTAGTTAAGAGACAAGGAAGTACAAAAAAGTTGGTCTTAAGAAACAAAGAACAGGGAACTAACGCTTTTTGAAGAGGAATTTATCATCTGTGACACTTTCAATGGTAAAAACCACAATTACTTTTGCACCAAGCTAATAATAGCAGCAGTGCTATGGTTTGAATATGTCTTCTCCAAAATTCAAGTGCTGCTAATGTGATAGTATTACAAGGTGAAGCATTTAAGGGGTGATTGGGTCATGGAGACACGCTCCCTCAAGAATGGGACTATAAAAGAGGCTTCATGCAGCATTCAGTGCACTTACCTTTCCACCTTCTGTCATGTGAGGACCCAGAATTCCTTCCCATTGGAGGAAGCAGCAACAAGGTGCCACCTTGGAAGCAGAGAGCAGCTCTCACCAAGCAACTGAATATCTTGGTCTTGCTCTTCCCATTCTCCAGACCTGTGAGAAAATATTCAAGTTCTTTATGAATTATCCAGTCTGTGGTATTATGCTACAGCAGCACAAAATGGACAAGTAATAATAGCAATAATTATCGTAATGTTGTTATTAGTCCTCATTCATCAAGTACCATGTATTGTGCCACACATTGTGCCAAGGGCTTTGCAAGATGATCTCCTATCTACGCACATAGAGAACCCATCAAATCCACAGAGCACACTCTACATACTAGGCAAATTGTTTAACTTTCCACACTATCAGTTTGCAAATATTTAAAATGTAACTAAGGTCACAAATCTGGTTCATATTGGTAAACACAGATTTTAAATGTAAGTCCAACAGGCTCTTAAGAGAAATCTTGCAGGATTTGGACTGCTAATAAGGGCATCTGTGAGCACTCTTCATATGATCACAATAAATGAACTGTGTGCCTCAGAATCAGAAAGATTAAGCAACTTTCTACAAGTTTTCCCACTTGTAAAATGAAAAGGTTGGACCAGGTAATTTCCTTGGTTCTCTTTAGACTTCACATTTTACCATTCTCCTTACTGCAAGCTTTCCTAGAGAGGTTTCTTCTTGGTTTTCTTCTTCTACCATCAGGCAAAGCAAACCTTAAATAGCCCTTCTCAGCTATAGACCATAATGAATACATGAAAGGATGAATGGCGACATCATTGTTTTCAGCCCTATGTCACAGGAATAGAGGGATTTTTGAGATATAGACTGAGAACCAACCTTTCTCTGACACCCCTAAATTCTAGGAGTTTCAATGAGAGAATTCTTAGGCCTTGGAAGGGATGCACGGACATCAAACAGTATCAGTCTCCTAAATGCTCTTGCTACGACTTCTTGTTTTCCACCTTGATTTCCCAATATCAAATGAATCAGAGTCCAGAATACCCTGTATTATCCCCAGGGATTATCAAACAACAATGTGAAAAAGGGGAGTGTTAACAGGTCCCTCTACCCTTCCTCTCTGTGATCCTGGTCTCTCAAAAAGGTGAAGTAACCTGGAGGCAGTAGTGGGTTTTGATGGACTCTACAATTTATTTTCATCTATCAACCACTGCCAAGGTGGGAACCCTACTATTTCCCAGGGAAACAGTTATTGCAGAAATACTGATTGGCAGAGTGGGGTGGAACTATGAGAATCTGATAGCACTGATTTATTTACAGTGTTCTGTGACTAGGCTAGGGAAAAAGCAACCTGAGAAACTTTCAAACATACATACTTGGATTTATATATTTACAGAAAACTTTACATGCTTTTGCATTTTTCACCCAGTGAGGCCAATCTTAGTATGAAGCCAATCTTACCACCATCTAGGTGGTCCTGTTAGTGCTGTTCAACATCTTTAACAAATTAGGACTGTATCTAATTCGTTATATTATTGTGTCATTAAAATATGACAGTGGTTTGGAGTCTTAGGTGATCTCTATTCCTCTCTGACTATGACCCTAATGCTGCTTGGTTTTCTTTCAAATGTGTGGAAATAAAATTTACTTTTGAGATAAAAATGAACAGATGTTCACTTTTCATTATATTTGAGAGTCACTAACCAATATTTTCCTCACTGTCCTTGTACTTTTTGTGTATGTGTATATACACATACATATACATACACACACACACACACACACACACACACACATATATATATATTGCTGTTTACTTGGTTTTTACAAGCCTGTTTTCTACTTGTAAAGTTTGCTAATTTCAAAAATCTATTTGGACAATTCTTGAATTTTATTTTCCTCCTACTTAATAACTGCTCAATCATACAGGCAGTATGTATATTGTTGGTGAAATAAAAGGAATCAGGGAATACTACATTCTGTAGCAAAAACATAATAGATCTGTTCCTCTATTATGAATGTATGTTAAAATATTTAAATATAAAGTCCAAGTTTTTCTTCTATAAGTAGAAGCCCAACTTGTCCAGCCTTGCCCTTTTTCATTCTATTTCAATAGATGGTTTGAGATTATATGAAAATATCCAGATTTGCTTTTGTTCTTGTTTTTCTCATAGAAGAAAAAATACAGTGCAATTTGACCAATGTGAGGCTGGAATTTGGCAGATACTGAGCCAGATTCTCAGTTATTTGGTTTAGTTCATCAATTTTGTACAAATATTAATATAAAGTACATCTTCTTCCTATACAGTATGAACCTCAGGTAGGCTATGGAGAAGCTGACAGCCTGGTGCGCCCCTTCTCATCAACTGCCTGTTTCTACACTGCGCCTAGAATTGCTCAGTCTGGGAGAGACTGCTTTGTATTTGGAGCAGGAGTCCTCCCACAACTGCAGGTTATTTTATTTTCCCTCTTTTTCTCCTTTTTTCCTGCCACTTAAAGGATTTTTGTTTGTTTGTTTGTTTGTTTCCATTGAAACATTTGTTGTGAGCTTTTGATTAGGCTGAAGACTGACACAGCTAATGCTAACAATTTAAACAGGATAACTCTCAGGGAACCTCTTTAGCTCTGTCATCCTCCCACTCCCCCCCCTTCACCATCAATACCCACCACAGCCACTTTGCAAACCACATGCACCTTGCAAACCTTTTACAGAAGCAGATTCTTCCCTGACTAGCATCTGAAAATATATGGAAGGTGAGTGTGTATTTAGACTTTGGGCTAGTGACAACAATTTTACTTTCCCACAGAAGGGAATTTGTGATTTCATAAGCAAGGTCATTTACTTATAGTCCAAGATCTTGGAATTTATGACAAGTCAACTGTGAATTGAATAATTCTTCCCCATCTGTTCCTTTTTGGAGATGAATTGACCCTGAAAGTATGGTGATGAAAGCTCTTTAACTTCTCTGAGATTGGGTTTTAACAGACAGTGATCTGTAAGAAGAGGGGGTGATGGTGATATTTATTTTGATGATTGCTAACTAGCTCCTGCTTTGTGGTCTTCCATTCAATTGCATGTCTGTCATCTCTTCGAAATCTCACCAGCTCTCCATAGTGCAGTCAGGCCTGCTTGAGAGGATTAGTTAAAAGTTCAGAGGCATTAATTGCCCAAGGTTTCACCAGACAGTAATCCGCTGTCAATTAGGTGTTCTGTTCCTGATATATCTGATATTATCTTTATTGAACGAAAATTAGTTGACTTGTACTAGTGACAAAACATATACTTCAACCCAGGCTTGAGGTCACTGACTAGAAAGATTGGATGAAGGATAAGAATTCTAGTTGCATAATTTTTTTTTTTTTTTGACCGAGTTTCGCTCTTGTCACCCAGGCTGGAGTGCAATGGCGCGATCTCGGCTCGCTGCAACTAGTTGCATAATTCCAAAAGCTGGTATGAGATATTCCAACTTTGAGCTCAAAATCCATTTAGGACATCTGCCATGTGAAATCCCACCTGTAGTTTGGCCATAAGCTATTTTTATCGTTAATTATGACTTTAGGTTTACACTGAATTATTTTATGTTGATGCGCTACAGTTGCAGGACTTTTTCTTAGTTCAGCTAAAGATGGGGTTCTTTGTCCCGTGGCCAAGAATATTCAGGCTTGCAGACAATTTGTATGGTGAGTAAGACAGGGTTTTGTTGGGTGAAAAGGAAGAAAAGGGGGAAACAAGGACACCCCACAAGTCCAGAGGCCCTGTTAGAGTGTTTCCCACCCAGGTATCTCAGGTTCCACACAGCAAGAACAGGGGCCAGGTTCCTCTCTGCTGCAAATGGGCAATCTCCCCAAGGCTCTCCACCCCAGTGCTCAGTCTGGTTGGAGTTTTTCTGGGGACCCCCTCCCACCTGACTGTCTCACTACTATTTCCTAATAATGAGAGGCCAGGTGCGGTGGCTCACGCCTGTAATCCAAGCACTTTAGGAGGCTGAGGCGGGCAGATCACCTGAGATTGGGAGTTCAATACCAGCCTGACCAACATGGAGAAACTCTATCTCTTCTAAAAATACAAAATTAGCTGGGTATGGTGGCGGATGCCTGTAGTCCCAGCTACTCGGGAGGCTGAGGCAGAAGAATCTCTTGAACCCGGGAGGCGGAGGTTGCAGTGAGCTGAGATCATGCAATTGCACTCCAGTCTGAGCAACAAGAGCAAAACTCCAACTCAATAAATAAATAAATAAATAAATAAATAAATAAAGGGAGACGACTGGCCTGGCACTAAAATGTTTAGGACGTTTTGAGTATTGAAATAATGCTAAGGCAGGGCACGGTGGCTCATGCCTGTAATCCTAGTATTTTGGGAGGCCGAGGCAGGTAGATCACCTGAGCTCAGGAGTTCCAGACCAGCCTGGCCAACATGGTGAATGAAACCCCATCTCTACTAATAATACAAAAATTAGCTAGGCATGGTGTTGTACACTGTAGTCCTAGCTGGTTAGGAGGCTGAGGCATGAGAATCGTTTGAACCCAGTAGGCAGAGGTTGCAGTGAGCTGAGATTATGCCACTGCACTCCCTCCTGGGCAACAGAGTGAGACTTGGTCTCAAAAATAAATAATGAAATGAAATGAAATAAAATAATCCTAAAACAAAGAAAAATAGTATAAATAATAATTTCTAGCCCCTTCTGAGTGTTTACTAGATGTTAAGAGCTTTAAAATCTTTCAACAGCCCTGAGATGCAGACTCTACTAGCATCACCCTCATTTTGTAGATGAAAACACTGAGGCTTAGATTTTAAGGCTTAGAGTTAAGGCTTTGAGATGTTAAAATAGTGAATTACTTAAGACTCCCTGTTGATGGGTGATGGAATCATGATTTAATATAGGCATTTTGACTCCAGTGACAGCAGGCTTCATCACTCCACTAGGCTAGTTCTCTAGGCTTTACCCCCAGAAGACCAGTGGAAATATATTTAAGAATAGTACATAGAGCATCTGGAGATGCACACATCTATGTGTGTAAGCACGTGTGTAAGTGTGTAAGAAACTATCCCTAGAGTGTGTGCCTGAGACTATGCAACAGTGACCCATCTTTGTTTCCCTATGGTGCTTGCAGATCTAGGACGAATTCATCTGGATTTCAGCAGATATGGTGGTCTTTGGAGGAACTTTCTCTAAGCTTAGCCTAGCTTTCTGTCCCAAAGGCAACATTTTAGTTCTGCATGTTAGGTTTCATGTGACATGTTTGTGCTACTAAAATAAACTCCCTCTTAAATATGAATCCAAATTTCTCATCAATATATTTTAGTACAATGTAAAATTAATGACATTTCTAATTTGCTCACCAGTATACTTTAGAATGATGTGGAATCAGTAATAAATAATATATCATGTATATATATATGCATATATATATAGCTAAATGTTCATCTATTTATCTATATATATACACATACTGTGTATGTGTGTGTATATATATATAATGTGTTATTTGGGAGGACAGTATACAAAAATGCTATTGAAAGCCATCTGTGCTGTGAAAGTCAACGTGTGTGTGTAGCTATGTGTGTAGTCATCTTCTAAGATATAAGGTGTTTTAAGACTATATGTTATGAAAAAGACTTTTTTCTCAAAAATGATCCTAATTTGGAAAACAGGATGATAAAAGTAACTTTCACATATTATTAGACATGAAAATTTAATTAAGACATTAGTTATTTACCTAATGTTTTGTGTGTATGTATATCTATCTTAGCATATTTATGGCATAAGTTATAGCTAAGGACAAAGGGTGAAAAATGCTAAATTACCCTCTCTTTGTTCGTCATTTGCCAAGCAAATTAATGGAAACGTGTATCTCTATCATTTGACTTAAGAATCCCCCTTAAGAATTTAACCAAATAAATGATTTTAAAACTGTGTAGAAATATAAATATATAAGTATTCAGAAGAGCATTGTTGATAATTTTAAAAAACTAAAAACATCATTATGATGCTTGATTTTATGTGTCAACCTGACTGAGCTAAGGTATGTTCAGAGAGCTGGCAAAACATTACTTCTGGGTGCATCTGTGATGGCTTTTCTGGCAGAGTAGCATTTGAATTGATAGACTGAGTGAAGAAGATTGTCTTCAACAATGGTGGTAGGCATTATCCAATCCCTTGAGGGCCTAAATAGGACAAAAAGTGGATAAGGGGTTAATTTGGTCTTTGTTTGAGCTGGGACACCAATTCCTTTTTCACTCAGACATCAGTGACCCTGGTTCTCCGTTCTTTGGACAAAGACCAGAACTTACTCCAGTATCCCTGCCAACTCTCAGGCCTTTAGACTCGGAATGAATTGCACCATCAGCTTTCCTGGTGTTTCAGCTTGCAGAGTGGGACCTCTCAGTCAATTGCATGAACCAATTCCTATTTTATATATATGTAGAAGGACAGATAGCATTTTAGGCTGTTCTTGCATTGCTATAAGGAAATATCTGAGAATAGATAATTTATAAGGGAAAGAGGCTTAATTGGCTCATGTGTCTGCAGGCTATAAGGAAGCATGGCTCTGGCATCTGCTCAGTCTCTGGTGAGGTCTCAGGAAGCTTATAACCATGGCAGAAGGAAAAGGGGGAGCAAGCATTTCACATAGTGAGAGAGGGAGCAAAAGAAGCAACAGAATCAGGGGGAGGTGCCACACAGTTTTAAACAACCAGATCTCACAAGCACGCACTCACTATTGTGAAGACAGCACCCAGCCATGAGGGATCTATCCTCATGACCCAAACATCTCTCATCAAGCCCCACATCCAACACCGGGGATTGTGTCCCAACAAGAGAATTGGAGGAGACATCCAAAACATATCAGATAGATAGATAGATCTAAGATTGGTTAAGAACCAATGCATTGATTTGATTTAATACAACCTAGCTTTCAACATATCATGACAGAATGAATTTAAGAATATGGAAACATGAATAATGCAGAAGCATGTCAATGTTAAACTCTTAAGTTTAAAAAATAAGTTAATGATCTCAGCACTTTGGGGGGCCAAGGCAGGCGGATCACGAGGTCAGGAGATCTAGACCGTATTGGCTAACATGGTGAAACCCTGTCTTTACTAAAAATATAAAAAATTAGCCAGGTGTAGTGGCAGGTGCCTGTAGTCCCAGCTACTTGGGAGGCTGAGGCAGGAGAATGGTGTGAACCCAGGAGGTGAAGCTTGCAGTGAGCCTAGCTTGTGCTACTGCACTCCAGCCTAGGTGACAAAGCAAGACTTCATCTCAAAAACAAACAAACAAAAAAAATAAGTTAATAAAGATGACAACATGAACTTATTTTTGAACAGAGTATATAAAAACTGATAGGAAAAATGTGAGGAAGTACATATAGAAAGATGTTTAGATACTTCTTTTTAGAGAGTTTATAAATGATTTCATTCTTTCTTCATAGTGATATTAATGTTCATATTTTGTTTAATCAATTCATAGAAAAAAGGCTTTACACTTTCATGAGGGTTGGCTGTACCCTTATGTAAACTTCAGTTGTCTTTTTTTTCTGATTTGCATGTTGCTTGAATACATTATTATATAATTGTCAAAAAATATATAAAATACTTAGGATTTCATGATTCTTATATTTTAAAACTGAATGAGAATTAGATAAATTAATGTGTCATTTAGAATAAAATATGTGGGGTGCTGCAGAATTCATATGTTTCCTAATTGTCCTTCCACGATAGGAACACAAACGCATCTATGGGCTTACCACAGTTGGAGAGATACAGATGGAGTGTTCTCTTGAAGGGAGCTTCAGACCAATCTTCCTCCTCATTATAGTCTTCAAGCGTCTCTCCTGCCTCTGAACAAAGCCCTTTGGGCTCATGATGTGCTGTCCTGATTGCAGAAATAGTCCCTCTCTCAACCTGCTACATCATAAAATTCAGCCTGATCACATGGAGAAAATGTGACCTTCTGAGCAATTTGTCACTCTGGATAAAGTATCTCCTTATTAGAGAAGAGACTGTGTGTCCTCAGGGTACTTTGGAACAGTCAGTTGCTAACTCTATTTATACATTTTTCCTCATTGCAAGGTGAAAAAAGGTAGAAACCTGGCTGTGAGTCATGATCCAGCTCATGCCATCTGGTTAATCTAAGACTCTAAATAAGATGTCACCATCATTTGCCTAGAGAATGTCATTTGCCTAGAGAATATCTCATTCTGTAGAGTCTGAGATATTACATTAAGGCTACCTTTATTCTGTACCCTAAATATTCTCTCTAGGCTTCTCTCTCATAATGCTTCTACATTTAATCTGAGAGAGCAATGCTTACACTAAAAGAGGGGCTCATGCACTATAGGAGGTAATGGTAGCATGTATATTGAAGGGGGCATATTCTCAGGCCAGCCTCTTGCCATGATGGTAAAGATGGGACACGAAGAGATCCAGCTGCACAAGCTCGGCAGCACTAGGGCTGGCTGCCAACTAGGTCCTCTGTACAGATCCAGGTGTCCTTGCAGGGAAAAAGTCCAGCCCCACATTTGGGCCTTAAGCAAAAGGCTATAGCCTCAAAAGGCCATGATCCAGGCCAGCTGTTCATTCTGGAAATTCTGAGGTATGGCAGTAGAGAAGAATCCAGGCCCAGCAGTTTGGACGAGTGGAAGCAGACACACATTTGGCATCATGAAAATGTACAGGCTAGGTAGCTAGACCACGGCCCTAAGGGAGGTTGCAAAGATAAGATTCCAGAGCTTGGAGAGAAACCTGAAGAAAAATTGACAGGGCCTCAGTTTTGTAGGGATTGGGATAATAGACAGGTTAAGAGAACCTAGAGATATGCATTAAGTGCTTTGGTTTGAATGAGACCTCAGGCCAGTGCTGGCTCACAAGCAAGCATGGGAATATTGAGCCCTTCTGTGCAAGGTTGGTCTAGGAGATGAAGGCAGATGATCTTGCAGGTGGCCATAGGGTAAAGAGATCAAGGCTGGGTGTGGTGGCTCATGCTTGTAATCCCAGCACTTTGGGAGACTGAGGCAGGTGGATCACAAGGTCAGAAGTTTGAGACCAGCCTGACCAACATGGTGAAACACCATCTCTACTAAAAATACAAAAATTAGCCAGGCATGGTGGTACACACCTGTAATCCCAGCTACCTGGAAAGCTGAGGCAGGAGAATCGCTTGAACCTGGGAGGTGGAGGTTGCAGTGAGCCAAGGTCATGCCACTATACTCCAGCCTGGGTGACAGAGCGAGACTCTATCTCAAAAAAAAAAAAAAAATCAAGTGAGCAGCTCTAGTGTCACTTTCAGATGAAACCCCCACAGGAAAACCTGCCTTCTTTCTGAAGACCTGTGCCCCTGGATCACATTTCGGCAATGAGAGAAAATGCTTCTATAAAGCTTCCTTAGTGATACCAACAAGCAAGTGTCACCGTGTCCTTGTCAGACCATTGGGGAAAATCCCTGACTTACAGAAATAACTTTGTTTTGTGATCTGTGCTAAGGTAACAAGGAAGAGAGACCCTGGTTTAACCTAAAGTTTCTGTCCTCATGGTCGGGTCTCTCTGGTGTTCTTGCTGCACCTCACGGGAAGAAAACAAATAATAAATGAGCCCTAGAAATAGAAGCATAATCTTTCTAGCCTGTTCATTGCATATTTATTTTACACTTTAATAGTAATTTTTCCAGCTAGAATATAAGCCCTGTAAGAGTAGGGATGGGGCCAGTCTTATTCACTGTGTCCTTGGGGTCTGATGGGTCCCTGGGTGAGTCTGAGTAGTCATAGGAGGAGTGAGTTCAGGAAACTGTAAGAGATTTTGTTTTTATGTTAGACTTACCAGACTAGCACATGGCTGCTGGATCTGGCTACTGCAGGAGAGAAGACAAATACTAGAGGCCTGAAATGCAGTGCGAGCTCATCAAGGAAGAACAGAGACCAAAATGGAAAAGTGAATGCGACATGGGATGCAGAGTTGAAACCTGAGAAAAGGAAGACTATAGAGCCAGGCATCCCAGAGTGAGGCCAGTCTCCAGAGAGGCCTGAGATGGGGACAGGCTTGGAGGAAGACAATTTCAAGTGTTCTCTTAGTAAAAGGAGCTTTCTCCAAAAAAGTGAGCCCTTCCAGAAATCCAGTTTCTCATCTCATCTCATCATATAGTGATGTTGTTGATGGTAGGTACCCGACCCTGCCTCGGAGTAAGAATACCAGTCATCAGGAGCTTAACTGAGGTGATATTTGAAAAATCAATTAAAGCAAGAAGCCAAAAGCAAAAGTAATTGCCAAGGACTGAATCACTTACTGCAGTAGTATAATCAAGAGGTCAAACTAGAGGTGAGTGAAAGTATTGACTTCCCTCTTTCCATTTCCTTTCATGGAACAGAACACCTATAGCAGGGTGTCACTGCCTAGTGAGTCCTGAATGCAAAACTCACACAGTTTATGGACCCTGGGACCCGGCAGAGAGAGAGGAGCTGCCACCAAAGTGGGAAAAGGATAGGAATGGATTCTCCCCAAAGCCTCCAGAAGGGGCTGTCAATAGATGGATACCTGGGTTTTGATCATATGAAACTGATTTTGGATTTCTGGCCTCCAGAATTGTAATGGAATACATTTCTGTTATTCAAGCCACCAAACGTGTGGCAATTTGTTACAGCATTCATAGGAAAATAATATACCCTCTGCCACCAGCACCTTTGTCCATGCTACCTTGGTCTAAAAATGGTTTCTATAAAGTTTCAAGAGTCTCCTAACTGGTGTCCCTAATCCACATTATCCCCCAAACCATCAATTTCCTACATTACAGGTAAAAAGAACATTACATCTAAAAGTCATCTCATGATCTCTGATCATGTCATCCACTTTCCCTAGCTTCTACCACTTCTTCAAAGGTTTCTCATTGTTCCTAAAATACAAAAGAATTTTTATGACAGTTACATAATTCGCAGGCACCTTCATGGTGTAACTACTGGCTATCTCTCCAGCTTCATCTTACACTCCTCTCGTTTTTACTCAAGCAAACCAGCCACATTCATCTGCTTTATGCCTTGTGCACTCCTTACATTTCCTGCTTCATCATCTCTTCTCCCTCCTACCCACCCACATTTAATCATCTTTGATGTTACAGTATCGGGGGAACCAGTCCCCAATATTTCAACATAGGTTCCTTCTATTTTCCCTAAGTGTCAGCCGGTCTGAGAAATAAAGAGAAAGAGTACAAAGGGAGAAATTTTACAACTGGGCTTCTGGGGGTGTCATTACATATTGGTAGGACTGTGATGGCGACCTCGAGCTGCAAAACCAGCAAGTTTTTATTAGGGATTTTAAAAGGGGAGGGGGTGTATAAACAGGGAGTAGGTCACAAGGATCACATGCTTCAAAGGGCCATAAAGATCACAAGGCAAAGGCAAAATTAGAATTACTGATGAGGGTCTATGTCCCGCTGTGCATGTATTATCTTGATAAACATCTTAACGGGAAACACAGTTCGAGAGCAGACAACTGGTCTGACTAGAATTTACCAGGCTGGAATTTCCCAATCCTAGTAAGCCTGAGGGTACTGCAGGAGACTGGGGCGTATTTCAGTCCTTATCTCAACCGCATAAGACAGACACTCCCACAGCAGCCGTTTATAGACCTACCCCCAGGAATGCATTCCTTCCCCAGGGTATCAATTATTAATATTTCTTGCTGGAAAAAGAATTCAGTGATATTTCTCCTACTCACACATCTGTTTATAGGCTCCCTGCAAGAAGAAAAATATGGCTCTATTTTGCCCGACCCTGTAGGCAGTCAGACCTTATGGTTACCTTCTCTTGTTCCCTGAAAACCCCTGTTATTCTGTTCTTTTTCAGGCTGCACTGATTTCATATTGTTCAAACCCACATGTTTTACGATCCATTTGTACAACAGTGGTCCTGAGGTGACGTACATTTTCAGCTTATGAAGATAACATGATTAAGAGATTAAAGTAAAGACAGGCATAAGAAATTATAAGAGTATTGATTGGGGAACTGATAAATGTCCATGAAATCTTCACAATTTATGTTCTTCTGCTCAGCTCCAGCCAGTCCCTCCGTTTGGGGTCACCAACTTCCCGCAACATTACAGCTCATCTTTCCGTACTTTCTCTGTCATACTCCTACCTCCTAAAGTCAAAACAATCTATGTTATGGTTTCCTAACATAATATACCTCTGAAGTTATACTTTTAATTAGCATGTGTGTGTGTGTGCTTGTGTGAATGTGTGCCTGTCTCCTCTCAGAGTGCCATCTTTCAGTGTAAAAACTCTATGATGGCAAAAATAATTTATGATTGTTCTCTCCATTATATCCTCTAACCTATCAGAGTTGATGCTCAGTCCACTGAATAAGTCAAACACACATAAATTAGGAGACTGCTGTCCCAATCATGGCTGTGCCACTGACTAGGGTGTTTCCATTAAAGAAACATCTGTCTTTTCTTATTGAAATTGATGTGTACACAGTGCAAATCTCACCCACTAGGGAGTCTAACCATTTGGGAATAAATTATGTAAAGGGAGTTCTCAGTTTCTGGAAGATTGAATAGAGAGAATTGTAAATATTGCATTTGTTCCCATTTTCCAGATTAAATAATTGAGAATGAGAGAAGGCAGAGGTTCTATTCAGCATCACCCTCTAGTGGGTCTGGTTGCAAACTCAGTTTTGTATACACTAAAATCACTACATTTCCTTAAATTCTTCCTGTTAACTCCTTCATATATATATACATACACATATTTTGTATGTCTCTGTGTGTGTGTCTGTGTGTATTCAGATACACAGAGACAGCAGACTATATTTTGGGAGTATGTATATATGTATGTATATAAACACATACACAGGGAATAAGATGACATATATGTATATGAATATAAATATTTATCTATATATGTATATAAGTATACATATATGTATAGATATTATGCACATATATTTTATATCATATATAAATGTATGTATATAAATCTATACATATATTATGTGTATGTGTGTGTGTATATATATGTGTATTTATGCATAAATGTGTGTTTTTATCTATATATGTGCATGGGTGAGTGTATAGTCTCTCAAATAGACTATAATAAACTCTTTGAGCAAAGGGGCAGTGTTTTATAATTCTATGTTAAGTCTAACTGAAGCCCTAGACTGGTGGTCTAATGCTTGGAGAATGTTTCAGGTATAGAGCTGGTGATCAAGGCAGCCAGATACAAAACCCCTGACATCAGGAGAGTCAGACACTATAGGGCAGAGATTATTTGCTCACTGACAGGTAGAGAG
Organism: Papio anubis; assembly: GCF_008728515.1. Taxonomy (NCBI): domain Eukaryota; kingdom Metazoa; phylum Chordata; class Mammalia; order Primates; family Cercopithecidae; genus Papio; species Papio anubis. The sequence continues at coordinate 25,307,724 of NC_044986.1, read as the reverse complement.
ATTAACTGGATCACTAAGTTCCCGTATTTTCTTTGTTTCCCACAACCCAGTATGCAGCACCTCTAAATAAATATGGCATTAGACAGCTTTGCAATAAAGTTTTTAAAAATTCAAAATCTGCTTTTAATTCCAGTGTTAATTAAAGCCAGACTTTCCTTAAAAACTTAGGAGGAGAGATTTGCTCTCAGCTCACTCCCTTCCATTCTTAATAGACATACGAAGATAGACCTTCAGATACATAGGTTGGAAGAAAAGTTTAATCCTCTCTAAGCCATATCAGGTTGGGTTGTGAAAGAACCTTACATATCCTGACATCCTCTTCAATTGGCTCCCCTAGTATGACCATACTGTTGTTTCCTGAGAGACTAATGCTGCTGTAAAGAAACTCAATATTTGATAAGCAATTTCCTGAGAGACTAGTGCTGCTATAACGAAACTCAATATTTGATGAGCAATATTTGATGAGCAAATGAGAAAACCTCTATTATTTTCAAGAAGTAACAAATAAGCAACAAAAGTAAGGCCCAGAAAGCTTCAGAAAACATACTGCTTGGGAGAGGAAAAAAAGAAAAAAAATGCACTTTCTCTTTTGTACTTATATTATCTTACATTCTTGATTGTACGTGAGATATTCACTAATCCTGTCTTGGTCCAGATCCTTTAGAGGCAAAATATCAGATGTGTAGGGTCAGCTTCCAGGAGGGTCACGACAGAGAACCTCTCTTGGCTGAAACACTAACTTCAAACCTGAATTTCAAGTGATTACGAGCAATATTAAAATAACATATAGATCTCTTTTTTCTGGAGAAGCGTACACACTGTGTATTAAGGGGTTCTAGAATCTGACTACTTCCAATTTTGCTCATCCTGCCTTCATACAAGAGTAACAGCCCATTCTTGGATGGACAGTTTAGAACTTATAAATAATTTCATTTATAATGCTTTAGAGTAACTCCGTATTGAAGTTACCTTGCAATGAATCCTCTGGGAATTCAAATATTCCCTTTATTCTGTGAAAATCTGTGACTCTCAAAACTATGCTAATTTATTGTATGAGTTTATACTGGTATACGATTACCTACAGCTTACCTGTAGTTCAACTCTACTCATCCTTATTTATGTGTGTGCTTCATTTTAAATGGTGAATATTAATTTCATTTTAATACTCAATGTCTTTTGCTATTTGGTCTGTGCCTTTTTGCTATCTATGTGTCTTCTTTTTTTCCTGAAATCAGTTGCTTCATTTGTCACTTCTCATGTTGTCACTCTAAAAATAGGATACAGAAAATGCAGTTTCAAATCATGTAGCCAATTAGCACTGGAGTTATCACAGCCTGACAGCAGGCAAAAAGGAAAAAAAAAAATCAAAACTATTTAAATCATGGCTTTAGTAACATCCCAGGACCAGCTGTGAGAAGAGAGGTTGTGCATGCCTATGGCAGAAAAAAACACCAGAGTGGGGAATCCCAATTAACTGGGCAAGTGAAATTCAAAATTCATTACTTTCTTTTTTTTTTTGAGATAGAGTCTCACTAGGTCACCCAGGCTGGAGTTCAACCCGCCTCCCGGGTTCAAGCAATTCTCCTGCTGAGGCCTCCCGAGTAGCTGGTCTTACAGACAAGTGCCACCATGCCTGGCTAATTTTTGTATTTTTAGTAGAGACGGGGTTTTGCGATGTTGGCCAGGCTGGTCTCAAACTCCTAACCTCAAATGATCCTCTTGCCTCAGCCTCCCAAAGTGCTGGGACTACAGGCCTGAGCCATCGTGCCTAGCTCAAAATTCATTTCCTTAATGCATTTAGTTTGTTTTTTTATTATGTATTTCTGATGGAGAAGATATAAAAATAAAACTTGTGAGTAAAATTATTTCTGAATGATTGTACATATATCTAGAATTCAAAATATTTTCAAAGGAAACTCCAGGACACAGGGCAAATATTTTCGTTCTTTATATTTTATAGCTTAGCTGCCAATCATTGAGGATTTCAACCCAAAATAGGCTATAAGTCCATTTGAGAGACATGAAGGACCTAAAATTAAAACAAAACAAAACCAAACTTCAAGTAGTCTTAGTAGGAGGAGGGTCTACCATTGTCTGTTCAGTTTCTACATTCAACTCAAGTAACACTGAGTCTTTCTAATTATTTGCTTTAAGGGATACTAAGATTCACATCTGTTAATTAACAAAATAAATCTGTAAATTAACAAAGTAGAAAATGCTGTCTATTTAAAAACAAAATAGCCTGGTGCCAGTGACTCATGCCTGTAATCCCAGCACTTTGGGAGGTTGAAGTGGGCGGGTCACTTGAGGCCAGGAGTTTAAGACCAGCCTGGCCAACACAGTGAAATCCCATCTCTACTAAAAACATGAAAATTAGCCAGGCATGGTGGTTCATGCCTGTAATCCTGGGCTACTCAGGAGGATAATGTGGGAGAATCGCTTGAACCTGGGAGGCGGAGGTTGCAGTGAGCCGAGATGGCGCCACTGCACTCTAGTTCGGGCGACACAGCGAGACTGTATCAAAAATAAATAAATAAATATAATAAAATAAAAATGAAAACAAAATAAAACAAACAAAATAAACAAAAAATAATACCCAGTCCAGTGAAATCTTTACTACGAATATGCAATCAATGCTGTCACTATAACAGCAGCATACAAGAAGAGGGAAGGCTAGGCTGTTGGCATTGGATATGGTTGCATATGAAGCATTGATAATGTGCTTTCTTCTCTTCTTTCTTTTTTTTTTTTTTTTTTTTTTTGGAGACAGAGTCTCGTTCTGTCGCCCAGGCTGGAGTGCAGTGGCCGGATCTCAACTCACTGCAAGCTCCGCCTCTCGGGTTTACGCCATTCTCCTGCCTCAGCCTCCCGAGTAGCTGGGACTACAGGCGCCCGCCACCTCGCCCGGCTACTTTTTTGTATTTTTTAGTAGAGACGGGGTTTCACCGTGTTAGCCAGGATGGTCTGGATCTCCTGACCTCGTGATCTGCCCGTCTCGGCCTCCCAAAGTGCTGGGATTACAGGCTTGAGCCACCACGCCCGGCCTCTTCTTTCATGGTAGGCGTCTTCTGCTACAAAGAAAGGATAAGATCTCAAAGCAAGAAACTTCATTCTGTTCAGTCTGTGCTACACGCTGTTAGCCAGCTGGCTTGTCCAAAGTTACTCCTCCTGCTTGGGTGGATTGATAGTAAGCCCGACTTCCTAGGCTGGATAACAGCCACTTTTACAAATCCCATTATGCCATACACTTCTCTCTTTCCATATGCACAAAAGTTGTGAATATTCATCCAGTGCCAGAAGCATTTGATTATTTCTATCTCCCCTATTAGGCTATAAGCTCCATTAGTACAAGGATGTGTTTTTGTTTGTTGTTTGTTTCACTTTTCTAGAAGCTATTCCTTTTAGTTCTCTATTACAGTGCAGCAATTTACCACGAAACCTAGTGACTATAAACCAGTGTGATGATTACGCACCAAAAAATTAAACAGAAAATTACCACATATGGCTGTATATTTAAAACAACTGAAAGCAAGAACACAGACAGACATTTGTAAGACCACGATCATAGCCACATTATTCACAATGGTCAAAAGATGAAAGCAACCCAAGTGTCCATTGATGGATGAATGGACAAAGAAATATTATTCAGTCTTAAAAAGGAAGGACAATCTGACACATGCTGCAAATTAGATGAAATTTGAAGACATAATGCTAAACAAAGTAAGCCAGTCACAAAGGAGCAAATAGTGTATCATTCGACTTAGATGAGATAACCTGGAGTAGACAACATCATAGAGACAGAGAGTAGAATAGTGGTTGCCAGAGGCTGGGGAAAAAGTGTAATGGTGACTTGTATTTAATGATAAGGAACAACAGTTAGGGAAGATGAAAATGTTACGAAGATGGATGGTTGGTGACAGTTTCATGTTTTAGTCCATTTACACACCGCTGATAAAGACATGCCTGAGACTGGGTAATTTATAAAGAAAAATAAGTTTAATGGACTCACAATTTCATGTGGCTGGGGAGGCCTCACAGTCATGGCAGAAGGTGAAAAGCATGTCTTACATGGTGGCAGACAAGAAAGAATGAGAGTCAAGCAAAAGGGGTTTCCCTTTATAAAACCATCAGATCTCATGAGACTTATTCACTACCACAAGAACAGTAAGGGGGAAACCGCCCCGGCGATTCCATTGTCTCCCACTGGATCCCTCCCACAACCTGTGGAAACTCTGAGAACTACAACTCAAGATGTGATTTGGGTGGAGACACATCCAAACCATATTATTGCACAATAATGTAAATGTACTGACTATCACAGAAGTCCATGGTTAAAGTAGCAAATTTTATGTTTTGTGTATTTTGCTATGATCACACACACACACACACACACACACACACACACACATATTACGTCACAGTTTCTGTGGGTCAGAAATTTATGCATAACTTAACTGGGTCCCCTGTTTCAGGGTCCCTCGCAAAACTGCATCCAGGTGGCACCTACTAAAGGTCTCATCTGATCTATGACTGAGGAAGGATCCACTTCTGAGGTTGTGTGGTTGTTTGCTGAGTCAGGACCTCAAAGTCTTTAGGACCAAAAGCGTCAGTTCCTAACTGGATATTGGTTGCAGGCTATTTTTCTGTTCCTTGCTATATGGTCCTCTTCAAATGTCAACTGACTTAATCAAGACAAACCAGCCAAGAGGGCAATAAAGAGAGCAGCAAGACAAATGTCACAATATTTTGTAACATAATCAGAGAAGTGCATCCCTTAATGCTGTCATATTTTTTGGTTATAGCCAAATTACTTAAGGAGAAGCTATTACAAATAGCCATAAATAGCAGGAGGTTAGGTAGGACTTACTGGGACCGTTTTAGAAGTCTCTCTAAGAAGACAGATAATAGGAATGCGTGAGAACTCCAAAGAGAGGTTGAGTCCTCTCACAGACAGGAGGTCATTGCTGAGCAGTAGCTCCACCCTGAACCCTGAGTCTTTAGTAAGGAAAGATGAAATTACAGGCTAGGGTCATATCAGAGCCAGCCTCCAGAAGGAAGCCAATTTTGTTATTTTAGGAAAATAATGACCAGCTTTCTGGGTCAGAGAATGCATAGAGCCTAAGACTAGTGCCAAGATGCAGCAGCATTTAAGACTCAGTCCAGTTCAAACGCTCTAAACCTTGCTGAATGGGTTATGCAGACATTTGTGGTTGAAGCCTAGGCCTTAGATTTTTCTAATTACTTTCTGGAATGGCTTTATAATTGGGATGGATTCCAAGTTAATTGTCTGACAGGTTTCTTTGGTTAAAAACTTTGACTGCAAAATATTCGCCAAGGCAATTCTACTTGCCATCTTTTCCGCTGATAAGATTTGAGAATTATACTTCTGGGCTAAGGGCAAGGGAAGCTTCTCAAGAGCTCCAATGCAAGGTGTTTTTTCTGACTTTTGAGCAAATACATTTCTGGGTGATCAATGTAGCCTTTTTGACCAAGAACCTTATTTGGAGATATGGGGAGTAAAGGTGATAATACGGCTAGAGTGGAGAGACAGAGGAGAATGTTTTGTTTATTTTTATGAAGAGTCATCATTGCTTTTTTGCTTGCTTTTTCAAAGTGGGATGCTCAATAAAGGCAGGAGGAAAGCATGTCACCTAGTGAAAGCACAAAAAGGCACATAAAATAAATAAAATGGACCCCAAAGAGCGTCTCCTCAACCTGAAGCTGTCTCCTCCAATGCTGTGCATGCCTATCACTTGTTCTAAGTGACAAGAACTTCAGATTCCAGAAAACAATAAGCTCTTAGTCCGACATTTTTGTAAAACAAAAAATGACATCCTCTCTCTATCTGAATCAAATACCCTAACTATATGAAGAGTTAATATGCAAATATTTACATGCATAATAATACTGACAAACTCCATGCATGTATTTGCAAATTGCATATGTATTTACAAATACCAAGGACTTTTCATTTCAGTTTCATTTTTCATAAGGATCTTTTATCTCAATACGAAATGAATGTATAGAGTGGCCATAGTTATCTTCCTCTAACTCCATCATAGGATATTATTATTGTTAGGTAAAATGACACACAGATATGTTAATTTTGTCACAATATATTTAGGGATGAGGACGGGTAGACATAAATGGGGAAGTTTTTAGTGGATTACCTGCTTTAACTCCATGGAGCTGTTTCACTTAATCAGTCTAAAAAAATGTAGTTGGATATAGAACCCTGCCACTGAAGCTCTAAGTAACATGAGGAGGGTACCTTAGATATCCTATAAGGAATGTGAATTCAAACAACTAGGAACTAGCCAAGCTTCACCTTCATCAACAAGTAGCTTTTTTCTAGTCTACTTTGCTGGCTGTAAATCTACTGTAGTTCAAGTAATCAATCCTATATGAATGAAAAATAATCAATTAATAACAAAGGCTTTTATAGCAAAGAAGCCAAAATTTTAGACAGATGTAAGATGTCTTCATCAAAAAGATGATAACAATGTAAAAGGTTTGCCTTTACTGACTCTGCTTTAAAAAAAAAAAAAAAAATCTGTCATTCCAAACAGTTCAAATGTAAAAGTGATACTATTTTCCATTTTTTCATCTGGGAATTCATACCACCTCCCACTGGTTTAAATGCAATGTCTTTTAAAAAAAATTCACTATTTCCAGTGTTTCAAACATCCTCTTTTAAATTATGTTCAGTTTAAAAACTCATTCTCTATGATAAAGTAAGCTATCTTTCTTATTTCTTTTTGGAATACCCTGAACTTGCTTATCAATCTTGGAATGCACTTGGGATACCAAACCTCAAAAAATACATTGAGCTCTGAAATTTTCTAAGAGAATTTCTCAGCACACCAAGACTCACTTTCTGAAACCATGCTCTTGAAATGAGGCAACTCCAAAGGCTCTTCCTCCTTTTCCTCAAATTTATTGTCAAAAATTTGTGAAATTATTTGTAGAAACAGAGTAAACACCAGAATGTGTTCCTGTCAACATACAGTTTTGCTTTAAAATCTAGTTTCTCTTTCCTCTTCCTTCTCATTTATCTGTCTTAAACACCTTCCTGAAAGATTCAGTTTTATATTTTGTGTATACTCTAGAATGCATGAGTTATGTAGAATCCTTAAGTTTGGCAATAGCATGTCCGATTTCATTTACATCCTGTAGAGGAAGAATGGAATTACTGTTTATACAAAATTATATTATGTCCAGCAGGATATTTTTGATGACCCAACACAAGAAATGCAATAAAACACTCAAGTGAGAGGTCCAAAATGGCTTATTCTTTTATACATAGACAGTCAAATTGGAAGGCTACTGTATTTCGGTTCCAACATACTGTTTTACTGTAAATGATAAACACTTCGATAGAAGAAAGATGTCTTGTTATAAATTTAAGTAAACTCCAATTTTCCCAGTTTTTTTTTAATTTCTAATATGTTTTATGTAATGATATCTTATATTGTAGTGCATTATACTTACCTCAATAAAATAATTTTTCCCAAAACAGGGATAGAATTGGTTTAAGTAAATGTGTATTCCAGTTTAATTCTATGTTTAAGCTCAAACAATCTCTTTCGGTAAGAATTTAAACACACACACACACAGATATACACATAAATACACACTGAATTTTTCTTGATAGGTTTATGGGAAACTAAAAATTTCTGACTTTTGCCTGCACTATGTTTACATTATTTTCCCCCTCTATTATCTCCCCACCCATGTTGATATAAATATAAACATCATATATATATCCCCATATATTTCATGCTTGAGTTTCCATTTAGAGATTCAATCCCAATTCTATACACAAATATGGTCAAAACTTGAAACACATAAGCTTACTTTAAAGAATGACTCATTGCTGCCCATGAAGCTATGTCAATACTTATGCAATTCCCTTTCCTTTCAAATTTATCTTTTTATACTCTGCTTCATGAGACTGTGCAAACAACTCTTCTCTGTCATTAGATGGCTTCCTCTTAAGTCCCATAGAAAAATGCACAAAAGGAAGACAAAGACAGGAGGAAGAGAAAAGGAAGGGCTTCTTTCCATTCTGTTCACTGTTTCTGTTTCTGTCAGCAAGTCACTTATTCTAGAAGCAGCAGTGTTAAAGGATCTAGTTTCTTTTGATATTCCTGGAATTAGCCTCCTCCGAGGCAGCAGAACCATGTGAGCATGGTCTATGGGAATGGTTTGATGGTTTACTTGGCACTGAATATAGCAGTGAGTTCTTTACTAAAAGAAAATGGGACAATGGCAATCCATGGCACTCAGTTTCATTACAATTAATGTCACTTGTGGTTGATTGTGACAAAGATCTTAATAGAGCAAGTGCTTTGGGCACTAAGTGGCAACTGCACTTTATGTTACAGAAATAATAAAAGTTATAAAGCCTGTGAGTAAGATGGCCAATACTCACTGCTCTGGAGCTTTCAGAAAGAAGTTATGAACTTAGTCTCTAATCTCTGAGATCAACTCAATGGCTAAGTAACAGAAAGCTTCAATGGTGGCCTGAAACTAAAATCTTATTTCTTGCAATTATCTCTAAAAATAAATCCAAATTTTATTGTGTGGGTTGAATGACTATAAGATAACATGATTTACAAAACCCCTCATGTGGTTGTTGGAACATTGGAAAGAAGTAGGAGCCTCAACCTTGGAATAAAGACATCTGGATGGATTTAGAAGAAAATGAACACCTTAAACACCTGAATCATTCAGTGCCTTTTCTAAAAAAAAAAAGAAAAAAAAATCACAGTATATGAAAACATATTTTTAATCTTTTTGCATATTCTTTGAATATAGAGTTTATCATTTGATATAAACACAGCTCATAATTCACAGTTTTTTGACCTTCTTTTATATTTTTTTTCTTTCCTCCTTCAATTTACAGTGATATCTACTCTTGGCAAAGCCAACAGCTTTAAACTAAACATAACAGTTTCCACCTACCCCAAACCTGTATCTTTTCAAGGGTCTCCTATTAGGTTAGCTTCTTTTTATCAAATTAATTACCAATTCAGTTCAGGTCAGAAAAGATTTTAGAATTTACTACATGCCTATAATGATGCTAGACACAAACACTGATATTGAAGTAAGCTTCCCACCTCTGCATCCCTTTTCATTTTTTCTACTCCATCTTAATAATCTCATTATCAATCCTCCTCCCTTATTTCTTCTTTTTCTCATAAAGATACTATCTTTGGTCAGTATTCTAAGCTATTATCTCTAGAGAGCCTATATATAATTTATAACATAAAGAAGATACCAACATAACCCAAGACCATGGTGAAGAAAGAAGTTACACACACTGTCTTAGATACCATCTGATTCACTTTGTTTTTAAAATTCCTGTAGTTGATCGACTCAAAATATCTCAGTAATCAGAATTGTGTAACATAATTGTTCCAATCTTCTTTCCAGAAGTATTTTCCCTCTAGAGGTAATGGTTTGATACTTGATATTTATCCTAATGAAACATATCTACTGTGCCATCATATCATATATGATGTTATATAATTTGTTTTCTCTTCAGTCGATATAATGCTGTAATGTAACAAATGCATCACTGACCCCGTCTGATGGCACTGCCAAGCTCCTGTGTTTGGTAAAAGAGCCTGAAACAACAGTAGTTATATGTTGACTTATTGATAATGAAGAAAAATTCCCAAGGCAAGGCTAATATTTATGTATCAAGAGCTCATTTGCATTTAGAAAAATTTTGTGTTCTTAACATGAAATAAAATGTTTTCACATTTGTTTTCCTATCCTGGAAAAATTATTAAACCGAATAAGTAAGCAGAGATGAGCTGCTTGATACCCCAACCTCTATGAAATTGAAATGTATAACACCACAGGCCTTATTTCATTTTGGAGACTTACTGGTTTTAGACATTTAAGGAAATCCTCCACAGGTGATTAGTTGACAACTAAGGTAACTTAACAGAGACCTCAGTAGCCACACCCAACAAAGAATAGAGATTTTTAATATTTGGATTACAAAAGTAAACAAAAATCTATAACAAAAAAATAACAACAACAACAAATCCTGTGAGGGGAAATCTGATTTCCAGAATTGCCATATTGCATTATGTATTAATATAATGTCCAGTTTTCCACAGAAGATTATGAGACATGTAAAAAAAATAGAAAGTATGGCTCATATGCAGCAAACTAAAAGCAGTCAATGGACTTTTAGTTTGAAGAGGCATAGACATTGGACTTACTAGACCAAACAGTTATTTTAAATAGGTTCAAAGAACTAAAGGATACCGCATCTAAGAAACTACAGGAAAGTATGAGAATGATGTCCTGTCAAATACAGACAGTCATTATGTAGACAGAAGCTTTAAAAATGTACCAAAGAGGAATATTGAAGTTGAAAATTCAGTAATGAGGCTGGGCGCAGTGGCTCACGCCTATAATCCCAAAACTTTGGAAGGCCAAGGCAGGCAGATCACCTGAGGTCAGGAATTTGAGACCAGCCTGGCTAACGTGGTGAAACCCTGTCTCTAATAACAATATAAAAATTAGCTGGGCACGGTGGTGGGCACCTGTAATCCCGGCTTCTTTGGGACGCTGAGGCAGGAGAATCGCTTGAACTCAGGAGGTGGAGGTTATTGCGGTGAGCTGAGACCGCACCATTGCAGGGGCAAGAAGAGCGAAACTCCGACTCAAAAAAAAAAAAAAAAAAAAGGTAAGAAAATTCAGCAAGGAAATAAAAAAGTCAGTAGAGGGGACTAAAGCAGATTTGAGCAGGTAGGAAATTAATACTCGGGGAACTAGAATATAACTCAATTAAGACTATCCAGTCCCAGGATCAAAAAGAAACAATAATGAAGCCAAATTTAAAGAGCCTCAGCATACTGCAGGGAATCAGCCAGCATCCCAATCCGTACCAAGAAATCCCAGGAGGAGAGGAGAGACACAATTGGAGGCAGTCGTATGACACGTTCATAGTGATAAAAGAAAAATATTCTCAATTAAGAACCCTTATCTCCCGTGAAACTCCATCAAAAATGAAAGTGAAATTAAGATACTCCCACATAAAGAAAACTGACACTCCACAGCTAGTAGACTTGTCTTACAATAATTACTAAAAGGAATCTTTAAAGGCCGAAACTAAAGCAAACTACAGAATAACCACTTCTGTACAAAGAAGTAAAAGAGCAGAGATAGAGATAACCACTTCAGCAGTCTGAATGACTCCATCGTGGTAAACTCCTTCCCTCCTAGAGCCACCCTCCTGACGTAACAATCTCTCGTTTACCTAATGCTTGTCAAATGTATTTCCATTGCTAAAGTACCAGTGATTCATGGAAAAAATGATGGAGAAAAGTCACTTTCTTTCATGTCTGACCTACTTTTGAATTTTTGCATTGCTTTTTCTAATTACTCTCTCTTGATCACATGGGACAAAGATATTCTTGTCTAGACTCTGCCATAAATCTAAAACTTTGGTTTTGGGGAGCAGGTAAAAACATCTAAAGCAACCTGCTGTCAGACCCACTTCATGCACAAGGCAACTAAGATCCTGCAAAGGTGATGTGATGTTTTCCAAGTTTATGTAAATAATACTATTCCCTGCCTCCCAGTGCAAGGGTTCTTTGTAACAGTAAGACTGCATTTTTGTAATGCAGCTATATCAAGCCAGCAGCTTACAGACTTTCTGGTGATGAGCATATTCTTTTTGAGACAATATTTTAAAATCAGAAAGCTTCACATAAAACTATGTAGAAACAATTGAAAGATACTGTGGCTCTTAGTCCTGTGTTCCAGGTAACACTTACAAGGCTGTTGCTTTGGGTTCCTGTCAATAATAGGTACCTATTATTTTTATGTCAGTTAACTCTGCCCATACACCCTGTCTGACTCCCATACACCTGTCTGACATTTATCTTTGCAAGCCAACGTTGGTATCATACACTGTTGCAAAAAATTCAGTATCTCCTATAATACAAGTAAGGCAATACAGAACGGGAATGTATATACACACAAAAACATTTACATAGACATATACACGATTGCACACCTACAGATTAAGTTACCTACGTTTATCATGTGGTTCAAGTGATGGCAGACAAACATGAGGATTCAGAGGAGGCTTTGGAGTTAAACAGTCTGGATTCAACTTTCACTTTTATCACTGAGTAACTATGTAGCACTGGGAAAGTCTCTTGAACTTACTGAGACATGGTTTCTTAATTTGCAAAACGAATATGACAGCATTTGGGGGGAAAAAAATAAAGAAACTGAGTGAAACTTTTAGCCAAGTGCCCAGTGTTCATGACTGAGATTTCTGGCAGGCTGGGAACTAGCACCAAGGTCTCCTGACTTCCAGGCAGAGATTTTCCCATCATGTCACTTTTTTACACTCACCATCTCTTATGTGTCACCCTAGTCCCTAGTCTCGGCTGCTGTGTAATTGTAAAAGATTCATGAGGTGGGAAGAGTCTGAAAGGTCTCATAACTAAGTACTTTATAAGTGACTGAACATTTTTGACATTCTGTGCTAACAAAAGCCACCCTCAAATATTTTTTTATGGGGAAACTGAAGATTGCCCTGTGTGGGCAGTGGCTCATTGAGTCATATATCCAGTCTGATCCTGAATAGGACTACTGTAGATGGTTTTATGTCTAATTAGCCATGACTGTTAAAGACTTAAAAAAAAGAGAATAATCAAATTTTCTGCTTTACTAGGTCAATCAATGGCTATGGAAGTGCAGCTGCTCTCCTTTACAAATGCTTCGAAGAGTTTTTCACAATTCATTGGACACCTAAGTGGATGATTTTACCTCTGTTGGACCAATGATTTGTAAAATTTATCTGAATCCCAAATCCAGACCACTCAATTCAATGTCTAGATGCAACCAGGCTTCACATTCTCAATTTTCTCCCTTCTTTCTCCACTTTCAGGCATTTGCTCTGAATCTTACAATGCCTTTGCTGATTGTGTGACCAAATAGCACATAAGAAAACTCAGACTGAGGTTTCAGACATGCTTTTTGAGACAATATTCCCTAAGCCTCTGGAACCTCATAAATGAAAGTATCTGAAGCTTGCATGACAACATTCCTCAAAGTTTGGTCCTTGGCTTACCTGCCTCAGAATTACTTGTTGTCAGTTATAAAAACTACAAAAATAACATGCAAAAAATAAAATAAAATAAACAAGAAAATGAATTAGAGAAAAGGAGAGAATAAAAGAAACCTTTCAAGCTCATACTGAAACAGTCTTTGCAATCTCTGGAGGGAAGACACAGGAATCTGCCTTTGTAACACATGCATGTCTGATGTCACTGATGCACAGAGAACTATGAGATTTCCTGAGAAATTTGCTCAATCAATGAATATTTAGAGTAGTATGACAGTTTGAGAATTGTTTGAAATGTATGGAAACTATTGGAATTACTTCAGCAACACATGTTACAATGTAGGAGGTATCATGGAAACTTTGAAGTTATAGGACCAACCTAGGAGTGTACAGTGCTCTTCAACTCCTTGCGTACAATAAAATCAGAAGCTAGTGAGTACAGTGAGTAATGCAGATGATAAGCGTCATATGAATTCTGTGATGAAGAACTAATAGTGAACCAGAATAATATGAAAAGGGGTAAAGGAGGTGACATGATTTAAGACAGGCCTTTAAATATAGTCAAAATTTTAAAGAAAGGACAGAAAAAGACAGAATTTTCCATATACGGAGGGACAATGTGGATAAATGGGAGGAGATGTTAACAGTATGTTGTTTAGGGATGATGGAAAAAGATATGAATGAACGAAGATAAGAAACTGCAAATATGTACACTGTTTCCAAAAGTAGTAATGGCAGGAATACTTTTTGTGTTGCATTGTAGTATCTTGTATTGATGGAAATCTCCACATCCAGTTTCTGGGGTACCCAGTGTGAAACTGCCTGAGATATTTGACCCTCAAAGACTCCTCCTCCAAAGTAGACCAGTTCCACTTTGGGCTTAAAGTGATGGGAAGCTGAGGCAAGACAGAATGAAGGCCCTGAGATGGCAACCAAAACCTCCACAAAGAGCAGGACAAAATGGAAAATGATGAACAGACTAAAGGCAGAGACACACCCACCTCTGCTTGTCTTTCTGTCTGGAACCCAAAGGGCTACCTCTCCACTCTGAAAAACCAAAGGATCATCTCTGAAGAAATTTGTATGTGTATGAGGATCAACCTACAAAACTTAGCATTGTAAAATATTGTTGAAATGGAAACTGGAAATCATATTCATCTTATTTAAATCTAAAATAGAGAATTACATTTTTCTCAGTATTTTGTATTGGATTTAATAGTTTTGTTGTTGTTGTTTTTGTTTGTTTGTTTGTTTTTTGGTAAATCCTGGATAGCTTGGAAGATCTACATATGATGAACATGTGTTTTTTTTCTGGTTTGTAAAATCGAAGAACCTAATGTTTTTATTCTTTCTCTTTGCATCCCCTGACTAGATCAGTATTGCTCATTAACACTGTTTTGCAGCTGTAGTTAGTGGTGAGGTGTTATTTGAGAATGGTGTGTGGGCACTCATATAGATTTATCTGCTGAAGTTGCTTGAATTCGCAGTGGCAAGTGGAAGCAAGGCTTACATGGGAGAGACTTCTGGTTGCTGTGCTCTGCCTACTTCTTATAGTAAGGCCTCATTTCTATTGGGAGTGAAAGGTACTACCAGACTTTATCCAAAATATTGGTCTAAGCATCGCAACTACACGGGATATTTGTGTACACAGTTTGCACACTGGAAATGCAGTTTTCTTAAATCACCCTATATACATTTCTCCTACCTTTCATGAAAAGTACTTTAATTTCTCTCTTGGGTTCAATAACTTCCCTGCCCTCAGGCTGTGTTCTTACAATGGGGCCGATCCCACTCCATTTCCAGAGATGGGCGTAAGACTTAAGCCCAAGCCAAGAAACACATTTCATTCCCTTGATTATAAACATTGAGGTGACGGTAGTTATGAAATCACATTGGGGCTGATTTGAACCAATCAGAGGAGAGATTGATCAGAAAAGAGAAAGATTTTTTAAAATTGTTATTTTTCTTCTTTCCTGGATTTAATACTGCATAGAACCTATCTGAGAATGAAGCCAGCACAAATAATGAGAGAAGAAGACTGGAGATAAATTTCATGGATGATATCATTTGACTCCTAAGTCAAACTATGCATGAGGATAAATGTTATCTTGGACTTTTTAAGTTTTATTACAAAACATAGTCTTATTATACTTCTGGCATTAAGAGCATTTATTTGTTTGCATGTTTTCATTTTCCACTTTTGAGTGTCCTGATGCTAGTTTTTAATAATTAAAAGCATTTGCTTCTTCCAAAGTTTATTAGACATTTCAGCAATATGACATCATTCTTTTGGCTAGATTTCAGTACACACTACCATTTTATTTTAGCTCTAAATCCTTTCCATCTCCTTCATGTATTTTTCTAGTGAATGACCTATAAACAAACATGTATAGTGAAAAGACTGCCACTTAAAGGGCTTCTTTGTTTAATCTCAACACAAAGATTGTTTTGAAAGTTTGAGTTTTATCATCTAATACTTTACTATGGTAAAATCTGGTTTTCATATGCTTGATTTTCTAAAGCATGTATTCACCTATAAGATATTCTCATTCTTGAGTCCTACTTGGTCTATTGATGCTTGGTTCACTGGTTTTAGTATAAAACTAAAATCATTAGGTATCATTAAAATATAATAATACCAAATTATTGAAAGATTAAAAAGTCTCTTTCTTTTCTTTCCTGCCCTCCCCTTTCCCTTCCCCTTCCCCTTCCCTTCCTTCCTTCCTTCCTTCCTTCCTTCCTTCCTTCCTTCCTTCCTTCCTTCCTTCCTTCCTTCCTTTCTTCCTCCCTTCTTGTGGTTGTGGGGGGTATTGAAGGGATTAAAAGCCCATAGGAAAACTTCCAAGATGGGATGGGAGACATAGGTCCAATATATAAGAAGGTTAAATTGAGTGGGCTCAAGAGAGAAGCAGGAGAAAAGAAGGCTAGAGGGCCAATAAAACAAAGTTCATAGTGCTAACTGGAACAGGATAGACCTCAAAGGCTTAAAGATGTCAAAGTCCCTGCATTTTTTCCTACCTTCAGAATCCACAACCTTCAGTCATGGATGTCTTGATGAAGTTACCCAATCTATAACAACTCTGCGCTGTGCATGCTGTGATTGGAATTGTCTTCATCAATGCATTCTGTTTTGATTTTATCTTTTCAGATGATCCACAATTTCTCATCCATTGAAGGTCCTCCAACATTTCTAGAAATATGGAGTACAAAAAGAATATGTAGCTTTTGTTAATTCTATAGATTGAATTAGAGCTCTCAAGTGATTTTTCAAATGAGTATCCCCTCTCAAATCATTTAACTTTTTAAAGATGTAATTTCACTCTCCAATTAGTATTTTCTATTAATTGTAGTTAAATGTCTCATAAAGTGCTCAGTAAATGTTACTTCAGCTTTTACTACCTCTTGCCAGAAACAGTTTCTCTTCTTTTTTATTATGAACCAGCATCCTAACTGACCAGCTCCTTTAGAATGAGTTTACTCAACGATATATCTTCTAAGGAATATTCACATTATATGTTTAGGATTCATGCCAAGCTTTTATTGTTGTATGCCTTAACTGATTACTGAGGATTTATTGCTAGCCACTTCAAACTCAGTAGTATCGTCTCCATTGGCCAACCTGTTTCTCCGACCCTATCCATCTACTTGAAAACATCCATGACTGTGACTGTATCAATTCCCTGGGCAGGGATTGGGGGATTTATTGATATATGTTCTTTTGCTATTTATTGAATCCTCTCCTTTTGTTTAGTATTGTCCTGGATGTTAAGGAGGATGTAATGATTAACCACATAAGAATACAGCCCTCAGGAAATATACAGTCTAATAGAAAGAAATGAAGACCAACAATTTAGGATCAGTTCTGGAAGTGAGAAAGTCAAAACAGGTCTTACAGTGTAAATTGATGGTGTGAGCAGGGTTGTGCTCTGTCTGGGAGTTCTAAGGTAGAATTGGTTCCTTGGCCTTTCTAACTTCAACAGGCTACCCATATTCTCTGGTTCTCAATCTCACACTCTGACCTCCATTTCTGCTTTCACATCTCCTTTGCTAACTCTGACCCCTACCTCTTATAAGGACCCCTGTGATTACACTGGGCACACCGGCTAATCTGCAATAATCTCCCTGTCTCAAAATCTTTAATTTAATTACATCTTCAAAGCCTTTTTTTTTTTTTGCCATGTAAAGCAACATACTTATAAGTTCCAAGATTAAGACATGAACAGTTTTGTGGTGGGGACAATATTCTGCCTGTCATATTCTCTATGTTGTTAGCAAAATAAAAATGCCTACGGAGCCACTGAGAAAAGGCCTATTACCTCCAAACTTGCCTTTCCATCACTTTTGACCAATTGGTGGACTCTACCACCTAAATTTTCCTAGATTCATCCTTTAAAAGTCACTTACTGGAAGCTACACACTGAAGAACAGAGTCAGAAGTTGAGTCATAAAACCAACATGCTTACTATGGAAAGGATGAAGCCCAAATCATACTAAGTTACCAGCTGAAAATCACAAGGCTATGTAGCTGTTACATGACATGGCCTTTTCACATGTGTGACTATAAATTTATATGAATATAAATACATATGAAACGTTGCATTGAAGAAATGAATCAATCAATAAATATGTTATCTTTGTCTTCTTCTTTTCCCCTCTTCTTTCCCAGTATATTAATTAAGAATTTACTTTGGGACAAGCACCGCTACAATGGCAGAAGACCATCTTACTCTGGAGAAACACTGCAGTCATAGAGTAAAAATAAGACAAAGTGACAGACTCTGTCTATGGCAAGAAAGATAAAGAAAAATATGTTTTATGTGAGTTCAGAACAGAAATAAATCACTTTATCATCTCATAATGTTACTGGTGGAAGAGATCGGAGTTATGCCGAGTTACTGGCTGCAAATCCCTATGCATCTGCAG
The DNA here is from genome assembly GCF_008728515.1 of Papio anubis. NCBI lineage: Eukaryota > Metazoa > Chordata > Mammalia > Primates > Cercopithecidae > Papio > Papio anubis. The sequence goes on along the minus strand of NC_044986.1, from coordinate 25,289,693 downwards.
CAACTTGAATTTTTGCCTCCTCAGAAGAAAGAATTTGACTGAGGGGCATAAAGCAGAAAAAGAGACTGAGGTGAGTTCCAGAGCAGGAGTGGAAGTTTGTTTAAAATGCCTTAGAGCAGAAAAGAAAGGAAAGTTCACTTGGAAGAGATCCAAGAGGGTTCATGAAGGTTAAAGAGAGAGATGTTCAAGTGCCCCACTGAACCGTGATCCTAGGACTTTTATAGGTGCACCTCTTTCCCATGATTCTTCCTTTAGGGTGCGCTTTCCCCTTGTGTAGTGTTCTCCTTACCCTTGGGAATGGAGCACCTGCAGTGTGTTTAGGGAGTGATATGCTTCCAATCTGAGGCTTTCTTCCCTTTTTCCAGAGGGGTGTACCCAGAAGATCATACTTTATCACTTTTGTCTCTTAATGTTCCCGCCTAGGAAGTTGCTTCTTTCTGGGGTGTACATTCAATTAATATTTTGATGTTAATGGGTGTGGACCATCAGGAAATGATCTCTCCACAGCACAGGCTGCCAATTTATCACCTCTAGAGAGGCAATGATATAACCGCTAAACCATCACCTGACATTTCTAGTGGGTGGGGGGAAGAGCCTTCTGTTGCCCTGCTCATGCCTGGTTACCTGTAATAGTAAAACACTTACAGTGCCCAACACACACACACATACACCTCCCTCGTGTAGACAGGGACAGTGTTTTTTCCTCACTCTTTTTGTTGTTATTGAGGCAGAGAAGCTATATCAATCATCTCAGATTATAAAACTAAAAAATGATGAAATAGGATTAAAAACCCATGACCTGAATTATAATTTATTATTTCGCCTTCTCTCTCAAAAAAGAGAAAATGCAAAAATAAGAAAAAAAAAACACAATAAACAAACAAATGCTAATGTTTAAATCTCTTATAACATAGCAATAAAGAAATCATGCTGGCCCACATCCAATTACAAATTCAAAGCTGACTGAGTTCAATATGTGAATTATGAATCAAACAACTCTATTAATGCAAAGATAATTTAAACATTAAAGTAAAATATTAATTTCCCCGAAGCATTCCTCCTTCTTTCTTTTCTAGGTTCTGTATCATCCTACATTTTTGCAAGAGGAGCAGTTAGATATTTTACAAATATATCAACGTTTTTCTACACTGAGAATGACATGACCAAGCCCCTGGTGCCGCCTCATGAGTCCAGCTCTGGGAAGAAGGGAGACTCCTTGCTTGGCTTTTTCAAATTGACATGGCATTTCCTTCATTTGATAATATAAGCCTTTAGAATAAATAACCAATAAGGTACAAAACAAAAATTAACTACATAATCTATTGTAAATATAAGTTATGTACAGTGAAGTGGAACAGGATGTTATTTGAGCATAAGGGAAGATAAATACAGCTTTACCACATACATTCACATTCCATGTACCCTGAACTCTTTTTAAAAAAATTTTACTAACATTTTCTATCATTGGAAATGATAATGATCTTGCCTACTAGTTTCTACTGTTATGTTGTCAAGAGTTAATCTAATTGTAAATGTACTAATAAAAGATACTTGTGTTATGTTAGTCCATTGATGTTTACGATTTCAGAGTTTTAAAATATTTTCTAAATACCCTAAAAGTAAAGATTTAGTAAAAATCACAGCTAAGCTGTAAGATTGTTGTGAAGATTAAATAAGACAGTGTATGCAGAGTGCTACATTGAATTGAATGTAGGTAAATTGAATAAATTGAATAAAGGTAACTGTGAGACTGGCATAAAAGAGCAAGTTAGGCAGCTAACGATTGTGCCTACTCAGTGGCCCTTCCGTCTTGTCTCAATTATTTTTAGGTTCCCTACACATTGGAGACTCTGCAACACAGAGGTTAAGACTTGTGGTGTAGAACTGCCTGTGCTTGAATGCCAGTTCCATTTACTAGTTGTGTGGTTCAGCACATTACTTAATTTTTCTAAGCCTCCGTCTTCTCAGGCTCACAGGGTTATAATTACTGCACTTAGGTCATGGGACTGCTGTGAGGATGAAAAAGAGAAAGCATTTGTTTGAGGTATTTAGAACAGTGGATGGAGCCCGGGCGCAGTGGCTCACATCTGTAATCCCAGTACTTTGGGAGGCCGAGGTGGGTGGATCACAAGGTCAGGAGATCGAGACCCTTCTGGCTAACATGGTGAAAACCCGTCTCTACTAAAAATACAAAATATTAGCCAGGCCTGGCAGCATGCGCCTATAGTTCCAGCTACTTGGGAGGCCGAGGCAGGAGAATGGCTTAAACCTGGGAGGCGAAGCTTGCAGTGAGCCGAGACTGTGCCACTGCACTCCAGCCTGGGCGACAGAGCAAGACTCTGGCTAAAAAAAAAAAAAAAAAAAAAAAAAGAATAGTGCGTGGAACAGAAACAGTGCTTAGCAAACTTTTAGCAATAACACCAAGACTAGTGGTTTGCAGAAACGTCTGAATATATCTCTCCAGAATGTCAAGGGTCTACTATTTACGTAGTAAATGACAGCATGGTAACAGGAGTTTTCAGATTTTTTGACATCTAATCTATATAATTGTTAAAACTTTTGTCCATCCCACAGTATCACTTGAAATATGCAGAAATTAAACATAGATGGGAAAAATACTGTTACACTTCTTCCTAATCTATGACAATTAAAACCAATAAATTCGCAAATTTCTGGGTTTTGGAAAACCCTTAGAATTATTCTAAACACAAATCCAGACCAGCAGCATGTTTGTTTACTATTGTTACTATAACAAATTACCACAATTTTTTTTAGATTACAATAACAAAAATCTATTTGCTTGCAGTTGCAGAGAAAAGAAGTTCAAAATTAACCTTATGATGCTAAAAATCAAGGTTTCCACAGAACTGTTATCTCTGGAAGCTGCAAGGGATAATTAATTTCTGGTCTCTTCCAGCTTCCTGTGTTGGCTGACATGCCTTTGCTTGTGGTCAAACTACTTCAACTTCATGCCTCCATTGTCTTAAATCTTACTCTCTGTTCTGTACACAAATCTCTCTCTACCTCTCTTATAAAGACACTTGTGATTATATTTAGGATGCACTCACATAATCCAGGAAAATCTCCTTATCTCAAAACCTTTATTTCGCTTACAACTGTAACACCTCTTTTTCCATATAAGGAAAACGTTCACAGATTCCAGCGATTAGAACATGGATGTGTTGGGGAGCTATTATTCAGCCTACCAGGATCACAATTAATGGATAATAGCCTGCACATGAGGTTCAGAAGGAACTGACTCGATGGAGTCAAGAAGACAAATTTGGGTTAGGGGAGAACAAAAAAATGACTCAAGTCTCCTGTAGCATCTGCTAAGGTTATTCAATCTTGTGAATACTCATCTGTATTATGCCAGCTACATGATCTGTAGAAACATAAATTTAGCTCATTTTTCAAAATTTGTCAATGTAAAACCTCAAATAATATAATCGTTAAGATATTTATATAATATTTAGGTGATGAAGTAAAACTGATCAAAAAGTTTACCTTTGGGTGGTGAAGGGAAGAATACAGAGAATGAGGAATGGCATTTCTCTTTTAATATGTGGATAAATATTATCCCATTTCTTCAATCACTTATGAGGAGATCAATAAAGTCTTAATGAAAGATTACAGGACAAAAGAGAAATAACATTGAATTTTAGGCAACTTGATTTCAGTGTATAACCTTTGGTTAAGACCCTTAATGTGAATATAAGGAGAAGAAAAAGTATTATATTACTATGATCTTTGAGATAAATTCTTACTCTAAATTAATAATTGGGTATTTTCAGGTTTGCAATGAAAATATGGACTAAATGATGCAAAGGTCCCTATTACTATGCCCTTATAAATGTGGAGGAAAACAGGACTTGGTGACTTCTTGATAATGACTATCTCCAGCATATATCCCTATATTCAGTTTTTCTTTATTATGTTAAAATAGTTTAAAAATAGTTACATACCTCCAGTTGGCCCCTAATGCTAGCATTGAAATCCTAGAAGTCGTTGTTTCTATGCCGAACCTATTACTGTTAATTGGACCACAAACAGACACTGAATTTAAGTTAAAACAATAAACTTTTCTCATATAGGATTTCTGAAATCCATATGATATTTTTACGGAGCAAGTCTGTACATTTCTGAACCTGTCTAAACTGGCAATATATATGTTTTAGAATTTAGAGGCAGCAGTAAAATTTCATTTGGAAAGTTGGGAAGCGGGGCAGATAACGGAGAATAAAGACAGGCTAAGTGTAAAACTGTCGAAAAGAGTAAGTTTTTCCCCAGGATCCAGTTATTTTCTTAGGTTTGACTATATTATTCAGTAACATTGCTTACACTCAGCTTTTGCAGTCAAAGTCAATGGGAGGCATACGATTGACACATAATGTCATTGTGGACATCCTTCTAGAACTTTCCCACCTCTTCATGATGCTTATGCTTTAAAGAACATTCTTATTAATCCTTATAATAACCATGAGGTAGATATTAATATTTACATTTTACAGATGGACGGATGGATGCTCAGAGAGATCGAAATAAGCTTAATGCTAAGTAGCTAGTAGAAGACAAGTTTGGAATGCTAACCCAGGATTACTGGTAGTCACAAGGTTATTTCCAGTACAGTATGCTTTCTTCCCTCTCCCCCTCATAGAAAGTTGACTATCCTCAAATCCTTTGCTTATCCATGACTATGGCTATTGAATGTGGATTTATCTTCTTCCATGCCAAGACTGTTTAAATTTCTCTTCAGGTTTCTTGAGCCAGTGTGAAGTGCTCTCAGACACACTCTTAAAACATATGGCATGATGAACCTGTATAGCTGGGAAAAAGCCCCTAAAGGGGCCTCTGTCAAATACAGATTTTGTGTGTAATACAAGAAATAGCTCTCTTTTCAGGTTTTCAAAGCTGTTTACTAATAATTTTATCTTCTCATATTGCTAAAATTAATTTTCTCTAGCTTTACTAGTACAAACCAATGTTCAGGAAGTAGAAAGCACTGTGTTTACATGAATTTGGACAATGAGATTGAAAAATAAAAGATCCATAGTGTCTAAACATAAGATCTCAAGCAGGGTCCATGATAGGAGCTACTGAAATGTGGTAGAGTTCTCAAATTATTTTCCCAAAGGCTTTCCTGTCACTATTCTTTCAATAAATAATAACATCTAACATTTCTTGAAAATTTAACAATAACCACACTAAGAAATTTACATACATTATTTAAGTTAATCATATTATTCCTGATATACTGTAATTACTCCTATTTGCCATATTTTAAAGATACACTTTCAGAGAAGGATTAAAAGATGACTGAAAGTCACTGACTTTATAAGTGGCTGGTTAGCCTACCCAATTGTACATGATTGATGCACTTCACCACTGAATTAAACTTCTTTCACACTAGTAAAAATTGTGGAAGGGTAGATGATTAGTTAAAATAATTTGGGAGACAGTAAAAACAAAGAAAGAGTACTTCCAAACAGGACCAACTGAGAGCAGAGATGCATGCTATCAACAGCGAGACAGTGACTTCAGCTCTTCAGCTATAGTTCTCACTTTAAGGAAGTTTATGGTAGGTGACTAAATAGTAACATTTTTTCCCAGTTTATAAATTATCACATCCATAGACCATGAGTGGCCATTTTGTGGCACTTCTTTTTCTTTTTTCCCTTTTAAGTCAGTGTTTTCAACCTAATTTTTCCTGGAGCACTGATGCTCAAGTTCTCATGCTTTTTTTTTTGTTTTTTTTTTTTAAGAGTCTCACTCTGTCGCCCAGGCTGGAGTGGGCGGTGGCGCGATCTCGGCTCACTGCAACCTCTGCCTCCCGGGTTCAAGCAATTCTCCTGCCTCAGCCTCCTGAGTAGCTGGGATTATAGGCACCTGCCACCACACCCAGCTAATTTTTGTATTTTTAGTAGAGAGAGGGTTTCACCATGTTGGTCAGGCTGGTCTCAAACCCTAACCTCGTGATCCACCCACCTCAGCCTCCCAAAGTGCTGGGATTACAGGTGTGAGCCACTGTGCCTGGCCAGGTCTCATGCTTTTTTACGACTCACAGTACTTCTGTTTACCCTCCCCTCCCTTGGCTCTTCCAATTTCTTCTTCTGTTTTCTCTCTCTCACCATGAGAGACAATGTGTCATGAGACATAAAGTCATGAGAATGAAATAGGTTAAAAGAAATGATCTATTACATCTCAAGTCTTTCTTTAAAAAGAAACACACCTCAGATTTTGGTTTCGTGGTTAGAAGACATCTTGTGGGACTATCGTAGTTCTTTCAACCTCCATTGAGTGTCATTTCTGACAAAACCTTGAGAGCTAGGACCTTCGATAATAACTCTTGTTACTCATTCTACAGCACATGATTCACCTTGTCAAAGGGATGTTTCTATGGCTGAATCTATGTCCAGATGCACAGCCAGCTCAAAAATACTAAATGCTGATCACCAGTTTATGTTGAAAAAGCCCTCTTTTTTGATTCATTTTCTCACTTCTACTCTACTCTAGATTCTTAAACTTATCTGAATAACTAGTGTCTGATATCTTTCTTTAAAATCAATTCCTTAAATTATGTAGTAATTGTGAGGATTCTCTTTAATCTTTCCCTACATTTCTAACAATTCTGAGAAGAGAGGTGCCCATAGGCAAGGGTAACCACCATCTCTGTTCACCCAACCTGCATCTCCTCCTTATGACTTTGAGGAAATTGCTGTACAAAAAATTTTATCTGAGCAATCTGGGCTCTGTCTCAATCTTGTAGCAATAAAGATTTATTACTAGGAAGCTTATTTATGTGTCTATACATCTGGAGTCTTTGTTTCACTACTGCCCACACAGAGCTGGAAATCTATGGAGAATGGGAAAGGATCATTTTTATTATCAACTCAGTTTCATTTATTTTCTACCCATCACCTTTCTTAGTATAATTTATGACCATCTGAACCCAGACCTAAAAAAGAAAGGTTTAATTTTAATAAAGATGTGAAAACAGGTGAGTTATTGTTTTCAGCTTCAGTGTGAGATAAGATCTGGAAAATATGTCATTAAATGCATCATTATAAAAGCATATTATTCCTTCCAGAAGATAATCAGTTATGTCACTATCTCTGGTTTTATGTCCATTCAGGGTGAGAGGACTCTTCTTTTGACATGAAAATTTGGACTGTCGGGAAAGTAAAAAACAGAAAAAAAAACAAAACAAAACACAAAAAACAGCTCACTGACTAGTTAATTAAAAAAAGAGAGAGGCAGCTGCTGTTTTCAAAGTAGCAATATGTGAAGTGATATCCATAAAAGGAATCATAAAGCAGCCACTGCAAGTTAAATGAATGATGTTTAGTTATTGAAAAATACATCTCTTTGCATGTTTTCCCAATTTTCACCACACTTTAATATCTCTAAATAAAACAAAGTGGAACATTTTAACTTTGGAAGCTTCATTATAAATATTAGTCTTAGCCTATTTTAATTTTTGTTCATAGATCTCAGTTCCTTTGCTTAACTTAGAACTTTGCAAGGTCCCATTTACGGATGTAAAACTCCAGACTCTGTTTTATTGATTAGCTAATGAAAGACAAAGAGGTTGCTTCTCTGCAAATGAGAAGGAAAAAAAGGGCAATCCTTTCCATGTTCCTCAAAGTTCTCTGATGATGAGCCCTCTCCCTGACTTCAACCACATCATGGCCATTTTTTTCATTTTTCAAGACTATGTTACTTATGAATATCTTGTCTACATGTGACAAAAACCTAACCAGAATAGCTTAAGCTAAAAAGCACAAACATTATAAAATAGAAGACAGAATTTATATGCCATACTTAATAGGTGTGTTTATATGATCCCTTTAGATGATACTTTTCTTGAGAAGGGAGCCTACACTGTCATTTCTTTATTAACACTGTGACCAGGTTTGTAAAGTCAGAGTTGGCGTGTACTGACACTACAGAAGTATATATGACAGTCTACTTGGTGCTGATACTTGAATTTTGCTCCTTTTGCATTTCTATGATAATTAGAACCATTGCTATTTTAAAAGTATCCTTTCAGCATTTCTTTCCTTACAATGAATAGAAATGTAAAAGTTTCTGTTTTCATTTTTAAATGTGTAAACCTAAGGTCATAGAGAAATGTTTGGAAGGAAATTAAATAAACATATGCGAGCAAGACAGCATATGGAAATTATTTCCAGTAGTCTTGCCTATGATTTTGTTCTCTAAAAATCTCTGTGGGTTAACGCCAAGGAGCATGTTAGGTAAAGTCAACTCAGTAGGTGGATGAGCACCTGTCAAAGACCTCCAGGCAACTGACCGAAGGTTAATTTTTTTTTTCCTTTTCTCTGAGTTGTGTTTATGGAAAATGATCAGGCAAACCTTTTGGTAAAGAAATGGAAATAATCATCATGTTTGGTCCATCATTAAATATATTTGTCTCAAAAAGATAGTCCCACGTATTTTTAAAAATTGTCTTCAAATTATTAACATAAGCTCATTTGTTTCTACAGTGCTTGTGCTTTCTATGCATTAATTGCTGAAGCTAAGTATTTTAGTGATTCGTATGAATAAATGGAACATTTAAAGTCCTGGAAGTTCTACAGATTAAATACTACACAGAGAAAGGAGAGAATTAGAAGCTTCTTAATAAGAAAAGTTTAAAGCACTTGAGTATCTAAGGAAAACATTTTGAACATTAAATCCTGGATATGAAAACCTTATCATTAATAGGTTGCTAGACCTACTTTCATAGGGTGACTAAGATATGAAAGATTAGTTTTAATGAGCACTGTGAATGCATATGGGGAGAGTAAGAGGAGATCATTAAAAAACATATGCTAGAAGTATGACTACATTTTTATAAGGGCTGTAAAATGACCCAGTCATTATGATTATTATTGTGCTCATATGAAGGTAAGGGTATCACATTGCAAAGGAGACTTGGCTTTTAAATCAAAAAAAGCTGATGTTGAAAATTTGGTTTAATTACTTCCTAGCTTTGTGAAATTGGTAAACCTCTCTCTATGCATCATGGTTTTTTACAATCTATAAAACTAAGATTTTAAAAAGCTATCTTTCTTGATTATCAGAGAGTTACATGAAATAATGAATATAATGCAGTAAGCACCGTGTCTAGCATATAGTGATTTCTAAATAAATGTGTTGATAATGTTCAAGATAATATTAGACATGATATCCTCAACATGGCCTCTCCTTCCAACATTTTTTTGGGAAAATACAAATTTCATATATATATTTTCCCCCACCCAGGTTGGTCTTGAACTCCTGAACTCAAGCAATCCTTCTTCCTCGACCTCCTGAGTAGTTCAGACTATATATGCATACCACAACACTTGGCTTGAAACTTTCTAAAACTAAAAAAAAATCAATGAGAACTTTATCAGGTTTTCGTAATTCGTCAAATGTTATAAAAAGCCTTCTGAATTCCACCAAAGTTTGTAGAACAAATTTTAATGAGGCACAAAATTCCAAGAGCAACTCATGTTAGAATTGAAAGGAAGTAAAGAGACACATTCAAGACTTCGTACTTAAGGGACCCAGAGGTGGTTATTAGCATTTTTCACTCAAGACTTCCTAATCACTTCTTCTGGAACTCCACCTCACTGAAAAGAGCCATAACATTTTTGTTTACCTCATTCTTAACCTCTGAGGAATCTGTTTAATAAGGCTAACCCCAAGGGAACACAGAAAAATTCAACATGAGAGAAACAGCAAGGACAAGACAGAATTGCACCATATGAAGGCCATAAAATAGTTTAGCCCCCTCTCAATCCTGACCAAAGAGTAAGGGGTAGTCTACAGGGCCTTATCCTTCCCCATAGCTTGGATAAACTGTAGACAGGTTTCTTCTTGACTGTAGCCCCTTGCCATTCATTTTCTAAAGCATTTACTTTAGAAAACTTGCAATTTTAATTTAAACTTTATGCAACCCAGGGATGTCTTTCTCAAAGACCTGGGACCAGTGAAGGGTTCATCTACTAATTAATTTAAAAATATTTCCATTCTTACTAGACACAGTCATTACACTAGATATCCTAAAGCTCTCCCTTATGGAGTTTCAGTCAAATGACCTTCATCAACTTTTAGGATCATAGGAAGGAATTTTAAGACACAAATATGACACTCAGAGCTCTATAGAAATGAAAGGTTTATAAATATTTTTGTATCAGTTCTGTGGCAGGCATATAAGCTTCATGGGAAAAACTGTACCTATTTCTTTTCATGGTCTAAGGAATTAATTTTAGATAATAAATTGCCCATTACACTATTCACAGAATTATGACACAGAGAAATCATTGCTTAAGTACCATTTACCAAATGATCGTGCGGTACATATAATGGGTGAATAAGGGAAGCCCTTCTAGAAAGTAAATTCAAAAATAAAATAAAATAAACAAAGATAATCTATCAAAGTCCTTTAGAGAGTGAGACATTCTGGTCAGTTGCTAGGACTCGGTCCAGGCTGACTATCTGCTCTTACTGAATTCTAATCCACTATCTATTTGACAATGTCTCTCCAAGCTCATCTTCATAGAATATCCTTTCTGAGTAATTTTCTTACCATAGCAGGTCCTGTTGCCCTGATTTCAACATATTCTAGTCTTTCTTTTTTTGTGTGGACAGTGTTACACCAGATAGAAAGCTGAATAATAAGGATTTGAAGTAAATCCAGCGGTCTAGCAACAAGCTAAAAAGTTAATTAGACCACCCCCAAGTTACTATTCAGTAGCACTGTTCAACCTAATTTTTAATGTCATTTTGATTTGCAATGTCTTTGGCATGTGTCAGTGGAAAACTGCCTGAGACAAGTAATATTATATGAAATATAACCATAGCACAGCTGCAGAACTACCAAATCAGCCCTCCAGGTTTTTATTCTTTTTCTTAACTTGAAGTCCAAGCTAAAATGATTACACAAGTTCCTAAGTGGAAACTTGATGGTCTTTTATAAAGATGAGAAAGTAAGGTCCATATCTTCAAAAACTTGTTCTTTTCCTCTTACCACAATGTCTATTCTGTTATCCCACCATATCTATCTTGTTAGCTCTGATAAACTACACAGTCAGAATGTCACATCTTACTCTTTTTTTCATCACAAATTCTCCCTTGGAGGTGAAACACATCAAGGAGAGTCTGATGACCTCAATAGGTTCCTTTCAGTGCTTGAACACACATAATAAAGACAATCACTAAAAACGAATATGGATGATGTGTGCGCATTCTTAAGAGTGATGGCCCTGTAGGAAAATGGAGAAATCCTGCAGTGAACACTTAGAAGATGTCATCAGACTTGAAAGAAACCCTTCAAATACACCAAAGTGCTGAGCCAAACATCAACACTAATAGAATGCTTGTAAAATGATGCCTGTTAGCCAGACAAATCAAAGTAAATGAAGCAAGAGAAAAAGCTGGAGATTTCGGGGTGGTTTTTAGTGAATGTGGGCAGGGTTAGAGAGATAGAAACTCACAGTGTTCTGTTGGTCAAAGGGGCTGTGAAGTATAAATGAGATGATAAAGCCATATAGTGTCTTTTGTTGTTTTTGTCTGCCCATCATTCGTCTTCACTTCTGATGGCAATAACCTTCTGATTTTACTTGTTGAACAACTACTTTTATACTCTCAAACCATATTAAGATGGGAAAGCCTTGCTTATTTTTAGCTATAGAGATTGACATGCAGTTCGGGAATATCTAACTGGAGCACCACATCTCACTGACCACAGTGTAAGACATGAAGATAGTAAGGCCAACCTGAGGAAAAGATACTCAATTTTATACCTTCTGTTGAAAATACTGAAAAGAGAACATACTTTTCCACTAGATTTAGAAATTAACAAAGTACAAACCTGTGGCCATGGGAGATTACCTGTGGCTGAGGGATATGTTTTCGAATGAAGCCAACACACATACACACACATACAGCAAATCTGAAAGATCAAGAGAGGCCAACACTAAAATAAATTTATCTGAGTTCTTAGACAGCTTTCCTCAGTTATTATTATATGTGAGCAAATACTAATGCTTATTGTGTTTTGCTTGAAATTAATTTGAGTTATATTTCTGTTACTTGTACTCCTCAAAATAGTTGTGAAATATGCAAATCATTAAGCATCTGTCTTACTTAGTTTCTCTTAAAACATAAAGCCTGACAAATAGGGTCTTGTGTGTAGCTAATTTATTTCAGGAAATAATCCCAAGGAATGGGTGTGGGAACTGGGTAGTAATGCAGTAACAGGGAAAGCCGGTCCAAGGTTATGTGAGCAAGTTTACCACTACTTTGAAACACTGGTAATCAATGCTGCTAGAGGCATTTTCAGGATTGCTCATCCAAGGAATGAATGAGAGAGTAGCCAGTGTCACATGCACAATACACAATGCCTGGGAGACACAGGATAATCACCACTAAACCTTTCTTTCAAAAATTTGAAAACAGGAGGGATATTGTTCAATGGTTCAAACGATTCTGAATTCAAATGTCAGATTCAGTGGTGGAGCAGAAACTTAGCAGCAGGACTTCACTTGGCCATGATTTTTCTTGAATACCTTTCATAGGTAGGTTTCTGTAATTTGCACATTCAACATTACTGTTTTCATCTACTTTTCTTTAACTCATGGTTAAATACTGATTATTGTTATGCTGAGGTATAGATTTCTTTCCTATTATTTCCACAAGATTAGTATAAGAAGGGTCAGTCAGTAAGTACATAAGCAAGCCCAGCTTCCTCTCCCGCCTCCATGTCGCAGCCGTGATTGCACTGCCTATTACATGGGTGAAGCCTTAGTTCTTCAGGTGTTTATAGGAACCAGTGATTACGGAATGAAAGACAGAGTCTATGATTAACTATGAATTTAATTTTTATTAGAACACTGGGAAATGAGTTCAGGCAAAGATACTAATTCCAATCACTTGACAATGACTCCCGAGAACATCGTTTCACATAAATTTCTGAGGCCATGTGTGAAAATAAACTTCTTTAATGATGAATAATAGAATAGAAAGGATTAGCAAACAAGCCTTTCATTTGCCATTCCTGAGAGAGGGGTGAGAAGGATATTGTCTCAGGGGATGGGAGGCGGAAGCAATTATTCAGTGACTCTCATCACAGATTTGTCAAGAGTAACTATAGATTACCAATCCTGCATTCCCAGATTATACCTCCAGACTGTACATGTATAAATGTTCAGAAGTTTTCTGCCATCATCCTGTGTCTTGGCATTGGAATCGCTCCGGAGCAAGAAGTGAAAAATACAGGGTGCAAGGCCTTTGGAAAGGCATTATCGAGTTGCATCAGTGGAAAGCATAAATGACATAAAGAAGTAGACAAGAGATATCCAATAAAGATATTCTTGCATTGACTGTTTATGACACTAGACTGTGATAGCCTCTGCTGATGAATCAAAAAATTCCCTAGAGTTTTACCAATATGAGGAGTGACATTCTTGCTGTGACATTTTAAGAATTATATTTTCTGGATCCACAGTCTAACCATTTATTAAAAATCAGGTTTAATCTTTGAGCAGTAAATTATGTCATTTGAGCTTCGGGTACAGCTGCTAGATGTGAATGTCAATGGAAATAAAAATTAACAGTGCAACATGATAATAAAATAGAGAAATTGTATTTCCTAATAGCATTCCTCTTAAAAGTGCTAATAGCCTGACCCATATTTATTCTTACTTTCCACAAAAAATGCTGTTTTCAGTAAGTTTTTGGGAATAACACTGACAGTAATGAAGCAGAAAAAAATGATGAATGTTAAGAAATTAAGGTGGTACATAATAAGCTATAAAATTGTACCTCTTTGTTGTCCATGCACTATTGGTGAGCTTACACAGTTTTAGACCTCTTTAATTTATGATTAAATAGTTTTATTTCTTTCAGCAACAGGGGATATAATTTCCTTATCTATCATTAGAATGGTTTAATACTTTCATTAATCCACACATCATAAAGCAGAGAGTAATTTTTATACCCACTCCAATCACTCATTGCTCCTGTTCCAGAAAAGAAAGCACTGTTTTCTGCTGATTTCAGAGTTAGACTTAAGGCCAGGATCTTTATAAGCCATGACAATTAGAAAGAGAAAATACAGAGATGGGCTTCTATTGCCACTATTTCTTTATAATCACGATTTGGGATATTGTTCAGTTTTGGAACCAATCAGAAATGCAACACTGTAATGCTGGCTGTGTGACAATGGAAGTCAGTATGATGACCCTTGAGAACAGGGAGTTGTTTTCCTCACTGAATTCATGAAAAATCCCTGGATGTCCATTACCCCTTTTTCAGTGGCAAAACCTTTCATTTGCTGAGCACGTGGGCTGGATTTGAAAGTAACAGCTCACGACAGAGGTGAATATGTTTGAGCCAATTCTCTAGAGAAGCCCTGAGTCTTATATTCCTTTCATCTAAGCAGCACCTCTTCAGAAGGCTCTCTCTTTCCCCTTCAGAGATAACCACTCAAATTTGTATTCAAAACATACTAGAGAGAGGGAAGAGGCATTTATGCTGTTGTAATAAAATCCTCAAGGGATACAGGCCCCAGTAGAACTTTTTAATTATGGTGATTTTCTAAAATTGCTGTTGTATAAATAAGAGCATGTCCTCCGAAGGAAAGGCCACTGGTGAGCTGATAGACTGATCATAACATAAAAGCAGGCTCAGAAGATAGTGTGCTAACAGAAAGGTTGATAATTTAGGCCCATTGACAATTTTGAAAATGATGGATTTTACCTGTCTCACGAAATTATATGGAATCTAACACCAAGAATGCAAGAATAAGAATTTAAGAATGAAGAAAGGAGATACATAATCTAATAAATGAAAATAACCTATTATATGAATGAAAAATATGCAGTACTCACATCTGTCACACATGTGTAAGACATCATTAATTTACTAAAAAACACTTTCATTCAGAGTACTGAGAAAACCTCCAAATCTTCTGCAACATAAACCTTCAGGCAGACATTCCCAATCTTCTAAAGAGAAATCTATATATAATCTCTGCTCTATTATCACACCCAGTTTTATCTCACATATACCCCAATACAATATGTCAGTGTAGTGGAGAATGTTAAAAGTGGGTTTAAAAATACCCAGCACTTTTACAAACTACCCAGAACTGTCCTATCCCTATTTCTAGAATACTTGTTGTCTATTTGTCACTTTACCATGTATTGCTGTGTATATATGCTATTTTATAATTTATATAGTTCTTTTATATATACTACCTCTTGATCTTTATAACAACTATATGAAGTAAAGCAAGATAAACAATATTACTATTAATCTAAGATTAAAAATTAAAAATGCAAAATCAGCAAACCATTGAACAAAAAATGAAGTAGACTGAGTGATATACATATATATATTTGTGTTTGTGTGTGTATGTGTGTATATATATATATATGCGCACATGCTTGAGACTAATTACTTTTTAAAAAGCCAGCAGGTAAAATGAAGTTTAATACTAAGTTATTGTAAAGGTCTATCTCAAGAGCAATCTAAGAATTATGAAAGGGCCTTCTAGTTTTCCTAAAGTCTTTCTTGGCTCCTATTTTTAACTGAAAGCTGCCCTATCTGATCCAGCAATTCTGCTCCCACATAAATAGTATCTCCAGATGTCAATTTTAGAGAAAACCAGAAAATTAAATATATATATATCTCATGGGAAAAGAGATGCCCTTCTCATAATCTGGGGCATTTTTTTAATATGCTGAAACACAGGTAACTGATTACTCTTTTAGCTGTCTACGTGACTGGCTATAAATGTTAGTCCAGGTAACTAGTTGACCTTGTTAAAACAGCAGGAATAGTTCCTTAATGATTACCTGGATTGTATAGCACGGAATTGTGGAAAGCCATTAGTGGTGTCACTGCCATCTTAGTCTCAGGAAGGTTCTGTGTTCAAAAATAACGAGTTGCGTTCCATCTTTACAGCTACAGCTTCATCCAGATTTACGTGTCTAAATTTTTTGAAAGAAGAAAGTAGCACTAAGTATTTTCCTTCATAAGAAAAGGCATCCTTATGTAAACTGGAGATTTTGAAAAACAACTAAGTGGAAGACCTTGAACCATTTAATTCTCAGGGTTGTTACGCTCTAGTAATGAAGACAATATTGGCACAAGGATAGACATATCAGTCAAAGGAATGGAATGAGAGTTCAGAAATAGACCCAACCATAGGTAGAAAATTGATATTTGATAGAGATTCCAAGGCAATTTAGTATATAATGAATACTTCCCGTTTCAACAAATGGTTCTGGGACAATTGGATAGTTATATTAAAAACAAGCAAACACACAAATTTTGTCTATGACTTCACATTATATACAAAAATAACTTAAAATATATTAGATATGTAAATGTACAGACTATAATCATGAAGTTTTAAGAAAAATGCAGGAGATAATTCTAGTGACTTCCAATTAGTTGAAGAATTTCTAATAGCAAACGAAAAGTACAAGAGAAATCTATAAATTGAGCTTAATCACAATTCAAAACTCTTGTCCTTCAAAAGATACTATTAAACAAAGGAAAAGTCACAAAGTTGTAAAAACTTATTTTTTAAAATAAATATCTGACAAAGGATACATATCTAAAATGAAAACAAAATCTACAATTAAACAAACACCTAATAAAAACTGACAAAATACTTGAACAAAAACTTTACTAAATAATATATATGAATAGTAAATGGCTCATAAAAAGATTCTCAACATCATTGCTTATCAAGAGAATACAAATTTAAGCCCTCATGAAATATCACTATACCTTCACTGTCAGGGCTGTTGCAAAAACTAACTATACCAACTGTTAGTGACACCATGGAGCAACTGGAACTCTCATGCACTAATGGTAGAAATTAAAATATTGCAACTATTTGAAAAGCAGTCATACAGTTGCTTAAAAAGCAAAACAAATTATCATTATATGACTCAGTTATTGTGCTTTTAGTATTTACTCAAGAGAAACAAAAACATATGTTCACACAAAGCCTTTTATGTGAATGTTCGCAGTAACTTTATTTATAATAGCAACAAATAGGCCAGGCTTGGTGCTCATGCCTGTAATCTCAACACTTAGAGAGGCTCAGGTGGGCAGATCACCTGAGGTCAGGAGTTCAAGACCAACCTGGCCAACATAGCAAAACCCCATCTCTACTAAAAATACAAAAATTAGCCAGGTGTGGTGGCTGGCGCCTGTAATCCCAGCTGCTCAGGAGACTGAGGCAGGAGAATCACTTGAACCTTTAAGGCAGAGGTTGCAGTGAGCCAAGATCATGCCACTGCACTCCAGGCTGGGCAACAGAGCAGGATTCCATCTCAAAAAAAAAACCAAAAAAACAACAAAAAAAACCCCACCAAACCCAACAAATATCCTTCAACAAAACATATATGAACAAATTGTGGTATATACAAATAATAGAATACTACACAATATTAAAAAGGAAAAAGATATTGACATATACAATGATGAATTTTAAAATAATTATGCTAAACGAAATAAGTCAAAGTGAGAGTGCATATAAATTCTCTTAACATAAAAATGTTAGATAAATTTAATTTAACAGAGTTTATCTGAGGTTCAGAGAGTTCCAATCTAACATTTGGGCAGTGAGTATTTATAGACAGACACAAAAGTGATGTACAGAAAGAGCTTGATTGGTTACAGCGAGGCATTTGCCTTAGAACATCGTCTGATCAGTTGGTTTCTGGTGATTAGCTGAAGCTTGGCTGCTTGTGATTAGCTCTGATACAGCTGTTATGAATGTTCTATATACACACACACATATATATGGAGATAGATAGATAGATAGATAGATAGATAGATAGATAGATGAATATATATACATTCCTAAGTTAGTTTTTGGTTTGTTTACCTGTTGAGTTAGGTTGCAGCTTGTTATGCAGAAAATCAAGGTACAAGAAAGCATCAGAACAAATTTAATTTAACTTTTCCAGTTAAATAAAAGTCTTAAAAATGTAAACTAGGAGGAAGAGGCAGAGCAAGATGGTCAAACAGAACCCTCCAGTGATCTTCCCTCCCACCCCACCCCAGGGACACCAAATTGAACAACTATTCACACAAGAAAGCACCTTCACAAAAAAACAAAAATTGGGTGATCAATCACAGTACAGGGTTTCCCTGAGGAGAGGAGGGGGGAGAGTAAAGAGAATTTTGTCTTGTAACTTAATACCACCAGCTCAGCCACAGTAGGCCAGGGCACCAGGCAGGGTACTGATGCCTCCTTTCCAGGCTCTAGCTCTGGGATGACATTGCTATACATATGCTGGGCCAGAAGGGAACCTGCTGCCTTGAACCAAAAAACAGAATCCTGGCAGGATTCATCAGCTGCTGACTAAAGAGCTCTTGGGCCTTGAATAAACATAAATGATAGCCAGGCATTACTCTCCACAGGCCTTGAGTAAGACTCAGCACCGTGCTGACTTCAGGTATGACCCAGCATATTCCCAGCTATGGTGGTCATGGGGAGAGACTCTTTCTGCTTAAAGAAAGGAGAAGGAAGAGTTAAAGGGACTTTTTCTTGCAGCTTGGGTACCAGCTTGACCACAGTCATTAGGGGAGCAATCTGACTCCTGAGGTCTCTGATTCCAGACCTTGGCTCCTGGATAGCATTCTGGACTAACGTTGGGCCAGAGGGGAGCCCACTGCCCTGAAAGAAGACACCCAGGCCTGGCAGCAGGTACCACAAGATGAATGAAGAGCCCTTAGGCCTAGAGTGAACATCAGAGGTAACCAGGCAGTACTCATAGTAGGCACAGGGCAGTGGTGCCATGGGAGGAGACTCCTTCTGCTTGAGGAAAGGAGAGGGTAGAGTGAGAAGGACTTTGTCTTGTGGGTTGGTGATATGGTTTGGCTCTGTGTCCCCACCCAAATCTCACCTTAAATTGTAAGAATCCCCATTTGTCAAGGGCAGCCAGGTGGAGATAATTGAGTCATGTGGGCAGTGTCCCCCACCGTGTTCTCGTGATAGTGAGGGAGTTCTCATGAGATCTGATGGGTTTCCCCTTTGCTCAGCACTATTCTCTCTCCTGCTGCCCTATGAAGAGGTACCTTCTGCCACAACTGTAAGTTTCCTGAGGCCTCCCCAGACATGTGAAATGGGGAGTCAATTAAACCTCTTTTCTTTATAAATTACCCAGTCTCAGATATTTCTTCATAGCAGCATGAGAACAGACTAAAATACTTGGACACCAGCTCAGCCACAGTAGAATAGAGCACCGAGTAGATTACTAAGTTTCCTGACTCCAGGTCCAGGTTCCTAGATGGCATTTCTAGACCTACCCTGGGCAGGGGGTATTTTACCACCTTGAAAGGTTGGATGCAAGCCTGGTTGGATTGGATTTGCCACCCAATGACCGAAAAGCCCTTGGGCCTTGTGTGAATATCAGTGATAGCCATGGTGAGGCCCAGTGCTGTGCCAGCTTCAGGTTGAACCCAACACATTCCCAGTTCTGGTGGCCACAGGGATGCTTGTGTCACTCCTTCCTTAGCTGCAAGTAGCTCAGCATAAGGAGAGAGAGACTGTTCTTTGGAGCAGCAGTGTGGGGGTGGGGATGGAGGGAATTATGGGAAGAAAACAAGAGTCTCTGGTTGGTAATCCAGGGAATTATCTCAGATATTACTCAAGACCACCAAGCTGGTTCTTCTATGAGTCTGCAAGAGTCATAGCATTCTTGGGCTTGGGGTATCACCTAATGCAGATACAGCTGCAGTGACTAAAGACTTATATCACATCACTCAGTTCCCTTTGAATATGTGGAAAGTCTTCCCGAGAAGAACAAGTACAAACAAGCCTATACTGCAAAGATTACAGTAAAGACCTAACTCTTCAGTGCCTAGACATTGACGAATATCCACAAGCACCAAGGACACCTAGGAAAATGTGATCTCACCAAACAAACTCCATACAGCACCAGTGACCAATCCCAGAGTGACTGAGATATGTGATCTTTCAGATAGAGAATTCAAAATAGCTGTTTTGAGAAAGCACAACAAAAATTGTACTAATCTGATTAAAACATAAGCAAAAGATATGAATAGACATTTCTCAAAAGGAGACAAACAAATGACAAACAGCTATATGAAAAAGGTGCCCAACATCGTTTATCAGAGAAACGCAAAGCAAAACTATAATGAGACATTATCTCCTCAGAGTTAAAATGGTTTTTAGCCAAAAGACAGGCAATAACGAATGCTGCTGAGAATGTGAGGAAAAGGGAACCCTCTTCCACTCTTGGTGAAATGTAAATTAGTACAACCACGATATAGAATAGTTTGGAGGTTCCTCAAAAAGCTAAAAATAGAGCTACCATATGATCCAACAATCCCACTGATTGTAAATACTGGATATATACTTACTCAAAAGAAAGGAAATCAGTATATCCAAGAGGTATCTGCACTCCCATGTTTACTGCAGCACTTTTCACAATGACCAAAATTTGGAACCAACCTAAGTGTTCATCTACAGATGAATGAATAAAGAAAATGTGGTACATATACACAACGGGGTAGTATTCACACATTAAAAAAGAATGAGATCTTGTCATTTGCAACAACATGGATGGAACTGGAGCAAATTATGTTAAGTGAAATAAGCCAAGCACAGGAAGACAAACTTCACATGTTCTCACTGATTTGTGGGAGCTAAAAATGGAAACAACTGAACCCACAGAGACAGAGAGTAGAAGGATATAATGTTACCAGAGGCTGAGAAGGGTAGTGGAGTGGGGTAGGAAAGTGGGAATGGTTACTGGGTACAAAAATATCGTTACATAAAATTGATATTATCTAGCATTTGATAGCACAACAGGGTGATAGAATCAACAATAACTTATTGTACATTTAAAAATAACTAAAATAGAATAATTGGAATGTTTGTAACACAAAGAAATAATAAATGCTTGAGGCAATAGATACCCCATTTACTGTGATGTGATTATAACACATTGCATGCTTGTATCAAAATGTCTCTTGTATTCCATAAATGCAAACAGCTATGTAGCCATCAAAAAAAAAAAAAAATGTTAACAGCAAACTACTTTGTAGTTGCAGGAAATAGGATCAGTGATTTCACAAGAAAGTGGATAGGGTAGGGAAGAATAGATTAGAAAATGGAAATATAAAATTTGGGGACTAGTTATACCTATTACATTGTTTGCGGTGGTAGTTTCACATGGATATGCATTTGTTAAAACTCATCACATTATACACATTACATATGATAAGTTCCTTACACCTTAATTATTTTTCAATAACTTTAAAAAGATGAATATAATAAGAGACATGTACGATGTGTACTTTAGTATTCCTCTGATGAACTGAGACTATCTTGGTTTATCACCGTGAAAACAGGCTTATCACAGGACAGAACTTTGCATGGCCAAGACTTCTGCTCTTTCTTCTAAATCGTATTTTCAACAGATGCAGAATTATAGGTTGACCTTTGCATTTCTGTAGTCAGTTCAAACATATAAATACATTACTTTCTCATAAGAAGTCAATGATAAGTCTTATTTGTATGCCCTTGTACTTAATTATTTCCTTCCTTTCTGGCTGCTTTAAAGATAGTTTATTATAATCATTATTATTGCTTTTCAGAAAGTAATTTGTGACATGCCTTGGTGTGATTTTTTTATTTATTCCTTATGCAATTAACTGAAATTATCTGATAATATGTGATATTTTTAAGTATATCATTCATTCCTTCTGTGACATAATACACTTTTTCCTTAAGATGCTTAATATTGTCTCCCAAATAACCAAGGTTCTGTTGCTTTTTCTTCTATACTTTAGTTAGGATAGATTCTATTACCTTATTTTAAGATTATTGACATTTCTTCTGTAATGTTGAATTTGCTATTAAGTCTAACAATTTTTCATTTCATTTATTATACTATTCAGTTTTAGAAATTCTATTTGTTTTTTTTTATAAAATAAAAACATTTCTTACAATTTCCATCTTATCATCATATTCATCTGCCTTGAATGTATGTGTATACATAAAATTAATATATATACAGATTAGACACACACATATATATGCATGCACACACACAAACACACAAATTCCTTTGCTTATTTGATCATCACTATAATTTCTTTTCTGTTTTTATTAACTAATTTTACTTCTGATTTTAGGCCAGATTTTACTGTATCATTGCATATTTATGTAATTTTCAATAGGATTTAGTACATTTTAAATCTTATGTGGTTGAATATCTAGATTTTGTTGTGTTAAAACTCAATTTTATTTTATTAGTGGTTAGTTTATTGGTAGATTAGCATAATTCTTTTGAGAATTTTTAATTTTTGTTAAGGTAAGTGTAGAACAGCCTTTATTCTAGAACTATTTGGCCCTATTCTTAAGGCAAGGGATTTCATGGTTTTCTACTGAATGTTCTAGTTGTTGAAAAAGGTCTCATCACTCTGGTTGGTCAGAACTAAAAACTCTTCTAACCCACCGCAGTCCTGTAACTGTTAAATTTACAGCTGCTTGGTCACAGGTTGTTTTCTTCATCTTTTGTTCCCACTTAGACACATGTAGTATTACCCTGCACTTAAATACATTATTATTAAGCCAAAGACTCAAGGGATATACAGCTTTCTGAAGCTTTTTGTCTAAATGGCTCCCTTTGTTCTTGTATTTTACCCCATGAATTCTACCTCCCTCTACTCTACCTCCTCCAACTTTGATTCCCCATATCTTTAGTTCAGTGAGTTCTTTATATTTTGCTTTATTTCCTCTTCTTTGCCTCCCTTGGGGCAAAGTTCAGTGTTTTCAGACAGAAAGCCAGAATTATCATAGGGATCATCATATTTCTTTTCCTTCTCTCAGAAGTATACTCTTCTGCTGTCTACTACCCAATATCTAAAAGTATGTTGGATTTGTTTTAATATATTTTTACAATTAGTTATAAACAAAATAGAAATTAAAACTTTGAAAATGAATAATGATTATATCAAATTACTGGAAACTTACTCCATAGCCCAGGGGAGAGTATTCTGCAATGGTTCAGAGCTCACATTCTAAAGTCAGACTGCCTGGGCTCAAACCTTGCTCCTGTGCTCATTGGTTATGAGCACTGAGTAGGCCACCTAAACTCTCAGTGCCCCAATTTCCGCATACTTTTAAAGAATGATGATAAGGGTACCTACCTCATTGGGCTATTATAGGGGATAAATAAGTTAGTGTGAAATACATAGAGTAGTCACTGACAAAATAAGTGCGACTTAAACATAAGACATTACTATTTATCTGATGTTCAATAATTTAGCTCGTTTCCTTTTCTAAGCTTAATCTAAAATCCATGTTCATTCTATATTAATTCTCATCATTTATCATTTTCTTCCTGTTTTATTTTCTAGTGAAATAGTTTGATTCTTAGCATTACTCTGATTTTATATGGAGTCAAATTCTAATCTAACAGATGACCAGATGAGAAATTTGTTTCTCCAGGAAGAATTGTTCCCATCTTTACTCAGCACAAAATTTAAATATATTGATTTTCTTTTCCTGAGGATAATATATATCAATAAATTTGATGCTTCATTTATACATTTTATACCTAGAAAAGAACTCTCTTCAAAAGCATACTGTCACAGGATCCTTAGGGTGTCACTTTACCAGCGGAAACCACTGTGGCCGGTGGTGCCTCTGCTTGGGTTTTGCTCATATACACTGGGCTTGTTCCACCCACTTGGCCCAGCAGGTTGCACTTGGTTCACGTTACTGGCCCAGATCCCACACGTGCCAGGCACACAGTGGGGAGAGATGTGTGAGTGAGTGTGGGGTCCAGCCACTGTGCACAGCCAGGCGTGCCAGCTGTGGAGGGAGGGCAGCTCCAGGTACCAGCACAGGTGCCAGCTCTGTGCAGGGCTGTGGGTGAATGAGGTGTACCGCAAGTGACTTCCACTTCAGGTGCTGGGGAACACAGTGGAGTCCAAAATCTCAGAGGCTCCAGGAACTGCAGAGCCCTAAGGAGGGTGTTACAGCCTGTCACAGCCCAGGCTTGGGAAACCCTGAGATCTGGGCTCCCAGAAAGGCCACAGTTCTCCTCTCCTTCTTGCTGTCCACAGCACAGCAGGTGGGGAAAGGGGGGCATGTTTCAGCCTGTTTGTGTTATAGCTCTTTCAGTCCTGGCACCCATCGCATGGGGCAGCCACTCAGCACCAGTGGAGAGTGGGAGAGCTATAGTGTTACAGCAGGTCTGGCTCAGGGAATCCTGAGGTATGGGCCCCCAGAAGGGTCACCACCCTTCACTCCTGTAATCTAAGAGCATGTAATCGCCCACAGCCTGGTGAGCTGTCCAGAAACATGTTACAGATCCTTTTGCTCCTGCCATTGAGCAGGTCCTGAGTCCTTGCCCTCCTTCCAGTACACTGGAGGGTGACCAAGATGGAAAGAGCTTTATTGAGCAAAGAGCTTTATTGAGCAACAGAATAGCTCTCAGGAGACCCACAGTTGATAGCTCCTATCTGCAGGCACGTTCTCCCAATGAGTGCCTGAGTTTGGCTGAGTCTGAGGTTTTTATGTGCTCAGAATGGAGGAAGTGCATGCTAATTGGTCCATGGGTGGCCATGGGTGGGCCTTGAAAAAGCACCATCTGATTTGCTGGAAAGCATCAATAAAGTATTCACTCCACGTTGCAGACTCCACCCAGAACTGGCAGCCCAGCCCTTAGGCTTCACACAGTCTGTGACCTGAAGGTGGGGTTTCACCAGGGACCCACCACCTTTTCCTGCCTATGAACCTGTCTGCCTCCCATCATCAACATGCCATCCACGGTGCCCAGGCTTTCCACACCAAGGGGTGCCTGCAGGCCTATGCTGAGCCTCTCAGCCTCCCTCCCACACTCATTAGTGCCCAAAGTCTGGAGGGGCCAAGGTGGCAGAAGGCTGACATGTCAGTGCAACCCCAAGCATGCACACACCTGGCCAGGTGGCAACAGTGCTGGGGCTTGGCCACAACTTGGCTCCACCCTGGGGTAGTCACTGGGAGTAGAGGCCAGATAGCTGGAGCAGGCACTTCCAAGCCTGTGGGAGTTGAGTGCTTCCTGGGCCCCAAGACCAAGCGATGCCCAGGTCCAGTGCCATCGCTGTGTGGCTGCAGTTGTGCACACGAACACGGGCTGTGGCCCTGCCAGCTCAGTAGGGTGTGGGGCTCCCTCTGTGATCACCTGTTCCTGGCCCCTGCTGGGCTCCATAGAACACACAGCCCAGGCCCCATCTACCCTGCTGCAGCTGTTGTTCTCTAAGTGGCCACTCCAGAAAGGCTGCCGCCACCATCAATACTATCCGGTTTTTCAAATGAAAGCACTGGCAATGGCGTTTACCTTGACTAAGAAAATTAAGATGCTTGTATTAAATCTCAGCATATTTACTTTCCTTGAATGCACTGCATACAAATTAGAATCTCTTATGTTTTGCTACAATCCACACCCCCAAAGTACTCATATATGATTAAATTTGTGTTCTATCCTTTACTTTGCAGATGTTTGTATAGACTGGATTTTACATGGGTGACCTCTTACAGGTCTTTTCTCTAGAAATAAATTTGTCATTTCATGAAATATTTCAATAATATGCCTGGAAATGAGACTGGACAATTTGCAACCATTTCCACCACTACTCTAGAACTTTATACAATTATAGTATAATTAAATAAGTTTAAAAATAATAAAAGTAGAATATTTAAAGATCCTAAGAGCATTTTAAATAGATTTTTTAAATATGCTATTACTTTAGAAATTAAACTGCTTTTGATAGCCAGTAAGATGAGTTTTTAAAAGCTATGTTTAAAAATACATTTAAATTAAAATGTAGTTATAAGGTATAATGCAGTGACTTATAAAGTATCTTCTGGCTCAAAAAACCTAACAGAAGTAAATGCCTTCTGTACATTTAGTCATGGCTTATGGCATCTGTATTATGCTGGAGGAACAGTAACAAATTTAGCAGCTCAATGAGAACACCAAAATGGGTTCAAATTTCTTCACATTTTAGCTAACATTTGTTATAGTCACCATGAACAAATAAGAGTTTAATTTTTTAATAATATATTTATTTAGTATTCAAAAAACTATTCCAAAGGAGTTGAAATCAGTATGTCAAAAAGGTATCTGTACTACTATGTTTATCACAGCACTAATCACAATAGCACGGTGTGGTCTCAAATTACGTGTCCATCAAGGGATGAATGAATAAAGAACATGTGGCATATATACAGTATGGGGTATCATTCAGCCTAAAAAAGAATGAAATTCTGCCATTTCCAACAACATGGATGATCCTGGAAGACTTTCTGTTAAATAACATAAGCCAGGCATAGGAAGACAAATAGTGCATGATCTCACTCATATGTGAAATCTGAAGAAGTTGATTATATAAAAGAATGGTTGTTAGCAGAGACTGAGGTGGTTAGGCAGGAGAGGAGAATGAGGAAATATTGCTCAAATGATACAGAATTACAGTAAGATAGAAGAAAAAATTTCAAGAGATCTATTGTACATATAGCAAGGTGACTATAGTTAATACTGATACATTGTATCAAAAAATGTAGAAAGAGTGGATGTCACCTCTTCTTACCACAGAAGTGATAACTATGCAAGATAATGCATCTGTTAATTAGCTAATGTAACTATTTTGTAGTGTACATGTACTTCAAGACATCATGTTGCACATGATAAAAACATACAATGTTATCTGTCAGTTTAAAAAAGGCAAACAAATTGCCTTCTCTTCTAAGGGTATTTCCAAGTCATTTAAAATGGTTACATTTTTTGATGACAGCACTGAAAAGCAAATGCATTTTTTTATTGGACATGAAATTGCTAAAGTTCATTTTAATTAAAAATGCTTTCAAACAATTTTATATTCTTTATAAAATTAATGTGCTAAAGTATTATGGACTTCTGGTTTCCAGTCTAGCATGTCATGAGCTTAGAAGCCAACAATCCATCCTAACAACAAATATAAAGCTGAGCAAAATGAAAAATCAACAACTCTTCTAAGATTTTTAGATCTTTCAGAGAAGTAAAATTTCAGTGCAAACCACAGCCATCCTCCCAAATTTGAGAAGCAGACAGGCAAATACTGAGTGCCACAATTACTGAAATACAAACCCAGTAGCAGAAACCTCCATGGGTACCAGTGGTAGGTTAGGAAAACCTGAACACTAATTGACAAATTGGTGGAAGCTTCATGTGAACAAATGTGAGTGTTAAAAACTCCAGAAGGATCCAATCATCGGGGGAACCCACACTTTTATTTTGCCTCCAGGAATTTGATCTTGTTCTCAAAGTGAGTATCAGAGAAAAATCTCCCCATACTTCCATGGGGGTGCAGGGAGTAACCATTTTGAAATATGTCAGAACATTCTGTTCTTACTAAAAGCCCTGCCCTAGGAGAAATAATTTTATTAGACTCTAGCTTGCTAGGGTTTTTCAGAGCCTAACCTACCCAAGGGATTGGATAGGCACCCAACTCTAACCATCCCTAGTCATCTATGTAGGAGAAGGGAAATACCCAACCCCCGTACTCTCTAATCATCCTGTCCCAACTAAAGATGAGAAAACAAAAACAAATAAACAAACAACAGAGAGAAGCAGTGGTGAAGTCTACAGGCCAGGGGCACAGTATCATCCAAAGTCTAAGACTAATCATAGAAACAGAATGCTTCTCCTCCCTCACACCTTGCTACTACATTGCTAAAGGCCTTATATTTAACACACATTCTTTTACCCAGTACGTCATATCTGCCTTTCAGTAAAAAAATTACAAGGCAATTTAGTAGAAAAGGCAAAACACACAGTTTGGGAATCAGAACCAAAATCAGATGTGGCAGTAATGTTGGAATTATCAGAATAAGGAACAAATAACTATGAATCATATGCTAAATGATTTAATGGAAAGTGTAGACAACATACAAGAACAGATGAATGTTAGCAGAGAGATGGAGATTCTAAGAAATAATGAAAACATGCAAGAGATTAAAACACTGTAATGGAAATAAAGAAGTCTTCAGTTAGCCCACCAGTAGACTAGACATGGCTAATGAAAAAATCTCTGAGCTTGAGGATAAAACAATAGAAACTTCCAAAACTGAAAAGCAAAGAAGCAAAGAGAAAAAGAATGAAAAAAAAAAAAAAAAAAAAAGAACAGAGTATCAAAGAACTATGGGGCAAAGACAAAAGAGACAATAAATAATTTGGGGGAGTACAAGAAGAACTAAGAGAGAAAGGAACAGAAGCAATATTTGAAACAATAACTGAAAATTTCCCTAAGTTAATGTCAATTCCAAAACATATCCAGTAAGCTTAGAGATTAGTAAACAGGATAAATGCCAAAAGCTACACCTAGGCATATCATTTTCAAACTACAAAAAACTCAAAGATAAAGAGAAAATTCTAAAAGAATCCAGAGGCAAAACAAACAAAAAAAAACCTTATGTGTAGAAGAGCAAAGATAAGATTGCATCCACCTTCTCTCAGAAACCATTCAAGTAAAAAGAAAGTGCAGTGTAATATTTTAAGTGTTGAGAGACACCTAAATGTCGAGAAAACCAGTATTGAGAGAAATATTCAAAAGAAAACACCAACCAAATTCTGTACTATGTGAAATTAAAAAGTGAAAGAGAAATACTTTCTCAAAGAAAAAAGATGAGAAAATTTGTTGTTAATAGACCTGAAAATGTTAAAAGAAGTTATTCAGAGGGAAGAAAAATGATACAGGTCAGAAATTTGGATCTATATTTTTAAAAAAGGAAGACTGTGACAAGGAATAAGTGAAGGTAAAATGAAAACTTCTACTTTTTAAATTTTAAATGATATAATCTTTTTTGTTTTAAATAATAATACCAACAATATATTTGTGTATACACACACACATATATATGTATACACACACACACGTATATGCTTAAGTGAAATCATAGCAATGATACAAGGGGTGGGAGGGAAAGCTGGGAATATTTTGTTATTATAAGGTACTTGCACTACCTGTAAATGCTATTATGTTATTTTAATGTGACCTAGATTAATTGTGAATATACACGGCAAACTCTAGGACTATCACTTTATCGCTAAAAATGTTTTTTAAAAGTATAGTTGATAGAAAGTGTAGAAAGTGGAGTCAGATAAAATATGCAGTTAAAACCATAACAGACAAAAAATGTGTGGAAGACAAAAACAGGAACAAAGAATAAATACAACAAATAGAAAATAGTAATGAATATGGTAGAAATTAATCTAACGATATCAATAATCACCTTATACCTCAATCGTCTAAATATATTAATTAAAAGACAGATTATAAAATGGATTGAAAAACAGGATTCAACTATC
Source organism: Papio anubis (assembly GCF_008728515.1). Taxonomy (NCBI): domain Eukaryota; kingdom Metazoa; phylum Chordata; class Mammalia; order Primates; family Cercopithecidae; genus Papio; species Papio anubis. The sequence goes on along the minus strand of NC_044986.1, from coordinate 25,260,309 downwards.
TATCATCTACAAGAAACCCACTTGTAATATAAAGACACATTTAGATTAAAATTAAAGAGAGAAAGATACACAATGCTAACACTAATTAAAAGAAAGGTGGAGTAACTGTATTTTCTTTAGCCAGTACAGACACGAGAGTAAGTAAAGTGATCAGGTATAAAGAAGGTACTACATATTGATAAAAAAGTCAGTATACTCCAATAAAACATAACAATCCCTATGTATGCAACAACAGAGCATCAAACTATATGAGGCAAGAACTGATAAAACTTCATGCAGAAATAGATGAATCCACTATTACAGTTGGAGAATAAACATCCCTCTATCAGAAACTGACAGATTCAACAGCCAAAAAAATCAGTAAGGATATAGTTGAAGTTACCAGTACTATCATTCAACTGGATGTAATTGACATCTATACACTACTTCATCCAAGCACAGCAGGTTACACATTTTTTTTGCACAAAGAACATTCACTAAAATAAATCACATTTCAATCCATAAAATACACTTAAGGTATTATGATCTATTTTTTAAATAAATATTTGTTTGCCATTAAAAATATCTGAATTTTTTAAGGACAAGCTGAAAATAATTAAAAAGTGAGAGAAAATAATGAATCTTTGAAATTCTTTCTACTTTCTCAAAACTATGTCCCACAAAAATACAGACTGATAAGTAACATAGCTGGAGAAGATAAGAATACTAAATATGAAATAATGCTATGACATTACATATTGTAAAGTTAATAGTTCATTTGTAATCATTGATAAAGAAAGCAGAACTGGAGAGGTAAAAACCTTTAGAAGTCAATTCATAATATAACTTATAATAAAGCATCCTGGATTATTTAAATAAACATACTTAGAATGACCAAACTATCATGAATTCAAAAAACACTACTCAGAACATTATAATGCCTTCTGCCTACTACTATGTACATAAAATTGCTGAAGTGTGGTGTTCAAGAGTTCACAAGACACTTCGAGAGGCCGAGGCAGGCAGATCATGAGGTCAAAAGACTAAGACCATCCTGGCCAACATGGTTAAACCCCATCTCTACTAAAAATACGAAAATTATGTGGGCGTGGTGGCGCATACTTATAATCACAGCTACTAGGGAGGCTGAGGCAGGAGAATCGCTTGAACCAGGTAGTCTGAGGTTGCAGTGAGACAAGATCACGCCACTGCACTCCAGCCTGGTGATGGAGTGAGATTCCATCTCAAAAAATAAAAAAAATAAAATAAGAGTTCACAGAAAAGGAGAGAAATAACAAGTAGACCACTCAAAAGGTTCCCTAAAGGACATGGGATATGCACTGAATCTTCTTAAAATAGGTAGGGTTTGGATGTGTAGAATGAAAGAGAGAACATGAACAATAGCTGCACAGATGGTAAAGAACATGGCTAGGGTTGGAGGCACTCTGGAGTGGGTTTGGTTACCATCATGTTCATACTGAGCCTTGTCCCCAAAACATTAAATAAAAAAGAATGGGTTTGAATGAATAATAAGTTTGTTTCATATGGGCACAATAGGAATAAATTCAACCTTGATATTCTATTTCAAATAATACCTTGGGAGAAAAGAAATGAAGAAATCGTGGGTTCATTTCCAGATTGAAGAAATAGTAGGCTGAGTATTCCACACTGTAAGTGAAACGAGGACCCAAATTAGGGCATACCTTGTCAAATGTTAGAATTCAAAAAGAAAACAGAATACTGTAAGCATTTCCAGAGCTAAAACAGAAGGGAAAATACAATGGCATCACGCATCTCAATATTATCATTTGTGATAGGGGAAAAAAAAAACAGATTGATGTATTTGATAATATTATAAGGGAAAAAAAATTTGTCCTACAATTACATATTCAGCAAAACTCTCAAAGCGATTTTCAGATATACATAACCTCTCTCCGTCCTCTCATCCTCTACCTCTACCCTCTGCTTTTCCTCCCCCTCTCCTGCTTCTCTCTCCCTGTTCTACACTGTTTCTTAGGAAGCTACTGACTGTGAACTTATCTGACTCTGTGGATTAAGCAAAACAAACAAACAAACAAATAAACTAACAAAAATGAAGACATCAGAATTCAAGAAACAAAAAATACACTCAGCAGACACAGTGCATAAAGAACGCAACCTACTTTGTAGTAGGAGATTGGAATTCTACAGACTGGAGCGCTCCAGAAAAATAAAAATGCAATCAATAGATTCTGAGACACCATTTAGAATTTGGAAAGAGAAATATTGATTGGCATATGAAAGGTCAGGTGTAGTTCATAGAAAGCTCTGATTTGCACTGAGAAGTACCTGCAATATCATACCAAGGTAAATAGTGACTACTTATTTAATGAAGCATTCTTATGTATGTGCTGGATGCTTCCAGATCAATTTGGTTAGGTGGAAACTGAGCTAAAATGAAACTATGTATCCTAGAACACCGAGTCTTGTACGGTCCAAGGTTAGGATTAACAACAAGAGAAATTGGCATGAGATTTGAAGAAGAAAATATAACAACTGCATTAATACCAGAAGGTGGATGCGGGCAGATACGTTCATGTATAGGTACAAAACAGTTAAACATGTGCAGTTTGCCTATATTGTACTCAGATTTGCGTCTCGTTTATTTTCCACACTGCAGACCAAACAGCCATAAGCCCTCAACCAGATGGAACCACAACTGTGGAACCACGGGAGTGGTCATTGCATAGCAGCACACTTTCCTGTCTATCTCTCCTTTAGCTTTCCCTTTACAGTTCAGTTTTGGCAGCTGGGTTTTGCTTAAATTTTCAGATTTCACTAAGAGCTCTGACTTGCTCAACTATGCCAATGCTTCACAAAAACTATTAGTGATCCTGTCTCAAATCCTTTAACTGATTTCCGACCTTTACCTCTCCATCTCCAGCTACAGATCTGACATCTAAAATAAATCTCTTAATCCCATAATACTGTACTCTGCCTCCACAATTAAAGATTCAAAATATTCGATATTGGTATTAGAAGTGTTTCCATAGAAAGAGATGCTTAAGTGTAGAAATCTAGAATTGGTTTATAGATCTAATGAGATTTGACAGGACTAATTACACTGCTGCAAGGCAAGAACAGAATGTTGGTATTCCTGTTGGTTCATTGCAAAAGCATTACTAAAATTAAGAACTGTCATCACCTGCAGTGAAGTGCTTTCAGACGGCAAGGCTTTGGGTGATCCAGCAGCAGTTGCCACAGAGCCAAAAGAGCAATGAAATGGGAAAAAAAAGAGTACGATGACTGGTTATTTTGGACTGCTTCTAACAGTGCTGGATACTTTGAAGGGGGAGGAAAAAAAAAAAAAAAAAAAAAAAAAAGCTCAGGATTTCAAATTCCTAAACATTTGAGTAAGAAGCCAGAATACTTTTATTCTGCCCTAACAGTAAACTATGTCTTCTCTAGTGAGAGATGACAACGTACTAGCAGCCCTCACTCGCTCTCGGCGCCTCGGCCTCGGTGTCCACTCTGGCCGCGCTTGAGGACCCTTCAGCCCGCCCACGCACTGTGGAAGTCACTCTCTGGGCTGGCCAAGGCGGAGTTGGCTCCCTCTGCTTTCTGGAAGGTGTGGAGGGAGAAGCGCGGGCGGGAACCGGGGCTGCGCCGGCGCTCGCGGGCCAGCGCGACTTCCCAGTGGGCGCGGGCTCGGCAGGCCCCGCACTCGGAGCGGCCAGCTGGCGCCGCGGGGCCGGGCAGTGAGGGGCTTAGCACCCGGGTCAGCAGCGGAGGAGGGTGCGCCGGGTCCTCCAGCACTGCCGGCCCGCCCGCGCCGCGCTCGAATTCTCGCCGGGCCTCAGCCGCCTCCCTGTGAGGCAGGGCTCCGGACGTGCAGTCCGCCATGCCCTAGTGGCGCCGGCGCCGGCCCCGGCCCCCGCCCTCCCCGTGGGCTCTCGCCAGGTCGTAGTCTCCCCGAGGGGCGCCGCCCCGTGTTAGGCTGCGCCCAGTCCCACTGACCGCCCAAGGACTGAGAAGTGCGGGCCAGCGAAGCGAGACTTGAGGGCAGCCCCGCCTGCGGCCCAGGCAGCCTGGGCTCCTGAGTCAGCTGGGGACTTGGAGAACTTTTATGTCTAGCTAAAGGATTGTAAATGCACCAATCAGCACTTTGTGTCTAGCTCAAGGTTTGTAAACACACCAATCAGCACTCTGTATCTAGTTCAAGGTTCATAAAGGCACCAATCAGTGCTCTGTGTCTTGCTAATCTGGTGGGGACTTGGAGAACTTTTGTGTCTAGCTAAAGGATTGTAAACGCACCAATCATCACTCTGTGTCTAGCTAAAGCATTGTAAATGCACCAATCAGCACTCTGTCAAAACGGACCAACCAGCTCTCTGTAAAACAAACCAATCAGCTCTCTGTAAAATGGACCAATCAGCAGGATGTGGGTAGGGTCAGATAAGGGAATAAAAGCAGGCTGCAGAGACAAATGCAGCAACCTGATCGGTGCCCGTGCACGCTGTGGAGGATTTGATCTTTCGCGGTTTACAATAAATCTTGCTGCTGTTTGGTCTTTGGGTCCATGCCGCCTTTATAAGCTGCAACACTCACTGCAAAGATCTGCAGCTTCACTCCTGAAGTCAGTAAGACCACGAACCCACCAGAAGGAACTCTGGACACGTCTGAACATCAGAAGGAACAAACTTTGGACACAACATCTTTAAAACTGTGACACTCACTGCGAGTGTCTGCAGCTTCATTCTTGAAGTCAGCGAGAGCAAGAACCCACCAATTCTGGACACACTAGGAATGGTATTAGGATTTCTGAAAACCTAAACCCAAGACTAAACCTTGCAGATTCTCGTATTTTCATGTTAGGATGTTTTTGGAAAGAAGAGAGACATTGAAAATGGAAATGAAGATATATGGTAAACTTCTCATGAGATTGAAAGACTTAAACTCATAAATTCTTCCAAATGTCTATTGCCAGTAGAAGCAGCTCATTCTTTCCTATCTGAATGTGTTATTACTTTTTTTTCCTAAATAACTTGTAATGGGCTCCCTTGAGGTAGTTGCCTTCTGGGGAAATGGGGATTCTGCTCAGGACCTGTCATGCAACTTCTCTTTGCATCTAAATTTATAACAAGATTTAGTGACAGCAGGCCCCTGGAGCCTGAATATGAAGTATGAGCACTGAGGAGAGACATAGACAACAATAAGATTGTATAACCTTAATTTACTTTATCCAATCCTGAATTATGTATGGGAATTCATTATGAGAAATTTGGATCTGAGTGAATGAAATGTGTTGTTGGGTTAAGCTAACTGCTTCAAACTGGTGCACTGGCCGAAATCCCTGGATTCGGTAAGGGAAAGAGCAATGAGGAACAGGTCAAACAGTTTTCTCAGTCAGGTCTCTGAAAATTAACTTCCAGGTGGTCTGAACTGAATTAAGATGTCAGAATGTTATATCTGTTGACTACAGATAATTTTTTAAAACTTTGAACACTCAACTTGGTATGTTATGAAAGATTTGTGCAACCCAGAAGGCAGTGGATTTTGTGTCAAAGAACATAGGGCCAAAGGTATAGAATACTCTATTGCATGGATAGTAACTAGTGGTTTGTCTGGATGCTCAAACTGGAAAGAAAGAAGACAATGGAAATATTGGTGATCAAAGGGTCTGGAGAATAAGTGTGCCCATGCTTACAGAAGAGCATTCTCAGCTTGGAGGAAATCTCAGAAATCAACTGGTTAAGATGAACTACTCAATGAGGTCCATTTAGCCTCTCTCTCTAGGCCTCCTTTTCCCTGTCCAATGGGCTCATGAATAAATTAGCCATGGTGGTAGAATTACAGTTTATGCATGGTCTCAAGAAACTTGGACTTCACTTCATCAAGGTTAATCTTGTTACAGCTACCATTGACACTTCAACCTGCCAACAGTACAGATTAACACTGAGCTCACAATTATCCAGGGTGACCACGGAGCCACCGAGTAACTAGTTGATTATACTGGAGTATTTCCATATGAAAGGAACAGTGTATTTTTGTTCTCATTGGAATAGGCATTTATTTTGGAAAATGGATGTGTATTTCTGACTACAATGATTCCGTGAAAATAAAATTTTATAGGATGCCTTAATTACTGTCATGCATGCCACTTAGCATTGCTTCTTATCAGGGAACTCATTTTATAGAAAATGAGTGTAGTGAATTAAAACTCATGGAATTCATGGTCTTATCCCATTCCACATCATCATAAAGCAACGGGTTTGACACAATAGAGGGGTGGCCATTTAAAATGCATTGATGGCATCAGAGGGTGACAACACTTTGAGGCTCTAAAGCAGGTCTTCTAGGATTTGTTATGTTCTTCAAATCTGTGATTGATGAACAGTACTCTTTCTCCCATTTCCAGAGTTCCAGGATCCAAGGAGGAAGGGAGGCAGATAATGAATATTACTCTATTGCTCCTGCCTGATCATTCACTAGAAAAAAATGTCCTGCCTACTACACAAATTTAGGTCCTGCTTGCTTACTGGATTTTGGTACCAATGGACAGAAACTTCCAAGAGAGAAAACAATAAAATGGTTTTATTTAACTGGATGCAGATGCTGCCATTTAGCAACATTGGGCTTTTCATGTCAGTGAATGAGTAGGCAAATAATAGGGTTACTTTACTGGTTGGGGTAATTGATCCAGATTACCAAGGGAAAATTGAACTGTTTCTGAAACAATGGAGGTAGAAACTAATATGACTGGAATATGTATCCTATGGCCTCCTACTTGGTATTACTATTTTAAAATGTTAATAACAAACTTCAATACTGAAACATAGGTAAGACTTCTAATAGCACAGATATTTCAGGAATAAAGGTTTGAGTCTTCTCATCAGATACGTAATTATGACAATACATCTTAGTTTGCGTTATTAATGGAACATCTAAGTTATTAAAATGCCACTAACTAATAAAGCATACAAAGGACAGGGATGCAACAGGCAACCCCTGGGCTAAGTTTTATTCGTGGTTTGTTGAGTTTTGTTCACTGCAAGCTCTGCCTCCCAGGTTCACACCATTCTCCTGCCTCAGCTTCCCGAGTAGCTGGGACTACAGGTGCCTGCCACCACGCCTGGCTAATTTCTTTTTGTATTTTTGGTAGAGACGGGGTTTCACCATGTTAGCCAGGATGGTCTCGATCTCCTGACCTGTGATCCACCCACCTCGGCCTCCCAAAGTGCTGGGATTACAGGCGTGAGACACTGTGCCCAGCCCAATTAATGTCTTAACACGACAATTATGAAGTGATTATGATTAAATTCCCAAAATAAATGATATAAGCAAATAGAATATTAAACAACTAAGTTGCACCATATATCAATAGAAATCTTGCATAAGGAATAATTAATCAAATTACACACCAAAAATGTTAGACTTCTTAGAAAACCTTTACATTGTCCCTTTTCACAGTAAGAAGGATGAGACCCCAGCCACTAAGCAGTGACTCTGCCCTACTTCCATACCCAGTGCAAGCCTACCTTAAGGTTTGGTAGTTGTATAATACTCCTGAATTCTGAGCCTCCTATGAGTGTAGATTATTTTCTTAGTTATACCACTTTTTAAGCAAGTAGTATACTAAACACTTCAGATACCTCGTGTTATTTAATAGTCTTAAGTACTCACTAAGAGGTATTATATTCCCATTTTAGAGATGGAAAATTGAGGTTCACCAAGGTAAGGTAATTTGTCTGTATTCTAACAGCAGAAGTGGTGGAGTCAGGATCTAAAACGTGGTCTCCCTGATGTCAAAGCCTTCCTTTTCCCCTACCACCTTCTCCTATTTGCTTCATAGCCACCTTCTTCTCTAATTTATTAGAACTTCTCTTACTAAGCATCTAGATTCTATGAGACAGACATAGCAGACTATCTAGGGCTTTCAATTGAATGGTTGACTCTAGACAAGCATTGTTCAACAGAAATATAATGATAGATTCATATATAATTTAAAATTTTCTACTGGCCACACTGAAGAAAAGTAAAAGTAAGAGTTAATGTGAATTTCCATATATTTTATTTAACTCAACAATCCAAATCTTATTTCAACATGTAGTAAGTATAAACCTATTAATATAAGGCATATTACACTTATAGCATCCACAGAACTAGCTCCATCTCAAACGCTCCATAGCCACTTGTGGATATTATATTGGTTAGTGGAGCTCTAAACCTTGAACAGGAAGTCTGATTATATTGCCCCTTTTAAGTGAAGTCTTGGAGAAAAAGAGGGTAGGTGTGGGATGGGATAGGTTGTTTGAAAAGTCTGCCACTAAACCCAAGAAATTAGCTGACTTTGCCTTTATCTTAATTGGCCAATTTGTCTCTTGTGCCATTCACAGGCAAAAACTGCACAAAGCTCTGAGAACAGATAATGTTAAAGTGAAAATGCACTTGAGAAAGTTAAATAGGCAAGAAAGACTTTATCTAAGACTATTGCAATAGGGAAAGAGATTGATTTCTGCTCTGCTGAAACAAAGGTTGGAGTTTTTAAGAGCTGGGGTTGGAGGATCATAGGCTATCAGGGTTTGCTAATTAGCCTTACCCTAAAGAAAAGTTAATTACTCTTATCTTTATAGCAAGAGGTATTCAACTTTGAGCAAGACACCTACCAAAGTGAGACTCCTTCCTCCCACAGAGACTAGAAGGTGTACCATCATTTTTAAGGATCACATTGCAAATGCATAACTCTTAGGTCTTTAATAAAGATTTCCCCTGGGTCTTCTAACTGGTGAGAGTCTTAAGGCAATTCATATACAGTTCAAAGGAGGTAGAGAAAGAGTTTACAATGACAACTTTTCTAAGTAAATACTCTAAGAAAAGGGAAATAAAGGGCCTACAGTCAGGAGGTTACCCATTTAAAGTTTTATTAAACTGATGTGCCTTTTAAGGCTGTTTTGGTTAGTAAGTTTTCACACCCCCCTTTTATCCTCAATCCTGATGAACAAAAAACTTTCCTTCATCAAAGTCACATGTGCCAAAACTTCTTACCTGTTTAAGTGCACAAAAGGTATTCCTGAGGGTTTCATAGATTTAAGATTTTTAAGTTTGTTTGTTTGTTTTAACAAGAAAATTTCTTTATCTTTCCACGTTGGTCATAAGGGAAGTCTGAAACAACAAAGAGCTCAGACAGTGAAAGAAACCCTGCGGTTTCCCTTTTCTCTCTCTGCCCTCAGATAGCTATCGATAATCAAATTTGAGAGGAGAGAGATAGTGGGAGGTCCAGCCTAAATCAAAACCCACAAAAGCAATCAGAGAACACAGTAAGAAAAGCAAGAAGAGGAACAAAGCACTGAGGGGATGAAGAAAAGGAAAGATAATGAAGTGTAGTTTCCTTGTAGCAAGGAGAACAGAAGAAAACTGCAGGAGACTTAAGAGCTGCATATCTGACCGTGTGTCCGGTGAAGGGTATGGCTGCTGATCACTAATACACTATATCATCGATGTTGAGGTGGAGTGCTAGCAGGAAGAGAATTCAACCATCAAGAGAAAATTCCCTTCTTTATTGTTCCAGACTTTTGAGTCAACTGACATCAAAATATTCTTTTTCTATAATTTATGGGAATATATAACTATTCTGGACAATTGAGAATACTCAATTGAAAATTGGAGAGAAAAGATGAACAACAAGATGATTGTTGATCATGGTAATAGGCAGAAAATATGAAGGATTACTTGGAAGTATTTTCATCAAATTGAAATACCCTCTGGATCCATATCCATAAAGACTACTATAGTGAGAAAGAGAGACAGTAACATGACTAAGTTCTTTTGAATTTCTTTATATAAGAGATGTCATGATAAGGTAACTGCATGGGGTTTAGAAATTAAATGTCATTTCAAGAGGTTTTCATTCTTCAACAACAATTTTCTTCCTACCTCAGCCTCCCGAGCAGCCAGAACCACAGGCGCCCGCCACCACGCCCAGCCAACTTTTTTTTAGTAGAGACAGGGTTTCACTGTATTAGTCAGGATGGTCTGGACTCCTGACCTCGTGATCTGCCCGCCTCGGCCTCCCAGAGTGCTGTGATTACAGGCGTGAGCCCCCGCACCCGGCCAAGATTTTTTACTTGTATGAAAGGAAACATATTAGTTATTGCAGGGGACAGACACTGACCCTGCAAGTTGGCTAACTCTACTCTGATTTCCTACATGTGATATAATCACTCAGCAGTTACACCAACCTTGGATAGCTGATATCTGGATTTCATTTCGTGTGTAAAACAATCTTCTGAAGGTTTAAGTCTGTACGGTCAGAAATTTTGTTAACTTGCAGCTAGAGACATTCCACATTAATATAATTTCTAAGCCTACGGTACTTACAACTAAATGTCTGAGGCCATGGTAAATTTCCTTTGCTTAAATTTAGAATAAAAATAAAGAGTCTTAGTTACTGATCAATTAATGAGTTTTCCATGTGCTTCAGGTAAAAATGAGGGAATTATTCTGCCTTCCTGTTCTCTTAGTTTTCCTGATGATCAGCCTGTCGACTCTCTACCATTCACCCACTCTTGAGGAAATAGAAATCATATAATTCCATTGATACAGGACAGACGAACCCCAAAATTGGTGCTTAGACCAGGAGGGTTCTTGGCTTTGCCCAGGAAAGAATTCAAGGGTAATCTGGCAGTGTTAGACAGCAACTTTTATTGAAGTGGCAGTGTACAGTAGCAGCAGAGGCTACCCCATAGGCAATGTCCCAGAGTAGCAACTCAGAGGCAGTTTTGAAGTCATATTTATACTCACTTTTAATTATATGCAAATTAAAAAGCAGATTATGCTGACATTTTTAGCAAAAGGCTAGTAAATTCTGGGTCATTGGGTCATTGCCATAGAAAGGGAGATTAACTTCTAGGTTTTGCCATGGCCGTGGTAAATCGGCATGGCACACTGGTGATATGTCTTAATGCTGAGGTGCTCTCTCCTCTTCCTTATTTAAGCTAGTCTTCAATTTGGTCCAGTGTTCAAGCTCCATCTCTAGAATTGAGTCCTGCCTCCTACTTCATTCCCCTCTCGGAGATTAGATACTCCTTAATATAAGGGGGCTGCAGAAAGGCAGAGGTCCAACTTCTGTAACTCTTCCTGCTAATTTTATGGGCATAGACCATGCCTAACACTGGAGGAGTAAATATTTCTGCATACCTGATCTAAGGAGGCCAGAGACAGAATGCTTTCATTCTTCAGGTCAAAAAGTGGGAAGGGTTGGAAGCCTTGTGCCAACATTGTCTTCACCTGGGACTGTTGTAATCTAGAAGACACAGACTTTATTAAGAGGTTAAACGGGCAAGGGCCAAAGATAAGTAATAATGAGATAGCTATTAAAAGCCCTAGGAGAGGTAAAAACCACATGAGTCTTGGGAAGGCATTTTGGTAGTCAACCAGATATAGTTGAGGTCAGTGCCCTGGTTATATCTATGTAACAAGGTAGCTTGTGCACAGATATTTGAATGTTAACCTCAATCTGTCAGTTGTTAATATATGTGCATCAGGTTTTATTAATAACTCACAGACTCTACCTCGTGTAGCTAGTAAATAATCCAATGATAGTCTGTTATCAAGATCTACATTTGCCAAAGAGTCTGGGGACTCTCGAATTTGCTTTAGTGCCTGACCTGTGTTGGTGGCTAAGGATTCTTGGGGTTGAATCAAATTTTCAGTGTTGATTCATGGTAAACAAAGCTGCCTGATGGGCTAGTTCTAGTTCCACCTCAATTCCTGTCAGAATTATTCCTAGTGCTTATTTACTTCTAGTATTTTGGGGTCTCATGAGGTTATACACTCTGACCCTTGGAGGGGTAAGGGTGGCTCATGTTTATTCATCTCTGTTCCAAGGTTTTGATATACAAGAAAAAGGTATTATAAAAGAATAAGTGGCTCCCTGGGAATTTGGATAGGTATGGAGTGTGAATTTTTCCCACTGATGGCCACAAACGAAAGCAAGGCTAGTTGCGGCACAAACAGAAGTGATGCGGGATGTGATATCTATCCTTTGCTGCTAAGTTGGGTGTATGGAGATACTCTTTCCTGTTCCAACGGGGATGGCCGAATAACCTTTGTTTTCCAGAAGAGGGCAGTACTCCCACCTTCCCAGATTAGTCAGCTGTTTTTCTTTGTTTCTCTGTTTATTTCCTGTATGTTCTGATCTGGGTAAAGGCACCATATATGGTTTCCTCACCCACAAGGGGGTCCTATTTATCTTGCTATGGTCTTGGGAACTACAGTTGGATCAAAGTATTGCAAGAAAACTTCCACTTTTATGTCATTAACACAGCAGTGAGTTCAAAAGATAGAATGATTAGTGCACTGGAGATATAGATGCCAAACTTTCCAGGTCCAGATAATAGTGGTGGTGGGGTTCTGATGGAATTCATTAAGTGGGGAAGAGTTTCATCTAGCAAGTAGGGGCCTGGGGAGATGTCCATGAGATTTTCTGGATAAGCCAGAAGATGGAACTATCTATCCTGGGGATGTTGATAAACCTATCAACCATGAAGATGAAATCATGAAGATTCCCTGATGCCATATTTTTTGAAACATTTAAAATAGAGTTTTGTTTTCATCCATACTGGATCAGGATAACTGGGAAAGAAAACAGGATTAAAAGTGATAGCATGGTGTCCAATTTGGCCTTAGAGTGACCCCTACACCCACGGACAAGAAAGATGTTTCCCAGGAGAAGGCAGACGGCTAAAGAAATAGAAAAGAAGTATTATAATCAGGAAGAAAATAAAAATTAATGCTTGTGTTTCCATCCACAGTACCACATTATCACTTCTGACTGAGTGTTGATTCTTTTAAATATAAATCTTCCAAGGGTTCACAGTTGTAGATTATGGTATACTCTCTTTGTACCTGTGACTCATGAGAAACAGAATTAATATTTGATAGGTGTACATAAGTAATTATTTCCTGACGTTTTACAATGGTGGGGGTATTTAACAATGCCTGATAGGGGTATTTCCATTTTGGTTGTAATTGATCCTCAGCAAATTTTTCTTGTTAGTAAGACTAAGTCTCCTGTTTGAACAGGGTAGTTGTTCTTTTCCTTTGTGGAGAAGGGCAATATTTTATTTTCATCTTGAAGGGCCTTTTGAACCTGGCCTAAATGATAAAGGAAAAATGGGAAGGTATATAGTGAGATGTGTCTGAACCCCCTGTTTCTCATTGTGGCCTGAATTAGTTTTTCAGGTTTCTTTGGGATTCTCTTTGGCCAAGAGGGAGGTGTCCATTAAATCTGTTGGGGAGCTATAGGTTTTAATTTTTTTGTTCAGATTCTCCCTTTTCTTTCCAAGGTGTGCTGGAGGGAGTATTGATGGTCAAGGTTTTATTTTCTCTCATACTGATGCTGGGGTGGTGTGCTACCTGCCCCAAATCCATCATGTTCCTTAGTGGGACCCCCATGGCTAAGAAACTTGGAGCCAAAAGACTTGGAGCCAAAATTTTATAGTCAATTAAACAGTCTAGGTCAGGTGAGAATGGATGTGGGCAGGCACTCATTAGCCCTTAAAACCCTTTTAAACAATGAAAGAGTCAAAAATTAAAGCCAATATTAAAGTTACGCATGAAGAAAAACCAAGAGCATAGAATTAAGCTATATTGGTGAAAAACACTGGTTCCACAGACCTCTAAGATGAAACATTTTAGCACCAGGCCATAACAGAATTGGGGAGAAAAACTCACAGGAGCTGATGAAAAACCTACAAAAGAGAGATACATGAATCTACGAAGCTCTTAAGATTTTTAGATTACAGGACTGAAAAGCAAAATTTCTGAGAAATTAGCAAATGCATATCTTAAGAAAATTAGTTTTAACTGTAGAAAGTCTATTATAAATATTTTCTTTTTAATTTTTCAAAAGGAGTCTCACTTTGTCACCCAGGCTGGAGTACAGTGGCACAATCTCGGCTCACTGCAACTTCCACCTCCCAGGTTCCAGCAATTCTCCTGCCTCAGCCTCCTGAGTAACTGGAATTACTGGCACCTGCCACCAAACAAGGTTAATTTTTGTGTTTTTAGTACAGACATGGATTCACCATGTTGGCCAGGTTGGTCTTGAACTCCTGACCACAAGTGATCAGCCCACCACAGCCTCCCAAAGTGCTGAGATTACAGGCTTGAGCCACTGCACCCAGTCACAATTTCCTTTTAATTACAGCTAACAATCACACACAAAATTGTTTTCATAAATTCCCCTTTAGGAACCTTATCACAACTTAAACAGAGCCTCTACAAGATACGTGGACTCTCTGGCTCTTCGTATACTACCCTTTTCTTAAATAACCAGTCATTTTACTCTAGCACAAGAATTTACTATACAATATCCCTTTTCATACAAAATTACTCTTTCTTTATATCATTCCTTGCCAAAAAATACATTTTCAATCTATAACATTTTTTATACCTTTTTCTCTACTCATTGATTCTCTCATATTTTGAACCTCTCTTTTTTTCTTTCTTTTTTTTTTTTAAAGATGGAGTTTCACTCTTGTTCCTCAGGCTGGAGGGCAGTGGTGAGATCTTGACTCACCACAACTTCCACCTCCCAGGTTCAAGCGATTCTCCTGCCTCAGATTCCCGAGTAGCTGGGATTACAGGCATGTGCTACTATGCCTGGCTAATTTTGTATTTTTAGTAGAGATGGGGTTTCTCCACATTGGTCAGGCTGGTCTCAAACTCCTGACCCTCAGGTGACCCACCTGAATTAAGAAGTCCTGGACTGCCTACCAGACACTGGTATTCTATAGATGAGAATCATTTTATAATTTTAAGGTTTTTAACTCTACAAAAGCTCATTATTTAAGCATTTATTCCTTTCAAATGTATTTAATTTTTAAACTTTTAATGGTTTTATCTAGACCACCTACAAGAAATAAAATACTATGCAAAGCTAGTCACCATTAAAAGCCATTTTAACCATTTTAAAGCCTGTGAACATTAGTGATTTACCTAAGTAAAAACCTTAAAGTTAAATTTTAGAAGGCACAATATGCTCTTCAAACTTATAAGCTTAGACTAGTCTTGTTTAATTTTTGAGTGCTCTCTTATTTATAAGCCAACTTGATAACACGCTGAACAACATACATCACAATACCTGTGTATACACCTAAACAAACTCATCAAATAAAATGACCTATACAAGACAGTTGGATTCAAGTGATTTACAAAGTTGGGACTCATCTACTAGGCCAATTATTTTTTTGCCCTAGTAGGTATAGAAGACACGAAAAGGCAGGGAAGGGGATACCCTGGCATTAAACAAGGTAGAGAGAGGGAAAACCATGTTGCTCAAAGGGAGACCTAGGAGTCCCTGATATGGTTTGGCTGTGTCCCCACCCAAATCTCATTTTGAATTTTGGCTCCTATAATGCCCATGTGTTGTGGGAGGGACCCAATGGGAGATAATTGAATAATGAGGGGTGTTTTCCCCCATACTGTTCTCATGGTAGTGAATAAGTCTCATGAGATCTGATGGTTTTATAAGCGGTTCCCCCTTTTGCTTGGCTCTCATTCTGTCTTGTCTGCCGCCATGTAAGACGTGCTTTTCACCTTCTACCATGATTGTGAGGCCTCCCCAGCCATGTGGAAATGTGAATCCCTCTTTGTCTTTATAAATTACCCAGTCTTGAGTATGTCTTTATCAGCAGTGTGAGAATGGACTAATACAGTCCCCAATCTGCTGGAGAGCTCACCCAGCAGCCAAGCCACTAAAGAAAAATGTTCATCCAGCTTCTTGTCTGCCACTGCAGGAAACTGTCCATCAGGTCAAGGGTCCAAGACCTCCAGTAAACTAACTTAAGCAAGGCAGCTCTTTGGGGCTCGTGGAAGAAAATTGGTTCTAGAATTGATGAGAAGCTTCTTTTCTCTCTGACCAGAAACAGTTGGGACATTCTCATTGTCAATGGTCTGTTTGCTTATAGTAGGAGCAATAATTCTGGCCTAGGGGCCGGTGAATTGGGGGCTCCTGTCTGGACATTCAGATGCTGATCTCACAACAGTTTCTCAGGATGGATAATTCTGAGGTGGCAGGGGGCTTACAGCAACTGTGAACAATTGCACTTTTTGGCTATTTCCTTTGAGGTTTTTCACCTCTTTTTTTCCTGTCCCCGTTATTGTAAACTTTAAAGACTACATTTGAGCGTTGGCTTTTAAGGGTTTGATGTCCCACTGGTGCTTTCTGTAGCTTCCTCCTAATGTCAGGGGCAGATTGAGTAATTAAATGTACACCCAGAAGGGCTTGCCCTTCTGGGGAGTCTGGGTCTAAAGTGTTATCTTTCCTGAGTGCCTCAACTAAACAACCCTGAAGCAGAGAAGGGTTTTCATCTTTTCTCAGAGTTATTTCTCTAATCATGTCATAACTATCTGGCTTAGCCACACTATTTTTCCCCTGCATTTTTTCTATAGCACAGCAAGTAAAATAAGAAAATGATCAACTTAACAAGCTCTGCAAACTTTTCAGCCAAATTTTTCCTTGTACAAAGCCAAATTAAACACAGCAAATGGCTCATGTACCTTAAGTATTCCATCACTTTTGTTAGCTGCCCTTTGCAATGAACCCAGGTTTGATTTTAGGGGCAAATATGGGGCCCCACTCCTGATGGTACTGTTTGGGCTTACTTTCTCGGCCAGTGAGAGGTATAAGCTGGTGCTAGGTGGATACAGGAGAAGGGTGTCTGATGACTGGGAGGTAGAATCCTTCATTAGAGAACTGGTGGGAACACCCTCAGAAGTGGGGGACTACAGAGACTCTGGGAAGGATGTAGGCCTTCTAGGGAGACCAGCTAGGAGGAGACCCCTTAGTCATGGCTTTCTGGTGCCTGGAAGTAATGTGAGCCAGTAAAGGGCCATAAAAATCTGTACATAAGGGACCTCTGCTCATTTTTATCCTTTTTCACAGAATAAGTTCAATTGCAAAATATAATAATGTATAGAATGGTGTTTAGGCCAAATATGTTGATTTTCTAATTTTTATTGAACCCAAATAGTGTTGCAGTAGAAAATGAGGGTTTTTTTTTCTTTTTAAGCCAAATTTGAATTTGTTCCACTAGCTTAGAAGACATCCTTGTGGTGAGTCCTTCTGGGATGCTCATCACTGTCCCCATGACTAACCAGGATTTTTACTGAACATAGAAATTTTTCTAAGTCTAGTGAAAGGGAAAGCAACTGAGCCCTTGTTACTTTTCCCTTTTAGATTTCCACTTCCTTCAGAGAGAGTGTAAGTACAAGGAGCAAGGCTTTACCAAAGGAGTTAGGAGCTACACATGGGCAGTAGAATGTTGAGCCTAAATTTCATGGAGAGCAAGATTTGGGCAGAGATGGGGACTACACAAATGGTGGCTGTGGAAGGAAGGAAAGGAAGGGGGTAAACAGCATTGCCCAAGAGGAGACCTCAGAGGCCCTGGCCTACCAGAAAACCTTCCCAGCAGCAGACACACCAAAAAATGTTTGGGTAGCCACTTGTCTACTGCTGTAGGTGGTCATCCATCAGGCCAGGGGCCTAGGAACTCCCAGTTCCTTCAACTGAGAGGGGCTTGAAAAAGGCAGTTGTAAGTCGGTACACAGGATGGGGCCTGAAACTAGCTACTGGGGAAATAATTATTCTAACTTCAGGGCAGAAAAAGTGAGGCCAATATTTCTCTAGGTGAAAAGGATATAACCCACAATCCTAGAGGGAATGTAAATACCGAAAACCCCAGAGCATCTGAGGGCAGCCAAGGACACCAATGCTGAAAACCGATAGTGCCCAAGTAACCCTGAGGCACATCAGGGGTGGCCAACAGTGAACCCAAGACCAAGTTGGGGGTCATAGAGCAAGGTCACTCCAGCATCCCCAGAGTCAACACAACGAGGGACCTCTCACAGCCAAATGTCCTGCCTTAAACAATTGCCCAAATACAGTTAACGAAAAGTGAAAAGCAAACATAAGACTGCAAATGAAATATACATTTTAGCACTAAAAATAAAATGATTTGTCGAGTAATTAAATGGAGCCGGAGGGGAAAGGACTGGGGGTAGGGGTGATGAAGAGGTGGCTGTAACACTCAAACGACAAGGAACTTTCAACTGACTACTTAGCCAAAGTCTTTTATTCCAGCTCACCAGATATTATGGCGAGAACAGAGGGGCACTCACCCATCCATAGGAGTCAAAATGGTGCTAACCGATCTTTGATGCAGGACCCAGGTGAACGTCTCTCTAAGGATTCTCCAGCGTGAGTGGGCTCAGCTGTCACACAGGAAGGGGTGCATCAGGGGAACTAGTAACCCACTGGCCTGTCAGTCAGAGTGGAGGGGGACACAGAGGAGGTGGCAGCAGCATGGCTGCTTGCTCCTCTGTTCAGCTCTGCTGCCTGCCAGGGAAAATGTTGGCTCTGAAGAGCACCTTTGGTTCGTGTTATAGCTCTGTAGGGTTAGCAGCTCTTTATGATCACAGCCTGAGTGTTACAGCTCTTTTAGACTCAATCACAGGCTGCTTCGCTGTCTCTCACTGTCTTGCTGACTGCCGTCTCTCACATTTCTCGCCAAACACCACCTCCCCACTGATTACTTATAGCCACCATCTCTGCTGTGTCACTCTCTTGCCTCTCCACTGATCACCGCCATCTCTGCTGCCTTCATCCCTTTGTGGCTGTCAGATGATGCTGGGCAGGCAAGTCCTAAAATTGGGGGTTAGCCCAGGTGTCTTCACCCAGGAAATAATTCAAGGGTAAGCCAGTGGTGTTAGCAACTTTTATTGAAGCAGCAGGGTACAGCAGCAACCGAGATATTGCTCCTTGGGAGGCAGAAGCAGGGCTACCTTATCGGCAGTGTGCCCAGAGTAGCAACTCAGAGGCAGTTCTGCACTCATATTTATACCCAATTAATTATATGTGAATTAATTGGCAGATTATGCGTAACATTTCTAGAAAAAAGGGTAGTAACTTCCACGTCATCAGGTCGTTGCCATGGAAAGAGGCGGTGACTTCCAGGTATTGCCATGGCAGTGGCAAACTGACATGGCACACTGGTGGGCATGTCGTATGGAGAAGTGTGTTTGCCTCTTCATTGTTTCAGGTAGTCCTCAGTTTGGTCCAGTGTCCAATCTTTGCCTCTGGAGTTGAGTCCCACCTCCTGGGTTAAGTTCAACCTCCTACCTCACCATCATCCCTCATAACAAACTGAAACTCACACCCTTAAGTGCTGGTAAATTAGGGTAAATCTACTCAGAGTGGAGCTGATGAGGCTGGAATAAGGTTCATTTTGGAGGCATGAGTTCAATTAAAGTGTCTGACCAATCACTTTAACCTTATATTTTCCCTCATTACTAACTCTGAAGATCAATCGCTGATTTAAAAACCAGATGAGCAGTCTTATATGAGTCTGCAAGTAAGATGTGGATTGATTGAGCTTACTCACCTAACATGCAGTACAATTGTTGGTACGCCGAATCCTTATTATTTATTTTGCGTCATTGAAATCTCTTAATTAATTGTGCTTTATTCTTGAATAGACTTTGGTTTTATATGTACATCTTGTGAAAGAAAAAGTAATCTTGGGACTCCAAACTTACTATGCCAAAGGGAAAGTTAAGCTAGGGAACTGAGTCATTAAAAAGTTGCCTCCTTTCTGTTCCCAAACACAGAGCCTTATACATGTCACATCCTCAAACATGAGCCAGGTTCCCACAGCAGTAGAAAGTCACATGTCTCCCCAGATGGCCTTCCTCACAAGCCACTCATAAGGCATTTCCTTGTGGACCCTAAAATCTTTCAGAGTATATATTCTCCCTGTAATCTAGCCCTAACAGAGAGTTCTGTTAAATCTTACCCTGACAATGTAAATTTTCAGCTTATCTTCCAAGTAACAAAGACAAGAATAGAAATCATCTTTCCGCCTACCTAGAGAAAAATGCATAATTGACTTCTTCATTCACCCCATCTTTTCACACATTTTATCTTATATAAAATGTAGATTTACTGAGCCCAAGATAAATGCGTAATTGACTTTTCCTCTAACCCTTCTTTTGACATGTAAAATGTAGATTTACTAGGTGTTGATCAAAGCCTTACAAGAATATAACTACTTGCCTTACTGTCTACCCTTTCCCACCTTTAAAATAAATTTCCTTCTTTTCCTCTAGTTTGCTCTTTCTCCTTTAAATACTGAAGTCCTCAAAACCCTCTTGGGAAAAAGCATGGATTACAAAAGCTCCTGTGATTTGTGTTTCTTTCCTAGGTGCATCCTCAACCTTGGCAAAGTAAACCTGTAAATTGATTAAGACTTGTTTCAATCAATTTTTGGGTTACGATGTGTGTGCATGTATGTGTGTGTATGTGTGTGTGTAATTTCTCATTTTCTCAACTATAATTAGCCATAATCATCAGTCGAATTCAGAAACCAGTTAGGTGATTCTTACTAAATTTCAAACGAAATTGGTGTGGAAGTGTGCTATAGAGATAACATCCAGGATTTTAGCAGTATATATCAAAAATGCTAATTATTAGAAGAGAACAAATGATACCAAATTAAACTCTTAAGTTTATTTATAACAATAAATATACTAAAGCAAAGAAAATTTCCTTTCCTTTATACAATGCTATTAGAAGTGGGGTCTTCTAAGTCGGGATAGAAGAGGGCCCATCTCCACAGTAGTGAACAAACCTCAGTTTTCCAGAGCAGAAGTCAATTTTTCTTATAGATTCTTGAAAATAACCATACCTCTTCTTGGGTTTAAAGCCTCCTAGGGCCAGAGTTTCTATATATTTCCAATTTTTGGCCCAGAGGATTATTTGCATATAGTCATTATTCAATACATAGATTCTAGTTTTTAAACAAATTCTAATTTATCTGGCAGAAAAACTGGTGATTTGAGAATTATAAGATAAATATGAAAATGTTGATCTTTAAAACATTTTAACATATGCTAGGGCTCCCCAAAATCTACAATTTTCAAGTAAGATGTGGAATGTTCACTGGCATTACAAGCTTCTCAAGCAAACAAATTGTATTCTGAGACAGGGTCATTTCATTCTTTAACAAAGTTGCTGAATACAAAAGTCAGGCTTTGATGCCCACTGCTGTTTCTTCCAAAAACATAAACAATATTATAAAAGGGATCTAGATTAATAATTTATAAAAAGGAGCTGGGCATTTTCTTCTACTACTTTATCAACTAGGCAGCAATTTTGTCTTTCTTCAGAAACTGCCTTAAACTTATTTTCTATTATCTGCTTCCTGTTGCTCCAAAACAAGTCTAATTTTCTTTCATGCAAACCACTGAGTAGTCACCACTGAAATAAGATCAATTCTGAATCTCTCTCAAGCAAACCCCTCCTTTGTTTTTATCAGTGTTAATAAAATCACAGTATCTTGTAAAATTCAATTTATAATTATTTTAGAGAATTTCAGGCTCCTAAAAATGTCCATTCATTTTTGGAACAAGTCATACAAAGTTTTAGAAAACAAATATGCTTAAAAGAAATTCAAGTAGAAAGAAATATTACTCTGTTCTTCCATAAATCTTCCTTAGGGAGTAGATACTTATGTTTATTCCTGTTGTGATTCCAGTGAGAATAATGGCAATGTCAACTGGTAAAAAGTAATGTTTTAGTGAAAGACTCAAAGGCAAGAATATTTTTACTTCATTATTACCAAAATAAAACATCTTGACAAATAATATGTTTAAATAAAATCTCGCGATATTGATATTAATATTTTGCCAATGCTCAATGAACTTCTGAATTTTATTTATTTTTTTAAATTTTATTTTTAATTAATTTATTTATTTTGAGATGGAGTTTTGCTCTTGTTGCCCAGGCTGGAGTACAATGGCACAATATCAGCTCACCACAACCTCCGCCTCCTGTGTTCAAGCGATTCTCCTGCCTCAGCCTCCCCAGTAGCTGGGATTACAGGCATGCACCACCATGCCTGGCTAATTTTTTGTTTTTAGTAGAGACGGAGTTCCTCCATGTTGGTCAGGCTGGTCTCGAACTCCCGACCTCAGGTGATCCATCCACCTCTGCCTTCCAAAGTGCCGGGATTACAGGCCTGAGCCACTGTGCCTGGTGAACTTCTCAATTTTAAGTATTTCACATTCTACCTAAAGATACTGACTTTGCCATTCATTGGCTATTGCATCAGAGATTAAGCTGCTATTGTGTACATCACACATTTCTAGATGCTGCTTAGTACCATGGTGATGTTTACTTTTACAATTTTCCTTCTCAAGCCAAATATAATTTATTTTCCACACTAAAAGTTATAATATGTGTCTTAGTCAGGGTTCTCTAGAGGGACAGGAACAATACTTTGTATCCTTCAATCCAATTAAGTTGACTCTCAGTATTAACCATCACAATATGTAGAATTAGTTCTTCAGCATAAAATTAAATGTGTCAGTTTTGAAAATCCAATAGTTGATCATACTATGGGTCCTAAACTGAATATGAAAATAGAGACTTACGGAATCATGACCAACAGAAAATATGACCAATGGATATGACAGAGTGTTTTTTGTTATTATTAGCTAAACTAATAATCTTTAACCACATTTTAATAAGATCAATGTTTATGGTGTGTTCTTACTAGATTTATTTCATTTCATTCTTTAAAAAATGTTTATTTGGTCCCAGGAAATTTGTCATAACATGCACTGCATCTCAAACTGGAGCTCAAGTGCTTGACTCAAAATTGTCTTTTTGACTCAAAATTAACAGGCACGCCTGAGAGAGCAAGACTCCATCTCAAAAAAAACAAAACAAAACAAAAATCTGAAGCATATCAAAGACCTTGAATGTAATGATAAATTAATCATATTTAGGTCCCTGAAAAAAAACAAACAAAAAACAGGAAAACAAGAAGAAAGAAAATAACTACAATATTCTAGACCATTATTGAGATATGAAATAACATTTATAGAAAAAAGGGTTTGGGCCCAGCATGATGTCCCACACTTGCAATCCCTGCACTTTTGGAGGCCAAGGCAGGAGGAGGATCACTTGAGGCCAGGAGTTCAAGACCAGCGTTGTCAACATAGTGAGATTAATTTCTACAAAAAATATACAAAATAGAAATTTAAAAGTTTAAAAAAATAAAACAACTTTAAATTAGCCTGGTATGGTGCACATATCTATAGTCTCAGCTATGCAGGAGGCTGAGGCAAAAGTATTGCTTGAGCCTAGGAGTTCAAGCTTACAGTTAGCTACAGTGGCATAACTGCACTTCAGCCTGGATGACAGACCAAGACCCTGTCTCTAAAAGTTTTGTTTTGAAAGAAAAAAATCAAGAAAAAGGTAAAACAAATATTGACTTAAGGATATAATTTGGATATATAAATATTGTTTTTATAGATTTTCTCTAGACCACCCTATGTTAGTGAATAGAGCAAGGTAGAAAATGATGTTCTTTCCAGATTTGGGCATAATTCAATTACTCACGGCTCACCTGGATGACCATGCACAACCTAGGGATTCTCATATGCCGGACTAAAAAGTCAAAATGGAAGGAGAATATGTGTTTCTCCACTTGTGCTTCTGAAATGTAATATAGTAATGGGTGTATTGTTATCTTATAATTCAAAACTCTGGAATCAGATAGTTTACTGTCCAGTCTTTCCAAGTGTTCAAAATTTCCTTATTTTCTATTTTATTTTTGTGATTTGTACTTGGTCAAAGAATATATAAGACTAAAATTTTTGTTTTCAGTGTAGGAAAACTTTGTATGTATTTTTGATGACTCAAGTCTGTTTCCTATATCTAAAAATGCCTTCCTTTCCCCAGTCATCAAGAGTCCTACATCTCCATCATGTACCCCTACAACATCACTTTTCTTTCAAAATATTAAATGAAAAAAAAAAAAAAAGTTGAGGGAAGGTGAAATGCTTCTGCCAAATTTGAAACTAGAGAATGATTTCCCACTGGACATTCCTCGTGGGTATTTTTAGGTAAAAAGTTATATAATCATAGACTATTATTCTGAATGAAACAGGAGTGATCAAGCCCAAGCCTTCACTACCTAAAGGGAAGAATCTGAGACTCAAGAAATTATTCCATAGAGAGATATACTGATAGAGCTAAAACAGCTTTCCAATCTCATTACTCTCCCAGAACAGTATTCTTCCTCATATTTTAATTCTAGAAATAGGGACTACCTTTTAGGGTCATTGGAAATGCAAAATGTAAAGTTCATAATGTAACATCTCAAACATAGATAGTAGGTGATTGAAAGGGTTAGTTATAACCTGTATTACACCTGATTTTAAGAGGTCTGTGCTGCCCTTTCATGCCAAAACTAGAGAGGTTCTAACAGAAGCCAGCTGTGTGTATGATGTCAAGGCTTTATTACACTCTACTTACTGTAAGATCCAGCCCATATGAGACTAACCGGTTTTGGGAGCCTTCTTAGAAGAAGACCTGAGATAGATTTAGATAAGACCAGTGCCAGTCTTCTAGAGGACCTATATATAAAACACAAGTAATGCAATTTATTCAAAAACAAACAGAAGGCCCATAATCCCCAGATGTTTATTTTTGATAGAAAAGAAAAAAAGTCAGAAACAGGGCTGTAGCAATACTTAACCCTAAAGCAGAAAAAGATTTAAAATTCTGACACTTTAAATGGGAAGTCTTGAATTCCTGCCTCCCCCAGGAATTCCGTAAGCCATGTTCAGTTCTCTTAGTGCCACTAAACTCCATTTAGAACTGGGGCTAATGTACATTCTGACCTTATCATCCCTTGGTGTTACAGCATAAGGTACTGGCCAGTGTACCTTCTTCAAGCTCACCTTGTCTTGAAAGTCAGCCTGGCAGGTAGCTGAAACACATGGGTTCAGAATCAGGTCTAAAAGTCACAAGCCCATTATTGCTGCCAGGCTGGATCTAAAAGCCTTTTCTCCTAAGATATCAACATTTCTTATCAATCAGTGAAACAGTTAATTTGAAATGATAGTTTATTTCCTTCTGATTTTCAAAAGTTTGAACTGGAAGCAGGCTTGATTATTTCTTCTTTTTAGACTGGTAAATGTTTAAAATAGAAGGCACATGCTCGTTGACCTAGAAATTCCAGTTCTAAGAATATATTATAAATAAATAATAGGACATGTACACAAAAATGAAAGATATATGCACAGGGATGTTCACTGATTTTGTTCATTATAACAAAAAATAAAAATGAATGAGAGCCACTTAAACATCCATCCATAAATATTTTGGGGGCATATTGTTAGCAAAACTTTTTATCTAAAGGGATAAATATCAAATATTTGAGGCTTTGTGGGCTTTACAATTTGTCACAATCACTCACTCACTGTTGTAGTATGAAAGCAACTACAGATAAGGTGTAAACAAATGGTCTTCATAGTGAAATGAGATCAGATTCAGAGGGGTGCTGACTGCTGCACAATCCATAAATGAAAGAAGCACATATGGAAAGAAAATCATAGGGGGCTTCCTGCTCAACCGAACCCCACTAACATTCCTTGTGGAACCCCACTAACATCCCAGTGTGGAAGTCGGAGGAGAGTGCAGGTTGTGGGATATTTCAGATTCAGCCAATTTCTAACAATATCTTTATCATTACAGGAAGATTCTTTCTATTCCTGGTTTGAGTTATTTTATCTTTCTTTCTTTCCTAGTTTGAGTTATTTTATTTTTCTTTCTTTCCTAGTTTGAGTTATTTTTTCTTTCTGGAAAGAGTTAATTAGAAAAAAAATTCACCACCTATTGGAATGTCCATGTGTTTTTTTCTTTAGCATATTAATAAAGGGACTTACATGGAAATTTTTTTACAAATGGATATTATGAAACTGTGTCGATGTCTGGGGTAAATACCTGAGGTTTGTCATTTTACGCCAAGGAAATCAAGGACATAGACACACGTGGAGTGAGGTTCAGAGCAGAGATTTCATAGGCAAACAAAAGAGAAAGAAGAACAGTGCTCTCTCCTGCCAGAGAGAGAGAGAGAGAGAGAGAGAGAGAGAGAGAGAAAGAGAGATGCCTGAGTGGAAATTCTGGCCTGTGTTGGAGTGCACAGGGTTTTATAGACAGGCTTGAGGAGGTGGTGTCTGATTAACATAGGGCCCAAAGATTGGTTAGACAAAGCGTGATGTTTACATAGTGTGTGAGGAAACTGGCCACCCGACCCTAATCCTTTATTATGTAAATGGGGTCTCTACTTGACTGGCACCATGTTGCCTGCTCCTTACTGTACGTGTGGTTGATAAGGAATGGGGAAGATGGAGCCACCATGTTAGACGTGCCTAGCCCCCAGGTAGCCTTTTCCTATTGGCACAGCTGCCGGCATTCACCCGTGCAAGCTTCTGGCTTGCCTTACTATGCTTGCAGCTTGAATTTTCAGGCTGCTTTTTGTTAGCAAAGAAAATGTTTTGGGGGCTTCTCTTCATTAAAACGGAAACCTGACCGAGGACTTCCTTACCCTATCTGCCTAAATAATTTGTTTTTAACTCCTATATCAATTGCAATGTTCCAAAAAGATAAAATTTATTTACAAAAACAGTTATTTTTGCCTACAGGCTGTAGTTTGTTTCCTTGTATTCATCTGAGAATAGAGGTTTCAAGATAAACTACCACGCTAAAAGCTGGGGAGACAGGCAAGTCGAGGGAGTCACAGCTGAGAGCTTCTTTCTGCTTCCGTGGAACAGAAGCCAATGCAGTCATGTATTTGTATGAAAATGTCATTTGATGAAATTTTGATGAAATTCCATAGGCTAGGTGTGGACTAGGTTAAAAGTGAGAAACTCCTGACAGCTGCATCTTTAGATAAATCCAATAGGTCTTACTTACTGGAACCCCACCAAGTTCTAATTGTGAACATTCAAGAAAGTTCCCAAGTGGTTCTGGTGGGGGAAGGAAAGAGAAATCATTGTAAAATACCTCAAATAATTCTTCATGATAAAGGCCAATTCTCTAGGGTAAAGGTATTTAAGATAACCTTATTCAACTTGGAGGAAAGACATTATCTTTTCCATTGTAACTACTCTTAGCTTTCTTATCTCCCCAAGGGGAAAGAAATTGTATTAACAGAGAAAAATCCATTATAGACCAGGGATATGAGCATTTCTTCATCCATTGTCACATGGTATTTTTCTTGTGTGTCTGAGTCCTCTGTGTTCAAATTTTTGTCTTCTTATAGAGATACCAGTTATATTGGATTCAGGTGCCACCCCAAATCCCATATGACCTCATTTTCATTTGCTTTCATCTGCAAGACCCTATTTCCAAATAAGGTCACATTCACAGGTTTCAGGACAACAGGTATATATAAATTTTGGACAAGGCTATTCAAACCAATACAGCCTCTTATTGAAAAAGTAGATATTGTGCTATGACATATGATACATATAGCAGAGAAATAAAAATTGTAAGAAAGTACCAAAAGGCAATGTTAGAAATAAAACAAACAAAAAACACTGTAACTGCAATGAAGTATGCTATTGATGAACTTAGCAGTACACTGAGCATGACTGATAAAATAATCAGTAAGTGTGAAGATCATTCAATAGAAACTTCCCAAACTGAAATTCAAAGAAAAGCAAAAGGGAAAAAAATAGAACAGGACATTCAAGTACAATGGGACAACTTCAAAATTTGTAATCTATGTCCAATTAGAGTATCAGAAAGCAAGGAAAGAAAGAATGGAGCGGATAAATACTTGAAGTAATAATGACTAAGAACATTCCCAAATTAAGAACAAATGTCAAATCATTAATAGAAGAAGAGCAGAGAATTGTAAGAAGAATAAATAACAACAACAACAAAAAAAAAAAAAAAAAAAAAGGAGGAAGAGAGAGAGAGGAGAGAGAACAATGAGGGAGGAAGAAAGGAAGATAGACAAACTACATCCAAGCATATCATATTCAAACTATAGAAAACCAAAGACAAAGAGAAAAACTTTAAAGAATCTAAGTGAGGGGAAAAGATACCTTAGGAGAGAGTGGAATGAAATATTTAAAGTGTTAAAACAAAACAAAACAAACAAACAAACAAAAATCAGCTAAGAATTCCCTATCCAGTGGAATTATCCCTTAAAAGTGCACAAGAAATAAATACTTAGACAGCACCTGAGGAAATTCATCACCAGCAGACATGCCCTAAATAATATGTTTTAAAAAGTTATTCAGAGTTAAGAAAAATGATATAGGTCAGAAACGTGTGTCTACATAAAGATGGGAAGTGTTGGAGAAAGAATAAACAAGCCTTGTATCACCAAGAGTGAACATTAATGCATGCAAATTTAAAAAACAACTTAGGAGGCTGAGGATTTTCCCAGATGGAATGCAAAATATGATAAAACAATCTAATTGTATTGTAAATGTATGAATCAACCTCACTGAAGTATGTGAGAAAAGAGGGTATTGACCGAAATGCTTTAGAAGTGACAGAAGTCTGTAAAACTAAAAGCAAAATTAACTGCATATAAGCACTGTTCTCCAGCTGATAAAGGTGCTTCCTTCAGAAACACAGTTTAATAATTCTAAAGCCTAAATACTCACCCCTCCCCCTGACACATGCACTGGAGTTTAACAATTAAATAAATGGATAGCTGATGATGGAAACAGATGATTTTTCCAAATATCTCAGTGTTGGAGTAAGAGTTTACAGATAAGAAAGGGGAAGAGGCTTGAACTATTCTGTAGTAATAAATTAGAGCTGGAGACATCACCATAAATTCATGCTTAACCTGATACACATACAGATACATATAGAAATATTTATAGATATGTGCATTTACATAGCTTAGTATACACATATACATATATATATTTCCTTGTTAAGTCAGCTGAGCGGGCCTAGAGGCAATGACACTCCCTTAGAATGGGCACAACTCATACTCAGATCTCAATTTTTAATTCTGTTTTCCAACACAAAGGACAAGAGCTCCTTATAAAAATAGCTGAGTAGCTCATTCTAAGACTGGGGCAGGATATGTAGAAGATGAATTTAATATCATTCTAGCATCAGACATTTAAGAAGTACACGAAAACATACATACACACATATATATATATATATGCACACACACACAGACACAAGTTGATGGAGTCACGAGAAAGGAATATTATAGTCAACTGAAAGAATTCCATTGGCCAAAGCTGGAAAAATTGGAACAAAAATACATATAAATAAGATTGGATTGCAACCCAAAATATAAAATGAATGTTCATACTAATATAAATAAATGATTGAATAAATAAATGAGGAAGAACCTGCAAGTTTCCCATGCAGAAGAATCTCAAATAATTTATGTAGACACTCTGCCCTTAGGGAGTGAAGCATAGCAGTCAACTCTTTATGTGTGTGTTGTGCAGAGTGACTTCC
Source organism: Papio anubis (assembly GCF_008728515.1). Classification (NCBI taxonomy): domain Eukaryota; kingdom Metazoa; phylum Chordata; class Mammalia; order Primates; family Cercopithecidae; genus Papio; species Papio anubis. The sequence continues at coordinate 25,230,986 of NC_044986.1, read as the reverse complement.
TCCCAGAGCATACAGTATGCAAAGGGGGAGGGGAAGCAACTTCAGTAGAGAGACCTGACAAATCCCACCTCAGCCAGGAGGTCAAATTTAACATTATCGGTGAGAAATCATAGTGATAGCGTGTAATCTCGAAATGATGTGATGAAAATTACACTTTACCTCTGTGATCTTTCCAACAACCCACAACCCCAGGTTAGCGATGAGAAAAACCATCAGACAAATCCTAATTGACAGGCATTCTGCAAAATAATTGACCAGTATTCCTCAAACTGTCAAGATTATTAAAAACAAAGAAAGTCTGAGAAACAGTCATAGTCAATAGGAACCTAAGGAGACAACATGACTAAATGTAATTTGATATCTTGGATGGGACCCTGGTACAGAAGAAACACACTGGGGAAAAATGAAGGGACTCTGAGTAAATTATGGATTTAATAATAATTCACCAACTTTGATTCACTAATTTTAACATATGTACCATAAAATGTAAAATGATAACAGAAACTGAGTTGGGGGGTTATATGTAAACTCTCTATACTATTTTTGCAATATTTCTTAAATTTTAAATGTTTTCTAAAACAGATTTTTTTTTAATGTTTGGGGGCATACGCCTTTTTGAGGTGCATAGTTGGCAGGTAAATGACCTGAGGGAGGCACCTGGGTTTTGAGTGCTATAGTCTTCTGCAATGTGTTATGGAACATGGGTGATACTAGCTCTTACTTGGAAGAGACAGGCTACTTCTCAGGGTTTAAACATTCAGAGGAGACTGGTTATTTAAAATGTTTGTGAGCATTCACCCACATGCCACTATCCCATGTGTTACAGTTCCAAACTTTCCCAACCAAAGTCCTGATTTTGGCATAACAAACTTCTCTTGATTGGACTTTTAACTTTCTTGAGTGGGTATGTCCCTAACCAGACTATTAGATATTAGTCCTTGTCCCTAAATTTCTCAGCCTTGCTTCTGCAGGGAAAAATAAGAGCTCATTGATATACAAGTAAAAGGCCATTGACTTTTAATTCTGGCTTACAATTATCTGTTTCTCAACCTCAGATAATCATTAATTTTCTTTATCTTATCAGTGATACTTAGCAATAACCATCCAATTCTATTATCCTTATATCTACTATTTCCTCCATAGTCTTAAATACTTAATGTGTTCTACTTGCTTGTACATTTCCTCCACCAGAACAGCTTCCCGGTTTACCACTGGTGAAAGCTTAACAGGTGAACCATCACCTGTGCTCCACCTACCACCAGTGAAGGAGTTCTTATTGCCAGAAAGAAAGTGTTTGATCCAGCTCCAAAACCTCATCTCATTACATGTATCTGAGACAACTGCACTTTTATTGCTGACTGTAGCAGTTTGGGACATCCAGGACAAAAAAAAAGGAAGGAGGGAGGGAGGGAAGAAAGGAAGGAAGGAAAGAAGGAAGGAAGGAAGAAAGAAAGAAAGAAAGAAAGAAAGAAAGAAAGAAAGAAAGAAAGAAAGAAAGAAAGAAAGAAAGAAAGAAAGAAAGAAAGAAAGAAAGAAAGAGGCTGAGATGTAAGATACTGGCTAGGGATTCACATCTCTGAAAGACAAGAAAAGAAAGAAACAAAATTGGGTAGAGGAAAAAGCAGAAATGTGATGCAAGCTTGACAAAGCCTCAGCCAGCAAGGTGGAGACCTTTGAAGTGAATATTCCCCATCAAAGGATCCTGATTAACCAAGCATCTGTAACTCTGTCCTTCTTAGTGACTAAGTGCAGGCTTCCCTGTAACAGGTGGTCCTGGGTCGGGCGGCTGTCTGCCATGGGTGCAGCCAGTGGAAGAGCTGACAGCTGAAGGTTGTGTGTGGCCCCACTCCTAGCAGCTAGGAAGGAAGTTTTCCTTCAAAGCAAAATTCTCTTGCTTTGAAAACATGCTCTCTATCACAAAGAGAAATAAATTTCCCATGGAGTAGACCTGAGTCTTTGAGAACAAAGATGGATAGCACTCCTATCAACATAAAGTATTATACAACATGAGGTGCTTGTATTTTTCAAGATACTCATGATTTTGAGTGATTTTATTTTCTCAGCAAGGAAATTCAACATAAACACAAGTAAATTTACTTTTTACCATTAATGTTTGGCACATTTTTAGTTTTAAATGTGTTTAAGAACTGTTTTTTTGTCACACCGTATGTTCCAGTTTTTGATTAGGAAAATAGAATCCCTAAATCATATGACTTGTTTCAGTGGCCCTCTTATCAGGAAGCTAAACAGATGTGGAGGGACTCTTTATCTAAAGTAAAACATGAGCCAGAATTTACACCCAAAATATTCCCAATACTCCATAAATACCTTATGATAAAAACCCCAAGAATTCCTGATGGTGATGATAACTTACATTTATTTTGTGTCAGTTTTCTCAGCCCCATGCTGAACACTTTAAAAAAAAATTATGTTTACTTTTTGTGGGTGCATAGTAGGTGTATATATTTATGGGGCACGTAAGATGTTTTGATACAGACATGCAATGTGATGTAATTGTTGCAGCACTGTTCACAATAGCTAAGGTGTGGAAGCAACCTAAGTGTCTATCAACAGACAAATGGATAAAGAAAATGTGGTACATAGACCTGATGGACTACTGTTCAGCCATAAAAAAAGAAATGTGATCCTGTCATTTGCCCATGGATAAAACTGAAGATCATTATGTTAAGTGAAATATGCCAGCCACAGAAAGACAAACATCACGTTTTCTCACGTATTTGTGGGGTCTAAAAGATGAAAACAATTGAACTTATGAACATGCTGAACACTTTGTATGCATTCTATCAAGCAATCTTCATACAGACTTTGGAAGTGGGTAATGCTGCCATTTTAAAAATCAGAGAATTGGTTTGGAGAAGTTAAACATCTTATCCAAATTACCACGGTTGCTACGACTAAGCAGAGACTGTCATACTATTTACTCTGAACCCCTGCATAGGCATCTTCGCACAACCTGACCAGGCTGTCAAAGGACAAGGTATGGAAGCCATAAATATATTATACTAACTTGGAACACATGTCAGAGGAAAGGCACTTACTCTCTTCTATGGCTTATCCATAGAAGCCAAGCCCTTTGTGAACTCCTCTTTAATAGTCAATATGATTATCCCCAATATACAGGTATCACTACCTATTCTTTGTAATGGAAATTAACTATTTCACTAGAATGGTGAGCAGGATTATTTGATTACTTAAAGGGCATTCAGTCATTCACAAAAAATCCCTTCCAAAATGTAAAATGCTTTCATGTAAGCTAAATGTATAACGTAATAATATCTGTAGAGTTCAGAGCCAGGCAAAGTTTTCTGATGTGCCAGCCACCCTCATTGCCATTAATGTATTAAATTCTCACAAAAGAATAATTTTTCTTTTTTCACAGATATGGAAACACTGTCTAAAAGAGAGTGCTGAGGGTCGCAAAGACAAATAAGAGAACTGGTGTTTCCCCTCAGCCCTCCTAACTCCGTGCCCACAAATATTTCCTGCCCATGACCCACCTTCCCATGGGTACGTTACAAGTTTAGTTGCTGTGGGGATAAGGAACTAGTTTCCAATATTGGTTTTATCAAACAGCATCTGGGTGACCTTAGGAAGGTTAACCAATCTCTATAACCTCAATGATCTGAGATATATACATACATACATATATATATATATATATATGATAGTTATAATAATATCCATGTTATAGTATTATTATAAACTTTAATGCAATAATGTATGCTAAGTAGTTCACACAGTGCCTCAAAGTATGTGCTCAACAAGCAACTATTATTATTATTTTTTGGATGAAGATGATTTTAGACCTCAAAGCATACTATATTAGAAGCTGACACTTAGAAATTGCCAGAGAACTAAGCCATTCAGCTTTGTGAGGTGAATGTCAGATGTCATGGATGGGTGTAGGTAATTGATGGAAAGAAATGTTGCCAGTAGAAACAGGACTGACTGCAACTGTGTTCTTGCACTCTGAAATACACTCAAATCCCAAAACCTTAACTGCCCCTCATGATCAGTACCCTAGCGTATCATGTTTTCCTTTTTCCCCCAAGAGTCACACTTCACTCAGGCATGACATGGTTTCTTTTGAAACTCTGAGGAAAGAGTTTCAGCTCTTTCACAAATAAATCTGAATGGAGCAATTGTAGTAAATTTATTAATAGCATCTTCCCCAGATTGAAGACTACCTTAACATCTCAGAGCTTTCTTCACCTGTGGTCAGAAAAGTAACATCTTATCTAAGCTAGAAGTAGCCAATTTGCATGGTTATTGAGGGCAAACAGTAAACTGTAATGTCTCATTTATTTCCAAGAAGGGACATCATCAATGCTCCAATCAAAACAAGCCCAGGTTGGTTCAGGGTATAAGTCCCTTCAAGGCAAAAATACTCCTAATGCAGAACCTGTGACATGCAGTTGAAGAAAAAATTATAAAAGTAATTCAAGAAAATTGTTTGGAGGCAAAACTTATTACTTCTAGACACAGGCAAAGACAAATGAATTGCTCTAGATTTTCCAAAGAAATGATGGGTGGTTTGCAAAAAGTTCCAGGAGGAAAGTTCTCTAGATACGTATGCTAACATTCCTATTTGGTCTTTCCTGGGACTGGAGGTGAGATTGCTGGACAATAATAAATTAGCTCATGCAAAGCCGTTTTCTTACTTGTGAGTCCTGGTGCCCATAAATAGTAAGTTGAAATCAACTCACTGACAGCTTTACATGGGTCTTGAAAAATTGGATATTGCCAAAGCCAGCTTCTGTATCCCCGTCAGGTCTTTCTTTTCCAAGAACAATATTGCCTGGAACAAGAGAACTTGAAGGAAAATGGTTTGAAATATTTTTTATATGAGAAACTCAGGAAGATTTATAAGCACGTACCTGACCTTCTCCAAAAAACATTTTGATTTAATCTCTTTTGTACTCTGCTTTTTCAGGAAAAGGTTTCTTTGAAATTTCTCAGGATGGGTGGAATATAACTCATGAATAAAATTTGCCTGGCTCACAGGCTACTGCTGAACTCTGAGTTGCTTCAGGAGAAAATAATTTAATTCTTTCCTCCTAAGAGTGAGCGTTAAACTTCTCCAACCTTATGATATCAAGGACACCATTCCATATAGCATCAAATCTCAAACCCTGTTTCTTCCAGAAAACCCTCACATACAACCACAGTCTTGTCTTGCTCTCTGGTGTCCCCTCTCTCTCTTTCGTGCTCTCTCTCTCTCTCTCCCCACCCCTCTATTAGTTATGTTGCACACCTTTCAGTAATTTGAATGCACCAAGCATATTTTCACCTCAGTTTGTATTATGCATAAAGTATTCCTTATTCCTAGAAAGTTATTCTTAACTCTTTCAAAACCACACTTTCCCCCTTTACCAAACAGGTTCATTCATATCTTTGACATCGACATCATTACTTCTGAGGGAGCATCGCTTCCATGATCATAAAGTAAATTGGATCCTTGTATTATTTTTCTTTAGGACTTTATACTTTTGCTTTGTAACGATTGCATAGTTGTTCATTGTATGTATCTTCTTTGCTTACTGTTTGTCTCTTGGCAAACTAGAACTTCCAAAGGTCAGGGATCAGATGTGTTTTTTGCATTAGTATGTCTGCTGCACCTAGCACTGAGCACAGAGTAATGTGACTATTTCATTAACGTTTATTGAAGTAATACTTTAACAGGCTTCCTGCTCTATATTTCATAGCACTTACTTCCGAGTGTCTCTTTTCCTACTAGCGGTATACACCTTAAATAATGACCTATTTTCTTCCCATGGCATGTTTTTCTTTATAGATGTTAGTAACATGAGGGATGATTCTGTTTTTTTTCACCCCTTCTGTGACTAACTCTATGTTTTCTGTAGAAGAGAAACAATCAATAATTATGGGTTCAAGTGCTACTCCAGAGTCAAACTTCTAATAGCTAATAGAGTGACTTTAAAAAGCAAATTCAAAAGGAAGGAAAAATTTGCAGATAATAAATTTCCAAAAGCTTATTGTGTTTGCATAGATAACATCTGTTAGGAAACAAACCATCTGTGGGTCCCAGCCTCCCAAATATGTTAGCTTTTGAAATGCCAAAATCAATATCTATTTTACTTTTTGCTTAAGTTCTAAAGCTTATGGGCTTCCATAAGTCTTAGGCCAGGAGGCAGCACAGGTAGGTCAAACCTTGCCCTAATCTTGTTATTAATTAGTTGAATAAAGTTGGAGAAATCAAAAACAACTTTAGGCTTCTTTATTCTAAATATAGTATAACATTATTAAAATAAAAGAATATTTCGGAGTAGTCTGCTCCTCCCTCCTAATCTTAGGGAAGAGAATATATCCCTGACTCGACTCTTGATTGAATACTCTTAGCTGCAAAGAGTTCACTATCGTGTGAACCATCGTCTTCTATTGTAGTTGAATCTTGCTATTAAAAATGTTTCTTTATATTGAACAAAATCTGTATCTGATCGGTTTTAAAGAGACTTCTCCTACCATATCCTTTAAGATACCTTCCTAGCCCTATAGTTTCAGGAACGTGGAAGAAAAATAACTTTGTTTCTTTTACATGTCCCCATCTTTGTTCTTCACCTTCAGACATAGCATAGAAACAAAAAGAGTGTTTGTCTCAAAAGAAAGATACGAACCAACACTAGGCTAACTTAAGGTAGCATTTAGTAATACAAAACAAAGTGGAGAAATAGGCAGAGACCTTATATAGTAGCACAGGAAAGATGCTAAATTTAGAGTGGCCACGAAAGCATTCTGCTTTTTTTAATAGTTCACATAATGATAAAAACTGTGGTCCCTGGAGTATGACTATCTTGGTTTACAACACACCTTCACACCAAATAATGTGTGCTATTGAAAATTTCCTTAAGAATTCTGAACTTTGATTTCAGAACTTGGAAAATAAAACTAATAATAGGGCTTGCCACCAAGATTGTTTTTACGATTAATTATGACAAAAAAGTTCTTAGAACCAAACATAGCATGTAATAAGTGGTCAACAAAAATGTTAGTTGGCCGGGTGCAGTGGCTCACACCTGTAATCCCAGCACTTTGGGAGTCCTAGGTGGGCGGATCACGAAATCAGGAGATCCAGACCATCCTGGCTAACACGGTGAAATCCCATCTCTACCAAAAATACAAAAAAAAAAAAAAAAAGAAAGAAAGAAAGAAAGAAAGAAAGAAAGAAAGAAAAAAAACAAATTAGCCAGGATTGGTGGCGGGCTCCCATAGTCCCAGCTACTCAGGAGGCTGAGGCAGGAGAATGGCGTGAACCCGGGAGGCAGAGTTGCAGTGAGCCAAGATCGCGCCACTGCACTCCAGCCTGGGCAACAGACCAAGACTCCATCTCAACAACAACAACAAAATGTTAGTCACAGAATCCTGATCCTTACAGAGTAGAAATAGGAAGAGTATAGGATAAATGGATTTGAGGGAGGAGTAACAAGATGGAACACAGGGTTTTACTTTTTTTTTTTTTTTTTCCTTGTAGATCAAGAAAATAGTCACACGTGGCTTCCAGGAACTCTAGTTCAAGTGTACCAGGAGAGTTAAGGATCTAGGTGCATAACCAAACAGAGAATGTTCAGGAAAGCATTTGTTCAAAAGACTGTTCTTAAATCTTGCATATTTCCAAGTCCTGTTTTCAGGACTGGCTCCTAGCAACTGAGTTCTGGGCAGTCTGAGTGCTCTGGCTAATGAGTGTTTTTATATGCCTGAGGCCTTGAGTCACCCTGTAGAGTCTTAACAGATAGTTTATGCTAACAATGTGATTTACGGCAAATGCATGGATTTTGCTTTGGGAGCTGAGGTTAGTCTCGCAGTATTGCATGCCTCCGTTAAAAACCCTGGACACCAAGGATCAGGTAGTCTACTGCGATCTGTTCTACTTTGCACGTGCTGTCACATATTGTTGCTGGAAGGACATAGTTTGTTCCAGATGATTCCTATGGGAGGGGACACCTGAAAGCTTGCACCTGGTTTATTCCAAACCTGGCCCACCTTTTATTTTGATATTGATATGTATCCTTTCATTGTAATAAACCATAACTGTGAGTATAACAGTTTCTGAGTCCTTTGAGTCATTCTTGTGAATCATCAAATCTGAAGGTGGTCTTGGGGATCTCAACACAGAACAGATGAGCTCCAACTCCCATAACCAGATGCTCCATGAATTCTGTTAATTCAAATAAAATAGCAACATTGTTTTCTAACATTTTTTGGAAACTCCAGTGTTACATAAATTTAAGGAAATATCAATGGACCGTATTGAAATATTGTTATTATTGATATGTTACTGCAGTTTTTATCATTTTTGCTAGAAATAACTGGAGACGCCCCTTTCGGAATTTTAACTGTAAATAGGCTCATTAACATATAAAGATATCCTGCAGATAAATGACTACTTTACCTGTCTTCCTACATCCTATGCCTATTGGCCAGATAACAGTAAGGTTTTTTGTTTGTTTGTTTGTTTCTTAATGGACTGTCCATCTATTCCACTAGTATTGAGGTAATATAGAATCCTGTAAGACAGAACTCTTTTTTAAAATTTTTTAATAATTTCAACTTTATTTTAGATTCAGTGGGTATGTGTGCAGGCTTGTTACATGGGTATAGAGCATGATGCTGAGGTTTGGGGTACAACTGATCCCATCATCCAGGTGGTGAGCATAGTTAGCTTTTCAACTCTTGCCTCCTTCCCCCTCCCTCCTCCCTCTAGTAGTCCCCAGTTTCTACTGTTGCCATCTTTATGCCTATAAGGACCAAGTGTTTAGCCCCTGATTCTAAGTGAGACATGTGGTATTTGGTTTACTGTTCCTGTATTAATTGACTTAGGACAATGACTTTCAGCTGCATCCATGTTACTGCAAAGGACATAATTTCATTCTTTTTTAAGGTGGTGTAGTATTCCACCGTGTATATTACCACATTTTCTTTATCCGTTCCACCATTGATGGGCACTGAGGTTGATTCCACATAAGAGAGAATTCTTGTTTTCCTTTCCCCAACTGTTTGTATTCAGAAATACTCAGAAATTATTGACATTCTTCACTATGTTTTTATTTTATCCTAATTATAGCTTCTTGACTTAGTTCTGTGTGCTAGATTAAGACATCTTTGCTGCTTTCCAGTTTCAATTCTTACCCAGAGTTCTGACTTGTCCAAACTGAAGAATGCAGATCTCCAAATTTCCCAAACCACATGGGGGCTGTGTAAGCCAAAGAAACAGAAATGTCAATGCCTGATGTTCCCCTTACCCTAGGGAGACTCCCTCAGGATAGGGAAACATGGTCTCTTTTATCTGAACTAGGACTTTATGAAAACTGATATTTCAACCTGAGCTTTTTCTATATAAAAACTTTTTTAACAGCCAAGTGTGTATAATTACATTGCAAAATGTCTTATAATACTCAGACTTTAAAACGTTTACTACAAATATGATCTCACTTCAATATTCTCCATTCTACTTAATGTGTCACCATCTACACTATCTATCAGATTTGAGAGCCTGCACTAATTTTAAAATTCCTCTCCACCCAGCCCCCATCATATACAGTCTAGTTACTCTAATTACTGAGTTCAGTTAGTCATTCAACAAATATTTTATTTTTAATCAAATCTTGTCTAGTAAACAGGTAATAATTTAGTTAATAGTAATATATTTGTGCACAAAGTAAATACATAGTTTCTGACCTCAAGAATCTAGGGGTAAATGAGGAGTCCAGCATCAAATAATTATAAAAATCATACAACAATGATAATATAAATGAAAAAAAACATAACAGGGATGAGACCTAGTATTACAAATGACTGCAATTTAGAACAGGAGATCAGAAAATTTTCTCAATTGACTTCCAGCATCACATTGTGAAGAGCTTTGCTGATCTACTGACCAATAAAATTGGTGAAAATTATTTAACAATCTTATTTTTATTTTTTTGGAAATTCTATGAAATGCTACTGAGGGCAAATAGGAAATTAAAAAAAAATCTATCCAAGAAAAATCTATAAAAAATGATAAGAAAGGCAAGGCTCTATGGATTTGAATGAAAATTACTACCTCTCCAATCCCCACTCCCAGTTTAGCAAGGCAGAAAATTCACTTCAGACTGCTAGAGCTATACTCAAAGAACCCCCTCTCTCCTCAGCTTCAAGTCAGAGGGTTTTCTCATAGGCAGAACAAGACTTTCAACTTTTCTCACCCTGTCCTCAACTACTGGTTTCTAAGGCTGAGTCCCGGGCAAGTACATAGGAAGGGAAATTTTATCTTGAACATGTCAATATGAGAATACAGGTGCTCCTATGAACCCTGCAACTCTCCTTGCCCAGCTTGTGAGGCAGCAGTTTCTTGGTAGGAGAGGTAAACTGAAATGACTTTCCATTATTTCGACTTTTTCCACTGAGTGCTGAACTCCTAGAGCAGGGGTGGCATTTAGAAGAACCTTGCCATTGTGCCACCCCCTGCTCCAGAGCTCTGGCTAAAAATGTTTTCCTGAGAAAAATGAGTGAATGGTAAAACAGATAGCTTCTAATCTCTTTGCAAAGAAACTGGCTTCATTTGCAAAAGAGATGGGAAAAATTTAAACCTAAAAGTGCTGTCAAAAATAAAGCGTTGCAATGAAAAACAACTAGAAGATTTGTGGATTTGATAAAGGTACAGTTTAGATGGCAGGCCAGTTGGTTTGCAAGAGAGATTTTGAGAATACAACAGCTGGGAGGAGGTCCTCTGAAGCTACAACAAATATCTACCATGGACTTCATAAACTATTATTCAAAGAAGCTGCAATTTGGTTAGTTTGTATAGTAATTTATGCCCCAGGTCATGGTTGAAACAGTATAACAGTCAATTGGAAATTGGTAGAGTTTAAACTCTGGTGTGTTTAGGAAAAAGAGAAAGATAGTCCTACATATGCCACTGTTATCCTGGGATGACTGTGGGCATATCTGAAGCTGTGCCTCCCTTAGGAGAAACAACAAAATCTTAACATTGTTGAGGGGGAAATAAAATTCACCAAAATAATCAGCCACTAACAAATGAACAAACAAACAAATGATAAACTTTAGGCATAAGAATGAAAAAGAAGTGATGGGATGCCATTACTCAGAGTTGCTACAATATATTTTAAAAGTTTAGCTTCCAACAACAAATTATCAGGCATGCAAAGAAACAGGAAAGTAAAATCTATGTTGAAAAAGAAGCATACAGAACAAACTGCCTGTTAGAGCAACCAGATGTCAGATTTCACAAATAGTGAGTTAAAAATATCCATTAGAAACATGTTCACAGAACTAAAGGAAAGCATGCTTAAATAAGTAAGAAAATTTATGATGATAACATGGCCTGAAATAGAGAACATCAATAAAGAGATAGTCCCCCCAAAATCAAATGGAATTTCCAAAGTTTAAAAGTTACTGAAATTAAAAAAATTAAAAAGGCATACAAATAGATTTAAAATGGCAGAAAATAAATAGTAAAGTTGAAGATGGGTTGATAAAAATTATATAAGCCAAGAACAGAGAGAAAAAGGAATGAAGAAAAATGAATAGAACCTCAGAGAAATGTGGGACACCATCAACAGCTCCAACATTTGTGGTGAAGTGTGAAAAGGAGAGGAAAGAGAGAAAGGAAAATGTTTGAAAATAATTATAACAATAAGTAATAACAGGAAAGTACCCAAATTTATTGATAAAGACAACAATACATCCAAGAAGCTTAAGGGGCTCCAGATACAATAAACACAAAGAGATCCAGAAACAGACATATCATAGTTAAAATGCCAAAAGTCAAAAACAAGGAGAAATTCTTGAAAGCAACCAGTGAAAAAGGATTCATTGTGTACAAGGGAAGCCCGATAAGATTAACAGCTGACTTCTCATTAGAAACAATGGAGGTCAGATGCAGTGGAATAACATACAGTCAATTTTTGTTATATATGGTATTTATGCTCTATGAAGTAATCATCAACACTGAATTAACAAATACTATACTATTGATCCTAGGGGAAATATAACTTGAGTTTTTTATGAGTGTCTGATCACAACATTTTTGTCAACAAATACAACTTTCATTATTTATTTTAAAATATTTTTCTTCAGGCTTCCAATACTAAATTTGGCAAATAACTCTTAAATATGACACCAAAAGCACAAAAAACAAAATAAAAAGAAAAATGGATTTCATTAAATAATTTTTTAAGTGTTCTTCAAAGGATATCATCAAGAAAGTGAAAGCATAACACAAAAGATGGAGAAAACGTTCGCAAACTATAGATCTAAAAAGAGATTTGTAGCTAGAATATCCAAAGAAGTATTACAATTGAATGATAAAAAGAAAACTCAACTACTACATGGTCAAAAGATCTCAATAGACATTTCTCTAACGAAGATGCACAAATGACCAATTTCACTTCTGGGCATGTATCCAAGAACAGTGTAAACACATGTACACCTAAAAACTTATGCATGACTGCAGTATAATTAACTTATATAAACTTATATAACTTATATAAACTTATGCATTACAGCAGTATTATTCATAATAGCCAAAAGGTAGAAAGATCTCAAGTATCCATCAATAGACAGACAAATAAAATAAGGTGTATCAATACAATGGGCTATTAGCCCTGAAAAAGAATGAAGTACTGATACATTCCACACCATAAATGAACCTTGAAAATATTATGGTAAGTAAAAGAAACTGTCCACAAAGTGCATATAGTATTTGACTCTATTGAGATGGAAGTCCAGAATAGGGAAATCTATACTGACAGAAAGTAAAATGGCAGTTGTTTAGAAAAAGGAGTGCAGGTAGGAGATAGGAGAGTTCATATCTAAAGGATACAGGATTTCTTTTTGAGATGATGAAAATCTAAAATTGAATATGATGCTGATTGCATGTGAATATACTAAAAATCATTGAATCAAATAGGTCACATAGGTGAATTACATCTTACATGAGCTATATGTCAATAAAAATATGTTTAACAAAAGAACAAAAGGCATCTCTAAGAAAGAGATCTGGATGCTAAGATGTCAACAGTGTGTTTTGGCAGGCTATGAAGAGATGGGGAAGAATATTCAGGAAGAGAAACCACCAACGTAAAGGCCCTGAGGTCTGAAAAAGACTGTGGTAAAGGGAGTGAAGTGGAAGAAAATGAGAAAAAGAGACATGTATTTGAAAGAAAATGGCAAGAATTTGCTGGCCACATGGATTTTAGGCTCATTTGTAAGTCGCATGAGTAAAATTAAAATGCTCTAAGCAGGAAAGATACATAATCTGATAGGACTTATATGAAATATATGAGTTGGGTTTGCAGATAACAACTCGAGGGGTTGAATGGAGGTAGGCAGATGAGTAAGAAAGCTCTAGGAAATTGGTCCTTTGAAATTTATTAGATATACAAGATTTTCAACATCTTGTGTTTTATGGTTGGTGAGAGAGAACTCCTCACCGCCAATAGACACAGGGGAAATAGGACTGATGCAAAATTTAAGGAGACACTCCCTGTCAGTCATGTGAGTGTAGGGTAAACACTTGCAAGACCCTGAGAATGACTGCCTGTTTAAATTCTAACATTTTAAACCCTAGTCACCTCACTTATAATACCCTGATCTCATCCTTGATGGGAAGTTTAGTAGTTTGATCGTAAGGAAAATTTAATGCCTACCAAATTTGTGAACAGACACAAATTTCTTAATTTCTTTTGAACTTAGACTGGTGACTTGTAAAATGAGATTCATATTATCTACTTCATAGTGTGATACTGGTATATTGATATTATGAGATGACAACCATGTATCTCCTATCAAAAAAGGTCAAGGGATTTAAGAAGCACCCAAAGTTCTTTATAAAATACCTTGTGAAAAGGGTTATGTGGGTTCCCTGGCTTAAAAAAAATAAAGTAGGTTTTGAAACAGACTTTCATAAAATAAACTCCCTTATATGAGACATAAATATTTTTACCACTTGACCAAAATCTATTTCTCCAGCCTCATTTTCTTATAATATAATATTTCATAAACGTCCAAGCTTCAGGCAAGCTATAATTTCCACCCTTCTAAGAGTGTGTATTATTGCCTTTGTATAACTCCATGTCTTTCTAAACATACTGCCCTTTTGCTATATAATATCTATTTCTCTTTGTCCACCCAGCAAATTCCAACTCATCCTTCAATACTTTGACAATGTGATCTCCATACCCTTGAGGAGAATTAATTGTCACCTTTAACTACACCCCATAACAATGGTTTCTATTAATGAATTTACTTAATGTGCTATGGTTTGTTGTATGTTATGCTGTGTTATGTCATATTATGTTATTGAATGTTATGTTATGTTGTGATATTCTGTCTGTATGACTCCATGAGACTACAGCATTTTGAAGGCAGAAGAGATATGTTGTTTTTTTCTTTTTAATTTTTGTAACCCTAGAAAATAGAGATACTTATCAAACACAGTTTACAGCCATATTTATTTATTCAGTCACAAGCCTTTGTGAGATTTTATATAAGGTAGCTCTTGCATTTGACTTTAAAAATGGTAATTAAGAAGTTTAGAACAAACTACTAGTAGAAAAAATGATTTGATTCAGAAGCTATTATTGTAAACTGTTACCCGTAGATCATTGCATCCTTATCTTTAAAATGAAGACATTAATAAATTTTTTCTCAATTATTAACGAGATTTTATTAAGGCACATATTTAATGACAGGCACTGGATGGTAAAACATTATTGGGATGATAGTTGCTATATCAGATCAGGTATTTTGCTTTCACAGATGTTCTTGCTTAATTTGGGAGAGCTACAATCTATATATATGGGTAAAACATACTAATATTTATAAAATGATAAATATACAAGGCAATTGAAATTGTTACCGAATGGTACCATTAGTTTCTACGTAATAAGAAGGACAGAAAAAATCACTATGACTTGAGGAACTAATGGAATCTATTGAAGAGGTGTGACTTGAAGAAGAGGTGGGACTTAAATGGAGAGGAAAGAACTACTTGTGCTTTCTCATGGGGCTCCTGAATGCTGTATCACCAACGGACTTGGCATGCAGACTGAAAATTGGTCCAATTTGTGTGGACCAAGAGGTGCCTACGGTGAGAAAAGAAAACAGCGACTTGTCCAGAAAATGAGAGTTGATTAAGGTCATTATGGAATAAGAAATGCAGTTAGAGAGTGGTTTGAATGAGAATACCAAGAACTGGTAGCCAGATGCCAAATGCAGCCAAGCTTTCCCAAGAGTTCTGTCAATCAAGAAAAATGACCCAGGCAAGTCTCAATCATTTTAGAAGGTTTATTTGCCAAAGTTAAGGACACGCACCTGGGAGACCTTTCCTGAAGATGGTTCCTATTCACAGGGGAAAGGGCAGGATATTGAGAAACATTAAATTTTCACGTGAGAGCGGGGGTAGGGGAATAGAATCATTCATGCCTTTGTCTGGCTCAGTGAATCTGCATTTTTACATAAGATTACATAGACAATAGGGCAGAGGCAACAATCAGATATGCATCTGTCTCCGGTGGTGGGAGGATGACTTTGAGTTCTGCCCCATGTCCCTGCACCTATGAAGATAAGCTATCAATTTACACTGACATGGTGAACTTTAACAGAAGTACTTTAGGGTAAAGATCTTGGGGTCCACAAGGAATTTCTTTGTGGGCAAAATATGAGGGAGGGATGTAGCTTTTCATCTTTCTAGCCATCTAATCTAGGACACAAAATGGGAGGCAGTTTTGCATGACCCAGTTCTGAGCTTGACTTTCCCTTTGGCTTAGTGAATTTGAGCTCCCAAGATTGATTTTCCTTTTACAGTTCCTAACCTGCACATGAATTCCAGCCTTTTCTCCACTGGCCTGTTTGTTTAAAGGTAGTTTCTGACTCTGAATATTTACCGTTACTGAGGGTCAGTGAGTAAATTTGCTTTCCAGGTCTTGCTAGGGACTGCTCCTACCGTTTGTGAATACCAATGGACTTCCTAACTGGTTTGCCAGTCATTTGCATGCAAATTGCAATTCCACCTGCAAAGAGGAAAGTGTCAGTGTTGAAATACAATTCTCACTGGCCTCCAAACTAAGTAAGAAAATAAATAAATAAATAAATAACACTGAAGCCAGAGCCTGTATCCATCCTTAGCAGTAGATAAGACTGCTTTTTGTTAGATGTTTTTATGAAAACACATACTTTCTCTAATTCTCTTCTTCCAATCACTGATTCACAAGTGAGAATGCTTATAAGTGTTTCTAGTTCACTCTTCTCCAATTACAGGCATGACTGTTGTTTTTCTGTTGCCATTTTATTGGCATAACTTTCCAAACCCTCATTTAGAAACATGTATTCTATATCCCTAACAAACCCATGCAAAACTTCCTGGGTTTTTCTATAACTCACAGTATTATTCTTTCCTGTGGAGGCATTGCACTTTGCAATCATCTTCCTGAAACTTGAATAAAATTAATAAATATTTAAGACCCTGTTGGCACAGTGGCTCATGCCTGTAATCCCAGCACTTTGGGAGGCCAAGGCGGGGTGGGTGGATCACAAGGTCAGGAGTTCGAGACCAGCCTGGCCAAGATGGTGCAACCCCATCTCTACTAAAATTACAAAAACTAGCTGGGTGCAGTGGCACACACCTGTAATGCCAGCTACTTTGGAGGCTGAGGCAAGAGAATCACTTGAACCTGGGAGGCAATGAACCGAGATTGCCCCACTGCATTCTAGCCTGGGTGACAAAGTAAGACTCTGTCTCAAAAAAAATTTTAAAAAAGACCCTCTTACTTAAAAGATAAACTATAAATTAAAGCAATATTTGAAAACAGCTCTGATCATATATCAAAGGTTCATATGTTTTTTGTCTTGCCTCAATGAAATGAAAATTGGTATAAAACAAGTTCTGTTCCTCAAAGACCCAGACATGTTGGACAAGAATATTTAGGTATAATATTTTATAATTTTAAGTAGTTCAGCCCCTTCTCTAGAAAAGACTTTTTGTTTTCTCTGAACAGAACTGTCTGGAAAATTGCAACTGGTGTTGGGGTCCTGATAATTGTAAGGGTGAAAGGAAATTTCTTTCCACCTCCAGCAGTTTTGAGAACTTGAGTCTACAAACAAACTGGTAATAGATGAACAGAAGAAAAAGAATAAAAACTTATTGATGTGCAAGCACATGGGAATCATACAAAGTATAAAACTCAATGATGGTCCAGATGGTTGAAGCTTAAATACCCTTTTCTTATAGGAGAGAAAAGTAGAGGATGTAGGCAATTTTAGAGGAAGAGTAAATAATTTTTAGGAAGGTAAATGGACCTACTAACCTGAGACTAAGTTCCTCGGAGCTTTGAAGAAGGTAGCAACAACTTATGTGAAGGTAAGGGGTGGAACTGCACTATGAACAGAGGTTGTCTTATTATGCAGATAAAGCCTCTCAGGTAACAGACCTCAGAAGAACAGATGAAAAGTTTGTCTGGCTGTGCTAGTGATGATCCTTCGTTTCTTCTTTCATGAGTAACCTTCCCAGGTTAATGAGATTTCAGATAGGGTGTTTATAGCATTTGTGTTTTTTGGAAGAGCTTCCCTCAGTCAGATCAGACAATTTTAGAGACAGCACCTCCTTGCACTTGGGAAGAAACAAGGGAAGGTCAGAGAGACCTGATTCTAAGACCTTCAAATTTCTTTTCATTCTAAGTGCTCAGTTGCCAAGGTACCATATTTTTGTGGTATCATTCTCTGAGACCCAGCATAATCTTAAATTATAAAAATATATAATTCCTATTATATCATATATTATATATCATGTGTAAAATAAAATATGAAGCTCAGATTGATGCAGAGCTAGACCATATAATCTTTTATTGAGAGGTATCTTCTATCATAGCATACTTTTCTTATTCCTTACCAAACAACCCAGGGGACGTTACTTTTTCTTTATAAGAGTACCATGAATAAGACACAAAAAATGTTAAGCCCATGGTAGATTTAATAATAATACAGATCATAACAGTATCAACTTGGTTGGATATTCACTATTATTGCCATATACTATTAAGTCCTTTATTAGATTTTTTTTTTAATTTCATAATTCCTGCTTGTTTATCTACTCTCATTTTCCTCCACTGTTTTTACTTGCTAACCACACTGGACTTTTATAAGTTGCACATACATATTTTCCTCTTTCCCATCAGTGAATACTTGCCTATGTCGTTCATTTTATCTGGTTTTGTTTTAATTATGGAAAGTTTCACTTCCCACACTATCATACACCATCACTCATTTCCTATTTTTCCTTGTTTAGTAAATTCCTAGTATAATTCTACTCATTCTTCTGTATTTTTTGAAACATGCTTGTCTCAAGAAAGATCAAGTGTACTTGTCACACATATCTGTAAACTAACTCTTCACATTTCTGTTGCATATTTATAATCATCTGAGTAATGTCAGTCTTCCTAATAGACTGTAAACTTTTCAAGGGCAGAAACAGTTTCTGTCTTATTCAGAGCTCTTTCTCCTCTTATGCTTCAACTAATCAAGACACAAAAGACCTAAACTTCTGGCAGAAAGAAAAGATACTTTCAAAGTTTTCATTCTGCTAGTAATGGGCCCTAGATATGTGTCAATATGGAATATTTTTTCAAAGGGTTTTAGAGAGAAGTCAAATATTTGAATTGTGAATACACCTACATAATAAAATTTTATATTCAGGCTGCCCAATGTCCTTTAAGAACAGAATAATAATAGTTAAAAAAACTAGGATTAAATTCATTGAATAGATAGTGAGAACCACCCAATATACCCTGTATTCGTTTTTGTATGGTTATCAGGTTGCTAATAGCTCAATTTTATGCCCCATAACAAAACTTACTTATAAGTCTGAGATTTTGTGATATATTAATTTAACTTCCCATCAATCATTACCATATATTTCTTTTTTTAAAACTCTGCTTTTTATTTTTGCTTTATTTGAGTGGTTTTGATTGTTATTGATTTTGAGGAGGATTCTGTTGCTTTAGTATGCCTACATTATATGTATGTTTCTTCAAATCCTTTTGAAAACTCTTGAGGAATAAAACAATTCTAATAGGTATCTACAAACCCACAGAAATGAATATCACATACATGCATAGAACATGTACTTCACTGTTAGGAGACAGTGTTTTGCATAATTTATTTTTACATTTTGCACAGTGCCAAGCATAATTTCTTTGACAGAGATGGTGCTCAATCACTTTACTAAAAACAGAAAGGTATTCCGTTGATGCAATGCATTGAGACATGAGAAGAATGGATAGAAAGGTGAATTGTCATTGTTAAAAGAATGACATAAAAATCCTGTTTGCTACTTGTAAATTTTCTAAAACCCAAAGCAGAAGGGGAGGGTGTAACACTTGTGGGCTTTGGAATTAGATGGCCATTGTTAGAAACCCACTTCTATAACTTACTGATGGTGAGGTCTTTTTTGCATTTATTACACTATCTGTGCCTCAATTTCCTCACATATAAAAGGAAGATTATAGTATTTTCAATATACATTCAGTAACTCATTCAATGTCTATTAGTGTCTACTATGTGCTAGGCATTGGCCAAGGGGCCTTTTTTTTGTATTAGCATTTAATTCTCATGATAGCACTCTTAATTTATTATTGCCTATTTATATATGAAAAGAAGTGAGGTTTGGAGAGATTAAGCTACTTGCCCATGATATGCAGTAAATGAATGACTCAAGACCACCTACTCTGGAATTTTCTAGAATAAATTTCATAGGCATGACATTTAAAGTCATTCCCCTAGAATTTGTTAGCCTCTCTGGGAAGTCTTATCTGATTGCTGACTTTCTTTTGTGTCCATAGAAGCATTCTATACTTTCATCTCTCATAGTACTTATTACATTGCAGAACAATCATCCATATATGTATTTGTTCCACTTAAACATAAACCTATTGAATGCTGGCAGTGTGTCTTACTCTTTTCTGCACTTCTCTTGTTAAAACTTTCTAGTTAATGCTTGTTGGAGGAATAAATGAATAAGTGAATGAATGCTTATTGCTCTATCAATTATATTTTTTTAAACAGAGTCCATTGGTGTGAAAACATTAACAAATGCAGCAGACAAAGCTGGCTAAAGTTTTTAACATATCCAACGTCCATTTTCCTTTATTTCTCTTACAATAGAATCCTACTTTTATTTGGGTGGGGGCAGTGATGGCCAAACTTCAAAATAAATAAAAAGAAATAGTGTACTTCTTAGTTTTCCTTGCAATTAAGAGAGACTATTGACATATTAATGAACAATGCTTTATAAGTGAAAACTAATTGAATATTCCTAGGTATGTTTTATCTTTCCTGATGGTGGCATGCCGCCCTTCTCTTTGATGCTTCTTTTTTCTTTCTACTTGGAATGTGAGAATAAGCTAGATGAGATAAAACCATCTCACAACTTTGAAAAAAATTTGCATTCTAAGCATGGTAAATAACAAAAGTCACATGCTAAACCTAATAGTTCATGAAGTTAGAGGGAACCTAGTTCCTAGGTAACTCTACCAATCCTGGGTTACTTACCAATGAAATACTTATTACATGAGTAAAATTATTTAATTAAGTTATAATAACCACATTTTTGTTATTATATTAACCCATTTTCACACTACTGACAAAGACATACCCAAGACTGGGCAATTTATAGAAGTAAGCGGTTTAATGATCAGAGTTACACATGGCTGGGGAGGCCTCACAATCGCGGCAGAAGGTGAAAGGCACATCTCATATGGTGGCAGACAAGAGAAGAGAATGACAGCCAAGCAAAAGAGGTTTCCCCTTATAAAACCATCAGCTCTCGTGAGACTTGTTCACTACCATGAGAACAGTATGAAAGAAAACAACCCATAATTCAATTATCTCCCACTGGGTCCGTACCACAACACAAGGGATTTATGGGAGCTACAATTCAATATGAGATTTGAATGAGGACACAGCTAACCCATTATCAGTTGTATGCAGATAAATGTATATGATTAAATGTTAATATATCTTTTTATTAAAAAATCTAAATAGTTTCCTAAAAGAAGGGTGGAAGAATATGTGTGCAATTAGGTTAATAAAAAGGAAATTTTAAAATTTGCTTCTTAAATTAAAATACTTAAGAACTGAGAATGCATTTGCCAGAAAAGGTGATAAAGTCTGCCTAGTACTTTTTGGAAAATGAATCATTTGCTTAAAGATATTTAAATGAATGAATTTTCATTTACTATTATAACTAGCCTAATATTTTCAGCAAAACTATAATTTTTAGCACTATGCAAAGAGTCAGCATTCAATCCCATCTCTACTTGAGTTACAAATAATATTAATGGCAGAAAGGAAACTCGCAAAAGAGAACAGGAAGTTATCTCTATTAGTTTCAATTATACCTTTAGTAATAAGTAGTTTGACCTCCCTAAACCTCAAATTCCCTGTGTTTAGCTTAGAAATAAAAAGCTGTCAGCTTTGTCTATCTTTTGTTTTGTGAAAATCAAATCAAGCACTTTGTAAAAAATGTTATATAGATATGAAATTCAGTTTTCTTTTTGTTTTGTTCTGTTGCCCAGGTTGGAGTACAGTGGTGCAATCTTGGCTCACGGCAATCTCTGCCTCCTGGGTTCAAGCGATTATCCTGTCTCAACCTCCCGAGTAGCTGGGATTACAGGTGCCCACCATCACGTCTGGCTAATTTTTGTATTTTTAGTAAAGATGGAGTTTCACTATTTTGGCTAGACTGGTCTCAAACTCCTGACCTCAGGTGACTCACCCGCCTCGTCCTTCCGAAGTGCTGGGATTATAGGCATGAGCCACTGCACCTGACCGAAATTTAGTTTTCACTATACCAAAATTATTCTGTAATTTCTATTTGGCTCCTCAGTGTCAAGATATTTCTCATTCACTTACTCATTAAGGAAATGATTCTTAAGAGAGAGAACACTGAGGATACTGCTGAGAAATGGAGACCTCCTTCTTGACTTCCTGGATTTTGGAAGTCTAATATGAGAAACAGATTCAAATCAAATAATCACATAAATAGACTAAAATTTGAGATTGTGAGAAATACTATGGTAGATTTAAAAAGGGAGGTGTAAGAGAATACAATTCTAATTTGTTCTGATTATTCTTGGCTGAGTTTAGTCATTGTGTGTCACAGCTTGTCCCAGCAAGATCAACTGTTTTATGACTGTAACATCAGAAGGAGGTGTGCTTTGTATGTGCTTCAGTTGGAACCTATGTCTGAATTTAAAACTCCTCTGATTGTTGTTTACATTTTACATTCAAATTTTTTGCCTAGTAAGTTGCAAATGATTAGCATAGAGGGAGAAAACAATGCAGTGCTTTACTATCCTATAAAATATCACCAACAACTACTACTTCCCAAATTTATTCAAAAAGAGCTGCATCTCCTTGCCTGACTACTATTACCACCAATATTTATGCAAAGTACCCACTAAGAAGCAGTCAAAACAGTGATTATCTGAGCATTTTCACCAGCAAGGTGAGGTCTAAACCCCAGAAAAATGATGGCTCTAAGAGTTGAGAGTCCAGAATATTTATAAGCTATACTTCTGAGAAGTCTTGAATTAAGCTCATGTTTTCTTTTGTACCACTTGGCAAGAAATAAAAACTTCTCTGTAAATATCATAGTCATGAGTAGTGGAAGTTTTGCTAAATTTTCTGGATGGCTTTTATAACCAAGCAGGCTCTCCATTACCAGAATATCTTTTCACAGTCTGAAAACTCAATACTTTTTAAAAATTATACTTTAAGTTCTGGGGTACATGTGCAGAATATGCAGTTTTGTTACATAGAGATACACATGCCACGGTGGTTTACTGCACCCATCAACCCGTCACCTACATTAGGTGTTTCTCCTAATGTTATCCACTCAGTAATTTTCAAAACTATTGCATGTGTACCTCCAATCATTTAGTTATAGATATATGCCTAGTGAAAAAAGAGGTAAATCTCAGTAAGGATTTATCTGGAGCTCTCTGATTATTAACTATAGACAAAATAGCCTTAACTACAGTACATCTTCATCTTTATTACATGCACAATTACATGGCCTTTGGCAGAAAAACACCCTTCCACCATATGTCTAAAATTCCCAGGATAGGATAAAGATTCTCTGTAGTGGTCTTCCGTACCTCTTGGGCTGCAGTCTTCTCATTTTTGTTTCTTGTTCTGTACCACACAGGTCCATACTTAAAATTCATCTCATTAATGCTCTACCTGTATTCTAATTTTATATAAACATAACATTTATCAGTTCATGGAAGATATATGGGGCACAGTGACAGGGTCATAATATACATGATACAACAAACAAATAAAGAAACATTATTATGAATGATTAATATATCTAGCCAAAGTAAAGCAATTTGTGCCTATTGTGTTATAATAATAATGAACTAAAAGAGACATGTGAAAGCCAACTGTTTAAAGGTGTTATGCAACAGGCAATGCAGGACAGTGATCACTAGATAAGGTGAACAAATGGAATGAGCATTGCTAGGCTTTCTAGCAAAACAACAACAACAACAATATAAAAACCATGTTTTGAATGATAGAAAAAGCAGGGAATACCAAACAAAATACAGCAGCTTTTTTTTTTTTTTTTTTTTTTCCTAAGGTGATTACACAAAGTTTGTAGTTCTGGGTAAGTTAAAATGTGGTGCAAGGTACAAGAGATGATGAGGGATTTATTTGCAGAAGGATTTCCAGGAAATTGCTTAGGGATCTCTTTGAGTTTTGGACAAAAACAAAGCTTTGTATTCACAGGTAAAGTTTAAGAATTCCAGAAAAAAAGAATAATAATTAGGGAGAAAAATCACCGTCAAAACAACAATTACCTGAGAGAGATGTGATTAGTGAACAAAATAACCTTCAAAATTTGCACAGGGTCTGACCACGGAGTGCAAAACATCTAATTGAACAAAGTTTTCAATAGAAATCTGTAAAGGTTTCTATTGAAACCTTAGAAGGATACTACCTTCTAAGTAGTATATCTAGTCATGGAGCACAAGCAACTAGAGATTTATCTTTAAAAAGCTTAAAGGCAAAACTTTAAGGAATCAAGTTGACCTGCAAGTAACTGAATGGACAGCTAGACCAAACTTAAGACTATTAAGGCAGACAGAAAACCCAAACAATCAACAACATAACAATCACACTGTCAAACAAAAATGTCATAGAAAAATAAGCAAGAAAATATGACCCACTGACCCATTCTCCTCAGCTCATGATGTTGATGAGAAAAGTCATCCAAAAGATAAAGACTTTAGATTGGCAAAGGTAGGAAAATGAAAGACAAGGGCACTAAACAAGCTTTACACACATTTTCAAGGAATTTTAAAAATGTATAATTGTAACGAGAAAAATAGGGAATCGTGGTAGAGAAGTAGAAACTACAAAAATCAGCCAATAAAAAATATGAACTAATAAACACAATATAATATTTTTAATTTAAAACATTTAAATTGGATTGGATTAAATTTTCATTCACCAAATTCTGGCCATGGACCAAAGCTGGAAAACTCATTATTTTTAAATAAAATTATGTTTGGAACACAGCCATGATCATTAGCTTACATATTGTTTTTGGATGCTTTGATACTATATATCTCCAAGAGTCTCAACAATCCCTAAACAACATAAAGAAACTATTAAAATCACAATCAGACAGCTGAGAGCCACAGATAAAGTGCTCATCTTGAAAGCGGTAAAAGAAAAGTGAAATTATTGCATAAAGGAGAGTAAGTAGGTTTAAAGGCTAATTTTTCGTTATAAACAATGGACCCCTGGCAAATAACTGGCTTGCTATATATCCCAACAGCCTTCCATTCAAGTGATAGTTGACCATGCTATTTGAAAAACATACTCCTTGATTTGGGTTGTCCTTGTGATTCCACTTCATAATTCATATGACTGCTTTACCTATGTAAAAATTTACGTGGCAAAAATTGTTCATTCCTCTTTCTCTGTCCTTATGAGCCTCTTTTATTCAATAGCTTTACTTATAAAATATCTAAGAATAACTATTTACTTATTACCAATCATGCTGGTGATGGCTTAAAGTCAAAATGACAACAGTATGCCAGTTGATTTATAATTTATAATGACATACTTTTGTGTGAACCACAAATATACACACATATGCATA
Organism: Papio anubis; assembly: GCF_008728515.1. Lineage (NCBI taxonomy): Eukaryota > Metazoa > Chordata > Mammalia > Primates > Cercopithecidae > Papio > Papio anubis. The sequence continues at coordinate 25,205,779 of NC_044986.1, read as the reverse complement.
CATAGTATAAAACAAATAGGAGGAATAATAGATGATAGATGGCATGCATAAATGCATACAATTTTATTAGATCATATTGGAAGTAATAGTAAGTCAGGATTTACTTGAAGTTGATTGCTCAGTAAGTTGAGGATACAGATTGTAAAACTTAAAGTAGTACTAACAACAACAAAAAATTACAGAGAATTGTAGTTAGAAAGTCAACAGAGAAATTAAAATGTTATATAGGAACATTTTTCTCATAAGGGACAGCAGTGAAGAAAGAATTAAAGGAAAACCAAGATTAGACCAATTGAAACAGAGAAAAATGGTAGATGTAAATTCAACAATAAAAATAAATAATTTTGAAAGGACTAAAGCACTCAATCAAGACAGACATTATCTTAATGAATGAATTAAAGATTCTAATAACTATACACTCTATATACAAGGGATGCACTTTAAAATTAAAGGCAAGATATAATGAAATTAACAGGAGTGAATACGAAAATATGTAAACTCTAAGTACAAGAAAGGTGACATGGCTACAGTTGGATCAGACTAAGCAGGTTGACACAAGAAATATTGCTAGAAACAACAAGGGACAGTTCAAAATCATAAGAAGGTAAATAAAACAGGAAAATATAACAATCATAAATGTATAATATATAGGCAAAATAGCTCCAGAATAAAAAAAGGTAAATCAACAAAGTTGAATATTTCATAATTTCTGTCTCAATAATTGATAGAACGAGTATACAGAAAGTCAATAAGGATTTAAGTCTTGAACAACATCATCAACCACCTTTCCACAACAGCAAACTTTTGTTAACTGTACATCGAACACTTATCAAGACAGACCATATGCCAGGATATAAAATGTCTCAATGTATTTTAAAGACTGAAATCATACAGAGTTTGTCATCTGACCATATGTTAACAAATTAAAAATCAAAAATAAAAGGAAATCTAGGAAACACAGAAATCAAAACTGGTAAAAATGTGTGAGAAGCATCTAGAGTAGTGCCTGAAGAAAAAAATAAAATGACATGAATGCTTATTTTAGAAAAGAAGAAAGATCTAAAAACAAGCTAGAGGAAGAAGAGCAAATTAAACTTGAAGTAAATACACAGAAAGAAATAAGTTTTGTAGCAAAAACTGACAAAATAGAAAACAGAAACCTAATAGGAAGCCTCATTAGAAATATCTGTAATAAAAGACGGAATAGCATATTTACAGACATTACAAGGAAATAGGATGATATAATCAACAATGGGATGCAAATGCATTTTGTAATTGAGTTTAAGTAGGCAAGTTATTTGAAAGATAAAAATTACCAAAATAATACAAATACATATCAAAATGTGATTATATATAAATTAGTGGCATATACATAACACAAGGGGCAATGGAAGTATTTTCAAGAAACAGTGTTCAAACAATTGTATTAATTGAGATGCAAAATCTAAAAATAAAACCTAAGATATTAAAACTCTCAGAAAATATAGAATACTTCACAAATGTGAGATATGCAAGATTTCCAACAGGGGATACAAATGACTAAACCATAATTTTTAGAAAAGGTATTTAGAAAAGGTAACATTATGTTAAGTGAGTGAGCCCGGCACATAAAGATAAACACAGCATGATCTCACTTACATGGGGAATCTAAAAAAGTTGAACTCATAGAAGTACAGAGTAGAATGGTTCTTACCAGGGGCTAGGGAGGTGGATGAGAGATGTTTGTTAAAGACTACAAAGTTTCAATTACATAGAAGGAAAAAGATCAAGTGATCTATGACATGACATGGTGACTATAGTTTAAAACAATGTATTATTACATTATTGAAAAATCACTAACAAAGTAGATTTTAAGTGCTCTGACCACACACACACACAAATGATAATTTATAAAGTAATACATATACTAATAAGCTCAATTTAGCCATTCCAAAATGCATATATATTAAAACATCATGTTATACATGACAAATACATAGACTTTGTATTTGGCAATTAAAAAACTAAGGGGAAAAAAGTAAACTGGACTTCATGTACATTAAAATTTCTGCTCATCAAAATCATTATTAGCCATGACAAAGATAAGATACTAAGAAAATACTTTCTATAGACATATCTGAAATAGGTCTTGTAACTAGAATATATAAAACACCTAAAGATTAGTAATAAAATGGGGAAAAAATCAAATAAATAACATGCCCAAAAGAAACGAACAGATTTTACAAAAGAATAAAATAGGCTGGGTACGGTGGCTCACACCCGTAGTCCCAGCACTTTGGGAGGCTGAGGCGGGTGGATCACCTGAAGTCAGGAGTTTGAGACCAGCCTGGCCAACATGGCGCAACCTTGTCTCTACTAAAAATACAAAAATTAGCTGGGTGTGGTGGTGGGTGCCTGTAATCTCAGCTACTCGGGAGGCTGAGGCAAGAGAATTGCTTAAACCCGGGAGGAGGAGGTTGCAGTGAGCCGAGATCGCGCCACTGCACTCCAGCCTGCGCAACAAAGCAAGACTCAGTCTAATTAAAAAAAAAAAAAAAAAGAATAAAATAAAAAATAATCACAGAAGCACATGTTGATGAGAATGTGGAACAACTGAAACTCTCATAACAATGCTGTTAGTATATAAAATGGGAAATCATCATCAGAAAATTTTTCAGCTTTTTCTCATACATGTATCCCTAACCCATGGCCCACTATTACGAATTTATCTAAGGGAAACAAAAATGTGTGGTTACTGAATGAATTGTAAAAGAGTTTTAAAGCTCTTTGTTTAAGATGGAATAACCCATATGTCTATTAACTAGAGAATAAACATATTATGTCATATGCATATAAAGAAATATTCTTTGGCAATAAAAAGAATGAACTAGTAATGAACACAGTAACATTTATTCATCTCAAATCATAATGGTAAATAGAAATAGCCAAGACACAAAAATTATACCTATTTCATGATTCCATTTGTTTTTAAATAAAGTTCAAGAACAGACAAAGGTAATCTATGGTGACAGCTGTCATAACAGCAGTTGCCTGTGGTTTATAGGAATTAACATTAAGTGGGTACAAAGAGACTTTTGGGGCTAATGGAAGTGTTCTTTATTCGTGTTGATATATTGCCTATATAAGTCAACATTCATCAAACAAATCAGGTATTTAATATGTATGTATTTTACTTTATATTATGTAAAGAAAATAGGATCATTGTAGTGGGCTTAGTCACTAACTGTGCCTCAACGGACTCATCTGTCAAATGGTACTATTATCATGAATGTCTGATTCATCTTAAGAGAGGGGACGTTAAATGTAATAAATACTATACAAAGAAATATCACTATTTCATCATAGTCTGTTTATCTTCTTGGGAAGTTAGAGGTTTTATCTGCTGTGTTCTGAGGGTTACTGGGGTGCAATTTTATTTATTTTGTGGCTTTTAAAGTTGTGCTTAAATGCTTTCTATATTTACCCTCATTTCATTTATTTTAGTATTCTGGTATGTTTCTTAAAAATGTTTATTTATATTTTCTCCCAAACTCCAAAAGGCATTTAAAATTAAGAATGGATGAAACAAACAAATATTGCATTTCTACGTAAGAGATGAAGTAAACATGCAAATAGCCACTTCCAGGCAGATTAAGCCACCTCAGTAAGTGCTGTTTCTAAATCAGATCACCTCCTATATGGAGGTAGGGAATGCTATGAAGCTGCTTTTGAGACATTGCTCAAATATCAAATACCAAAGTACTTCTATACAGTAAAAAATATGTCTGACATAGTGTGATATTCCCAAAGAAGAAGCTCTTCTGGGACCTAAAAAGCAATATGGATACTCATTTATTCTCTTATTACCTGAATCTACCAATCTGTCCATGAGATACAGCACACGTATACACTAGAGTAATATTTAGATTTTGGAGAACAGAAGCTACCCTTAGAAACCATTAAATCACCTAAATTGTATTAATTATATCCTAGATTCTCAGATGAACTCCCTGAAGAAGTTTTATTACTTGCTACTATTTAGAAAAAGCATTTAATTAATCTGTACTTCTGCAAGGAAGAGGTTGTACCACAGACCAAGAAAATTCAACAACAAAGGGAACAGTCAAGATGAAGGAGCTTTAGAAAATGGAATGAATGAGGATCACTTGATCTTTACAAATCCTGATTCTTCCCATGACTCCAAGAAGGAAGACACCTCCTCACCAAGGACCAGGGACTTTCTGTCTTGCAGAACGCTTTGTAGGTTGGAGGAGAAACATTTCACTGACAGCTATGTAAAGATGAATTGTTATGTAGAGGAACATAAAGATACAAAATATAATGAAATTCTACAAGATTAGCATTCAAATGGACATTATGCTGTAGAAATTAGATTGTTGTGCAGAAAATATTCACTCTTTCCCTCTCTTTTGCATAGAAGCAATATTTTCCCCTGCTCTGTTGGTGTTCATCAGTTCAGCCACACAACCCCTAACTTAGGAATCTGAGAAGCTACTAAGAGATACAATTAAACAATAATACTATAATAGTTATCCTTGTTTTAGAGCTTCTTGCCTATAATTTTCAGTTACTGTCCTGAGTTTAATACCCTAGCAGGACACACATCAAGTTTAATTGACACACCATGGAACAACATTTCTTAACATTTGAAATTTACTAGTATGTTGCTCAAGGTTTCTCTTCTTCAGGCTAAGAATCCTTAATAAATTAATTACATAGTAATTATTTGAGGATGTACTACATTCCAGATCCTAAGGTCATAATTTAACATAGTACTTGCCCTTACGAAGCTTATGGTCTTCTATTCTAATATCAACTAATACTCGTAGTTAAAATATTTTCCATTCAGATATCTCCAATTACTATATAAAATACCACAGTCAACACACTCCTAGATATTTATGTATATAAAGTCATATAAGACATAGTTTCTGCCCTTAGGAACTTACTGACTAGTTGAAGAGCCAAAGACAGTTTCTTCATCTATTTCTTTTATTATAAATGTCCCAAGGTAATTAGCTATGTGAAGTATATCCGGCTAGTATACCCTCCTTTCTCAGAGTTATAGAATCCATCTACAATTTCCACGAATACTTTGAGAATGGTTTTTAATTACAATATAATATAGTATCCAGCATTTGTGAAACATTTAATATTAACCTAGAGACTGGATATTGACACTGAAAATTTTTTGTGAGATGTGTAAAGCCTGTTTACTTAAAGCACAATAACTGTTGCTTTATTCTGTTTGCTGGAGTGGTTTCTGTGATCTTCACTGCCCTTTCCCCTGCATGATGCCTCCCAATATTCTTGAGAATGTTATGCAGATGCTAAATTCTGAGGTATCAGAGAAACGCTCTCAGCAATTCACTCTCTCCTTCTTACTGTTGGCTACACTTGAGGTTAGTGTGGCTTCCTAGTGTCAGATGCCAGAGGGCGCAACATCGTGTGACCTACCCCATCTCCAGCAAAGTCAGCACACACCTGGAAACCTTCAAATATGCCCAATGGAACAGAGAACATTTGTTGGCTTCTATTCTTCCTCCCATAACTATTTTGAATTCTTGACTTCACCCTCTTCTCACTGAGTATGCTTAGAGGTTCTCAATCCATTCAGTTCTTCTATCTTTTCCTCTCGCTATATAACAGATTTCTCCATGTTTTGATGTGACTGTTTTCTCATGAGTCACCGCTGGTGGTGAATTGTCAGCTCTGCAAGGTAGGGGGAGGTTTGCAATGCCAAGGCCATTGGTCATCATTTGTCAAGCAAAGCACATGCATTCTGTTACCTTTTCAGAGAGGCCTTCCCTGACCACCAGAACTAAGACAGCATCCCAGCCACACTGTTTCTCACATGACCTTATTTAAGTCATCGCCTGTTTCACTATTTGGAATCCCCATGTCCATCGACTTCTTTACTTCTTACCTGTATTCCTTCAGCTCCCACCTCTTTCCCACCTCTAATTAAAATGTAAACTTTAGGGAAGCAGAAGCTCTGACTTAGTTGCCTCATTTTCCAGCACACTCCCACCTGGCACACAATCAGTAAAGAGTAACTATTTGACGAACATACAGATTTTCCAATTTATTAAATATAGTAAACCAGGACATTCTTTTCTTCACAACGGTTCATAACTTATCAGTCATTCTAGGCAAAGTCCTCATTCTCAAAGTACACTTACATCTTAAACATCTCATTTTCTCTGAAAATAATTGACAGCAATCATTTACTCTTAATTACTAATAGATTTGGCTGCTCATTATCTTATGCCACTTTCTTTTTGAAACTATGAAGTTTGAAAACCTGAATTTCTCTAGCATTGCTAACATTTGCTTATATAATATAGTAAATACTTGGGGGGATATGAGTGCGAGGAGGTCAGATAGAGATATTTGAACCACAATATTGTTCCTGACATTCAGGCTTCAGAGGAAATCTTTAATTTCTAACCATTTTCTCAGTACTTTCAAAAAATAAATATTTTAGTTTACTATAATAAATCTCCCTTAAAAAGGAGTCCAGTGACCAAATTGATACTAAAGTGAATCTAGCTCTAAAACTTAAACATTACTTTGTAAAAACCTATAAAAGATAATTCCATTAGAACTCTATAACAATTTTTTTAATGGAAGTCCTCTACAATGGGGAGACATTTAGGATGAACTAAGGACTATGTGTTTTTTTATTTTTTCTTCCCTGCCCCCCCCCCATATCCCATGAAAAGTATTTAGTAAATTTATATTATATCACAGCCAAATGTTTTGCATTTTATATGGCTATTGTAACACAGTTAGAGCAACAAATGCTGCTTTCCTATATCACAACATTCTAGTACAATGTCATCACATGGCAGCAAATGCTACAAAGAAACTCTTAAAAGATCTTATTTTTCAAAATAACCCTATAAATATACACACTTACATACAATTGTAATTTGCCAAAATCCAATAAATAAATGTAAAAGAATAGATATACCATCATTATAGCATTTCATCCCCTGAAGAGAGTAACGTGTTGCTCAGATTAGTTTACCCACTGACGCATAGCTCCCGCTTGAGGTAGCAAGGTTTTAAGGAAACAGTTCTGCTTGTTCATAATGACACCAACTGGGATGGGAGCTAACATATTTTGAAAGGTTTCTATGCACCTGGCTCTCTGCCAAGCACTAGGCATGCATACTTCATTTAATTCTTAAAACTCTGAGGGCAGGAATTTCTACCCCTTTATGTAAGTAGGAGAGGTTAGATAATTTTCTTGAGACAACAAGTGGAAAGCCATGCCAGAACTGAAACCCAGGCAGAAGAGAAGAGATAGGGACTAGAAAAACACCCAGTAGAGGCCCATGAGAGCCACAGGGAGCCAGGAAGAAAAGCCATGCCTACATCCAATGAAATATTAATAGAAACTTCACCTAACTTCACAATCAGGAAATTGACACTGGTACCCCCATTTTAAACAAATTCAGTAATCAAACGATAAAAATCCACGCTGAAATTCTAAAGCTGTGTATTTATTTATTTTATTTTATTTTATTTTTTGAGACGGAGTCTGGCTCTGTCTCCCAGGCTGGAGTGCAGTGGCGCGATCTCGGCTCACTGCAAGCTCCGCCTCCCGGGTTCACGCCCTTCTCCTGCCTCAGCCTCCGGAGTAGCTGGGACTACAGGCGCCCACAACCATGCCCGGCTAATTTTTTTTTTTTTTTTTTTTTTTTTGTATTTTAGTAGAGACGGGGTTTCACCGTGTTAGCCAGGACGGTCTCGATCTCCTGACCTCGTGATCCGCCCGTCTCGGCCTCCCAAAGTGCTGGGATTACAGGCGTGAGCCACCGTGCCCGGCCAAAGCTGTGTATTTAAACGCGACCAGTTTCTATCCATGAGGCCAGCAGTCTTGAACATTAACCTAAATCAGCCTGAGTCAATGACAACACATCACAGCAAATCAACATGGTTGCTTGCATGGAATTCAGGATCAATTTTGGGAAACTACTGGTTGATATCTGCTCTTGAAAACGGTTTTCTCTTGTTCAAGGTATTATAACCAACTGAATTATCTTCTCAAAGGACCTCATGATGTCTTATTAAGTGGAAATAATGTTTTAAGCATTAATCACATTCTTTCAAAGATCTTCCTTAAATAAAAAAGACTCTGGAATTAACTGAAAGATGAAAGGCAGTGGAAGATATTTTTCTCATATCAATTATCTGTCATCTAAAGGCACTTGACTGGGTAACTGATACAAAGTAGTCATAAATATATGAAGATGATTAATCTTTAATTTACACTTTAAGACTTTTAAATATATTTTAAATTGTCTTATTTCAGGCAAAGTGTAGCTCCATCAATGTGTTTCTTCAACTATGATCCCTCATTTTGGGAGCCCATAAAATGCTAATCTTCTCCTTACTTCTTCCTATAGTAGAAGGATTTAATAGTGTGCTAGTAAACTGCCATATATTTAAATTTTAGGGTACTTGAATTGCTTTCTTAAGGAAAGTTGAAAAATGTGACAAGTAGAAAAATATTTCCAGATACAGTAAGAAATAGTCTAACTCCTTAAATTTATGCACGGCTAGGAGAATCATAGGATATATAAAAGCAAATTAACAGATATTTTGATTCCTTTTTGTCTTGAAAGGGAAACAAAACTGCATTCATGAAGCAAAGGTGGAGACCTTATGTCTTGCATAAAGATGTCTCATCTTTCAGAATCTTTCTGGGAAAGTGAGCCTCCCCACAGTCATTTAGATATTTATTTTAGTTTTCTTAACCTTGAACTTACTCCATTAGAGTCACAAAATCTAACAAAGTAATCTAAACAAATTTGTTGCAAACAAGTCTTTGACATGCAAAATGGATTTTCATTTTGCCCTACCTAGGTCTTATGTTTCATTATTATTAAAAATGTCAGTAATATTTTGCCTGCTGGGAACACATATTTTCCTTCAATTTTTTCAATCTTATTCAAAACCCCTTATTGAATATTTTACAAGTTACAGCAGATCTTTGTTATTGCTTTTTCAAATTACAAATTCTGAGCCCTATGTTGGTATTTTGCTAAATGGTTTATGCACACGTAGAGTTGTGAAGCATTAATAGAATAAAAAAATGAGAAAACCATTCTTAGATAATTATAATTTTCATTTGACCTTCAGAATAAAAAATAATAAAGCTTCATCAAGGGAGCAAGCCATATCCCTCTCTAGCCCAGGCACACCCTCAGCGCACAAGCTCACCTCTTTTTATGCACCATATGATCCACCAAATACTTTATTATCATTTTTCTCTCTCCCCTTCTCTTCCCTCCTCCTGTCCCACATCCATATAACATTAAGAAACCTATTAATCAGGGTCATGTGGAAACAATTTTTGCACTGAAAGTCTCCTCTTATCATTTTGCCTTAACTGTGTGTTTACTATGGATTTATAAATTTGTACTGTGTGTCTTCAGAATGCTAAGGCTGCTGTAAGAACTGTCAAATTTGCAATTGAGATAAATTAAGGAGGACTCAAGGGAATGATGAAACAAAGAACTTGGTGGAAGGAAACGAGTTGAGGAACACAGAGATGTTAGAAATTTTATTTTAAATATTTGTGGTTTGAATAATAGTTTTTAGCAGAACTGAAAAGGATTAAATGAGATAAGATATATATGTACCACTAATATTCATTTTTGTATGCTTCCTTATTCATAAATTTAAACTCAAATATACATTCATGCACACATTCATATCTATATCTAGATATTTAAAAGAGTATTCACACGAATACCTGAAATTTCATTCCAACACCAAAGCATTTATTTCAGCTTCTGGTTGTCCACAACTTGGACTTTCTTCTCTGACAGAGAGGAACCTAGCTGTCATTATTCACAATACATTCACTTATGTGCTCAGCTCTGAAATATACAAGTCATTGAGGAATGTCTGACCCATAACATTGTGGAAAACAGACTGACTAATACAATCATTATTTTTAAAACTTTTTGTCTTCAGTCTGAGGATATAAAGGTAAAGCATAGTGTCCAAAAATTATCTCCTCCAAACTTCTTTATATAATTAATCTGAAATACAGTTAGCTTAATATGTTTCTATTCCTATCCCATTTCTCCCAAATCCTTGCTAATTTTATTATTTACTTTTTAAAACAGAGCATGATTCTAAAAGCCAAAGTTATGTTTTAAATGATGCACTTAGAAGAAGGGTTATAGCTCAATCCTTTCCATCTCAATCCTCTCCCTCCATTCATTCCACATCATTTCCCTCTCCCAATCCTTTCCGTCCAGTTTCCATACATGCCCTGGAGGTAGCCAATCTCATAAATTTGTAATGTGTCCTTTCTCTCTTTGTGCACAAATGAGTACATACATTTTCCCCCATATATTTTACACAAAGGATAACATATATAGTTGTCCTTTGCACTTCGCTTTTGCAAAGATATACATCCAGGAAGTAACTCCTTGATAGTTTACGGAGAGCTTCCTTCTTTTTTATAAAGCTGCATAGTACTTCACTGGATTTATTATTATAGTTTATTGAACTACACTACTATATATTAAATTTTAATGTTTTAATTTTTGCCACTATTTACAAGCAATGCTGCACTGAATAATTGTGTGTTAGTGTGCATATGTGTAGAATGTATTTTCTTGGTAAATTCCTAGAAGTGAAATCAGTAGGGAAAAAGGTAAATGCATATGTAGCTTTGTATGATATTGGCAAATTTCCCTCTCAGAGCATTGCAAAAATGCATCTTCCCACCAGAAATTGATAAGGCATGAGAATCCTCTTCTTCCTATCGTTTGACCAATAGAACAACAGAAGGTATTGTTATATCTCTCTATATCTAGATAAATAGGTAATTGATACATATATGTATATATGCCAATAATATCCAAACTAATGGACTAAAACAGGTTTTATAGTTTTATTAATAAAGCAATGCATTTTAGTAGTTGAATTCAGACAAGAACTAGCAAGTGAAGAAGAAATGTGGTAAGAGGGAAGCCTACCTAATATTGATCAAATCATTCCCACAACTATTTACTTTTTTTTAAACATTAGCCTTTATCAGCCTCTTCCCTTCTTTCACACATACCCTATTTCTTCTTTTTACTATATTTTTAAGATGCCATAATTTTGTACATTAAAACCGATCAATTTTAAGGTAAAATTTGATGAGTCTTTACACATGTATATATTTGTGTAAACATAATCATAATCACTGTATAGAATATTCAAATCTCCTAAATAATTTCCTCATGCCTCTTGGCAGTCAATTCAACATTTCTGTATCCAGTCCTTAGGGACTAGAAATCATATTGCTGTCATTTTATTATTTTCTTTTGTAGAATTTGCTATAAATTAACTCATACTCATACATAATTCATTCTTTTGTATATCCCTTCTTTAATTAGGAAAAAGGTTTTAGGATTCCTCTGTACTTTTGCACTCTGGTTTTATTCCCTTTATGCTCAGTTGAAATCCATTGGATAAATATACCACAATGTGTTTATCTATTTACCAGCTGATGAACATTTGTGACATTTCTAGCTTTTAGCTATTGTAAATATCTGCTATGAATATTATCATATCATTTTTGAATGTATGCTTTTATCTGTCTTTGGAAAATACTTAGGACTGAAATTACCATGTTACAGAATTAGTGAATGTTAAGTTTTATAGGAAACTACTAAAAAGCTTTCCAAAGTGGCTATGGTATTTTGCACATCTGCCATCAAAGTTGGAGAGTTACAGTTGCTACACATCTTCTTCAACACTTGATATTAGAATTTTTTTTTTTTTTTTTTGAGACGGAGTCTTACTCTGTCACCCAGGCTGGAGTGCAGTGGCGAGATCTCCGCTCACTGCGAACTCTGCCTCCCAGGTTCTCGCCATTCTCCTGCCTCAACCTCCCGAGTAGCTGGGACTACAGGCGTCCACCACCACGCCTGGCTAATTTTTTGTATTTCTAATAGAGACGGGGTTTCACCATGTTAGCCAGGATGGTCTCGATCTCCTGATCTTGTGATCCTCCCACCTCGGCCTCCCAAAGTGCTGGGATTACAGGCCTGAGCCACCGCGCCGGGCCTATATGTACTTTTTAAAGGTCGACATTCTAGTGCGTATATACACGTAACTCATTGTGGTTTTAATTTGTATTTCCATAATGACTAATGATATTGAGTATCTTGTTATGCAATTATTTTCCAAATATTTTCAAATACTTTAAAAGTATTTGTCCATTTATAAATTGATGTTGTTTTCTATTTATTGAGCTGTAAGAGTTCATCATATATATGAATACTAGTTCTTTATCAAGTGTGTTTTTCCTGAATAATTCTTCCCATTCTGTGGCTTTCTTTTTCATTTTTTGAAGTAGTTTACAAACATTTATTTATTTTACAAAGTACACATAACCTTTTTAAACCTTTGCCTAAAACATGGTCACTAAGACTTCCTCCTGTTGTTTTCTTCTAGAAGTTTCATAGATTTAGCTCTTAAATTTCAATATACGGTCTATTTTGAGTTGCTTTTTTAATTAAGTGTGAGCTAATCATTAAGGTTTCCTTCTCACTTAAAAAAATGTATATCTATTTGTTCTAGCACAATTCATTTAAAAGCCTATCCTTTACCCCCATTGCTTTAGCATATTTCCTATAAGGACTATATATACATATATTGGTATATGGTATATATACATGTACCAATATATACATATATTGGTATTGTATATGTATATATTGGTCTATTTTTGAATACACAGTTTACCCTTAAACAATGTGGGTTTGAACTTCAAGGGTCCACTTAAATGTAGACTTTTTTCAATAAACCTCTCCTGCATCTCTTTCCATCCCCCTCCTTCTCCCCTTCTCCTCCTCAGACTTCTTAACATGAAGAATGAAAATCTTTATGATGATCCACTTCTACTTAATGAATAGTAAATATATTTTCTTTTCATTACTATTTTCTCAAAAATATGTTCTTTTCTCTACCTTACTTTATAAGATGGCAGTACCTAATACATATAAAACATATGCTAATGAACTATGTTATCCGTAAGGCTTCCAGTCAACAGTAGTCTGTTGGTAGTTAATTTTGGGGGGAGTCAGAAGTTGTATGTAGATTTTGACTCCACGGAGATCAGCACCCCTAACCCTGACATTCTTCAAGGGTGAATTGTATTTTCTATTTTATATATATCTATTATATATAAAAATATATAATTATACCAATACCACATAGCTCTGATTATTATAGCTTTATAGATTTGAAATCAAATACTAAAAGTCCTTCAATTTGTTCTTTTTCAGAAGAATTTTATTATAATAACCTTTTGTATTTCCATATAAATTTTGAATGATCTCGTCCGTGCTACACAATGACTGCCGGGACTTTGTGATTGTGTTGGGGAAAACTGACACTTCAACAATGTTAAGTTTTTTTTGTTCATGATCGTGGTATATCTCTCCATGTGATGGTTAATTTTATGTCAACTCGACTGGACCATTTGGTGCTTAGATATTTGGTCGAATATTAATTCAGGTGTGTCTGGGAAAATGTTTCTGGATGACATTAATATTTGAATTGATAGACTGAATAAAGCAGGTTGTCTTCTCTACTGTGTCCTCCCTTATGCAATCAGTTAAAAACCTACATAGAACAAAAAGGTTGAGCAAGAGAGAACTTGTGTTTGATTGCCTTCAAGCTGAGATATCAGATTTTTCCTGCCTTTGGACTTATATGGAAATATGGAATTCTCCTGGATCTTGAGCCTGCTGGCCTTTGGATTGATACTACATCCTTAGCTCTCATCATTCTCAGGCTTTTGATTCCACACTAGAACTATATCCTCAGCTCGTGGGTCTCCAGACTGCCAACTGTAGATCTTTGGACTTGTCAGCTTCCATAATTACGTGAGCCAAGTGAGCCAATGCTTTATAGTAATTGTGTCTCTTGGTTTATATGCGTGCGCGCACACACACACACACACACACACACACATTCTTATAGATACATATTCACTATTTATCTGAGATTTATTCACTGTTACATTCCATTTTAGTTGGTTCTCTAAATTTTTTTATTCATGTTTTATGATTATCAGCCTACAGATTCTGCACAAATTTTGTTAGACTTATACCTAAGAAGTATCTATTTGTGAAGTAATGTAAATGGTATTTGAAAAATATTATCCCATTGCTCATTTCTCATATGTAAGATACAATAATGTTTTTAATTATTGATCTTCTATTCTCTGACTTTGATAAATTAACATACCATTCCAAGCAGCTGATTTTGGAGATTTCATAGGATTTTCTACATGAACGATCATGTCATCTGAGAATAAAGGTAGGCTTAACTTCTTTTATTTTGAATGTAGTGCTTTTTGTTCTTTCCTGGCCTTATTGCACTTAGCATATCTTCAACAAAATGTTGAATAGGAATGGTAAGAACAAGCATTCTTGTCTTGCTTTCAACCCTGGTAGGAGAGCACTTTACCTTTTATTATTAAGTGTGATGTTAGCTGCAGATGTTTTAATAAATGCTCTTTATTAGATTCAGAAAGTTTCTTCAATTCTTAGTATGCAGATATTTTTTTATGATCAATAGGTGTTGAATATTGTCAAATACTCCTTTTGAATTTATTGAGTGTATCATATGTTCATTGTTGTCATTTGCTACTGTGGTGAATTGTATTAATTAATTTTCAATTTTTAAACTAAGTTTGTAGTCATGGGATATACTTCAACTGATTATATGTTATTTTTATCTGATTCTTAATATGATTTACTAATATATCACTTAAAAATCTTTTTGCATATATATTAGTGAATGTATTGATCTTTAATTTTATTATTATACCTGTATTTGATTTGAGTATAGTGTAATGCATGACACTTATACTGTTTCTAAAATTATTTTTACCTTGCTTTAAGTTGATACTGACAAGTATCATGATTCTGCTGAATCAAAGTATTCTTTATTTTTCCTATCAGGTATCAGAACTCTCTTTTATCCAAGGCCATATTTTCTTCTGGCCAGGCATTGCTTTCTATCTCAGCAGGCAGTAGAGCAGCCAACTTACAGCCCAGGAGCCCTATGATTGACTGTCATCAGCGACTAAGCACTATGGCCTAAGGGTCCCTCTTCCCAGCCCCAGCATCTGTCTTTCTGTGCACAGAGCCCATTTCCTAATCAACATCTAGTTTCTTGCTGAGGTATTTAATAGATCAGAAGAAGATAGTTGATGAAAAATTTACTATAATCTCAGGCGGCCCAAATACCTTTAGCTTTTAAGAAGTAAAATTAAACTTCTTTCTTTCCTCCCTTTGCCTCCCCAAATCTCCTCCTATTGCTTTAGTGTCTCACTTCATAGAGCAAAAACTTCAGAGATAGAAAAGGCTACAAAAGCAATCAGATTTTTATTCTAACTTAGAACTTTGCAAACTCATCACATTGATGACAACAGGGAAAGAAGAGGTGGGTTGGTTGCCCTGTTGAAACATTAATATCGATTGAAAGGAGGAGAAATACCAGAAATGTGCAGGCATAACTGTTCATTGCCAAGATCAAAATGACTTTTCCATGCAATTGATAATATCTGAGATGGTGCACCATTAAGAGATGGCAACCTAATCCACATATAAATTCAGTATGTAATCCAAATTTCTAATTCTATATTGATAGTATAGGTACCATGTCTCAATCTAAACTCATACACAGTACCCCTCTCCCCTCTCAGGGTTGACATTAAGGATCTCAGGGGTCATTCACATGATGAATTCAATGTTTGTTTTTTTTTTTTTCTGGATAACTCTTGAACACCTAAGTATGTAATAAACATTAAAATATATATATCGGAAAAGAGATAGCCTTTTAATATTATATTTTGCAAACTACTAACCTATTTTATTCAATGGTCATATTGCATATCTCCAAGTTCACTCATATTTAAGGACTTTTGCACTTGGTTTTCACATTTTCCCAAATGTATTTCTCCAGATCTTCCCATGGCAGAGTCTCTTAGGTCAATCAGGTCTCATCTCAAATGTTCCCTCTTCAGAGAGCTTTCCCTGACCACTCAACCAAACATCCCTAACACACAGCCCCTCTCTGTCAAATGTATTAAACTTGATCAAAATTATAATTTCTCAAATCATCTTGCTAAATGAGAAGTTAATATTGTTATTTAACACCGTGGCCCAAAATGCATACATACACAATCTAGACCATAAAACCCTAAGAAAAGCCATATTCTCTGTATTTCCTAAGGTTCAATTATGAGAAGCTAAAACAGTGCCTGGCATATAGTAGACTCCTAAAGAACCATCACCGAATACATGTATGAATGGATCATCTAATAATCAGATTATTAGTTATATAGCAAAATGTATTTTCTGTTGATTAGAGTAAGCCAAGACTCCAATGGGAAATAAAAACAGAAAGAACTAACTAGCACCTGCTCCCATTTGGGAGCCTGTGAATTTCCCCTGACTTCATGGTACATTGCTGGACTTGTGTTTCTACCACCCAAATGAGCCCTTTCTCCTATTGATGGGGCTGTCCAGTATCCACTGTGGAGAAACATTCTAAGTGCCCAAAGGAGGTAATTAAGACTAAGAAATTCAGAGAAGTGCATATTTATTATAAGTGCTACCATATATTGAGTTTTCTCTTTCTGACACAATGCTGGATGCATTTCATCCTTGCTCAACCAATTTCCCATTTTATTCCCGAGGAAACTGTCACTTGCCTAAGTTGACACAGTTAGTAAAACATGGAGCCAGGATTAAATCCACAATGGAATAACTGCTATAACCTCTGATGTTAAGCACTGTTCTCTACCATACATTGATGAGTTGGGGTAAAAGAACACCCGTTAGAGGTCGTGCAGACTGAATGCACATCACATTTTCAAGGAGTGCTATCCTCAGTTTCCAATTTGGAATTGATTTGGTGTTGATTTTTACTTTCTCTTCTATCGTTTTCATTCCTCTTGGCATGCTATTTGTTGCACACAAGCTATCACCTTAACTTTAATGAAGAATAGGCCATTTCTCATAATAATTTTATTAGTTCCATATTTAATAATCTATTTTTTTTATTTTTGAGCTCACTTTAGAATATACAGAGATGCACAAATAGTTCCTAGAGTTCCTGTATATGTTGTCTAGCTTCTCCTAATGTTACTTTCTTACATAACCGCAGTAGAATTATCTAAACTAAGAAATTGACACTAGTGTAATACTATTAACTAAGCCATAGACTAGAATTCTATAAAGCTATAAAACTGGAATTCACTAGTTTTTCACCAAAATGATTTTTCTCTGTTTCAAAATATAATCAATCTAATCAAAGATGCCATCTTGCATATAGCTGGCATATTCCCTGAGTTTCCAACCTATGACAATTTCTCAGTCGTTCCTTGTTTTTCATGATTTTGAGGGTATTAAAGTCAGATATTTTGTAGAATGTCCCTCAGACTGGGTTGGTCTGAGGTTTTCCCATGATTAGATTGATGATACTCGTCTTAGGGCAGAATACCATAGAGGTGATGTGCTTCTTTTAGTGCATTATGTCAGGCACATATTAACATTATGTATATATGTCTTGTTGCTGGAGCTGTCACTCTGATTACTTGGTTAGGTAGTCTTCACTATGAAATTAGTGTCTTTCCCTTTGTTATTAGTAAATATTTATTGGGGAGGGCAATATTTTGAGATCATGCAAATATCCTGTTTCTTCTTAAACTTTAGTCAACTGAATTTTGTAATTATTGGTAGATGTTGCCTAAAGCAATTATTACTGTCTTTTTCTAAGGATAATTTGTCTATTTCCTTCATTTTTTCCATGTGTATTAATTAAATTTCTCTGCAAGAATAAGTTACTTCTTATCTCTGATTCAATGCTTTGTTTACTATATAGTAAGGGTTTCATGATATTTATTTTATCCTTCTGCTTTTATCCAACACCATCATTATTTATTTTGTTGTTCAAATTATTCTGGCTTTGGCCATTGAGATCTCTTTCAGGTATTTTTCCTGATTTTTCAAGTAGGTAAACTATTTAAAAACTCATTTTCTACAAAGAAAACTTAGAAAGCAGTTTGGAGTTAAGGATCTAGGAAACCTTGTGTGGACCTATTGCTGCTGATTAGACATACTGCTGTGAAAACATAAATGGCTCTCTTTGGGCCTCAGTTTCTTCATTTGTAAAATGAAGAAGTTGGACTAGATAATAGTTTATTTTCAAATTCTAGTGCTAAATAATTGTGAAGTATAACTTCATAACATTAATTAATTCTAGAGTCTAGAAGAATTTCTAACCTGGGAGATGTTGGTGGCAATTAATAATTTCATTTTAGGGAGCATGAAATGGAAGCAGGAAAGGGGACAACTGAAGTCATATATTATTTGAAAACACAGCCACATTTTGCTTCATCCCTTTAAGTTTTGTTTGTTCCCAATTTTTAGTTTGGATTTCAAATTATGTTAAGATAATTTTATTTTTTAAAAAAAGTTAACATTTCTCTAGATGCTTTTAAAATGTATTTGGTTCTGAACACAGTAAAAGTTATCACAGCTACAAAGTGAGTTTGTTTAGTAGTTTTCCAATTTTTTGATGCCAAGGCCTATCTTTATCCCTTCTTATCCACCCCCCACATTTTCACATGGTGCACTGTTTCACTGCATTTAGGTTTCAACTTCCACGTGCCCTGCGCAGGGGACCTTCCCCAACCTTCCTATGGAAAATGGCATTCCTCCTCAAGTACTGTCACTTTCTCTCCCAATACAACTTCCTTTTCCTTTTCCTTTATGGTTCTTATCACTACCTGAAGACATAGTGTTTGCTTGTTACTTTTTTTTTTTTTTTTTTTAGAGACCGAGTCTTGCTCTGTTGCCCAGGCTGGAGTGCAGTGGCGCGATCTCCGCTCACTGCAAGCTCCGCCTCCTGGGCTCACACCATTCTGCCTCAGCTTCCCGAGTAGCTGGGACTACAGGCGCCCACCACCATGCCCAGCTAATTTTTTGTATTTTTAGTGGAGACGGGGTTTCACCATGTTAGCCAGGATGGTCTCGATCTCCTGACCTTGTGATCCGCCTGCCTTGGCCTCCCAAAGTGCTGGGATTACCGGCGTCAGCCACCGTGCCCGGCCTTGTTAGTTATTTATGCAGTGATTGATTCTTTGCCTGACTATACTATCTACTTCATTTTTTCCCATTTAACAATTTTGTACACATAGCAGCATGATTCCCTATCATCCAAGTGTGGTGGAAAGTATGGTATAGGGATTAGGGATCGTGTTCTTTTTCAGCTTTCAATACCCCTCTCAGTGCCCTTCTCCCTGTCTCTTTCACCCTCTCTGTCTTATAACTGATAAGGGGAGAGGTGTTGGTAATAATAATAAAGTTCATTTGTTTGAATGTTAAAGACACTGTGAGTGAGGATTAACGATCTTAATAAGTATTGTTAATGATCTTAATAAGTATTGTTACCTTATTTTTATTTAGTAACAGAATAACTGAATCAAAAAAAAAAAAATAAGTGATGTAACCAAGCCACTCAGAAAGTTAGAGTACATTCAATGGAAAGTTCTGCAATGTCTGTAATAGTAATATCACTTATATCTGTAAAGGCTTTATAACAGTCCTACTAGCAATATTAATCATGACAATAAAATTTAAAAGTTTATAGTTACCTATGATCTAGGTTACTGTTTTTTAAATTTTATTGTAGTAAGACATTTAATACTCACTGAAACCCTTAAAATAGATTTAGCAATGTCTATTTTGCAAAGAGATATTTATACATATTATTGAAACTAGTTACCACATAATCTCTGCAAGTAAGCAGAGCTGTATTTTTTTAAAAATTATTTCTATCAGGGAAGAAGAATCATAATGATGATACAATGAAGTCAAACTCAGAGAAATGAGTGTTTAATAAACACTACTAGTGCTATTTTTCTAGCTACACCAACCGGCAGAAATGAGTGAAAGAACACAGCTTTAACTGCTGAGTTCTAAAAGTTTAAATGATAGTTCTAAAAGACTTCTCTGAGAAGTACCAAGAAAGTGTTTCCTTTCTGCAACCTAACCATAAGACCGAGAAAAAATACCAGCGTCATCAAAGGAAAAACATCTTTGGGAAAGAGAGGGGGAAGGACATTCATGCCACTGGCCACACGCAGGGTTGATACTCAGCAAGGTTTCCAGTCTCAGGTCAGAACCATGCAAATCCCCCTTAAGATGCTCAGGTTCAGGGAAAGTGGAAACAGACCACATCCAAGGTCATTTACCAAAGAAGGTTCCCATTATTTTTTAATTTTTTGATTTTTAAATTTTGTGGGTACATTGTAGTTATATATGCTTATGGGATACATGAGATGTTTTCATACATGCATCCAATGTATAGTCATCACATCATGGAGAATGGGGTATCCAACCCCTCAGGCACTTATCCTTTGTGTTACAAACAATTATGCCCTTTTAGTTTTTTTTTTTTTTTAATGTACAGTTAAATCATTATTGACTATAGTCACCTTGTTGTGCTGTCAAATACTAGTGTTACTGAGCAGCGTGAGCATCCTTGGTTTTTGTCTTCTTGAAATAAAGATTTCAGCCAAGAGATGCACAGCAAGGGTTAAGTAGCAGAGTTGACTGAAGGAAGATACAGTACATTCCAAGAGAGGAGCAGCCAGCTTGCTGGAAAACAGCTCCTGGTTGGCATAGCTAGAAAAATAGCAGTAGTAGTGTTTATTTAAAGAGACAGTCCACTGGGAAAGATGAGTCAGAGTGGGCTTGTGGAAAAGAATGAGCCAGCAGCAACTAGCCCTGGGGCATTCTCTTTATTAGAATCTTACATGATTATTCATGAGGAGGCATGACAGTGTTGTGTGCAATCATGTTTTAGGCGGTACCCTGGGGTATGCAGGCTCTGTGGTTGTACATGCTAGTGCACACATGACATGTATCACTAGTATTTAAAATCTTCACCCTGGGGTGTGTGTTTTACTGTTACAATAAGCAAAAGGCTACTCCAGGGTAAGTTATTAGAAGAGTGTGTGTGCTGGGCAGCAGGGAAAGTCCCTACCATCGTTATCTCTAGATAGGGCCTGATAGGTCTCCTTTAGGGCCAGAGGAGCCCAACTATAAGGCTAGAAGTGGTCAATGAAGCCAATGTATTTTTTGCTGGCCATCAATGGGCAGCACTGACTATCAGTGGGCAGTGTCTCCAAGTCTTCTTTTTCGTAGGGGCTCAATTGCTTGCTCATTTCTGGCTATTCATCTACTCTAACAGTAGTTCTTACAAATTCTACCTATTGTTTGTACCTATTAACCATCCCCACCTCCCTCCCAGCCCACCACTACTCTTCCCTGCCTCTGGTAGCCATGCTTCTATGCTCTATGTCCATTAGTTCAATTGTTTTGATTTTTAGACCCACAAAATAAGTGAGAACATACGACATTTGTCTTTCTGTGCCTGATTTATTTAAAATAACATAATGATCTCCAGTTTCATCCATGTCATTGCAAATGAAAAGATCTCATTCTTCTTTTATGGCTGAATAGTATTCCATTGTTTATATGTACCACATTTTTTAAAATCCATTCTTTGGTTGAAGGACACTAAGATGAAACCAGATCAAACATCATATACTTTTGGGAATGCTTTCTCCTTCCTTCCTTATCTAAATATTCAGAAAAGACAGGATTATATTTTTTCCAAATGAAGCACATCAGATAGGAAACCAAAGATTTTTTTGAAGAGAAAAAGATAGAGTCAGAGGGTTCTACTTCTAGTTAAGGATTTTGTTGTGGTGGTTAATTGTTGTAATTTTTTGTGCTTTTTTGTTTTCATTTCACTCATTGTTTGCTTATTTGTTTTTGTTTTTGTTTTTTAATCATTGGCAGTAAGCAAGCACCAGGTTTCATATGGAGATGCAGCTAGATAGGAACTGAGTACCAATAAACTGCTTCATCTTCCACTGGCAAGATTTTAGAGTCTAATAAAAGTCACTTTTCCAAATACAGGAAAATGCTATGAGTATCCTGAGTACCTTGAGGTGGGGCAGCTGGGTCAGCACATGGCTGAGGAGTGTCAACCACACATCAAATAATGTTTTGGATCTCTCCTAACAGGCATAAAAACAGACTCACAGACAAATGGAACAGAATAGAAAACCCAGAAATAAACCCGTGCACCTACAGTGAACTCATCATATTCAACAAAGGCACCGAGAACAGACACTGGAAAAAGACAGTCTCTTCAATAAATGGTGCTGGGAAAACCCAATATCCATATGCAGAAAAATAAAACTAGGCCCTTATCTCTTGCCATATACAAACATCAAATAAAAATGCCTTAAAGACTGAAGTCTAAGTCCTTAAACTCTGAAATCACCACAAGAAAACATTGGAGAAAATCTCCTGGACATTGTTCTGGGCAAAAATTTCTCTAGCAATACACCACGAGCACAGTCAACCAAAGCAAAAATAGACAAATAGGATCACATCAGGTTCTGCACAACAAAGGAAACAATCAACAAAGTGAAGAGATGGCCCACAGAATGGGAGAAAATATTTGTAAACTACCCATCTGACAAAGGATTGATAATCAGAATACAGAAAGAGCTCAAACAACTACAGGAAAAGGAAAAAAAAAAAAAAAAAAACAACTAACAATTGGATCAAAAAATGAGCAAAGGATTTGAATAGACATTTCTCAATAAAAGACATACAAATATCAAACTGGTGTACGAAAACATGCTGAAAATCACTGATCATCAAATAAATGCAAATCAAAATTACAATGCGATATTATCTCACCCCAATTAAAATGACTTATATTTAAAAGACAGGAATAACAAATGTTGGTGAGGTGGTGAAAAGGCAATCCTTTACACTGTTGGTTGGAGCTCCCACACAGGGTCTCCACTGGGGCACTGCCTACTGGAGCTGTGAGAAGAGGGCCACCATCCTCCAGACCCCAGGATAATATATTACCAATAGCTTGCACTGTGTTCCTGGAATAGCTGGAGACATTCAATGCCAGCCCAGGAAGGTAGTCAGGAATGGGGCTCTATCCTGCAAAGCCACAGGGGCAGAGCTGCCCAAGACCATGGGAGCCCATATCTTGCATCAATGTGATCTGGATGTGAGACACGGAGTCAAAGGAGGTTATTTAGGAGCTTTAAGATTTAATGACTGCCTATTGGATTTTGGACTAGCATGGGGCCTGTAGCCCCTTTGTTTCACCCAATTTCTCCCATTTGGAGTGGAAGTATTTACCCAATGCCTGTGTCCCCTTTGTATCTTAAAAGTAACTAACTTGCTTTTGATTTTACAGGCTCATAGGCAGAAGGGACATGTTTTGTCCCAGATGATACTTTGGACTTGAACTTTTGGGTGAATTTTGAAATGAATTAAGACTTTGGAGGACTGTCAAGAAGACATTGTTGGTTTTGAAATGTGAAAGAAACAAGATTTGGGAGGGGCAAGGGGTGGAATAATATGGTTAGGCTTTGTGTCTACACCCAAATCTCGTCTTGAATTGTAATCCCCACATGTCAAGGGAGAGTAGCAATTGGATTGTGGAGGTAGTTTCCCCATGTTGTTCTCATGATAGTGAGTGAATTCTCACAAGATCTGATAGTTTTATAAATGGTAGTTTTTCCTGAACTCTCACTCTTCTCTCTCCTGCTGCTCTGTGAAGAGGTGCCTTCTGCCATGATTTTAAGTTTCCTGAGTCCTCCCCAGCCATGCAAAACTATGAGTCAATTCAAGCTCTTTTCTTATAAATTACCCAGTCTCAGACAGTTCTTCATAGCAATGTGACAACGGACTAATACAGGGGGTCAGACATATGATTGAGGCAACAGAGAGGCTTTTCAGGAGTAGTAACACAAAATTGTTTGAAAGTTTGTTGCTTTAGAGGATACGTATGTGATTCAGCATAGTTAAAACTAAGAATTTATGCAGAAAATAGTAGAACATGGGGCTATAAAAGCAGACTAGTGTCATATTGTGAGGAGTCTTATATGCCTTTCAAAAGAATTTCAGCTTTAACCTGTGAGACTCAAGAAGCCCCTGAAAGATTCTAAATAGGTATACACATATTCATCTTTGTATTTCAGCAAAATCACATTGATGTCATCATGAAGGATGGATTGGAAATGGAGCAAAGCTGGAAGCAGGGAAGTTTGTTGGAAAGCTTTTGTGGGAATTCAGGCAAAATAATGAAGATGTTGGTAACTCCTACGGTGTACAAGGGGCAGATAAATTTGGACAAAGGATATTTAAAATGCAAATATGCAATGTGAACCAATTAGATGTGAGAATCACAGGAAAGTTTGTGGTTGTGGACTTTGATGACTTTATCTGACTTGTATGATCACAGAGTTAGTAATGTGATTAAGTGAAGAGGTAGGGAGTTCAGTGTGGAAAGACTGAGAGACTATCCAGCCAGAACTCTAGCCTCGACTGTGGGTATTAATAACACTAAAAGGAGATGGCCTTCAGAAATCCGCCTTTTCATCCTAAGTAGCAACAGCATGTGCCTAAATGTAATAAAAAGAAAGGGGAACATGTCTTATTAAGTGAGATGAGGAAATGCCATAACAGAGAACATCAGGAGGAGGTGAAAGATTAGGACAGCAGGAAAGGAGAAGAGAAAACCACAACCAGCACATGAGGAAACTTCACTTCACATGAACCTGTCTAAGAACAATTAGATCAGGAAAGCTGTTGACACAATTCTTGGTATGTGCTCTATACTCTTACAGATGAATGAGTTATTGGTGTTCCCTAATTGGAATTGCTATTCTGAAGATTCCCGCATTTCAAGTTAACAGAATTTGCAGTGGAATAAAATAAGTTTGCAGTGGCTTTGTAATGACATGTAAATCAGGTTTTGACACTACTGGAACCCATTACAGGCAATTCTTTGTCTCATCTCAATTTGAACACACTGTCCCAAGATAGAGCTGAAACTTCTAGGATGAGCTATGAGTTGCTTATAAAGGTACCCATTCTAACCAATGAGCACCATTAACTCTGGATATTATTTGTACCCTAGTATGGTACAGTCTCATGGCCAATAATATGGTTTGGATCTGTTTCCCCATCCAAATCTCATGTCAAATTGTAATCCCCAATGTTGGAGGAGGGGTCTGGTGGAAGGTGACTGAATCACAGGGGTAGAGTTCTCATGAATTATTTAGCACCATTCACCCTTGGTACTATATAGTGAGTGAGTTCTTACAAGATCTAGTTGTTTAAAAGTGTGTGGCAACCCCCCAACCTTTTCTCCTGCTCCAGCCATGTGACATGCCTGATTTCTCTTCACCTTCCACCATGATTGTAAGTTTCCTGAAATCTCCCCAGAATGAGTAGATGCCAGGAATTGTGAGCCAATTACAACTTTTTTCTTTCTAAATTGCCCAGTCTTAGATACTTCTTTATAGTAATGTGAGAATGACCTAATACAGTCAGCATTAAAGACCATTATGGAAATCCAGCTGCCTTAGCAGATGTCACAATTTAAGTCTCTCTAAAACCTTGAATCTTTTTTGGTCTAAGTTATTTAGAGAGAAGTGAGCAAAAAAATGCCAGAACAAAAAGCTTCTGTGGGGAAACAAATCATTCTTCATAGGACTCCTATGAAGTTTTACAGTTTTTATGGTTAAAGTGAATGCTAAAAGCAGATCACAATAAATTAACATGATTGGAAGGAAAATAAATGATAGCCAGAATCCCTGACGTTCAGCCAGTTATGAGCCCTCAGTCATCTTGCGACTTTTTTAAACAGCCTGACGGTATAGCAGAAATAGCAAGGAATTCACACAACTACCAGAGTGGACAACACACAGCAGCTAGATTCACCCATATTTGCCTTGTTATTTGGTTGTTACAACTGGGTGTGTGGAAAAGGAGTGTCGCTAATGAACTGTGCAATGACCAAAGGGGAAAAAGAAAGAAGAAAAAAAGGCATAAAAGATACAAAGACAAGGCTGATTGCACACTTAAATTGAAATATGTATTTATTTATCACCCATCATAACCCGGAACAAATGAAGTGTGATACACCTGTGACAGCTAGGTTATAATGTCAGCTCTCAGTTCTCTCTACAAACAGTGAAAAATACAGGCAGTTGTCAAATTCATAGTATTCCCATGGACTAAGGTTGTACATTTCATTACATCTATGCCCAAATGGATATGGTGTGAAGATAGGAAAAATATCAGTAATACATTAAAAGTATCTGAATGCAAACATGCCATTATGGAGACATCACTGAAAACACCCGGAAAAGCACAGCAATAACCTGGCCTCGGTCATATGAAATTAAGAGCTACATGGGCTGAGTCTAAAGGAATGCTTTAATTTAAACAGCAACTAGTGTCAAAGTTGTCCACAACCAGTTTCCTAAGCAGGTAGTTCTGACCACAGACTAAAGCACAGCCCGCAACAGTATAGAAAGAACAAGAGAATTTTGACTGGACCCTGCACCGGTGCATACAGTTGGTAACCAACAGCATGATTCTCAAGCACACACACCAGTGACACAGTCATCACAAATTTGTGCTATTATCAGAGACTCATCCCATGTCTAGAGCAGGAAAAAATAAAAAGCTAGTCCAAAGTTTCTCTGGTTATTCACTTCGAGCTTTATTCCATTGTGGTCAGATGAGATAACTGGTATGATTTCTATTTGTAAAATTTTTTTGAGACATGTTTTGTGGGTTAATATGTGGTTTATTCTTGAGAATGTTTCACGTGCTGAGGAGAAGAATGTGTATTCTGTAGCTGTTGAATGCAATGTTCTATAAAAGTCTGTTAGGTCCATTTGGTATGTAGGGAAGATTAAACCTGATATTTGTTGATGATTTTCTGTCTAGATGATCTGTCCAATGCTGGGAATCATTAGTGATTATTATGTGCAACTCTATGCCAATAAATTGGAAAACCTAGAAGAAATGGTTACATTCATAGATACAAAACCTATAAAGATTAAACCATAAAAATCCAGAACCTTAATAAACCAATGACAAGTAATAAGATAGATCCAGTAATAAAATGTATCTCATAAAAAAAAAAGGCCAAGAACCTGATGGCTTCCCTACTGAATTCTACCAAACATTTAAAGAGTAACTAATGTCAATCATACTCAAACTATTCCAAAAACTTGAGGAGGAGGAAGTACTTACAAACTCACTTTACAAAGTCTGACACTAACCCTGATACTAAGATCAGACAAAGACACAAAACACACACAAAAAACTACAGGCCAATACCTCTGATGAACATAGATGCAAAAATCCTCAACAAAAGACTAAAAAATTTTAACAGCACACCAAAAAAATCATTCACCATGATCAGCTGGAGTTCATCTCATGGATGCAAGGATTGTTCAGTGTATGCAAACCAATCAATATGATACATCACATCAACAGAATGAAGTACAAAAACCGTATGGTCATTTAAACAGATGCCAAAAAACATTTTATAAAATTCAACATCATTTCATGATAAAAACTCTCAACACACTGGGGAAGTAGAAATATATCTCAACATGATAAAAGCCATATATAACAAACCTAGTAGCTGACATCATACTGAATGGGGAGATCTGAAAGTCATTCCTTTAAGATCTACAACAACATAAGGATGCTCACCTTTACCACTTTTATTCAACAAATACTGGAAATCCTAGCCAGATAAATTAAATAAAAGAAGGAAATAAAGGTCATCCAAATTCGAAAGGAAGTAGTCAAATTATCCTCGTTTGCAGATGATGTGATCGTATATTTAGAAAACTTAGGGACTCCACCAGAAAAAAGGCTTTCAGATTTCCCCATTCAGTATGATGTCAGCTATTGGATTTGTTATACATGGCTTTTTATCATGTTGAGGCTTCTACTTACGCAGTTAAGAGTTTTTATTATAAAATGATGTTGAATTTTATCGAATTTTTTTGGCATCTATTGAATGATAAACAAATTCAGTAAAGTTGCAGCATACAAAATCAACATACAAAAATCAGTAGCATTTCTATATGCCAACAACGAGCAATCTGAAGATAAACCAAGAGAAAGTGATCCCATTTATGATAGCTACTAATAAAATAAAATAACTAGAAATAAACTTAACCAAGGAAATGAATAACCTCTACAATGAAAACTATCAAACGTTGACAAAAAAAAAAAAAAATAAAGGTGACAGAAAAACTGAAAAATAAATTTTATATTTATGAATGGAAGAAGAAATATTGTTAAAATGTTCATATTGGCCAGGTGCGGTGGCTCATGGCTGTAATCCCAGCACTTTGGGAGACTGAGGCGGATGGATAACGAGGTCAGGAGATTGAGACCATTTTGGCCAACATGGTAAAACCCAGTCTCTACTAAAATACAAAAAATTAGCTGGCATGGTGGCACATACCTGTAATCCCAGCTACTTGGGAGATAGACACCTATCTCTCACCATATACAAGAATCAAATCAAAATTTATTAAGACTGAAATCTAAGGCCTCAAACTGTGAAACCATTCCAAGAAAACTTTGGGGGACACACTCCAGGACATTGGTTTGAGCACAGACTTTTGAGTAATACCTCAAAAACACAGGCAGCAAAAGCAAAAATGGAAAAATAGGATCACATAAAGCTAAACAGATTCTGCACAGCAAAGGAAAGAATCAACAAAGTCAAGAGACAACCCACAGAATAAGAGAAAATGTTTGCCAACTATCCATCTGACAAAAAGACTTAATAATCAGAATAGATAAAGAGCTCAAACAACTCAATAGAAAAATACCAATTTAAAAATAGACAGTCTAAATAGACATTACTCAAAAGAAGAAACACGAATATCCAACAGACATGTAAAAAGATGCTCAACATTGCTAATCATCATAGAAATGCAAATAAAAACTACAATAATATATCAGCTCACCCCAGTTAAAATGGCTTTTATCCAAAACAGGCAATAACTGATATGGTTTGACTGTGTCCCCAACCAAATCTCATCTTGAATTGAAGCTTCCATAATTCCCACATGTTGTGAGAGAAATCCAGTGGGAGATAACTGAATCATGGGGACAGTTTCACCTATACTGTTCTCGTGGTAGTGAATAAGTAAGTCTCATGGGATCTGATGGTTTTGCACAGGGAAACCCCTTTCAACTGGTTCTCATTTTCTCTCTTGCCTGCTGCCATGTAAGACGTGCCTTTCACCTTCCACCATGATTTTGAGGCCTCCCCAGCCATGTGGAACTGTGTGTACATTAAGCCTCTTTTTCTTTATTAATTACCCAGTCTCAGGGATGTCTTTATCAGCAGTGTGAAAACTGACTAATACAGTAACAAATGATGGCAAGGATGTGGAGAATGGGGAACCCATATACATGGTTGGTAGGAATATAAACTAGTGTAACCTTTATGGAGAATAGTTTGAATGTCCGTCAAACACCTTAAAGTAAAACTATCATAAGATCCAGTCATTCCAATGCTGGCTGTATCTACAAAAGAGAGGAAATCAGTATTCCAGGGAGATGTCTGTACTCCCATGTTTATTACAAAAGGATTCAAAGGAGCTGAGACACGGAATCAACATAAGTGTCCATCAGTGACTGAATCGATGTTTTAAATGTGGTAAGTATACACAACAGAATACTATTCAGCCATAAAGAGAATAAAATCCTGTCATTTGCAACAACATGAGTGGAACTCGAGGTTATTACATTAAGTGAAGAAAGCCAGGCACAGAAAGACAAATATTACATGTTCTTACTCATATGTAGGAGCTAAAAGAAAACTGAACTGACGAAAATTAGAGTAGAATGATGGCTATTAGAGTCTGGGAAGAGTCTGGCAAGGCATTAGGGATGGAAGGATGAAGATAGAATGGTTAATGGGTACAAAAATTCCCATAGAAATAATAGGAAATAAGATCTAGTGTTTGTTCATATAATAGGGTGACTATAGTTAACAATAATTTATTGTATATTTCAAAATAGCTGAGTAGAATTGGAATTTTCTTAACACAAAGAAATACTAAATGTTTGAGGTGATGGATACCCCAATTACCTTGAATTGATCATTACACATTGTATACTTATATCAACATGTCACAGGTACCCCATAAATATGTGCAACTCTGATGTATCTATAATAATTAAAAGTAATTTTTTATAAAAATTGAAAGAAAAAATAGTGAACAAATTCAATAATCATACTTTCATCAGTCAAGGCCAATCTCACAATTTTAGGGAGATTTTCTGCTTTAACTAATGACACTAGTGTCAGTAGTAAAGTAAAATGTGTTTGTATTTCTAAACTTTTGTATAATTTCATACATTTTATTTCTTTATTCATCATGAATCAACTAGGGTTTTTTTCCATATTTAATTTGGAATAGAATTTAAATGAGTTATGGTTCATAATAGAAGTAAAGGCAGTTTCATAATTCAACCTGTTAATATCCTTTTGATCCTTAATTTATCAAGTTACTAAATGTTCTTCTCTGCTATAGACGCTATCCAAGGTATCATCTTAACATTTTTTTCAAATCTACGTTTAATAATGAAGAGAACAATCTCTCCTTAAATCAAAATTGTTGAAGGAAATTTAAATTGCCCATTCATAAAATGGAAAGGTAAAGTACATCAGTGGAGAGCAGCTTATACTCCTTTTAAATTGTTATTAAGCAAATGCAGTTAGTATTTTTAGCATTCCAGGCAATTTACACATCTGAGCACAATTTATTACCTTTCTTTATGCATTTTTGGGAACAAAGTTGCCTACAGCCATCACTGTTCGACCTAATGAATGGATTCATATGTTCCTGCATTGTCCTCTGTCATTTTAGCTTTGTTTCTATAAATGAGTTTCTTTTCATGGGAAGGAGAAAAGAAAACCACTTCAGTTTAATCCTAGCAGAGGCACAGTGCTGAGGGTCACAGAGGTCTTGACAAACAGAAAGCCTCATTCCTGAAGGTCCTGTAGACTGGACCCCACCGGGCTTCCCATATTGGTATTATTGGCACATCTTTTTGGGGGGAAGTGTCTCATCTGCTCTCATTCCAATCAGGGCACGGTTGTTGAAGTGTAGTTCTAACTGAATTCTAGCTTTCAAGCATGTAAGAGGAGAGTCAAAATCACCAGGCTGTGACACTTTGCTGAGACTTCAACGATCAGCTCCTCAGCCTCTCTCTCTCACTCTCCCCCTCTCACTCCACTCACCACTAACAGGACCCCCAGTAATGTGCAGATAAATATCTACAGCAACATTCCTGGGAGACAGAAATCCCAGGAAGATGTGTTCAAGCCTGTACTTGGTCTCAAAAGTTCCATGCTGGACTACATTAAAAAAATGGTTTGTTATTGTCATGATAGAAATGAAATTTTATAAACACAGAAAACAAACTTGAACATGCAAAATTGTCCTTCTGTGTATCCTTTTTCACTTCTCCCTTTATCCTGTCAGCATAGTGTCCACACAAGTCAGAGACCTAGACTGTAACTCAGCTTCCCTGCTTTCATCCCCCTTCATGAATGTTTCGGTATTTACATTTCTGCTTAATATACTAAGATGGATAGCACTGCCTCTTGACAAATACTAATATAGGCTCCCCGGTTCCTGAGATGTTTGCTCTCTCCTCTAATTTCTCTGTAATACCTAAAGTTCATTTTCACTGCCCACATACTTCTAGTGTGCTCATTTTTCAAATAGCTATCTTTCAATATAATATTGTCAAGGTAACAGCATTTACCCAAAGGAATGATTTGATTAGCGCACAGAAGGATGTCTTAATGGCCACACGTGCTCAGTTAAATTTCCTCCAGCTTTGCATCTTGTCACCCTGGTCCCACTGTCTATTCACCACATGAGAAAATGCAGAGAAAAGGAAAAGAACTTAGAAATGCTTTTTATAAACTCTCAGTTGGCATTACGAGAGACCTCAGGGACTTCTTGAAGACACTTATTTCTCTGATCACTACTTCAGTTTACCACAGCAGGTCAGTTCAGATAGAAGGTGACCTTCCTGGAACATGAACATAAGTCCTAGCCCAGATCACAGACAGTTTTCCTGAAATCTAACTCTGCGAACATGAGCAGATATCAACAAAATCGACTAGTAATGAATCTCAAGCTCAATGTAAGCACCTCATTTTGTTAGACAACTTATGAAGTCCTGGGCCTTGACAGAGATTCATTGAAACACGTAGTTGAAGGAGATATGAGTGGGAGACACTCTTGGAGTCAAGATTTCAATTGGCACCAAGTCCTTTATACATGGACGACCACCAGAGGCTAGCTGTAACAGCAGCATGTGTTCACTGAGTGCTTACAAGTTGTGCACACTGTGCTAAGTGCTACGTGGTTGCTATCTTAATCTCTCGACAACCAGTGGAAAAGGGAACTAAGGCTTAGAGAAACTAAGGATCTTGCCCAAGGTGACATCACGGGGAAATCAAGGAGCCTGATTTCAAATGCAGTTAACATAACTTTCAGCCCTTGTGTATAAGTGGAGCATATGCTGTGGGTATAGACATTTCCCCACAAAATATATCCAGGGAAAATGTGTAGACAGAGGAAGAGGGAAACTATTCAAACATTCAAACAGGGCAAAGCACTGTCTCTTATTACTGCTTTCTCTGTTTCTAGAAGGTACTAAGACCTGACAATGTTGTCCCCTTACTTAGAGCACTTATATTGTAAACACATTGCTGTTTCGGGTACCATCTTAGTGCTTAAAAATATGAATTATCTATTCATCATGGCCCGTAAACACTGGTCAAATAATTTAGTAGCCCTAAAAGCAATGAAAGAAACCCTCATTGCTTCTAAACCTCCCAAAAACTGGGCTGTGGTGGCATGGCTGAGATGGCATCTTGATCTTCGTTGTGACACATTTAAGAGTGGTTATCAGGAGAAATTTTAAATTGATCCTTATGCTGTGGTTTTGTAAGTTGAAATCTCAATGGGATGCAGATATTCTCTGTTTCAAGGACCCTTCCCTTCTCTTTGTCACCCCAACCCACAGCTCAGAAGCCACAGGTCATTTCAGGGTTCTTATTTTTTTTTTTACCTTTCATAATAAGGAATCTATAAGGATGGAAAGTGTAAGAAATCTAGACATTGACAACAACTTTTAAATTAAAATAAAGCAAAATCAATGAAAGATGCCTATCAATTATAGACTATTTTATTTCATTTCAGGTGTTTATAATTTTCCTAAACATTCTAATGACTCAACATTATTTTATATCTTGCCCATGTGAATATGCATATTGGCATAAGTATAAAAAAATGAGTGATTTGTAACACAAGAATTCAATAACAAAGATAAAGAGAGAGAAAGCATGAAAAGTGTGAGGTCAGGCACAGACATGGATGGAGACAAATGTAGACAGATGAATATCACATGCTTGCTTGATTTTGTTCCCTCTTGTCCCACTTTCCTACCTCCTAGGGGAGTTTTGTTTTTGCTGATTTGGCTTATTCTCTTCCTGCACAACTTTATAGTTAATCACTTTCCCAAGCATCCTCATCTTGGTGTCTGCTTCTTGACCCCATTCCAAAACAATAATCCTTTTCCAAATATCTTTTACTCCCTATCTCATTCACTAATTTTCCTGACAGTGATTCTTTAATATTCCAAATAAACTGCTTGCACTGAAGTTCTTGTCTAGGCACACTTATATGTAACACAATTAAGAAATATGTGACAAACAAACTCAGATAACTGTCTGGAAGCTGGTGTGCCATTTTCTGTAATTCATCAATATCCATGCATATTTTCTCTGGCAACAATTCCTTTTAATGATTTAGATGGTGGTTCCTGACTCACTGACACCAAATCTCATAAGTGTGGTGGCAGAGCCCCACATTTCCTTGGAGGGAATTGGTAAAATCAAGAATATCCTTTTAAACTTGATGTTTGGGCTACTTCATTTATGGAAGATTTGATTTCTTATTTAGATTTCATTCTAACTTACGTGACATCAATTCTTCCTTGCAAACATCTCATGTAACTAAAATGATTGAAGTTTGATGAGAAACGTATTGACTGGCTGGGGAAACTATCTGGCAATTATATGTTGCTATAAGGAAATGAGATAAGTCTAATAGCCATATCTTGAGAACCCACTATGTGCCAATAGCTGAACCCTTCCTGTGGACACATCTGAGACTTGTTGGCACATACTGGGATTTTGATCTTTGCACAAGGGCTAATGTATCTTGAGGCAGGAGCAGCTAGCTCTCTCTTCCCTTTGACAGAGTTGTGTATTTATGGCTGGGTGCACTGGCTCACACCTGTAATCCCACCACTAAGAGTTGTTATTCTTTTTATTATTACTATTATCTTACCAATCTGTTTCAAGCACTTATTTTAAAATGGTAAACTGTTTTAATTTATTAACAACCATTATAACAAACTTAGAAATTTTATTTGCTAAGTGCTTAAAAATATGAATCATCTCTCCATCCTATGTTCAGGTTCCCCAGAGATAGCCATTGTTTACTCAATAAGCTATTTTATCACATAACTATTTAAAATGGAATTTCTCTTGATATCATTTGTCCTTCCAAGTTTCAAGACAAGAAACCTTGTGTTTGGAGACATTGTCTCATTCTCCTCAGCTTGACTAAATTTTAGACGTGTTTCTTTTCGACTATAGACTCCATCCTCTCTTTTTAAAATTGCTTTTAGAGCACTTACTTTATAAAACTTGCAATTGTAAATTGTTTGTCTTTACTCAAATCGCTTTGAGATTTTAAATCTTCTCCCAGACCCTATCCAGTTTTATAACCCAGAAATAGCCTTCTTAAGGACTTGGTAGCCATTCTTCTGAAATGTGATGATTAAGGAAGACAGGGTCCTATTTCTCACTCTCTGTAGGAAGGTAGACTACCTTTGACAAACAACAATTAAACAAATGGAAGAACATACCATGCTCATGGATAGGAAGAATCAATATCGTGAAAATGGCCATACTGCCCAAGGTTATTTATAGATTCAATGCCATCCCCATCAAGCTACCAATGAGTTTCTTCACACAATTGGAAAAAACTGCTTTAAAGTTCATAAGAAACCAAAAAAGAGCCCGCATCTCCAAGACAATCCTAAGTCAGAAGAACAAAGCTGGAGGCATCACGCTACCTGACTTCAAACTATACTACAAGGCTACGGTAACCAAAACAGCATGGTACTGCTACCAAAACAGAGATATAGACCAATGCAACAGAACAGAGTCCTCAGAAATAATACCACACATCTACAGCCATCTGATCTTTGACAAACCTGAGAGAAACAAGAAATGGGGAAAGGATTCCCTATTTAATAAATGGTGCTAGGAAAATTGGCTAGCCATAAGTAGAAAGCTGAAACTGGATCCTTTCCTTACTCCTTAAACGAAAATTAATTCAAGATGGATTAGAGACTTAAATGTTAGACCTAATACCATAAAAATCCTAGAGGAAAACCTAGGTAGTACCATTCAGGACATAGGCATGGGCAAAGACTTCATGTCTAAAACACCAAAAGCAACGGCAGCAAAAGCCAAAATTGACAAATGGGATCTCATTAAACTAAAGAGCTTCTGCACAGCAAAAGAAACTACCATCAGAGTGAACAGGCAACCTACAGAATGGGAGAAAATTTTTGCAATCTACTCATCTGACAAAGGGCTAATATCCAGAACCTACAAAGAACTCAAACAAATTTACAAGAAAAAAACAAACAGCCCCATCAAAAAGTGGGCAAAGGATATGAACAGACATTTCTCAAAAGAAGACATTCATACAGCCAACAGACACATGAAAAAATGCTCATCATCACTGGCCATCAGAGAATTGCAAATCAAAACCACAATGAGGTACCATCTCACACCAGTTAGAATGGCGATCAGTAAAAAGTCAGGAAACAACAGGTGCTGGAGAGGATGTGGAGAAATAGGAACACTTTTACACTGTTGGTGGGATTGTAAACTAGTTCAACCATTATGGAAAACAGTATGGCGATTCCTCAAGGATCTAGAACTAGATGTACCATATGACCCAGCCATCCCATTACTGGGGATATACCCAAAGGATTATAAATCATGCTGCTATAAAGACACATGCACACGTATGTTTATTGCGGCACTATTCACAATAGCAAAGACTTGGAATCAACCCAAATGTCCATCAGTGACAGACTGGATTAAGAAAATGTGGCACATATACACCATGGAATACTATGCAGCCATAAAAAAGGATGAGTTTGTGTTCTTTGTAGGGACATGGATGCAGCTGGAAACCATCATTCTTAGCAAACTATCACAAGAACAGAAAACCAAACATCGCATGTTCTCACTCATAGGTGGGAACTGAACAATGAGATCACTTGGACTTGGGAAGGGGAACATCACACACCGGGGCCTATCATGGGGAGGGAGGAGGGGGAAGGGATTGCATTGGGAGTTATACCTGATGTAAATGACGAGTTGATGGGTGCTGACGAGTTGAGGGGTGCAGCACAGCAACATGGCACAAGTATACATATGTAACAAACCTGCAAGTTATGCCCATGTACCCTAGAACTTAAAGTATAATAATAATAATAAAACAAACAAACAAACAAATAAACACATTGACCAACCTTCCCTCTAAAGTCCTCCAGGCCTTTTCTACTAGCTCATCCCAGTGCTTAAGAACCCTCCTCCCTTTTGTTTCATCAAAGTTTTGCTTAATCTCTCTTCTCCACTGAAATAGTCATGATCACTCCACGACCTACGCATGTACTAACATGCGCCACAGGTACCATTACAATGTATCCCATAAATATATGTGATTATGATTTGTTAAGTAAAAAATAAAATAAATCTTAAAAAAGGAAAAATAAACCCTTCCTTGACTGTTTAACTATGGCTGGTGCTTATTTCCCTTTGACTAAATCCACCTTTATTTTGTTGTAATACCTTAAGCCAGTGAATGTAGAGGGAGAGAGAGGACATGACAATGGTACACATGACAGTGTCTGGAATAAACACACGCACTGTCCAAGTCACGATTTCTTCCCTGGGGCATTGATGGAAAAGCTTTAGGCAAATATGACAAGCAGACACCAGGCAGCCCTCCCACCCCTCTTACAGTAGTTGGCCCCTCTCCAGCCTGCTCACAATCCCCATCTGGTCATGTGCCATTTTATTTCTTTATTGGTTCCATATTCTCCCTCCCTCTCAGACTATTTTTCTTTATCCTAATCTGAATCTAGACTTTTCACATGAAGGGGAAAATCACCAATCATAACTAAGCCAAAAGACCATAGGGGCTTCGGAGTCTCAGTTTTGCTTTGTATCCTGACTCTACCGTTTTAATAAGGATGACCTTAAAGAACTTATTCGATCTTTCTGAGCTTGAGTTATATATTTTCCAAAATGAGAATAATATTACCTAGCTTGCATGACCACTATGAGAAAAATATAAGGTATTTAAAGCAGCCAAAGCATCCTGAACAAACAAAACAACTGAAATACAAGTGTGAAATATATAAGTTATCTTCCCCTATAATGAAAACCAGTTGTTGAAAAGAAACAAAGAAGCAGCATTGAAAGACAGCAACAACTTCAGTTATTATAGCACCAATCTCGGCCATTCGAATACTGTCTCTCCTTCCCAACAGTGACACTGATTTGCTGTGAAAATCTTCCTATTTTTTTATAGTTGGTTTACTTCAGAAAATCCTCTTCTGTCTAGTAATGGACATTAGTAGTCATTAATCGCTCTACTCTCAACAGGGTACAAGTAGAAGTTAATTTATGCCTGTGGCGGGTTCTGGGATTGTCCTACTAAAAAGATCCAAGATGCTTTCAAGTGAAAAGCAACAAAGAACAGAAGTTAAAGTCCCAGATTTCTTCCAGAAAAGCAGTCAACTCCTACCCTCAAGCTAGGCTTGCAAAAATTCTTCTTTGCCAGGATCTTAGAAGTTTAATATTTTATGAAGGAGCTACTGATATTGACATTGAGGACATGGTAGGACTTCACTTCTCCCTCAAAGGATAATTAGCTGTATCCATCACAGTTTCACAGGTAGGGATAATTCACTGCACCACTACT
The DNA here is from genome assembly GCF_008728515.1 of Papio anubis. NCBI lineage: Eukaryota > Metazoa > Chordata > Mammalia > Primates > Cercopithecidae > Papio > Papio anubis. The sequence continues at coordinate 25,167,675 of NC_044986.1, read as the reverse complement.
GCACCACTGTGATAGCTTCATGTCAGGCCGTAAATGATCACTTCAGCATGCATTTGGTCATTTGGAAATTTAAATATATACTGTAGACTCTTAGACTCCTCTAAAATCAAATTCCAGAAAAGAGCAGTAAACAGAATATAAAAAGATGAATTTTTGCTATAGTTCCTTTAGAAAGGGTTCATCTTAGGGGAGCATATAAGAATATTGTCCAAAGCAGGCTGGCTGTTGGATAGTAGATAAATAATAACTTCCAGTCACATGCTAGAGGTTTTTTTTTTTGTTTTTTGTTTTTTGTTTTTCCTCTCTCTTCATCTTCAGGCTCCTGTACTTTCTCTGCACAATGTTGTGTGCCTCATAGAGTGTGACACAGAATCACTTGCTCTTAGAGCCCAGATGCTCTGAAGGTAAACTATGGGCACCCAGTGCCTGCGCTCACAGGCAAATAACAGTGTAGGGACAGTCCTGCAGCTATTCCGTTTCCAGGGTGTCCAGATGACATTTGTACTTGACAAAAAATTCTAGAAAAAAACCTTTTACTATCTCCAAGTATCTTGAAGTAGAGCCAAGACTTCCCAGTAGTTGAGTAGTTGAAGAAAAATTGGCCTAATTCTACTTTCCATGAATGCCAGTATATAGAAATTAGTTACCTAATCATCTAGACAGGCTTACAAAATTGTGATATGCTTTACATGTTCACAGTTTACAAATAACACTTTTACACACATCAAAAATCGAAATACAATTGTCCTATTCAAAAGATAATTTCAGAACCAATACAAAATATTATCTTATCATTCAGCATTGACAGTGTGCTTTAGTAATGACATTTAAGCTTAAAATTGAATAATGAACATTTTTAAATCAAATTCAATTAAGCTGTCACTGCAATTAAATGTATATTTTTGTTTGGATTTATAATAGTCCTAAAATAATTTGAGATTCTTTAGATGCCACTCTGCCCCGTACGAAGCTTTGGAAATATTATCTGACTCCTTAAAATAACAGTTACCATTTTAAAGAACAATTATTTGATTTAGCTCTGGGCCCCCAACAATAAAACCTTAACTCTTTATGCATATGAATCATTAGCTTTCTCTTATTTCTCTTGGTACTGCTATCATCTGCCAATTATACATCACAAATATGTCATTGCTAAAAGAGGCCTAACAATCACACAAAAATAAACTTCATTTTCAGAAGGCATAATTCTCACTACTCTTCTAAGAGATGTATACATATGAATCTTGACCCTCAATTTAGTGCAGGTCTGATGGGCAAAATGCAGTTCTGTGTCCATGGTGACCCAAGAAGGCTCACAATTACAATATATTATGTATTTTAAATGCTTGACTGGGATGTGAAAAGAATGAGTTATGTTCTACAATAAATAGCATAAGCTCTGAAGCTAGAATAACACAAATTCAAATCCCTAGAACAAATTGTAAACATATCTAGGCCACTGGATCATTAGAATAGTGTAATAATAACGTATTATTTTAGTTTTTCTTTAAGATTTATATATAAAGTGCTAGTAAAATACCAAGTATACAATCCTATTAATACATAATGGGATTACAGTCAAATTGTGATTTTTCAGAGGTTGCTTAATAACGGCTAAAATGCAACAATTGTTACTAAAAATAATGGCTAAAATGCAACAATTGTTACTAATAGTTACTTCATTTACAGAAACACAAAATATTAGAAATTAATTAAACTATTTCTAGATTGGATGACAGCTCTTCTTTGAAATATGACAGTCTAAGGTCAGCAGATACCTATATTAGCTCATGCAGCAAGTGTTACTTTGAGGAAAATATGCCTGTAAAATCAGCATAATGATTAGACTGTGATGTATAACATGTAGCGTTCCAGACATTGGATACGGATGACAACTTGGTACAGTCATTTGGGGGAGACAATGACTGTTAGAAAGAGGGAGAAGAAATTATTGACTAAAACAAGATGACCTGAGTAGCAGAGACTGCTAGCTATTTGGGAGAAATCCATAAAAATATTCTAGGTACAAAGCTAGACAGCATTTCCCATATCTGTTTGCAGTAGGTGTGACCATATGACTGAGTTCTAGCCAATAAATAAGAGCAGAAAGCCCCACTTTTAGATCTGAACAATAGACATACTCCCATGATTTCTCCTTGTTCTTTCTGCCATGCCCTGGACCAAACATACATGAAGACTACACTGCAAGGAATAGAGAGATCACATGATAAAACTTCTGAATTCCTGAATCACCACAAGGACGAAAGTTATCAGCTGACCAGAAACACATGCCTTGGACTATTATGTAAGCAAAATACATAAATAATAACTCTTCTACTGTGGTTGTGCCACTTTCCAAGTTGAGGTCTCTTTGTTGCTATTGTTGGCCTGCATTAAAAATACAACTGAGTGTTGTGCGTGGCCATTTAGACCACCCACTAGACTGCAGACAGCGGAGAGAAACTTGAGTGGTGCTTTGTTATAGCAGCCCTAAGAAACAACATATTTTATAACAAAAGATATTTAAAACATCAGTTCTGGTGGCTAGCAGTTCAAAATCAAGATGTTGATTAGGCCATGCGCCTGTGTAAACCCCAGGAGAACCCTCACTTCTACCCAGCAAGCTTTGGCATCCCTTGGCTTGAGCCTTCCTAAAGTCCAATCTCTGTCCATTGTCAATGGTGTTCTTCCTGTGTTTCTGTCTTTACATAGTCATCTTCATGTAAGAATACAATTCATACTGGATTAAGGGCTCACTTTGTTCCATGATGACATTATCTTAACTCATTACATTTGCAATGACCCTTTTTCCAAATCAGGTCAAATTCTAAGACACTAGGAGTTAGGGCTTCAACTTAATATATTTTGTGTGTGTGTGTTACAATTTAGTCTATAATAGTTAGTATTAAGATTAGTAAAACATACTTTCGTATCATTATCCCATAAGGTTCCAAAAATGGCTCTTCTCTACACTTACTTAACTCTTTCCTAATGTTAAGACACAATACCAGGTCTCTCTCATTCAGACACTTTTTTTAATGCTCTAAAACACAAAATTTGCTCCCTTCCATGAAATTCTGTGTTATTGAAAGTCTAAACCTTTAGCCCTTGTTACCATTGATGGCTAGTGATATCATGTCAGGATTAGCAAAGAAAAGCACAACCACTGCAATCACTGGGATACATGGATCTCACACACACACACACACACACACACACACACGGTTTAAAATTAGCTATTGATCTTAAGTACTCATGGGAGCTGATTAAACAGTCTTCGTGAGGTGACCATTTCTGGGCCAGGTGTTAGAAACTAAAATCTAAAGGGGCAGGTAGGCAAAAGTTGAATGGTGCAAACAATGGCAAAGAGGAATCTGCAAGGTTGTTCTGGTACCTGTGGTAAACTGGAACTGGGGTCAGTCTCTTATTGCCTCTAAGCTTCCACCTTCTATGATACAGGTGTACTGGAGGAGAAGGTGGTGCATTTCATCATGAAACTAAATATCAACTTGACACAGAAACTGAAAAGTTGAAGGCAGGCATCCAATAGCAGTTGTTGGTCTGTAGCCCTATATCAACCAGGTGGGATAACAGGTGACTGACGCCATACTTGAGCTGCAAAAGTATCTGTGTACTACTCTCAGCCCTCTGAGTCTAAATGCAAAAGGTGACTCTGGGTTGTCTTTGTCTTCCCAATCTAATACGAGATTTCTCTTGTACTCTGCCACATGTACAACAAATATCCAGAAGACAGAATTCTGGAAACCGCAGTTCAAGCGTAACTGAGTTGATGTAATACAAATCTACCATGCTAATGATCTTTTAATGATTTAAAGTGCAGCTACTTTCTTCCTTGTTGATTTATTATTTAATTGAATGAATATACATTACACACATTATTTCTTTAATAATCTGTAATATGTATGAATTCAGCAGGAATTAATAAGACATGGTCCCTTGAGTCATACAACTTCTAGTCTATCAAAGAAACAGATGTACAATCATATAACTAGCACACAATTTAATTATGTTGTTAAGAAATACTTTTAAAATGGTATATATAAAGTGGTACAGAAGCTTAGAGAAAACGGTGACCAACGTTGTCCTGAGGTAATAAGAAAAGTTTCACAAGGAAAATATTTTTCTGTGCCTTCGCTGATACAAAAGAGTGGTCATCAAGCTCAGATTCTTTCCTTAGCTTGGTGTATTCTGTTGTCAATATTTCTAATTGTATTATGAAATTCCTATAGTGAACTTTTCGTTTCCAGATGTTCACTTGGTTCTTTTTTTAAGAATGGCTGTGTCATCTTTCAACGTTTAGATCATTGAGTCCTCTTCATTGGATTCAGTTTCAACCTTCTTCTGTATCTTGTTGAGATTGCTTGTCATCCAGATTCCGAATTTTATGTCTCACATTTCAGCCATTTCAACGTGGTAAGAACTATTGCTAAAGAGCTTGTATGATCATTTGGAGATAAGAGGACACTCTGACTTTTAGAGTTGCCAAAGTTCTTGTATGGGTTCTTTCTTATCTGTGAGGACAGATGTTCCTTTATCCTTGGATGTTTAGATAGGGCTTCTTGTTTCTATGTTCTTTTTTTGCCCTTGAGGTTTTGCACTGTGGTGCAAGATAAGTATAGTCAAATGGCTTTGTTTCTGGATGCTTTCAGAGACCCAAGGCTCGTCTTGGCACTCCTGGGTTATGTGCTCTAACACAGGGGTGCTGGGACCAGGCCCACAGCTTTGTCCCCTTGAGGTTGAAAACTGGCTATTCTGGGGGAGCACCAATGTGTTCCTAGACCACTGGCAACAGCACTCTGTTGAGGGTTGTGGATGAAAGTGCTCTGGTAGGGTGGCAGTGAAGTCATAGGTGAACGTGCTCCAGTGGGTCATCAGCAAAATTGCTTCAGTGAGGCAGCGGGGGTCACCAGTGAAAGTTCTATAATGGTAGTCACTGGCAAAAGCACTCTGGCAGGGCAGCTGAGGCTGCACTGTGAGTCAGTGTGGCCAGACAGGGACTCAGAGAAGCTGGCGGACAGGGGGATGTGCAGATTAGACTCGCTGTCCTGCAAGAAAGACAGCTCTGCTTTATCCATGTCCACCAGTGAACAAAGGCCAGAACCACCTGGAGAAGCATGGAGAGCTTTGATGGGAACTTATAGCTGTGTTCCACTGGAGCTGTCCCCACGCCAAACCACCTGGGCTCCATGTGGATTTGTGCTCTGTCTGTCTACTCTCTGGGCCATTTCCCTGCCAACTGAAATGTCTGTGGGGGTCATGGGGGCTCCTGCAGCTAGGATTCTGGAAGTCCTTGGTGGGAGGGGACCACTCTGCATTATTTCACTCAGCCCTTCTTTAGGAGCCGTTCAAGCCCTGAGATTTTGTTTTGTTTTGTTTTGTTTTAGCTCTGAAAGTCTTTTGTGCTGGGAAACCCCTCAGTCCTGGGCAAACCTGAATGTTTAAGAACATTCTTCCTTCTCTGAGTGAAAAACCTAAATTGCATTCTTTAAGGAAATTTTTACAAAAAGGATTATATATTCCAAAGATCCTTGCTGTGTGGGGAAAAGAGCACCTTTTTAAGATGCAAATAAAATCGGCTTTTTGTTTTGGAGACTTTCTTGACTACTTTCACTGAGAATTGAAGCTGCCTTATTTGGTTGTCGCCAGAATCCCAGACCTGGCCAAGGGAAGAGCGCCCTCTATGAGTAGAGCTATGCCTATGCAGGCCATAAAGCTAAACTAGACCTGTCCAAATACAGCTTTTCCACTGTGAGCAATTTTTTTTTTTTTTTTGTATTATGACTTCATTTACTTTGTAACATAATTTTTAGATACCAATTGGCATTTTTCCTGGGAACATAATTTGGTGACTCAGCCAAGTGTAAATGTAAAAAAGTGTTAATGAGCTAGGAATCAACTTTTTTTTTTTTTTCCTGCAGAAGATTCGAATAACACGACTCCTTAGCATACTCATTTAGCACTATCCATTGTCTTCATCCAAAGTTCTCTTATTTGTGGATTATTATGGAGGTCGTTGTCCACAGACTTTCTCTGTGAATATCCAAAGATGCTTTATGCAAGCTGCAAAATCACAGTAAAGGATAAGCTGTTTGGGAAATAGAGGCAGCCTTTAAACCACAGTGGTGCTTGCAACCCAGGCTGAGGGTTCCCACATATGGTTGTGCGTGTGGCTTTGAGGCTGGCAGGGTTGGAATCCAGTCTGTGGTCTCCTCATCAACACAGCCCTGATGGAGTTGCACCTGGCCAGAGGGGGCATCTTTCTCTAATTCAAACAAAGGTACTACGTGGCACTATATAGACTAGACCAGGCCCCGGACCTTTTGTAAAGTTTGCTATACAATTACTAACTTGGAATGTCTAGTTTAGGATTATTTTTGGTTACAAATAGGGTAGCAAAGAAATTAACAAAAACTTGAACTTTTTTACTCAGAAAGGGAATTTGCTGGAATAACAACAGAACCTGCCAACAGTTTTGTAACTGGACTTCAGAAATATTAGAACCATCAAGATGTTATCCTCTTTTTATTGTGTTAGCCTTGTTCTTCTATCCTACCTCAGAACAGCTTTCTCCTCATGGTCAAAACACAACTGCCAAGAGTTGCCTAGTTCTATGTCTCACAGATTTAGCCCCACGGAGAGACTGATCATGTTGTTTTCTCTATGGAAGACACTCATTGCTCCAGCTTGGGTCAAGTTCCCAACCAAACTTAGCTGGAATGAAGTCCCATGAAAATGTTATACCTCTAGACATGAAAATGTTATACCTCTAGAAACAATATAGATGGAGTAGAGCCTGGAGGAGCTGTCTCCTTGGACAAAGAGAAATACCTGTCCTAGAAGGTGATCTGAATGTCAATCTGAACAATTAATTGTCATCTCAACTACATAAAAAATAGGTAAGGCCATGAATTAATCACAGATTTGAATTTCATTCCCTGCAAAGCAAAGCACCAAAAAATAAGTCAAAGATATATACCCACCCTAAACCCTCAAAAGTTTCACCCCTCAATCCTTACTTGGATACTTCTCTTGCAGTTTATCCTGTTTAAATTCTGCTCGCGTCAAGGCTCAATTTATATCTGCTCCTTTAATAAGACTTCCCCAGTGTCATATTCTTCATTGAATTTTTCTTCTGTCCATTTCTGAGGTACTGATAGCTTGATTCACACATTACCTCCCTTGGTCATGCATTGAGTCCATTATTAATACATGACGATTAATTAGCAACAATCACCTACCTTCTATTTCTTCCATGGTGAACCAGTGCTAGGTGTACTCTCTGTAAACATGTTTAAGAATGCATTCTGGGAGACTATGACTTGGCATTGCTTTTGCAAAGAAGATTGGCTAGCCTCACAGTAAGTCTAACAGATGAGTGCCAGGGAAACTTACTGTATTACTCAGAGTCCTCTGGAAAAACAGAACTATTAGAAGATAAATAAAGAGATAGATAGATAGTAGATAAATAGATAAGATTCATCCTGAGAATTAGTTCACTCAATTATGGAGGCTTAGAAGTCCCATGATATGCCGTCTACAAGTTAGAGAGCTAGACAGCCAGGGAAGTTCATGGTGTAACTCAGTCTGAATCCAAAGGTCTGAGAACTTGGGGAGCTACTGTAATAAGTCCCAGAGCATAGGCTGGAGAACCTGGAGTTCTGGCCAAGGGCAGGACAAAATGGATGTCTCAACTCCAGAAGAGAGGATGAACTCTCTTTTCCTCATCCTTTTTGTTCTATGTGGGCCCTCAATGGATTGGATAATGCCCACCCTCCAGCCCCCCAACAATGGTTAAGGCAGATCTTCTTTACTCAGTCTACTGACTTAAATGCTAATATTTCCCGGAAATACTGTTACAGACCTACCCAGAATTAGTTTCACCAACTATCTGGATATTCCTTAACCCAGTCAAGTTGATACCTAAAATTAACCGGCACACTTACTCTTTCCTTAGACTCACTGAAATATATGCTATGGAATGGTCTCACGCTGGAAGCCGAGACACAGGCGTGGGTAACATTAGTGATTCCTCTCTGCCCCTCCCTCACCATAAATTGCTATAAATGAGTGGAGTGAAAAGATCATTATTCTGTCTCTTCAATTTTCACTTATGGTAACTTTTTAGATAAAGAGGAAGTTCAGAAAACTTTTAGAAGGGGTACTTTTTGTAGTTTCTAGAAGGCAGAGGTGTTTGTGTTTCAACATACATTTCCAGATGTGATGCAAGTCAGACAGTGAATGTGATTAGAATACCAGTTCACTAATTTGAAGTAATTAAAATGGAAATCAATTTAAATTGGTGGAAAAACACATTTTAAGCCATATTTAAAAGGCACAATAACTAGAATTTGATAAACAAAATGTTATAGGAAAATGCTCCACAGAGACAAGCTTGTTTAGGGAACTCTTCATGAAGGCTTGCATTAGCATATTTATTGTTAGGGTGTGAACAATGTTCCCAGAGTAATGGAAAACAACATTTTCTCTGAAGTAAAATAATGTATTCTTTTATACTTGTTACATTATTTGCATTTAATTTAGCCTCTAAATGGCTTATTCTTTTTGTGTAGTATTATACTTGCAGTTCAAAAGCATCTTCTCATTTATACCTTGCATGATCTATCAGGTAAGTAAAGCAGAATTGCTAGACTTCCACGAGCAAGAATGTGAGGCTTAAAGACAATTTATGAATTTCCTGAGACTGAAGACGAGTGAGTCATGTGATGGGATCAGAAAGTAATCGACTCAAATTCATTCTGATACATCAAGTAACCACGGATCTGAATTACACCAATATTAAGACACTGAAGTCTAAATACATTGCATTTTTCTTTAGAGGCAAATGTTGACATACCCATAGGAAAACTGCAGTTTTAAAAATAATCCATCAGCCAGGCGCGGTGGCTCGCGCATGTAATCCCAGCACTTTGGGAGGACAAGGCGGGTGGATCACGAGGTCAGGAGTTCAAGACCAGCCTGGCCAACATAGTGAAACCCCGTCTCTACTAAAAATACAAAAATTAGCCAGGCATGGTGGTGGGTGCCTGATGTTTCAGCTACTCAGGAGGCTGAGGCAGGAGAATCACTTGAACCCGGGAGGCAGAGATTGTGGTGAGCCAAGATCACGCCACTGCACTCCAGCCTGGGCAACAGAGCGAGACTCCATCTTAAAAAAATAATAATAATCCATCAAATACAAAACTCTCATCACTCCTAGAACAATTCCCCAAGTCCTTGGGGGACAATGTGTAGGAGACATGATAGGCTGGGAGGAAAAAAAGTCCTTCCCTGCTGATTTTGGCTGAACTAAATTGTGCTCTAAACTTTATCACATCATTTTTTGTTGACTGATAACATTTGACTGATAACGGGGTCCCCACCCAAATTTCATCTCAAACTATAATGCCTAGATGTTGAGGGAGGGACCCCATGGCAGGTGATTGCATCATGGGGGAGGTTTCCTACATGCTGTTCTCATGATAGTGAGTGAGTTTTCACAAGAGCTGATGGTTTTATAAGGGGTTCTTTTCCCTTCGCACTCTCTCTTTTTCTCACTTACATGGGTAAGACATGCCTGCTGCCCCTTCCTCCATGATTGGAAGTTTCTGAGGCCTCTCCAGCCATGCAGAACTGTGACTAAATTAAACCTTTTTTCTTTACAAATTACACAGTTTGGGGCTGTTCTTTATAGCAGTGAGTAAACAAACTAATACACTGACATATTACAATTGGAAAACAATAATGTATCTGGGTCAAGATAAATATATGTGATCAAACACATATGTGTGTGTCTTTGTGTGTATATATGTACATATAAATTTGTATACATAATCACATTATGTATTGTGTCATATATGTAAAATATACTATTTGTTTTACATATACACAATCACTTATATTTACTTAAATACATTAATGACATGTTTTCCTTCTCCATCTAATGAAAGCAGATAATTGGACTTAATGATATTTTGAGGTTGCATTCAGTATCCTCTATCTCTTCTCTCTGTCTGTACTCCTCCTGCAGAGATGTGTTTATAGCGGAAATTGGATTTACTGTTTGCATAAACCAATATGTTTAGCTGGTGGCTGTGCAGGTCCAATTAACTCCTCTAACAATACAAGTGAAATGAGGTTATTGGATTATGTTGGTAGGCAATTAAAGTTGATTGGATCAAATTCTCCTTCTTGTAAACTTATTTAAAGTTAAGAAAATGTATCTAAAAATACTACATAGAATGCTGAAGTGTCTTGGATAAAACTGGAAGGTTGATTCATTTATTTTATGTGAGGAAATGCAGCATATGGCCCCTAATTTACGTTGGGATTTTTTTCAATTTTTTTGAGATTTAATTGACAAATAAATGTTGCATATATTAAAGGTGTACAATATAATGATTTGATATACATATACATTGTATAATGCTTTCCAAAATCAAATTAACACATCCATCACCACTTGTGCTGTACCTTAAATACCCACAACCTATTTATCATATATATGAAAGTTTGTACCTTTTGACCAACTTCCCCCCTACCTCCTAGCCCTAGTGACTGCTTTTCAACTTTCTGCTTCTGTAGGTTTGATTTTTTTAGAGTCCACATATAAGTGAGATCATACAGTGTTTATCTTTTGGTCTCTGGCTTACTTCATTTAGCAAAATGTCTTCTGGGTTCATCCATGTTGTTGCAAATGGCAAGATTTTCTTACGTTTTATGGCTGAATAATATTTTTGGGGTGTGTGTGCATGTGCATATCACATATTCTTTATCCATTCATCCATCAATTGTGGCTGAATAATATTCCCTGGGTGTGTGTGTGTGCATCTTTGTATGTGTATTATATCTCACATTTTCTTTATCCATTCATCCATCTGTTATGGTTGAATAATATTCTGTGTCTCTGTGTGTGTGTGTGTGTGTCTGTGTGAATTCGTGTGTATATATCTCACATTTTCTTTATCCATTCATCCAAAACTTAAATTGTTTCTACATCTGCATCTTATCTCTTGTGACTGATGTTTCAATGAACGTGAGAGTGGAGATATCTTTTTGAGATACTAATTTATTTCCTTGGGATACATACCCAGAAGTAGAATGGCTGAATCATATGATGATTTTATTTTTAATATTTAGAAACCTCTATATGCTTTTCATAATGACTACACCAATTTACATTCCTACTAACAGAGTACAAAGATTCCCTTCTCTTCACAACCTCACCAGTACTTGTTATAGCTTGTCTTTTTGATAATAGCCATCCTAATAAGTGTGAGGTGATGATTGATTATTGTTTTGCTCTGTATTTCTCTAACGATTAGTGATTTTGAACACCTCTTCATATACTCATTGTGGATTTGTATGTCTTCTTTGGAAAAATGTCTATTCCAGTCCTTTGCCCATTTTGTATCTATTATTATTATTATTATTTTTATTATTTGCTATTGAGTTCTGTTAATCACTTATATATATTTTTTGGATTTTAACTCCTTATCAGATATATGATTAGGTAAATATTCTTTCCCATTCCACAGATTGATTTTAATTTGTTGCTTGTTTCCTTTGCTGTGCAGAAGCTTTTTAGTTTGATAAAGTTCAACTTATTTTTTTAAATTTTGTTGCCTGTACTTTTGGTGTCATATCCATAAAACTATTGCCGAAATTAGTGTCACAAAATAAAGGCCCTATAGCATAAGCTGACAGCATGCTAAATGTGAAAAAGCTAAACGCTTTTCCTCTAAGATCAGGAACAAGACAAGGATGTTTACTTTTGCCATTTTTATAAAACACAGTTCTGGAAGTCCTAGTCAGAGCAACTAGGCAAGAAAAATAAAAATATTCAAATTGGAAAGGAAGAAGTTAAATGTCTCCATTTGCAGACAACATAATCTTATATATAGAAAATACTAAAGACTCCATTAAAAGTCTGTTAGAAATAATAATAACAAATTCAGTAAAGTTGTAGAATACAAACTCAATACACATTTGTACATTTACAAATCAGGGTTTTCTTTACACTAACAATGAGCTATCCAAAATGAAATTTTTGGCTAGGGACATGGCATATGTCTATAATCCCAGCACTTTGAATTTTAGATTTTTTTTTCTAACCAGTGAAGAATAATGGTGGTATTTTGATGGAAATTGTGTTGAAATTGTAGATTGCTTTTGGCAGTATGGTCATTTTCACAATATTGATTCTACCCATCCATGAGCATGGGATGTGTTTCTAGTTTCTTGTGTCACGTATGACTTCTTTCAGCAGTGTTTTGCAGTTTTCCTGGTAGAGGTCTTTCCTCTCCTTGGTTAGATATGTTCCTAAGTATTTTATTTTTTGCAGCTATTGTAAAAGGGATTCAGTTCTTGATTTGATTCTCAGCTTCGTCGCTGTTGGTGTATAGAAGAGCTACTAATTCATGTACATTAATTTTGTATCCAGAAACTTTGTTGAATTCTTTTATCAGTTCTAGGAGCTTTCTGTGGTAGACTTTAGATCGTATCATTAGCAAACAGTATTTGGAGGCCATTGATTTCTTTCTCTTGTCTGATTGCTCTGGCTAGGACTTCCAGTACTACGTTGAAAAGGAGTGGTGAGACTGGGCATCCTTGTCTTGTTCCAGTTCTCAGAGGGAATGCGTTCAACTTTTCCCCATTCAGTATTATGTTGGTTGTAAGTTTGTCATAGATGACATTTTTTTTTATATTGAGGTATGTCCCTTGTATGCTGATTCTGCTGAGAGTTTTAATCCTAAAAGGCTGCTGGATTTTGCCAAATGCTTTTTTTTTTGCATCTATTGAGATGATCATATGATTTTTATTGTTAATTCTGTTTATGTGATGTATTACATTTATTTACTTGCATGTATTAAACCATCCCTGCATGCTTGATATAAAACCCATTTGATCATGGTGGATTATCTTTTTGATATGTAGTTGAATTTGGTTCACTAGTATTTTGTTAAGGATTTTAGCATCTATATGCATCAGGGATACTGGCCTGTAGTTTTCCTTTTTTGGTTGTGTGCTTTCCTGGTTTTGGTATTAGAGTGATACTGGCTTCATAAAATGATTTAGGGAGGGTTCACTCTTTCTCTATCTTGTGGAATACTGTCAATAGGATTGGTACCAATTCTTTGAATGTCTGGAGGAGTTGTGCTGTGAATCTGTCTGGTTCTGGACTTTTTTGTTGTTATTGGTAATTTCGTAATTACCATTTCAATCTCACTGATTGTCATTGGTCTGTTCAGGGTATCTAATTCTTCCTGATTTAAGCTAGAAGGGTTGTATAGTTGCAGGAACTGATCCATCTCTTCTAGGGTTTCAAGTTTGGGCACATAAATGTGTTCATAGCCACCTTGAATTATCTTTTGTATTTCTGTGGTGTCAGTTGTAATATCTCTCATTTCATTTCTTATTGAGCTTATTTGGATTTTCTTTCTTCTTTTTTGGTTACTCTTGCTAATGGTCTATCAATTTTATTTATCTTTTCAAAGAACTAGCTTTTTGTTTCATTTATCTTTTGTTTCTGTTTTTTGTCTCCAATTCATTTAGTTCTGTTCTGTTCTTGGTTATTTCCTTTCTTCTGCTGAGTTTGGGTTTGACTTGTTCTTTTTTCTCTAGTTCCTTAAGGTGTGACTTTAGATTGTCTGTTTGTGCTCTTTCAGACTTTTTGATGTAGGTGTTTAGGGCTATAAACTCTCTTCTTAGCACTGCTTTTGCTGTGTCCCATAGGTTTTGATAGGTATTGTCACTGTTGTCATTCAGTTGAAAGAATTTTTAAATTTCCATCCTAATTTCATGTTTGACCCAATGATCATTCAGGAACAGGTTATTTAATTTCCATATATTTGCATGGTTTTGAAGGTTCCTTTAGGAGTTGATTTCCAGTTTTATTCCACTTTGGTCTAAGAGAGTGCTTGAAATAATTTCAATTATCTTAAATTGGTTGAGGTTCATTTTGTGGCCTATCAGGTGGTCTATCTTGGAGAAAGTTCTATGCACTGTTGTATAGAAGGTATATTCTGTGGTTGTTGGATGGAATGTCCTGTATATATCTGTTAATTCCATTTGTTCCAGCATATAGGTTAAAGTCATTGTTTTTTTGTTGTTGTTGCTTTTCTGTCTTAATGACCTGTCTAGTGCTATCAGTGGAGTGTTGAAGTCCCCTGCATTATTCTGTTGCTGTCTATCTGATTTCTTAGGTCCATTAGTAATTGTTTTGTAAATTTGAGAGCTCCAGTGTTAGGTGCATATATGTTTAGGATTATGATATTTTTCTATTGGACAAGGCCTTTTATCATTGTATAATGTCCTTCTTTGTCTTTTTTAACTGCTGTTACTTTAAAGTTTGTTTTGTCTGATATAAGAATTGCTACTCCTGCTCGATTTTGGTGTTCATTTTCATAAAATGTATTTTTCCACTCTTTTACCTTAAGTTTGTGGGAGTCTTTATGTGTTAGGTGAGTCTCTTGAAGGCAGTAGATAGCTGGTTGGTGAATTCCTATCCATTTTGCAGTTCTGTATCTTTTAAGTGGAGCATTTAGGCCATTTACATTCAATGTTAGTATTGAAATGTGAGGTACCATTCCATTAATCATGCAATTTGTTGCCTGTATTGTTTTGTTTTGTTTTTTAAATTGTATTTTTGTTTCATAGGTCCTGTGAGATTTATGTTTTAAAGAGATTCTGTTTTGATGTGTTTCCAAGATTTGTTTCAAAATTTAGATCTCTAACTTTTAGAAGTTCTTGTAGTGGTGGCTTGGTAGTGGCGAGTTCTCTCAGCATTTGCTTGTCTGGAAAAGATTATCTTTCTTTCATATGTGAAGCTTACTTTCACTGGATACAAAATCTTTAGCTGATAATTGTTTAGTTTGAGGAGGCTGAAGATAGAGCCCCAGTCCCTTCTAGCTTGTAGGGTTTCTGCTGAGAAATCTACTGTTAATCTGATAGGTTTTCCTTTATCGGTTACCTGGTGCTTTTGTCTCACAGTTCTTAGGAGTCTTTCCTTCGTTTTAACTTTAGATAACCTGATGTCAATATGCCTATATGATTATCTCATTGAGATGAATTTCCCAAGTGTTCTTTATGCTTCTTATATTTGGATGTCTAGGTCTCTAGCAAGGTTGGGGAAGTTTTCCTCGATTATTCCCCCAAATATGTTTTCCAAACTTTTAGATTTTTCCTCTTCCTCAGGAATGCGGATTATTCTTAGATTTGGTTAACATAATTCCAGATTTCTTGGAGGCTTTGTTCATATTTTCTTACTTTTTTCCCTTGTCTTTATTGGATTGGGTTAATTTGAAGACTTTGTCTTCAAGCTCTGAATTTCTTTCTACTATTTGTTCAATTACATTGCTGAGACTTTCTAGAGCTTTTTGCATTTCTATAAGTGTGTCCATTGTTTCCTGAAGTTTTGATTGCTTTTTATTTATGCTATCTATTTCCTTGAGTATTTCTCCCTTCACTTCTTGTGTCATTTTTTGAATTTCCTTACATTGGGCTTCAGTCTTTTGTGGTGTGGTGCTTAATAACTAACTTCTTGAATCCTTTTTCAGGTAAATCAGGATTTCTTCTTGGTGTGGGTCCACTGCTGGTGAGCTAGTGTGATTTTGGGGTGGTGTTAAAGAACCTTGTTTTGTCATATTACCAGAGTTGATTTTCTGCTTCCTTCTCATTTGTGTAGGTTCTGTCAGAGAGAAGGTCTAGGGCTGAAGGCTGTTGTTTAGATTCTTTTGTCCCACGAGGTGTTCCCTTGATGTAGTGCCCTCTCCCTTTTCCTATGGATATGACTTCCCGAGAGCTGAGCTATAGTAATTGTTATCTCTCTTTTGGATCTAGCCACCCAGCAGGTCTACCAGGCTCTGGGCTGGTAATGGGGGTTGTCTTCACAGAGTTCTGTGATGTGAACCATCTGTGGGTCTCTCAGCCGTGGATACCAGCAATTGCTCCAGTGGAGGTGGCAGGGGGTGAAATGGACTCTGTGAGGGTCCTTAGCTTAGGTTGATTAATGCACTGTTTTTGTACTGGTTGGCCTCCTAGCAGGAGGTGGTGGTTTCAAGAGAGCATTAGCTGTGGTAGTATGAGGAGGAACAAATGGTGGACAGTGCCCTAGAACACCCAAGCATATATGCCCTTCATCTTCAGTTATCAGGGTGGGTAGAGAACAACCATTGGAT
The DNA here is from genome assembly GCF_008728515.1 of Papio anubis. NCBI lineage: Eukaryota > Metazoa > Chordata > Mammalia > Primates > Cercopithecidae > Papio > Papio anubis. Next base: position 25,151,479 of record NC_044986.1, on the reverse strand, counting down.
AGGGGCAGGGCTAGGAGTGTCTGAGTTCAGACTCTTTTTGGGTGGATCTTGCTGCGGCTGCTGTCAGGGATGGAAGTGAAGTTCCCAGGTCAATGGAGTTATGTTCCTAGGAGGATTATGACTATCTCTACTGTGTCATGCAGGCTGGCAGGGAAGTGGGAGAAACCTCGCAGGGAAGTGGGAGAAGGCTGGCAATCACAGGCTTCACCCAGCTCCCATGCAATCCAAAGATGGGAGTCTCACTCCCATCATGCCCCCAACCCCAACAGCACCGAGTCTGTTTCCAGGCAGTGGCAAGCAGAGCTGAGAACTTGCCCTAGTCTACCTGCCTCCCATCTGCAAAAGCAAATATGGCTTTTCTTCTTCCCCCACCTGTGGAGTCTGCACACCAGATTCACGTCCTTGCCTGAGTTCCACCAGGAGGCTTCTATATCAGTTCAAATTGTTACAAAATTCAGCTGGAAATTTCCTTCTCCCAGTGGCCCTTGCCTACTGCCTCTTGCCACCCTCCTGAAGGACCCCTGTGAGGTCAGGCAAAAAAGGCTTGCTCAGGGATTCAACGAGCTCCCAGGGCTTTTCCTGCTGCTTCCTCTACCCTTGTATTTCATTTGGCTCTCTAAACTGACTCAGCTCCAGGTAAGGTCAAAATCTTCTCCCATAATCTAGGCCTTCAGTTTCCCCAGTTGGGGTGTGTGTTTGGGGGCAGATGATCTGCCTTTCCCACCTCCACAGTTTGGCCACTCACAGTAATTCGGTTGTCTTCCGGGTCCTGCAGGAGCAATCTGCTCCCTTCACAGGGTCTGGGGTCCTCTCAGGTTTCCTAATTTATTCCTGCAGTCATTTGGGAGTGAAAATTCACAATACGAGCCTCTACATGCTGCTATGTCCATGCAAGTCGGAGCTGCAATGCAGTCCTGCCTCCTGTCTGCCATGATCTCCAAAGCTCACTTTAATTGTGCTGAAGATATGGAATTAATCCTCTCCCTCTGCTGATATAATATTTTGTAAACATAAATGGGTAAAATATTCACAGGGATTAGGTAGATCATCAGGAGAAACATAGAGTAATCTTCAAGGAAATTGAAGCCTGTGTCGAAGACCAAGTAAGTCAGTGATTCTGACAATGACAACAAAACCAAATACCTCTGCTCTTTGTTTCCAATCTCGTGCTCTTACTGGTTTTAGCTACACCTCGGTCTTAATCCAATAATACAAATAGAAAATACTCCAACAATGTTTCTAGATTGTTATTATAATTCCTAGTTTTAAGAGAAGGAAATTGAGGTTCAAGGAGATTAAATAAGTTGTCTAAGGTCAAACAGCTAGTATGTTAAAAAGATAGAATTTAAGCCAGGTTTTACCTGGAGATTGCAAAATGCACGTCTTTCTACTCCCGTGACCTGAACTAAGAAGTCAGTCATCTATTCTATAAAACTGAAATAGCCTTTATCTTTGTGCCTTGCCTATGCTTAACCCGACATCTGCTTTATTATTTGGTCCTAGACACTAGCTAATTTATAAAGAAAAATGTCCAATCAATTTCTATGAGCCATTCTAAAAGAGACAGGCACAAGAATAGGTGACAGTAGGGTTCCTTCAGTTTCTCACCTGGTGGTGGGGATAGGCAGAATGGCACAAAGGGGTCATTGAGCAGCTGGGGATGCCAAACCCCTGAACATCTGGCTGGTGTGTGATGGGAAGTAAGGAGGCTGGTATGGTCTGTACCCATTACCGACTGTAAATATGTTAACCAGCCCACCACACCAAAGGAAGGCCTGGCCTGTCCCATCCACAGATAAAATAATTGAGATATTCTCCAATACCCTGGAACACCAGGAACCCCTTTATATGAATAGCTTGGAAAATGCCTGGACTAGGGCCAGCTGTGAGAATAAACAGTCAGATGAGTTTAGTTGATCACACTTTTAGGAAACTCTAACAAAGTTGGAGACCTTTTCCTGGAAGTTGTCTTACTTATGACATTTATTAGTCCATGAGTCCCATTAATTCTTCTTCTGGGAAAAACAAAGATGATTATAAAGCTAGTATCATGAATGTGATCCCTGGTTGGAATGCTTAGCTTTGCTGTCTTGCTCAGACAGCCTTCAACTCCATCCAGGTTTCACATAAAGAGGACTCTGCTAGAAACTGTGGATGAATCAAAGTTCATCTCCATTACTAGAAAAAGCATATCCAATATTAGTTCTACTGGTTATGGGCTAGCAGATTTAAAACAATTCTGTAAAAAATAAAGCATTTTAGGTTTCTCTCTGGGACAAGTTTATTTTTACTTTTAATTATAAATGTTCAATAAATAATCTTTTCTCAGTCCTCTATTCACATAATATTCATGATTTTAAATGCCCCAAAACTTTTTTTTTAATCTACCTCACCTACAGGTGTAGGAAGGATGTTTAGATACAGACCATACAATGCAGATGTACCCCTTCCTACTCTTCCTACACCTCTTGGAAAAGGTAGACCAACTTTCAATGTTTCATGTCTAAGACATTGAATAACCTGTAGACAGCCACACATCTATGAAGCAGCCATTTTCATGTGTTAGCCATCTATGTCCAGACTCTGTTCTAGGAAACTCTATAAAATGCTGCAGTACTATCTCCTCATTTCAGTCTCTTGAAGTGTATACCAATATTCTCTTCCTTTTTTAGGATGACTATATTTTACCCCCCAAATCAGGAACTTTTGGGAACAGAAGAAAAACTATGGTCATCTAAACAGGATTTGAAGCCTGATTTTGCCACTTACAAGCAATAGTTTTTGAAAAGTCTCATTTTCTGTGATCCTCACCATAAAATGACTTTACTTTCTCAAAATAGTGAAGATGAAATGAGATAATTCATGTTAATTACTCAGTCCTGTGCCTTTCAAATAAGCACTTTAAAAATGTTTGTTATTATTATTATTAAAAATTCTTAATATCTTTAGGCCAGAATTCAGAGGATAGCAGGGCACTTTGCAGGAGAAGAGCAGAGAGAAACAGCCTGGCTTTTTCCAAATACGAAGAATTGGAGGGTATCTTTGAAAGTAGGTAAGTTTTACCTGTCTTTTTGTATTTTGTCTGTAGGAGACCATTACCAAAATAAAATCACATAATTAATAGTGAATTGAAATATAGATACTGACACAAACACACAAACAGAACACTCTTCATTATAAATGATATATTTAAGATTTTTCTATACTGAAATAGAGAGCTGCATCAAACTTGTTAACTGTTTTGCAGAATTAGACTGGAAGCATTTTATTTTTTTTTAACCATCCTACTTTATGGATGTCCAAGGTTCTGGAGAAAGGTCATGGGATAGGATGTGGTAAGCGTATCATTTAGAGGAACAATATGACGCTGGAGAGAAAGGAAAAAAAGCAGAGCATTTAGGGCCATGTAGGTCAAAGTAAGAAATTATTATTTTATTTAAAATGAAGTGTATAGAAATTTAAAACATTTAAGTGGTATGTTTATCAACACTGGAATTTGCTATTGCAGCATTGTTGTTTTCAACATCCTTGTACATGCGGCTTTATACATATTTTAAAAATAGCTCAGGGTAATAGAATTGATAGAAGCAGAAATATCAAGTTCAAATGATTTGCACATTTAACATGTTAATAGGTATTGGCAAAATTCCCTAAAAATATGCCTCACTCTCAGCACTAGTATATGAGAAAATCCACGTCCCCACTTGGCCAATTCTTAATTCTATTTTTAAAGATTTGCTAACCTGTTAAATGCCAAATAATACAATGGAGTTGCATTTTAAGTGAGATTAAGTCAGTGAAAAACATACAAATTACATATAGGCAAAACTACCTTATGAAATTGTAAAATATAATATATGTTATTTGAATGTAGTCAACTCTTGATGATAATCCTTACATACCTGAAATGTAAAATACACTGAACCAAAATAAAAACAAATCAGCAAACAAAAGGAAAGTCTATGCCAGTGTCTAAGAACTCAGAATCAGTCTATTTTCAAGCTAATTGCTAAATGCCTAGGATGAGAGAGTGATAGATAAGGAACTGTAAATAAAATGTTCAAATTTGCCCATAAGGTTCACACCATTCCGCTTTAAGACTCTACAGTATTCAAATAAGCAGTCAAAAGACTGCTTATTATTGAGATAATTAATAAAGCAATATATAAAAGTACCTATCATAGATCTGGCACTTTGAAATGCAAATATTAAAAATCAAATTTTAAATATTTAAGTTTTGTTCGATGAGGCTGACATTTCTTTCCACTGTCCTTCATTGTTTTCAACATTGGCAACTCCTCTTGTTATAACAATAACAAATTATTACCCATGTATTTTGGCATTGGTTTCAAGACCTTTAAAGTGACATTGGAGGGTGAATAGGTAGGAAGGGGGTTTTACATGCTAAGTTATAAAGTCAGAATTAAGTAAAACATAAATGGGTTTCAATACCAATATAGACAATGACTTGTAATTTAACTGACAATTATGCTGATTCCTCATGAGGTTAAGAATTTTTGACTTCTGCATTGCTCATTTCTATTTTTATGAATTGATCACTTATATTCTTGAAACCAACTTCTATTTAAGTTGTATTGATTTACAGTAGTTCGTTGTGTTTGCTGTATGATGTCTCCATCACTTATCTATTGTTTAAGCTTTGTTTATACAGTCTGTGAGATATAGAATGGTTTTTAGTTGATAGTCATATCATTAAATCCTTCCTTTATGCCTTTAATTGTATATATTTACTTAAGAATTACAATGCTATCATTAGAGTGAATAGGCAACCTACAGAATGGGAGAAAATGTTTGCAATCTATCCCCATCTGACAAAGGGCTAATATCCAGAATCTACAAGGAACTTAAACAAATTTACAGGAAAAAAACAAACAACCCCATTAAAAAGTGGGTAAAGAATATGAACAGATACTTCTCAAAAGAAGATATTTATGTGATCTAAAAACATACGAAAAAAAGCTCATCATCACTGATCATTAGAGAAATGCAAATCAAAACCACAATGAGATACCATCTCATGCCAGTTAGATTGGTGATCATTAAAAAGTCAGGAAAGAACAGATGTTGGAGAAGATGTGGAGAAACAGAAACACTTTTACATGGTTGGTGGGAGTATAAATTATTTCAACCATTGTAGAAGACAGTGTGGCAATTCCTCAAGGATCTAGAACGAGAAATACCATTTGACCCAGCAATCCCATTACTGGGTATATCACCCATAGGATTATAAATCATTCTATTATAAAGACACATGCACACATATGTTCATTGCAGCACTGTTCACAATAACAAAGACTTGGAACCAACCCAAATGCCTGTCAGTGATAGACTGGATAAGGAAAATGTGGCATATATACACCATGGAATACTATGCAGCCATAAAAAAGGTTGCACTCTTGTCCTTTGCAGGGACATGGATGAAGCTGGAAACCATCATTCTCAGCAAACTAACTCAAGAACAGAAAACCAAACACCACATGTTCTCACTCATAAGTGGGAGTTGAACAATGAGAACACATGGACACAGAGAGGGGAACGTCACACACTGAGGCCTGTTGGGGGATAGGGTGCTATGGGAGGGATAGCATTAGGAGAAATACCTAATGTAGATGACAGGTTGATGGGTCCAGCAAACCACCATGGCACGTGTATACCTATGTAACAAACCTGCATATTCTGCACATGTATCCCAGAACTCAAAGTATAATAATTTTTAAAAAAATTAAATAAAATTACATATCCAGTTAAGAGAAAAGAATTACAATGTTCTCTACATCCCTCATCCTGTATCATCTTCATAGGAATCTTTGAGGTTCAATTTTATGAATAAGAAAATGATGGTACTCTGAAGTTAACTATGGTATTTAGGGAAGAGTCTAAGTTAGAAGATCCAAGATTTAAGCATTAGAAGATCCAAGTCTTCTAACTATAAATTCTCTGTTGACTCCTCCAGCCATGAAGTCATGATGTAGTATTGTGGGGGCGGGGGGTGAGGGAAGTACCTAGCCAGCTAAATGGGCAAGAAAAACTTCATTGAAGACCTTTGCAAGAAGTAGAAGAAATTGAACTCAATTATCCTAGTACAAGTATGTACAATTATTATTTGTAAATCACATTTTTAAAAGGTGTGAAGGTTTTTAGGCAACTGAGTGAGCTAGCAGAAAAATCCTGGAGAGCTTTAAGGGGGAGCAGCTAATGTGATTAGGCCATCTGTGTTTGCTCATTGGTGGATATCGGTGTTAGGCTACCACCCTCTCACAGAGACTGGGAGATAGAGATGCTATCTTTCTTTATAACTACATTTCAAAGGATGGCTCCCAGGTACTGAGAAAGACATTCCTGGCTTATAGAAGACTTACATTTCAAAAGGGCAAATAAATAATTTATAAGTTTTCTTATGTAAACACTCTAAGACAAGGGAGGTCAGCTGCCTGTAGTCAAGAAGAAATCTGTCTAAACTTTTCTCAAAGTGAGGGAGAATATAAGGCAATTTTGGCCAGTAAAAGGGCTGAATATATTTGCATTTTGAGTACTATTCTAGAACATGACTTATTATTAAGTGTGGTTGTTTTAGGATTCTTTTCTATGTGTTTGTTTCAAGTGACAGAAATTCAATTCTAGTTAGCTTATTATCTTAATAGTTCAGACCCAGAGTGGTACAGGTGCTCGAAAGATGACACGAGAACTGGCCCTTTATTATACGGCCTTTTCATCCATTTATCCAGCTAAAAATGTTTCCTTGTTTCTTGGCTATAAGTTACCCAGCACCTGTTTGCATGTTAAATCCATTCTCTCCTGCTAGATGGGCTCTCTGCACATGGTGTCCCATGCAAACAGGCTGGTAGTAAAAGCAAGGTTGCCATGACCCATCTTAGTAGCGCACTCAGATGTTCATTTGCCCTAGACAGGGCAGATATCTCATCCCTCCATTACCCATCCTCCCAGCAGTTCTGTATGGAAGAAAAGTGATTCTTTTGCCACCTGGGCAAGGACTGCCTCGCCAACCCCCACCAAAAAAATAGGGAAAAAAGTGTTTACACGTTAAAAGTCTTCCTTCTTACTCCTTGCAAATTTTGAGCCAGTATCCTAAAGAATTGGTTATGCTACAGGTTGAATTCACTCTGATGATCTGGGGTAGAGACTTTTTTATGTTTTGCTTTATTTTTTATTTTTTGCTCATTCTTCCTAGTCACTAGGATTACAGTGAGTTTCCAAATGACTAACTGCAACTGAGAGAAAACCACAAATAAGCACTGCCCTGGGAGAAGGCCAGTGGGAAGAACATTGGCTGGTTGCTGAGATATCAGGTGCTCCTCCAGTGATCCATTCAGCACAGCCCTTTGGAGGTGGCCACTCGCCGGGTTTTATTTCAGTGATGCAAGAGAAATGAATCTGGATCTATGATCAGTAATTCATGCTGCCCATTGGATTTAACCTCCAATCCGAACCTTCTTTAAAGGGTAAACTATAAACCACACTAAATATTTAGAAATGAAGTTTTAGGATTATACATTTATAACTTGCCAAAGCTGGAAAAGGCCTTACATTGGCCTATATTATTTTATGAGGGAGGAACTTAAGGCCCAGTGTGGTTACATGTTTGGCCTAGGTTTACATGAATCTGAAGAAAGAAGAAAGCAGACCTCCATTTCTAGCTTCTCTTTTAGCTTTCCTATTGCCTACTCACTCATTTCAGAACTCATTTGATTTTTCTCTAAATCCCAAAAGAAATCAAACCTACAATGAAATTTCTCCTTTCTTTACATAAATATACAAATGTTGTAAGTTTTCTTTAAAATCTATATATACCACTGATTTTCTATTATTTGTTCATCTCAAAAATCCAGAGAATGCACTAAGAAACTATATCAAGAAGCCTGTGCATTTATACAATTAATGCCCAATGAATCCACTTTTGTAGGTGAATGTAACACTGTAAAGAGATAGAGGAGTCCATCACATAGGTGATAAAACAGACACTCTTCGTTTCTCAGAAACAGATGGATAGAACTAAACAAAAATCTTTCAAGATCACCTAACATGTAAGTAATGGAGCTGGGTTTAAACTTAACATTTCTCTGTTAGAGTTCTTGTTCTTTGATTCACATCACATTAAAAGGCAAGAATTTGCCTTTTCTGCAAAATCACCTTCTATGATTCTTACTTAAGGAGGAATTTGACAGAATCGTATCAACGAAGGTCTCCTAAAAGAAGAAATGGAAAGAGGTGGTTTTTCCAAAACAGTATTACCGATTTCTGGAAACTACACATTTTAAATAATATTTTGTACTTTTGGAAACAGACAGAGAAGTCTAATGACTTAGGAGAATTAACAACAAGAATAGTAGTAGGACTAGCCTATAAGCCAGACATCTTACCTTCAGGGCCTGAATACTTTCCACCACATTCTGCTGCAAAGATATGGAAAGAGAGAAGGTCTCATTTATTTTGACATTAGTGATTTATTCCCTAAATAAGCTACTTCTTTCCTCATACAAGATAGTAGATCATAAAGGTGGACAGTTGTTACACAGCCAAGCTCTGGCAGCCACTGGTACAACTCAGGAACCATGGTTTCCTCCCACCTGCTCTCAGTTTCTTTGACCCAGACAAAATACAAAAGGAACAGTAGTGAAAGAAACCCTACACTGGGCAAGGGTCATGCCCTAGAAGTTTTCTGGTGGGCCATATAGGGGGAGCTGGAGGCTTGACTGCTTTGAGCTATTTTTTGGATGAATGGCCGAGGAAGAGAGGATCACTGTGCATCACTGCATCTCTTTTGAGCACAGATCTACGTACTTACTGCAAATTTAGCCTCTAAATGGTATCTGCACCTTGCAAATCTCAGGAATGAACTGTTTATTTTTGGGTAAATATGAGATTAAACATTTGTAAAGAGTTTTATGAAGTTTCACTATGCCTATCATCTCATTAAACTTGTGCAAGCCCCATTGAGTTACTATCCTAATCTTGCCTATGAAGAATCTGTGTGGACTTCAAATTTGTCCTTCTATTTTCAATATGTTTCATACCAATCTGATTTCTGTCTTAATGACCTTTAATTATTTACTCAAAAGTGGCAGAAATCTGAAGAAAGCATTCAGGGGCCCTAAGTCTTAATATTCCATATGCTCATGCTGAGAATGGCTCTTGCTTTATAGGTATACTTTCTTCTATGAGGAAGACAGATTACAGTGGAAACATGTGCTCCTCTTCTTACTGCAGATAAGAGGAATCTGCATTTGGATGAATACTTCGTGAATACATTTGTGTTCTTGACTGGTAACTTGTGATCTATTATTTCTCCATTTGGTGTGGCAATTGCCCACCTGCAATGACCTCTTTGTGAAAGTCTTCGATTACCCTCCTTTATTCTTTTCAAAAAATTATTTCTACTTTATCCAATTCATTTCAGGGGCTCTCATTTTTAAACAGGATGAATTTTCTGTTTTAGACAAAGTATTCTGTGTACGGTAGAGAAAAATGATAGAAGCAGGAGACCGTGACTCTATTAATGTGCCCATTAAATGTAGCAGCCTTTCCATTCAGCTTTATAGCCTACACATGTGAAAACTGGAACCTCAGCCCACTCTGCTTCCTCTAGAGAACTTTGCTGTGCTTTGTTTCATTACTCTTTCTCATTTCTATGATTCTAACACTACTGGTTCACCATAATTCTTCCTAGATGTTTTTCCTATTGACAAACCAAAGTTGCTCCCAGCCCTCTGGCTTAGTGAATTCAGGGTTCCAAATTCACTCTGTAGGCTACCTGGATTTTTGCGTGTGTTTATTCTTCATCCTTACCCCCTTGTTTTCATAATTTAAGACTCCTTTGAAAAGAAAGAATCTTTGTAACACCTTACAATCCAGTATCCCCCAAATAGACAAGGAGAGCTTGGGTCATTTCTTTTCCCCCACTCTGGAATCATCAAGTTGTATGATTTGTACAGATTATGTTCCTTCTATGGATATTCTTTTAAAGAAATAGCAGACAAGATGTACTGTCACACAGGAAGAAAGATCAGAAATCCAAAATTGAAATGGGCTTGAGAGAGAATAAAATCAAATTCCTTGTATTTTACAGATAAATAAATTTTGATGTTAATCTTAAGATTTTAGATCATGGACTCCATTGAGAATCTGATAAATCTACAGACACATCAGAAGAAAATGTGTGTACACACTAAATTTTCAGGAATCTTATAGATGTACTAAAGCCCAATTCCCCTTGCATAGGCCAAGTTTGCCCAAGACTCAGTATAACTGGTGTTTAGATCATTAATTTTGGTAATTTGTATGGAACACAAATTAATTGTCTTGTGTTTATCTTTCATTCTTCTTTAGTCTTTTCAAGCATATTTCATTAACATGTTTACATAAGATATACACAGAAAAAAACTGGAAAGAAATGTACTGGAACATAAGCCAAATTTAACAAATAAATATTTTTGAGTTTCCATAGATTATTTTTGAGTTTTTATAAAAAGTTATATATTAGGTTAAATAAGATGTTATGTTTAAAGTTCATATATAACTATATTTGTCAACGAGGAAAAAAGTTTTGCTCAACAAAAATTCTAATATTTAGTGTGTAAACAATCTTCATTTATGTCACAGCAAAACCGAGAAATTTGTAAATCAAAATTCTTAACCAGATACATCTGAAAGTGAAAAATTATCAGGTTATTTTCCATGCTAAATAAAGTACAACCTAGAAAGAAAAAGCAGGCCCTCCTCACTTGAGTGATGAATGATCATAAATAAGAAATGTTATAAATGTACTGAATCATGAAATAAAGCTATTATAATTAATCATGAAAATACATCAAATCTGCTGAAGACAGATAAAGAAAAAAAACGGTCTCAGCAAAATTCCAAGCTCAATAAAGAGTTTAAAAAGAGGCTTCAAAAGTAAGTGTTTACAGGTGACTTCATGTTCTCCTATTTAAAAAAAAACAATCCTGTTATTTAATTCCACAGTAAAGATATATAATATTGCTTTGTCAGGAATGACAGACTTAGGTTAAGTACTTCAGGAAGTCTCTGCAGGACAAATAAATGAGTATATATCACCATGTCAGAAAACTACTGAATAAATCAGTGAATACGTTTTTCTTATTATGTTCAACATAAAGAGGCAGAAGATGCTGAGAACTCAGGCATTTGCAGCAATGGAGAATTTGTCTGAAGTAGCTCGTGAGACAGAGTCAAGATCTGGGTTCATTACTGGTAGGTCAGAGTCTGATTATGAAAACCCGTGTTCAGACCTGAGGTCTCCACAGAGGACTTGGTTGCCTGTATGTGTATGTGTGCGCAGAGTTGGTGGGTCGGGGGGTAGCATGTGTTTTCGTTATTGAGGCTTTTTATCATCAGAGAAAGCTTGTCATAATCCTTGATCTGAACGAGGAAAGGGTAGATTATCCAGGATTAAAAGCAAAACAATAATGTGAAAGAAGTTAAATTCAGGAAGCATATGTCATCAATTTGAGGTTGGGAGGTTAAGGAAGAAAAAGTTCTGTTCTCAGCTATAGCATCAATTCACTGAATGGCCTTTGGGGATTCCTAGAGTTGGAAGGTGGATTACACGTTGTACTTGTGATGCTTTCTATTGCGAGATAACCGCAACTCATATGAATTTATGAAATAAAGAAGTGGGAAGGGAGGTTAATGGCTTACAAAGTGTAAGTAAAGAAAAAACAAATCATGGAGGTGGGCCATCAGACACATCTGAAGCCAGAAGTTGGAGCAGTAGTAATGTGGCCCATTGTCTGTTATCATTACTCAGAGAAAACAACACTGGCCCATTCAAAAGAAAAAATAGAAATTTCATATTTTATTTTTTTAAAAAGCTAGTATCTCAAGCATGTCCCAGAATCAAGTAGGAACGATGGATGGGATGTGTGACCTTTTAAATCCTGCATAGTTCTAAGAGTCCATGACAGTGTGTAAGTTTTAGAATATCCAGAATGTTGGTTTATTTTACTCTATTAAGTTTGTTCCATTTCTTAGTAGTAATATTATTATTATGTCAAGAGAGCTGTTTCAGTTTCCTTAAGGTAAATTACTAAGAGGCAGTAGTAATCTGTTGGATAATTGCATAAGGTTTGGCATCATAGTGTTCTGGATTCACAATTATCAAGCATTAATCAGTTGTGTAAATTGACACAATTTATTTCACTTTCCTTAGCATCAGTTACAGAATTTACAAAAGGAGAATAATTATATTTCCTACATTATAGTTTTTGAAGATTAAATGAGCTCATGAATATCAAGTACTTACTACGTACCCACATATAGAAGGAGCTCAAAAACTATTACTGCTGTTACTATTATTGTTGGTTTTGCTGCTGCTGCTATTACTATTAGTACTACAATTTCTACTGTAGTAATAATATTGATATCTCTTTTCACACAGCTATTCATTTACCACTACAGAGGGTTGAATGCATAACAACAGGAAAATATTACATATTGCATGTTCTGACAACAGTGTTTCCAAGACTGATCACTGCAGTTTCCCTTGAATGATGGATACTACTACCTTCTGTCAGTGATTGCACCACAATCCTGTGTTTTTACAATAAAAGTTATTTGGCTCTATCCCTTTGTCAGGTCATTTTTTCTTTTTTTTTTTTTTTTTTTTTTTTTTTTTTTTGAGACGGAGTCTTGCTCTGTGCCCCAGGCTGGAGTGCAGTGGCGCGATCTCGGCTCACTGCAAGCTCCGCCCCCCCGGGTTCACGCCATTCTCCTGCCTCAGCCTCCTGAGTAGCTGGGACTACAGGCGCCCGCCACCTCGCCCGGCTAATTTTCTTGTATTTTTAGTAGAGACAGGGTTTCACCGTGTTAGCCAGGATGGTCTCGATCTCCTGACCTCGTGATCCGCCCGTCTCGGCCTCCCAAAGTGCTGGGATTACAGGCTTGAGCCACCGCGCCCGGCAGGTCATTTTTTCATGGTTAGAGGTAATTTAAGTCATGCAAAGAAAGCAGTATAACACAAAAAAATGCCTGTTTGTCTTTAAAATAACTGTACCAAATTTTAAATACCAATTCCCAGAGTGTCAATAGGAAAGATAAACACCATTTACCTAGTACTTTCAATTTTTCCATTTGATCTCAACTGTAATCCTGTGAGATAGCTATGATTAATACCACAACTACATAAATAAGACAGCTAAAGCTATATAAATGGCACTTTTTCCATTTGAATTCTAAGTGACTGGTAGAGCCAAATGTTGATTGTGAGTCTTTGGACCAAAAAAAAGCTGTTCTTTGCACTATATTCTGTATTGTGTAATCCATTAGTCTGGTCAGCCAATAATTTGCCATATTCATAATTTACCACATCTCACTCAATTTACGTTTGAAGGTTTGGTTAGAGCCTTCATTGGCTTAACAATTTCTCTCCCCTCTTGTAAGTATCTTAAGAACACAAATTAATGCCCTAGTTCCATCTAGCAAGGAGCTAGATATTGCTGAAGAGGAGAGAAGAGATGTTTCTGGTGGTGGAAAGCCAAGGAAGATTCTAGGTTTCAGGAAACTTGATTGAGAATGAGTTGGAAAAATAAGAGATCCAGAGGATTTTCCTTGGGTGAGCACATAGGTAGTCCTACAGCTCCTTTAAGGATCTAGAATGGAGGTCATAACATTTGTGTGATATAAACTGAAGTAGAGTAGAAAAGAGTAGCCGCTCTAGATTTTCAAAGTTCTATGGCTTATAATGTGCAAATCAAGCTCAAATGGAAAGTCATGCTTTCCATGCTTTCCATACATTCTGATTCTCTCTGTCTCTCTGTCTCTGTCTCTCTCTCTCTCCACCCCCCACCGTGTGTGTTAGGCTATAAGACTAGAATAAATATTGGGGCTTGGATTCCCCCTTCCCTTCCATGATAGTGGTTTATTGATCCTTACTGATCTTCAAATAGGATAAAATAGAGGTTAAGTTTGATAATGTGTAATATATACTTTCTCAAAATGATGAGTCTGTGGATTTTCTTTAGAATTAGGGGATGGCTTTCAAGTTTTTTTCCTAATAAATATTTCCCTCTAACTGGGTACACTCTGGGAAGATTTGATTCTTTCAGGATTTAGCATCTTTTCTAAGTGGTTTACTGAAGTGCCACTAATGTCCCAAAATATACAAAATGCATACATATCCTGCATCAAATCTCTTCTCTTACACACATTTTGTGCTTCTGTTAAGGATCGTGCATCTGTGTTCACCTTTGAAATCCAAATGGCGTGGCCTTCAAGAGCATGGTTATCCTTGCCAAGTGTTAGACACTCTTTGTTTTCTATTATAGCACCTATCCTAGAACTTTAAATAGACTTTTTTTTTTTTTTTTTTTTTTCCAAATTACCATGGAAGTGTTAGGAATTTCAGTTTTGGTATACACAATTTGTTTCTCCAGGTCACATCTGCTTGGCATTTAAAAATGAGGTAAACAAACAAAACAGAATTTCTCTGGCTTTTACTCCTACATATTGTTGCGGATGCTGCAGCAACCTCTGAACTCCCTAATATATGTAGGGAGTCTCCTTGTAAGGACAATGTTTTGAATGGACTGACTGGATTTGTCCCCACAGGGCAGGGAGGTGGAACATGGGCACTTTTGTTGCCATTTTCAGCTGATGATGTTATCTGTGTGAATACACATATTTCCACAAGCTACACGTGTGTGGGGAGTGGGGACTGCTGCTCTCTGGTTCGTAAGCAGAGAGGGCCCTCCCATTGTCTCTATCATCTGGCCCTGCATGCCTGATAAATTTCAGCTCTCTCCATTCAGACCATCAACTCCATGAACCTGCCGTGTGAACTACCTAATGTTCCTCCACTGTGTCAAAATCTCTGTGACTTCTGTGGGTCTCACTTCTAGCTCGAATTTTCCTCTGCTTCCATTTGCTCTCTCATTCTTAATAATTCTTGACTTATGTCCACAGTTATATCCTTCCAAATCCTTCCCAGGTTCTCCTAGACATGTTCTCTGTATTTTTCCCCCAAGGACTCTTGCCTGTACTATAAATGTCTGCTTAATTATTTCCACTGCTGGATGGTGAGCTCTTGAAGACAGGATATGGTGTTAAACATCGTTTTATTATCTGTGTTTTGCATAGTGCTTAAGATGCAGCAAGTACACAATGAATACTTGTTGCATCAATAAATTAATAAATTTCTCACTCAAGTTCATTGTAAGTTTTGATTGCACATAATGTTTTGGCCAAAAACCATAATTTTAGACTTTTAAATTAACTACAAATCCTATCAAAACTAAAAGCAGAAAGAACAGTAGGAGTTTACTGAAAGTAAAAATCAAAACAAAACCCAGTGGGAATTCAGAATGGGAATGTAGTTAGTTAATCCATGTCTGTAAATACAGTACTATAGCACATATGTGAGTGGGCCAATTATTTACTCACTGACTAGGAGAAATTCAGCAAAATTATCTGATGGAGCCATTCACCTAGTACACCCTAGGGACTATTCTATCCTGAGAAAAATGATCTGTGGCAAGTGCAATTTCTATGTGTTCAATTTTTTTTTTCTTAAGCGCATAGTTTCCCAGCCTCCTGGGCTTTCCAGCTGCTGGGGGAATTTCTGATGAACTGACAATGTAGCCAACATATCCATCTAATCTCTTTGGATATATACAAATAGAAGTTGTACTGGAGTCCACAGCTCCATATTCTCATGAATTGAAGAAGCTGTTGCAGAAATGGGTTTATAAATGTAAATACTAGAGCTGTCTTAGAATGTATCTGAAGCTTCTCTCAGCCCCATAACTTCGAGTGGCCTGAAAAAGTTTCTGTATTGACAGTACAAAGTGCTTCCCAATGTCAACTTCTTAATCACATTGCTCTCTCACTCAATGATAAAGCTGGAAATCTCTCAACAAACCTTTCTACTTTTGTATTAGCAATCACAAAATACAAGAGTTCCCTGAAAGCCGTGTTGGGCCAATCAATGCTGAGCAAATCACAACAGGAATCCTGTGGGCTCTTGATGGAAAGTAAAAACCTCATTAAAAACCAACCATTCCAAGATAAGAAGAAGAAGATAAGATTGGAATTTAAAGATAACATCTTTTCATGCAAAATTGATATTATTGTTTTGAAAAGAAACGTAATAGTAATAAGTATATTCATGTTTTAAAAAAAGACATGAAGAAAGCAAGGAAGCTTTTCAATTAATGTAAAATCTGATCAAAGCTAAACCATGTCATTAAAGTAAGAAAGAGGCTGCGGAATGCATGAGACCTCTGAGTAATGTGTGGCATTGGTCCATATCACGGCCTGGGAAGCTTCTTGGTTCAGTCTTAGCCACCCATCAGCCACAAATAACAATCTATAGCTTGTTGCATTGGCAGTGTAAGGATAAGAAACTAAGGCAATTAATTGAGGGAAGATGTAAGAAGAAAGTAATTTATTTTTTAAATGGGCAGAGAGATCCAATCTTAGTGACTAGAACAATAAATAATAGCAATAAATGGCTAGTAGTTTTTGAGATTTTACTATTTGCCGTCTCTGTGTTAAGCACTTTGTATGTGTTAGTTCATTTTAATTTTGAAGAAGCACTGTTTGCCTTTCTCAGTTGGTCATAAAGATCACCTCTGTCTTATGTAGCCCTGAGTGTGAGCTGAGGGAGAGGCCCTGGTGCAACTGATGGATGACACGAAGGTGAGCAAACTGGTTGTGCAACATAATTGGGTTCTATCCTGGATATGATATTTCCATCTCACAATAAATTGCTACTGGGTCTTCCTTTCCACCATCTCACAATGCTCCATTATTATGAAGACCTAGTAACATGCATTTTAGAGGAGTGTACAAATTCATGCTGTGGTTGGCACAGCCTCGCTCCAGGACTCTAGGAATCTCTATTGTGAGTCTCCATCTGAAGCGTGTAATAAATTCCATGTGACATCTAATCCATCCTAGAAACATTTAGTAACATAAGCTCAGGATGATCATGTGCTACAAATGACAGGGCTGCTTGAACTACAGCTTGAGCCTGCTTCACAGCTTTCTGTCCTCTGGGCTTCCCTCAAAGCCAGCAGCCTTGTGGGTCACTTGGTACATGAACTTTTGCAGTTTTCTTAGGAGTGATGTTTACTGCCTCTAAAACCTGGAGAGCCCTACAAGGTGTTTTGTTTCCTTCGTTGTTGAAAGAGATATGAGATGTAATAATGTGTTTTTTATTTTGGAGGGAAAGTCATAGCCAATCACAAATCATTGACCTAAATATTTCATTGATGGAATGCACCTCAAACTTTGTAGAGTTTATTCCTGTCCCTCTGGCACATGTATAATAATAAAGTCTCAGATATGTTGCTACTTTTGGCACATACAATGTAATAACACAATGTCGTCAAGACACTGTATCAGTAAAATGTTCTATGGAGGGTCACATGGTCTAGATCTCTTTAGACTGTATTATAACAGAAGGTGGGGGAAGTTACATAGCCCTTTGGAAAGGATATAAATTAATCTACTGTTATCTTTTACATGAATGAGAAAAGTTTATCTGTGTCCTTTCTGATAAAGACGGAAAAGGATGCATTCCCTGGAGTAATAGAGGCACACATGTATCCTGAGTGTACGTTAATCTGCTCTAGCAAAGATACTGCCTTACCACTGCAAATGGAATTGAGGTTACTATTTGGTTGAGTTTGTGATAGTCCACTAATTTTTTTCTGGAATATACCTAGATTTTACAGGGACCAGACTGGTGGAGTAAATGAAGATGAAAAACACCTCTGCTGAATCTTTTGAATCTTTTAGGATGGCTCTAATTTCTGCCACTCCACTCTCAATTTTGTTTGCACTTTCTATTTTGACTAGAGGGCAAAATTGCCTTAAGAGACTATCACAGGATTTTCTACTATAATTGTTCTTACCCCACTGTACAAGCAACAAATGTGGAGCTTGGGCTGAATTCAACAGTTCTTCATATGTTTAGATATTCCTACCTCCCTAGTGTCTGGATAACAGGGTAAATCACAGTATCCCTTTAGGGTAAATCTGAGAGTGTCATTTCTATATACATGCCACACTGTTGTGAAATCTTATTTCTGGAGGCCTAGCCTTTCCTTCATTCGAAGGGTTCAGGATCAGGAAACTGTCTTGGGTCTAGAAACTGGGCAAGGAATTATGACTTTTTATTGGGGAAGTTGCTCTCAGACTCCTAATTATTTGCCTTTGTTTTATTTGTATAGAATAGTAAATACCATTGTTGTCTGACAATCTTCCTTCCTTTAGAGACACAGAGCTCTGCTAACCATCCTCATGATCTCTACAGGTCAGACTCCTCTTACCACAACTCTAGTCTTACTGCTCATTATGATAATTCAGCCTGCCTTTTCTCTGGACCCTTGAATGCCACTACTTCATTCCTATTGTTTCAGAGGTCTATCATCACATCGCTATTAGTGAGGCCAGTTCCATACTGACATCTTCTGGTGATACTGGTGCCTCTCTTACCAGCCCATTCCGCCTCGCTTTGGTAACATAATGCCCGCCAAGACCTATTGAAGAATATAGCCATCTGGTGGTTTTTCTGGCCTTACTTATTATATAGACTGTAACATATATTCTCCTCTAAATCTTTTGATTCACTCTTCTACCATCGGCTGCTGCAATTCTAACCTTTCTACTTTACTTAGTGCAGACCATCCCTTTCAACAAATGAGCCTACCTCCCAGTGTGTTAGTCCCATCCTTTCTGGTCCTTTCCAGGGTGTTAAATAAGTTATCTTTTATGAGTGCTAGCAAATCATAAACTATCCCTCATCCAATTTTGTCTTCCAGTTCCCTCCCCTCCTCCAGCCAAAACTCTCAGAATCTAGTACTTCCATAAGTGCTTTTCTGGTTCACATTGGAAAGAAATGTTTAGGTTTGGAAGTTACAATGTACAGCACCCTTTATTCTTTAGGAGGTCTAGCATCTTCCTGGCCATATTGCACTGTGACTTAATCCTTATTATTGGACTAGTAGTAAGGAGAAAAAGTAGGATCAGATTCTGGAAGAAAGTGAGAAGGTGATATATTTTCTTGCAAGGGAGTGGTCACTGGATTATTGTCTAGCAGAAGTGGTAGGGTAGCAGGGTGACACTAGTCTTTACCTGTGAGAAATGAGCCATTTTTACTAGTCCAAAGGTTTCATTGTAATCAGAAAATTTTTTTAAACATCCATGATCATTCCTGCTGTTCTCATTCTGTATCTCCAGGTCCTGCCTTGTTCTAATCTGTGTCATTACCTGGTATAGAAAACCCAGCTAGTTTGAAATTTCAAACTTTTCTGAAGCTCTGCTACTTTTAAGATTAAGGACGGAACCTGGTATGCCAGTTTTTCTACTCTCTGGCTACAGGAAATTTTAGTCACTTTAAATGTTGTCAAAGAGGACTTCTGGCGTTGATATCTACCATTTAATTGTTTATTAACCATGCTCAGTCTTTCACTTTCTTTTTGCAGTCACCTACCGCTCCTGCCTGATGCTACTAACAATGTCAAAAGCAATATTTTTATCTATATTGTCATCAACTAACCTAACTTAAATATGTTTGCTGCCCTGTGCTCAGTCAATAGTTTCAATTTTGACTTGCAAACAAAATCATTATATCCTTAAATGTCTAGTAAAATATTCTATCCTCTCTGGGGAAAATCCAACATTAATCCAGGTGTCAACATGGAAGAGTGTGAAAATGTGACTTTTGATTGTTACTAAATAATTTCAGATAGTATATAGATTCATTTTTATTATCTATAGGATGGTTTGTTTCTTTCATATAAAATATCTTTCAGGACTGATCCTTAATGTCATCTTCAAATCTATCTTCTGGCCTCATTTCCACATACATTTCAGTATACATGATTGCTGCCTCATACTCCCTTATCTCTGGGTGATAGATGCCCTAAAATGCCTGACCTGTGGTCCTTTATTGTACATTTTTGTCTGAGAGCATGCCTGAGCCAAGGAATGCAAGTCTATCCAGTCCTAAGACCATGTCTAAATCCGTTCTGCATTCCACAAAGCAAAGCAAAATGTCTGGCCTCTAGTTAGTAGTTCTCTAGAGAGTTGATAAATATCTAGGATGCAAAGTGCATCATAAAAAAAGAGCCAGAGAGAAAGTTAGATGCTGCTAGGTGTGAAGTGGAAAATTGTATACAAAAAATTTGAAAGTTGTCAAAGTATTAGGGTGTGAAATTTTACATATATGTTTTTTCCGTTTTGTATTTATTTTAAGGAATATGTAATAATATTTGTTTAAACAAATTAATGTATAAAAATTAAGTAAACTTCCCAAACAAAGAAAAAATATATTAAACATCAGTATCTCTGTAGGGGATCCCTCCATTCCACACAGCAGTAAAGAAAAGGAGTTGCCCCAGGCTCAGTGATTGAGATCTGCCTTTATCACCAGCCCAAGCTAACTTCTCAGGAGGATATTTTCAGGTAGGATTCCCAGCAGGCTTACCTTGTTAGCAGTGTTCCTATGTTCCCGGGGCAAAAATGTATATAAATATTTTTGTGATGTTATCTTGATACTATTTTCATGCAATACTTTATATAACTTCCAGAGATTATAAGAATTAAGGCAATAGTTACAAGGTTCCTAAGCTCGTTGGACCTAAGGCTCTCAACTGTATAAAAGAAACTATTATTTACTACCTTGGACAAAAGCAAAATAATTTCCTCCCCACATAATATAAACTTGTTTCCTGACTGTGTGAGGCAGGAATGGAGGGATTCACTGTTATTTAAAACAAGAATCAACATGGTTGGTCTGTGCACAGGCATGAAACACTTCTGCTAAGATAAAGGCAGGAAAACAGCTCCAAAGGAAACACAATGACATGAGTGTAGCTTGGAATCTGCAAAATTGCACTTGAGATTCAACTCTGCCACCAACAAACTACACAGTAGTGGTCAAACTGCAAGTCTCTCTGACCCTTAGTTTCCCATCTTAAAAGCTGTCTGTTTCCCAGGGAAGAAGATGGAAGAATAACACTGGAAAAAAGAGACTGAACGGATTGGATGGTCAAAAGACATGAAATCCACTGAAATAGCCAGACAAAGTTAAATAACATTAAATGAAAATGTGCTACCTGCCAGAATTTTACCATAAATTTAAAAATCAACCAGTTTGATCATGTCAGTCACCTATATTTTCTCTGTTACAAGCCCATTGACCTATTTCTAATTGCAAAAGTAGAGACTGTCCTTCCGCAAAAAAAGATCTCAAAGCAGTAACTATTATTCAGAACAGTTAAGTGCTCACTTAATTTTGTGATAGTATTTGTGAAATACATTTTATTTCAGTTATTTTATGCTTATAAGAACAATGTGGAGCAAGAAAAATCATCAGCCACATATAGAGTTGAGTAAATAGAAACTTTTATAGGTTCTGTATTCGTCCCTTCTTGAACTACAAGGAAATAAGGGAGAAGAATTTGAATCAAGGCCCATCTCCCAAACCTGGGTTTTTAACTTCTCTAGTATACTATCCTGAAGACAGTGGAGATTTTTGCCTATTACTTGGCTGTGAGAAACTCTTCCTAAAATGAGAAATTTGATGTGGAAGGCAAAGCACAAGCTCTGAAGTCAGAAATGCCTGAGTTTGAATACCAGCTACACAATTTCATGGAGCCACAGAAAATTGATCAAAACTTATCTGAGTTCTGGTTTCTTCCACTGTACAATTAGATGGAAATACTGTCTTTGAAAGTTTGCATATGGTTTATAAACTAATATTTAGAAACTAATCTGTGGTTTAGAAAGTAACACAATGCCTGGCCCATATTCAGTATTTTGCAAATGGTAATAATGGTTTTGCTATTATTGCAAATAGAACTATTTTATTTAGTATAAGAATAAATGATAAAATTGTCACGGTTGTATCACACAGAGTTTTGTACATGACGCTCAGATGGATATATCAATCCATATTTTCATTCCCGCAGCATAATGCTATGAAAGTTCATGCAGAAGGGGAAGAATAGCTCAGACACTACTGCTGCTAAGAGCATTCATAGCCTACATGTATAGCACTTCCTACATGCCAGTCATTGTCCTAAAGGTTTTATAGACAGTTAAGCCACACCACCTCTATGAGGTAGGTGCTATCTTCACATCATCCATGTTGAGGATGAAAAATTGCTGCAAAGCAATGTTAAATAACTTACTTAAGGCCACATAGCCGGGAATGGATGGAGCCAGAACTCGAAGATAATTTGGTTCTAGACTCTGGGCTCTCAACCACAACTGGTTACTGCTGCAGAACTCCTAGGAACTGCAACAGAGATAATACAAGAAGGGAAGGGTAATGGTATAGGGGCACTTTTGCATGAAATTGATTATTTTTCTTGCAAGTAAAACAAAGCAAAGTAAAAAAAAAAAAAAAAGAGAGAGAGAGAGAAGAAACAATAGAGAGCCAATGTAGGATTTCTCTGTCTTCCATTTTTAAAGCTCTACATGCTTTGCTGGTGAGTGTGTGTGTGTGCGTGCACACGTGTGTGTGTGTGTGTGTGTGGTGGTAGTAGCAGTAGTAGTAAAAGAAAATACATAAACACATTTGGGCCTGGAAGATGTTTTCCTTAGTAAGAAATAATTAATTGTGCAACCATGTAACTAACATACATAGCACTCTTCAATAATCAAAGTTCTTGACCTATGTCTAATTCTCACACTATGCCTTTGAAAAAGGTGATCGTCGCACCAATTTTCAAATAAGGAAGCAAAATCTCCATTAGTTTTGGCCTATCAGTCAATCTGTTCTCTGACTCTAAGCTCCATACCTTTTATTTTATAGGTATAGTAGGTATGTCCTGCTACTATGTACCAGACTAGGCACTCAACGGATGGAGATAAATAAAACACAGCACAGCTTCAGCCTTGAGTGTCTCCTCACAAGCTAGTGGAAAAGAGAGACAAGAAGATGTACAACCATACAATACGTATAATTCTCTAATTTTTGAAAGAGAGCTAGAGGGGAAGAGTACTGAAATGAGGGTGAGAAGATAAATCATCAATAAAGTTCTAAATACAGTAATGACTATGGTTGTGTAGAGGTATCAGCCTTGCTGTTACCTAGCCATCTCCAACCCTCTGTGACTGACCAACGAATACTTTTTTAGTCATTTCTTTTTTTTTTTTTTTTTTTTGAGACGGAGTCTCGCTCTGTCGCCCAGGCTGGAGTGCAGTGGCGCAATCTCGGCTCACTGCGAGCTCCGACTCCCGGGTTCACGCCATTCTCCTGCCTCAGCCTCCCGAGTAGCCGGGACTACAGGCGCCCGCCACTGCGCCCGGCTAATTTTTTCTATTTTTAGTAGAGACGGGGTTTCACCATGGTCTCGATCTCCTGACCTTGTGATCCGCCCGCCTCAGCCTCCCAAAGTGCTGGGATTACAGGCGTGAGCCACCGCGCCCGGCCTTTTTTTAGTCATTTCTACAAAACAACTGACTTCATTCCCGGGCACCAGAATGCACAGATCATGTGTCTTTATTGATATATTTTTCTTGGCATGTAAGCCCTAAGTAAATGTTGTTTGTATAGACTCAGTTGTACTCCCATATACTCTCCAATTTCGAAAGGTGGTGCTGTGAGGCAAAAGAGAGTTTAGAACATGAAGAGATATTTTATTTCCTCTTTTAATGCCTCATATTCACAGCATTACCATCACAATGTACCCTTCAAACTGCTGCAGCAGCCTGTTGAGTTAAGGAATGACAAAAACAAGTTTCCCTGTATTCTTCATTAAAAAACAATTCAACAACACATTTTCAGAATTAGGCAATGAATCATTTGTTTCTAACGTTCACAGAGGGTAGTAGGCTCTATTTCTAACATATGTAGCGCTATCTTGACGAATCTTAGCCAACTACTCAATTCCCATTGCTGCTACCCTTGATGTAGTAACTGCACAGCAGAATTTTTCCCCAGGGAGTGCATTTAATAAAACATATATCATCAGTTCTAAGGAAACATCATAGTGAGACTCAGTAACTACTAAAAAATGTGCAACAAGTCTGGTCCTGCCCCAGTTGTGCAAATGAGAGAGACAGAGATGGGCAACCTGGGCAATGACAGCCATACAGAATCGAAATATTTAACACTTAACTGTGGGCGGGCACAGTTTTTCATCTATAACAAATCTTCAGAACACAAACACACATACATGAACACACACACACACACACACACACACACTTCCCAGGAGTTACCAGTGGTTGAAATTTGATTGTAATTACCTTTTATGTCTTCCTCCAGTTCCTGATTACCCTCTGTGTAGATAACTTTGGCAATCAATAAGTGGTTAATAATAAATGATTAAGAGGAAGGAAGAGGATAAAGGCAAGATACTTAATCCTGAGACAGGATAATCAGTTTCCGTGTTTCTGTAAAATCAAGAATCACCTCTGCATGTAGTGATGCTACAGGGATCCCTGGAGTGTGGAAAATTCCAAAGAGCTTTGGAGTCCAATAAGCCTGGGTTAAAACCCTAGCTAAATTGCTTTGTATAGACTCTCAGTACTTCATCTAATTTGTCTGTAAAATGCATGGCAGAGCTGCTGAGAACTTTGACTGAGGCCATAAACATGATAGTTCTAGCTCAATATTTTTTACTACATCAGTGAAAGGAACGCAATAAACAGTTTTCTCTTCTGCTCTGCTACCTGTTAGTCATTCAACCAGTAGTGGGGATGGTTTTACATTGAAAAATCCACTCTTTCAACCAATGCACCAGAATGATAAACAGATGGCTAAGTGGTATCTCAGCTTCAGAATTTAGTTTTCAAAATGTACTTATGGTATGCTTTATCATGTGACAGATGCTCTTTTTAAAGACCCTCAACACTTTGACTGTCTAGAACATGGAGACATGTGTTGAGCTTCTTGAATCACAATGACAAAAGGCAAATGTGAACAACTAGTGAGAACTAAAGAGTTCAGACTCAATTTTGGATCGTTACCAGATGTCCAAGGAAAGCCAACTGCTTTTAGCACAGGTTACATCTGCTTAATTAGCAGTGAAAAGCATCTTTAGATGACCACAGAGGAATTAAATAGCTACAGATAAATGACCAAAATGAGCTCAACGATGCTATATCAAACAAAGGGGAACAGAACACAATCTAGTAACATGACTGCAAGTAGAATTGCAGGTTAATAACCTTGTATTTTACAATTTAATGGGGCACAAACAACACCAGACTGGAAGTAAATGTGCATATCCTGGCACTTCAATAAAAAAATAATTTTAATACTAATTGCAACTAAATTGCCTTTCTTTAATATGATCCTATAATTGCACAATACCTTGTTCAGTGTCTGTTTCCTAAATGGGCTACAAATAAAAGCAGTTGACTTAGCTAAAATGGCCGTAAATGTAACTTCATACATTTCTTCTGTTGGGCTAGTGACTACTGAGCATAGTAACTATATCTAATGGGATTGTTATTGTTTGTTTATACATACACAAGAGGAAAAATAGCATTACAGTGAATTGGATAAATCTGAACCCCTCTTGCACTAAAAGAAGCACCACTTTTTTTTCTGACTCATTCCTCTTTCTGGGATGATAACTGTTGCCAAGTATTAAAGAAACATTTTGGTTATCCAGTTTTGCCTTTTGTCTACCTTCTCCTTAGAATTAGGTAGACAACTCTCTGGTCAGAAATGCTACTGAACCTGTGAGCTTGGGTCTGACTTTGTGTAAACCATCCCGCAGGCTAATGCTTCCCCTTTGGGATCCTCATCTTCCTATGTGTATTTAGCTCTCTTTTAGTGCTATTCTCACCACATATATTCATTAGCCTGTTTATGTGGATTTCTGAGTCCAGGAGCAGGACCTTATTTGTATGGTGAATGCCCTAAAAATATTGACTGCCTGGAAAAAAAAAAAAAAAAGAAAATGAAAGAATGTCAAATTCAAACTGACTACTTATCACTAAAAGTTAATGTGCATGTATTTCCTTAACCAACAAATGGTAATTTAGCATCTGTCTTGTGGAAGAATCTCTATATAATTTCACCTGCTAAACTGAGCATCAGAAGCTATATCTGCCCAGATACTTTTTTAATCTAACTAGTATTAATACAAAGATATCATCTGCTTAAGAATTATATCTTAAATGTAAGATGTAATTTCTGGTTTCAAAAAATTAAACAATCACTTTGCAAAAAAAGGAACATAATATTAAATCTAACCAATACACAAAAATCTTAGTACTAGGTGCTGCACTGAATTAACTATTAAGATGTTACTCCTCACTAGAGTCCTAAGCAAAAATGTTCTATTATTATCCTATTTTACTGATGAGGAAATGGAGGCATAGATTAGAAAACATTATCACTTGTTTCTCTGCAGGCAAGTGATGAACCAAGTGTAAACCTCAACCAAACGGTTCCAGAGCTGATGTGTATCACAACCTCACCGTATGACTCTCAAAAAATAAAAGTTATGAATTTAAAGGAGGGAAGTCATTGATAGTTAAGAATTAGAGAGACCAGAGAAAGTTTCAAAGCAGAGATGAACTAAGCCATTACACACAGGCAAGATTTATAAGGGCAGAAGGGAGCAGATGAAGGGGCTCTATCAGAGTGAGAAAAATAAGCACAGATGTGCAAATGAACATGAGGTGGCAGGAGGAAAAGGCACAGGTAAGCTGTAGTGAGTGATAAGGCTGGACAGAAAACTGTTGAAGACTTTGATGCCAACTCAAAAATCTTCAGAGGTTTTTGCCACCTAAGCACCACAGACAGGCAGTGTTGTTTACCAATGTTTCCATACCTTAGCTCCACAGGATAATGCCTGCTTCTTCAAGAAAGCAACATTTGCAGAGGAATAAAGGACTCAGATCACGCCCTGTGCTACCTGCCTGACCATGGAGAATCCTGTAAGGGTCAAAAAAGGCCTATAGGAATGTGCTAATCTGAAAAAAGGCACTCTCTCCAGATAAGCACACGCCTTATTAAGCAGATGGTGTCTGTACTAGTTGGATAAAGAAAGTGTCAGGGCTGATATAGCTACTGATACTCAGCTTGGCTAGTGGAACAAAGGCTGGATTTCAGTGTCCACTCAACCCCTCGCCAGGCTTTTGCATACTGCCAAGTTTGACCAACGTTGTATGCCACAGACTCGATCACAATACAAACTTTTTGTATTTGTTTAATTACAAAGACTGTTTATATATGCATATATTCAAAGTACTCTTTTATTCTGTTCAAGAAACCGAGAAACTATCGATGTTTAGTAGAACAATAATCAGTTATAAAATAATCCTTAAGTATGTGGAAATACAATCTGAGAAACTTTTTTTTTTTTTTTTTGGAAGACAGAGTTTTGCTCTTGTTGATCAGGCTGGAGTACAATTGCACAATCTCAGCTCACTGCAACCTCCACTTCCCAGGTTCAAGTGATTCTCCTGCCTTAGCCTCCTGAGTAGCTGAGATTACAGGCACCCACCACTATGCCCAGCTAATTTTTGTATTTTTAGTCAAGACAGGGTTTTGTCATGTTGGCCAGGCTGGTCTCAAATTCCTGTCCTCACGTGATCCACACACCTCGGCCTGCCAAAGTGCTGGGATTACAGGCATGAGCCACCATGCCTGGCCCTGAGAAACTTTTAGAATCAACTTTATAAAGTTATACACAAAGATATTCACCATGATATAATTTATATTAAAATAATATTGGAAACAATAAGGTAATTGCATTCATGTAGTGAATAATACAGCAGCCATTAAAATAGTTACATTTTGTGTTTGTAATTCCATAGGGGAAATGCTTATATAATATTAACATTATGAAAAGGATTAAATTATATGTAGAACTTGCCAGCGAACCATGTTTATTTCAGGTAAATCTTTTAAATACCAACAATAAAGTTGGTTTTATGGTGAAATAATTTTTAAAATCTTCGTAGACTTTTAAATTTCTGGAATCTTCTACACTGACATGTTATATGTATTATTTTTAAAAATCTCAAAGAAATTCACTTCAATATACACATGCTTTCTGGCATTTGCACTAGCATCTAAGCTGGACAAAGGAAAGAGACAGCACATGAGTTTTACTTTGAAAGGGCTCACAATTTAGTGAAAGACAATAAATAGAAACATAGTTAAGGCAGAAGAAAATGTGAAGAACAAGTGTGTTTGACTGTGCTAGAAAATAAGTAAATATATAAATATTTAACCTTGGCAATTGCAGAGGGAGAAATAATATTTTTAGGAGATTTGACAGATAAAAGGAGATTGACAAAGGAAAACATAGTTATCACCCTGTTGGAAAATAAGAGAAAAATGCCAGCTTATGCCATGCCACTGTAAATACAAATAAGAATAATTTCCAGGTTAAAATTCAACAGTTACTACTCCAGTAAGATTAAATAAGCTGGAGGAAGATAGATTGGAGGAAAAATAGAGATATCATTTGAATGTTCTTTACTCAAGAAATTTTGGAGTGGTTATAATAAATTTATGATTTTATTATTTATCAAAAAGTCTCACCTTGAGAATTCTGTTACAGTTGATTGGTGAGTTAAAGTTTTAGAAATACTTTATCATCTCCTGCTGCCTACTATTATTTCCTAAATTAGGATTTTGTTTATATTCTAGTTGTCAAAGTAATTATGTTATTATGGGAAAAATCTCTTTTCTTTATTTGGTCTTAAGGAAGTCTAATGAGCATGGTCAGTGAACCAAGCACATAATGACTCCTTGTTTGAGGTTCATTTGTGTTCCCAAAATGATATGTTGAAGTCCTAACCCCCAGTACCTCAGAATGCAACCTTACTTGGAAATAGGGTCTTTGCAGATGTCCTCAAGTTAAGTTGAGAACATTAGCTGGGCTCTAATCTAATACGACCAGTGGTCTTATAGGAAAGGGAAAGTCAGACAGACACATACGAAAGAGAATGCAGAGACACAAGGCAAACAGCCTGTGCAAATGCAGGCAAAGGTTTAACTGATATATTCACCAACCAAGGATGCCCAGGATTGCAAGCTATTGGCAGAAACCAGGAGAGAGGCAAGAAACATGTTCTTCCTCAACACCCTCAGAATGATTCAGCCCTACCTACACATTGATTTCAGACCTTCAGCCTCCAGGATTGGGAGAAAATACACGCATGCTGTATTAAGCTAACCAGTTTGTGACATTTTACTAAGGCAGCGTTAGTGATAGAGGCAGAAGACAGACAAATGCCTAGGCAGATAGGGGTGGGTCCCCAGTGAAACCCGAACTTCAAGTTGGAAACTGTCTCAGGTAAATCCTTGGACTGCATTGAGAACCTGCTTTCCCATTTGGTGTGCTTTCCTCTAATTGATCTCCATCCTTTACCTACTTTAAATATACCTACCCTTTCCTAATTGGTTTTCTACACTGTCGTCACCACATGTGAGTAGTATCTTCACTTTGACCGTTTTTGCATACTCACAAACCAATCAGCACACATTCCCTATCCTGAGCTCATAAAATCCCCAGGCTCAGTCATATTAGGGAACTTTCCTGTCTTCAGGTAGGAGAACCACCCCCCTGCATCCCCTCTTTTTGCTGAGAGCTTTCCTTTTGCTTAATAAATGCTACTCCACTCATTCACTCCTTGATATCCACATACCTAATTCTTCTTGGTCATGAGACAAGAACCTGGACTGAGCTGAGCTAAGGAGCAAAAATCCTGCATCATTTTTGTGTAGTATGGAGATTGGAGGAAGGGTCAGTAAAATGTGGACACAAAAATCCTCTTTCACTTTTGTTTTTGAGCCTTCTTGTCCTCAAACTTTTTTCTGAAAACAGATGGAGCACTGCGTCTATGCTAGCCAATTAAGAATGAATGGCACAGCTGTAGACACTGCCACCCACCCACTATCACTCTCAGGGGTTCGGAATGTTGGCCTCATTCCAATCCAGAGGGGTGTGTGTGTGTGTGTGTGTGTGTGTGTGACAGAGTCTCCCCAGCTAGAGTGCAATGGTGTGATCCCAGCTCACTGAAGCCTCTGCCTCCAGGGTTCAAGTGATTCCCCTGCCTTAGCCTCCCAAGCAACTGTGATTACAAGCACATGCCACCATACCCAGTTTTATAGTTTTAGTAGAGACAGGTTTCACCATGTTGGCCAGGCTGGTCTTGAACTCCTGACCTCAGGTGATCCACCCACCTCAGCCTCCCAAAGTGCTGGGATTAAAGGCGTGAGCAACTGTGCCTGGCCCCAATCCAGTGTTTTTTTGAATGTCATTTTCCCTCTTCCTTTCAGGGCTGTTATGGCACCTACCTTCTTTTATGATATTGGGGATGTTACTGCAAACTGCCGAGATATTACTAGGTAGAATGAGCCTTTGGCCCAGCCATCAGATATGCAATTCAGAACAATGCGATTTCTGTCTGTTTTTAAAGGCATCCCCACCCCCTAACTTAATGGCCTCAGGCAGCACGAGATGGATGGGTGAGTGGTAGCTCCCTGCTGCCACCCCATCCCCTCCCTGCTGGGGCTCATGGCCATTTCTGCCTCATGCACACACTGCATACAACAGCCATGTGGGGCTGGAATGAGCTGCAGCTGCCATCTGGACCACAAGGTGGTTTTGGGGGCTAACGACCCAGTGCAGCTGGCTGGCCAGTTTTTCCTGTTTGCTGTCCCTTCCTGCCTCATGCCCATGGAGTCTTTCCTCCTATGGCTGAACCAGGAAGAAGGTACAAACAATTATGGGTTTTCTACCCTGTTGGAGGGACCCATTTGAAAAACATTGGAGGCTTTTGTTCCTTCGGGCATCTTCCTCACCTTGCACTAAAGATGTTTATTTTTTTCCCCTTTTCTCTACCATGTCAGGAGTTAACACATAGCCCTGTGAATACAGGGAGCTTTTCTATATGAGAGGTTTTTTTTTTTTTCCTTTTGAAAGGCATTTTGCAAAGCCAGGACCCCAATTCACAGTACTGCCTTTTCTCTCCCTTGTTTCAGGAGGGCCACCTGGGACTTAATGAGTCCATGAACCCTTCTGAGGCACATTTTTGTCCCAAACTCAATTCCAAGATTTAGACTGAAGCCCTAGCAAGAAAACTGGATCCAGAGGCAGAAGACAATGGAAGTCAAAAGGCACAGTGCAGGTGAGCATGACTGATACCTGCCAATCAGCCCCCTCATCCCATTTCATGGACAGAGAACATGCTAGCATCCATGGCATAGGTAAGGTCTAGGGAACTCAAAGATTACTGACAGCAGGGACAATAGGCAGCACATGGGTAAATGTGGATAATTCCCACCCCATGCCCCTCTGTTAACATGGGTGAAAGCCACAATGGCACCCACAGGTGGAACCCTGCCCAGGTCGCTGGGACTCAGGGATGTAAGGACAGAAGAAAGAAATGGGGACACTTCTTCTTTCTCTCCCTCACATACCCAGTTATTGGCTGGGAAGAAAAAGAAACTAGGGACGTCTTGTTCTTTTCCCCTCTTTCTGGATGGGTAACCAATCATCTTCAGTCTGTATTTCACTCAAATGCCTCCTGAATCACTGTGATTCCTTTGTGGGGAGGAGGGGGAAGCCTTATTTCTCCTTTGTCCTCATCTGTCCTCTCTTCGCAGATGGATAATTGTATCCTGTACCACGGGACACTACCCTTGGATGCATCCCCCAAACTGAGAAAAGTTAATTTCCCCAAATCTTAAACTGCTTGGCTTAAAATTGAACTCAGGAGAAGGGAATCCAGAAGCGTGACATGCTGGCAAAAAAGTAAAAGTTCTTACCAGTCAGACATCTGGCCTCCCTCTCCCTGAACACATCTGTTGAATGAATGATAAAATCACTGTTTATATCCTATGTAAAGTCATGATTAATGGGAAACATTTCTGAGGCTAGTCTTGAGCTGTAGCCAATCTGGTGCACCCTGTGGGTCTTTCTGTACGGTTATGTCACAAAGAGGGGTATCTTAGGATGGAATGGAGGCCTAGTACCCCATAAGACCACTGTTCAAGCCAGCTTGGCAAACTGGTCAGTAACAAACTTTGCTGCAGGTCTCCATCTTGTTTTATGTCCTTGGAAGCTTGATCATGGCAGTACTTTCTTTTGATCTCCATTTTTTTTACAATGGTGGCCCAGGTTCAATCCCGGCTTAGGGAATGACTGCTTTCTGGTTAATATCTGTGCGACTTTTGCCATTCGCTGATTCCCTTCCTATCCATGAACAACTTCTAGCTTCCTTTTTAAAATATTCCTTTCTCTGAACTACTTTTACAAATTCTAGATTTTGTAAAAACTACTTATCACCTTTTAAAAATATCTTGTATACTCATAGTTAACTCATAACTTTAGTCGAGACTTGTTGGTTTCACCTGTGACATTACTTTTGGTAAAGTTCAAAAGCCAGAAACATTGGCCAGTTGACATAACTAAAGTCAGGTAACAAGCGGTTTAAAAGGATTTTCTTAAAAAGTGATCAGCTTAATTAAAGTGAATATCCAAGCTATTGGTATATTTAAAAGATCTTTATGTTTTTCTCTTCCTGGATCTTGTTTTTGTAGAAAACATTTTTTCTCTGTCTACTGAATTACTTTTCTCCATTTTGTCTTGCCACTCTTAATGCATGCATGAGAGGCCCTAAGACAACTTCTGATAGACTGGGAGACTCCTGGAGAAAAACAGAAGCTACACAAAACCAATTTTGGGGAAAACAAAAACTTCTGTTTTCCTCATGGAACTCGAGGAACTAAAAACAGATAGATCTCTCTCAAAATCTGTTTTTGTCTTCCAGCTATATCTGCTTATTCGGCTCTATTAAACCACATGCTTTCCTAGCCCTATTTCTTGAAGGGCTTCACCCTGTAGCCAATAATCCAATTAGGAGATTGACAGATGAAAAATCTTACAACTATTAGATCTTCTTCTGTCTTTCTGTGTATTTATACATGTGTGGTGTGTGTGTGTGGCATTTATAAAAAAGAACTCTAGTTAATTGGTCTAGAGAAAAATAAGCACTTAGATCAACTATTTTTGAAGGAAAAATAAAAGCTGTAATGCCTTTTAGTTCATGTGACTTTAATGTTTGAGAAATACAAACATTTTTAAAGATAATTGGTAAAATACAGATGTCTTCAAAATGTAAATATGTGTTCTAAATTAGGGGGGTCAGATACTTGGCTTGCTAAATGTTTTAAGGATATAAACTGTTTCTTTGGCTTTTGAGAACTGTTCAACTTGCCTGATTTAAAATTTGATAAGGCCTGGTGACATATGGAATTAACTACATTCTTAAATATGCTGGAAAGAGACAGACTTTATCTGTGCCTAATACATAATTAAAATAACTTACCAGGTTTTACACTAAAGTTAAAAATTGCTAAGAGTTGCCATTATAACATGTAATTGAGACTGCTGAAAATAAATTTACATGCAAGGTGTGTAAAAGTAAAATGTGCTTTTAGTAAAAGATTATAATAAGGCATGGGAATGTAAATTTTTACCTAGTTTAGAAGGTTAAAGGATTGTTTTGAATTAGGTAAGATAAAGCTGAAACTTGAAATAAATGATGGAAGGTTTTGTAAAAATTAGTCTTACAAAATAAATTGTGTGTGTGAACATATTGACTAACTTCAGAAACGCATTATATGGTTTTGCCATAAAATGAACATCAGAATAAAAGCACAACAAGGTTTTATGAGGGTACGGATCTACTCTTTAACAAAAAATTGTAAAGGGTTATAAAAAGTTTATGAGAATCTCACCTCATGGACAAACTGGTTAAGATTGGATAGAATTATCTATAAAGTTTAATTTTAAAAAATTGGATTGACATTAGTAGTAGACTAATGAAAGGTGAAATTTGGCTTTCTCTCCATTGATTTTCATGCAGTAATAAAAGATAAGGAAAGATTTTTGTTTGCTTTGCAAATAAACTACCAAAAAAAAAGAGAAGAAAACAAGAGATAGACTGGTTGGAAAGCTAAGTCTTCCGTCTTAATGAGTAAAGGTTTTTGCCTTGTCTAAACATTTTCAAGTCATTATTTTGGTTGAAATCTGGAATTTTAGTTCATAATATCAAGTGCTTTATTTAACAGGCCTCCAAAAATCAAACTTCAGCTTCAAAAATTGTCTTTCCTGACCCCTAACTTTTGGATGCTGCAGAGGGCCCCTGGAGCATGTAAGAGTGAGGTAAACAGAATTATTTCACTTGTTTAGTCATGTGGGATTGCCAAAATAACAATAATATATATTAACCTGACCCTCTTCAGGTTATATTTTAGTGAA
This sequence comes from Papio anubis, assembly GCF_008728515.1. Lineage (NCBI taxonomy): Eukaryota > Metazoa > Chordata > Mammalia > Primates > Cercopithecidae > Papio > Papio anubis. The sequence continues at coordinate 25,117,223 of NC_044986.1, read as the reverse complement.
TAATGTTAATATATGTTCCAAAATTGTATGGGAGTTCTAAAATTATAGTGTTCGAGTATGTGCTATCGATCATAAATAAGGTTACTAGTTTCAGTTAATGTAAACCACAGAAATAACCAAATTTCTTTGTCAATCATGTTTTTTATTGTAACTACCCTGGACATTTTGTCATTCGCAGACAATTATCATCTTGTTTGATCCTTTTCAAAAGGTATAGGACTTTTACAGGTGCTCTCAAATGCAGGTTTCTGATAACTTTGGAGATTGTGACTTTGGAAAAACGTACTGGACTCATTAAGAGCTGATATGTTCATCAATATCAAGCAGAACAAGAGTTAACAGAATGGACTGAACTAACAGAAAACTGAAGTAATCTTTTTAAATTGTTCATTTAAAATGTTGCTAATTCTTGTTTTGTTCTTCAGAGTCAAGGAAACTTATTTCGAGTTTTTTACAGTGTTTAATAATCGAGTAAGGTATACTCCTGTGAATAAAATTTGGAGCATATTTGTTTCTTTCTGTCTGGCTTCTCCAGAATTTGGAAACTGTCTGTGATTATTCCTAACTTATAGCAATATAGTTTTTTGCATCAGTGCAATAAGAATCCATTTTCTTTTGCAACAGGAGACAATTGGATAAACTGTTTTATCAAGGCTTTGACTAGAAGGATATGTTTCCCTTTAAGTAATCAAGCTTGACTTAGAGAGTTAATAAAGCCCCCTTAGGAAAACTGGCCTCATACCTTGTCTACACGGTCCCCATACAGGGTTCCTAACCTGTGGTGAGTAAAAGAATGTCACTTTCTGACAAGTTCAGGAGCCCCATGTTCTTGGGACCTGAAGAAGAGAGAAATTAACCCGACTCATAGGTATTCGAGGGTGCAAACTCATGGCTGGGCTTAGCTTTAAATGGTCTCTCTGAGATTCCTTGTGGAACAGAGTTCCACCAAAGCCAATGTAAAAGTCTATATGAAAAATATATTCTTGCTGCAATTTTTGCAAATAATCAGGCCAAGTGTAAGACTAAAGTTTATTTTGCAGACAATTTATCCTATCATTATTTGTTTTTGTGAAAAAAAATGAGGACTGGAGAAAGAAAGATTATGTTTCAAAACTTATCATACACTTGTCATTAAATTCTAATCTCATCAGTTGTTTTTAAGTTTTAACCTACATTTTAGGCTAACCCTGCTTATTCCTGTGAACCAACAGTGATCTCCAACTGCAGCTGTGAAGAAACAAAAGGGATGGGCCATCAAACTCCAAATGGTCATGCAACTGGAACCTTGGATGATGGCTCCCTTTTACTGGGGACCCTGAGATAGGCCTGCCTATCTGACAGCTGTTTTCCCAAAACAGTGCCCTCTTGTCAGCAGGAAGCAGTTAAGATCAGTCTTCATCCCTATTCCAACAGCAGTTAGATGTACCTCTTCAGCAGGGAAAATGATAGAGACAGGAGGCAGACAAATGCCTAGGCAGATAGGGGCAGGTCCCCAGTGAGACCAAACTTTCAAGCTGGAAGCAGTCCAGGATAAATCCTCAGATCAAATTGAGAACCCACCTTCCTGTTTGGCATGCTGTCCTCTGATTGATCCCCATACTTCACCTGTTTTACATATATCTACCATTTCCTAATTGGTTTTCTACACTGTCATGCCCACGTTTGAATGGTGTCTTTGCTTTGACCATTTTTGCATACTCACAAACCAATCACCACACACTCCCTATTCTGAGCCCATCAAAAATCCCAGCCTCACCATATTGGGGAACTTTCCTGTCTTCAGGCAGAAGAACCACCCCACTGCATTCCCTCTGTTTGCTGAGAGCTTTCCTTTCACTTAATAAATTCTACTCCGCTCATTCTTTGATGCCTGTGTGCCTAATTCTTCCTGGTCTAGCGGAGTTAAGGAGCAAAAATTCTGCATCACTAGTATCTGATACACTCCTCAAGGAGGCCGAAAATAATTTATTTAAATAGCTCTCCACATGGAAGTCATCAGGAGCATCCAGGAGAACTCTGCCTACGGTATTCCTCAGAAGGTTCTCTACCAAGGCTTAGATGGCATCGAGGGCCTTGGAGCGTTCATAAGAGCCTTATCCCAGGTTGCTTGGCTAAATGCCACTTGAGATAACCTGCTGCTTCCCCTCAGAACTGTCAGAGATTTTTTCAAAGACCCAAAAGGAGGTAAGTAGACTTCCCCTCCTTTTTAATGGACAATGATACACATTAATTTTATCAGAGGATGGGAAAATGTGGGTTTCAGCAGTGAGCCACAGGCCCTGTGGGCTGCAGAGTTTCCCCTTTGTGGAGGTTTTACAGAGTCTGTTTTCTTAGTTTGTTGTACTTACAATGTCAGTGTCCAGCTGCTCTGACTAATTGAGGCATCCGGCTTCAGATGGCCCAGGATCATTTGTGCTTAGGTGTACATCTTATTTTGTCAGCGTGATTCACTTCCACTCCCAGCCCTGGCCATAGGAAATTAGCTAGCTCCCAAATGAAAGATGAAATCAATAGCTATGTCAGATTCCAATGTTTTAGTTAACAAGATATTTTATTAAATTATGGTGGTATATGATGGAGATGTTCTCAGTTCTTATCAATTATGAATGACCTCCTTTTTGAAGAAAACAAGATATGCCTCCTGGAGCCAGAGATCAGCCAGCCAGGTTGCTGTGTCTGCAGCTACTGGCATCCTGAGTTAGCAGACAAGCAGACTTGGCTTTCATGATCCATGCTCTAATCTAATTCAATTAACAATCCAGTGCTCTCAGCCTGACTAACTGAGGAAGGTAGATCTCGGCAGAGTGGATTTTGGCCTTCACAAAGGCCTACAGAAATCTCCACTTCATCCCAGCATTCTGGGAGAAAGTATGGCATGGATTCTACAGGGCTAGCTAAAGCATGGGGACTAACTGGGTATTCTGGATGAACAAAGATTTTAACCACGTTAGATCAACATTATTATTCCTAATGATAGCAGTGATGGTATGCTAATAGCTGAAATTCTGGAGGTCTTTTTGCCCAAGGCCATGGGATAAGTATATGTCTCACTTAGTTTTATGATGATTATGAATTGGAAAGTATCACCATCTCTGTGATTTTTGAACTTAGGGTTGAAGATACTGAGTCTCAGAATGGAAAAGTGATTTCCCAAAGACCAAATGGCTATTTATTGTCAGTGCTAGAATTTAAGGCCAGATCTGTCCGATTCAAAAGCTCACAGTCTCACCCATTGTAATCTAGTCCTCTAACACTTATTCTAACACCACAGGTTAATGGGGCTCTGAGGAACCTGTGCCAGAGGACCTGAGTTTCTTTTTGTAACAGTTATTACAGCCAAAAATGACAGCTATCTTTTTTGTGATATTTGGTGTCTATGATCTCATTGAAAGCTTCTGTTGGAATTCAGATTGTTACGTGTAAACAGGGAGATGGAGCAGGGTAAGAAATGTCTGACTGGATCACCAACAGATAAAGCACACATATGGGAAGAGTAAATCCAGATTTCATGGTATGTCATAAGGCACCAGAGCAAAGCAGTAGGTTTCATTTGTTATTTTGTTTTGTAGATTTTGTTTTTAAAGATCCTCTAGAAAAGTCAAGATTTATCATAGTGGACTAAGGGAGAATATTTTGTTTGTTTGTTTTTAGTATCAGTCACTCTTAGTGACCAGATATAGTATTAAACCACCATTATAAATGAATAAGATCTGTTCAATCCTCTATGGGATAGTATAGAATGAACCTTATCAATCCCGTTTGCAACTGAAGAAATTGAGGCGAGAATGCTAAGCAATCTGCCTAAGGTCAAGCAACTGTTTTTAATCAGCAGAGCTACCCATGGTTCTTGTGTCTGCAGTTCCAGATGCTTCTTCCTTGTATGTCAGCAGCAAAGAAAGAGACCCCAAGGATAAGATTCTGGGGAAAGGCCTCTTCCTACACACAGAATATATGGGACAGACCAGAGTTGAACATTCAAACTGGGGCCCCAAATCATTCTTATTTGCTCTATTTTGTATATGGAACAGTTTGAACTGAGTATTATTCAGCTCACTTTCTTGGGAAGGAGTGTGGAGTAATCAGAAAGAATAACGGGTACTCCATTGTTTTGCTGGCCAATAATGATAGAGAGCTCTGGTAGAGCCTGCTTTTAATAAAGGCAATGCAATAGGTGAGGCGTTTTGTATTTATAAATGTCAGATGCCAGGCTTTCTCACTATCCAGTGTTCTTTAGCGGTGAAGCAGGGTGGGGTAAGTGGAATGTTGAGATGTCAGTGCACAGCGATCTTTTTGCTTATGAGAGTGCCGTAAGTGATGCAAGTTACCAGAAAATCCAGTGGCTATATGATCACATATTATGCTTCTAACAGTGGCAGTTGTTTCATAATAAACACGTTATAAAGACAATGGTTCCCGTCATTGCCAGTTGATCAGAAAAATAACTCCAATTATTTTTTGTTTCAAATTTTTGAAAGGTCAATCTTAAGTTAAGCAGAAGGAAACCATATAGAATTTGAGAGCTGGATTCATATTTCAACTAGTCTAATGTTATGCAAAACTCATATATGTGGTTTCTGCATATAAGAAGCTTACAATCTAAAAGAGGAAAGGAGTCTTAGATATTTGTAACAACTGGAGAAACAGGGAGATATTTGGCTAGAAAATGCAATCAGAATTGGACGATAAAAGCCTTCCCTAGTCACTAACAAGTGTATTATGGTACATAAATATATAGGCTTCACAGTCAGATTCAAGTTAGTTTGCATTCCATTTTGACCACTTTTTAGCTGTGCTTTCCTATGTGTATTTATTAATTCTGAAAATTAATTTTATCTGTAAAATAAAGATTATTAACTAACTCATAGGACTTTTGTGAGGATGACATTGGACAATGCAGATAATTTTTAGGTTGGATGATTTATGTCCAAGTTTAATTCTGTCAATATTGCAACTTAAATACATATATAATAAAGTGAAATTAATATAGATTTTTCTTAGTAATTATTTAAAAACTCATAGTATAGTCAGAAGGGGGGGAAGTACGTTAAAGATATTATGTTAAAGAAAAAATCAATTCAATTCAGAATGTTGTTAATAGGACCAATTATATCTCGATGGGCATTATGAGAAATGGTTTGCACTTACTCTTACAACTCATTTGTTAACGCGATGCCTGACAATATATCATCCTAACTACTGAATCAGAAGCAGACTGACAGGAAATATAATCCATCCTTGTCTTTCAAATGATCAGCTAACAAACAAACAACAGTTGATGCATCTATATTGCAGAGTACATAATTCAAAATTGCATCTAAAAAGCCTTTCCTAATTTCACGTACATAGAGAGTACAGTCTGCTGATAAATGTATGTGTTTCAACCTGTTAAATACTCCTCTGCTGAATTTTTCTCACTGATTTCTCTGAGAACACAGTTCATCTTCAGGCTTGTCATGTGCTCTTTCCCCAGGTCCTGATGGACATTAAATCTGTCAGGGAAAGGCATATTAAATTTGACTCAGTGCTTACACAGTGGCAGCCTGAAGTTCTGAGTCACAGTGGCACTGAAGGTGACATATTATCCCTCCTGTGCCATTTTATACTGGAAGCCCTCATAGCTGTTTGGTCCCCACCATTCCAATTAGAAATGAGTGGGATGACATTAGCAGTTTCTGTTTCTCTTTGAGGCGCCCATCTTCTAAAACAGCCAAGTGACAGGAACCTTGGGGGTACCTTGCCAACTGTTCAGGTACACTGTGCTCTTCTTCCACCTTACTTTTCTGTTGGGGTGAGAATAAAGGAACCCAGAATTATGTGACTGCACATCTCCAGGGCAAGGGGACACTCATTCTGACAGCTACAAAGCATGCTTTTAGAAATTACTAAGAGTTGGTTTAAAAACTGTCATCCAAGAAACAAGGCAGAGATGTTTGTTCCCAGAGTTGGCAGCTCCTATCTGGCAATCCTGAAGAGCTCTAACGTGGTCAGGTCCAGCATAGCTTCCTCTGACACCCTCTGTTGTGCAATTAAGGTCATGCGAACTCATTGAATGACAGTATTTTAGCAAACTGGGCTGTATAAACAAGGGATTGTTTTCCATCCCTCTAGTAAACAGTATTGACACATCAACTCCGATAAAAATAAAAGAGATTGTGGTTTTTGTGAAATAAATTTGACTGAAAGTTCCTAGCACAGTACTTTGTACTAAATAAAAGGATTCCCCTCTGTCTTCATATAGGGCACTCTGTGTCCCTCCTTTCTGAGATTCTGAAGACTCTTTGAGTGACTGACAGAGACTTCCTTCCTCAGCAGAAGTCAAGGTTCAGGAAATACCTTTCTACTTAATAGTCAGGTAAATGACCACCTTAAATAGGAAGGAAACATTATTGCTTTGTGAATGCTGAGGGAATCACAGTTAACTTTCTATCAATCTTATGTGGACTTACATCTTAGTATCAGTCAATTGTCCCCTATAACAAGATGTTCTATCTTAGAGCAGGATGGATAGGCTGAGATAGTCGTTTTGCTCCCTTTACCAGCTCTCTCATGTAGGACAAGCTAATTAGCCTCTGAGCTGCAGTGTCTTTGTGTGTTTTTAAAATTTTCAATTAAAAAATGTTTTATGTAGAGATGAGATTTCCCTGTTTCTCAGGTTGGTCTTGAACTCCTAGGCTCAAGCAAGCCTCTCCTTCCTCAGCCTTCCAAGTGCTGGGATTTCAGGTGTGAGTCACCATCCCCAGCTGTGTTTCTGTGTTTTATTTTTTATATTTTTCGTGTGAAATAGGGATCAACATCCTCGGTAAGGTAAGGTGAGGATTAAGTACTGGTATAAGTAAAGGCATAATAAATGATAATAATTTGACTGAAAATATTGTGATAGTTAATTTTATATGTTGACTTGACTGGGCTATGGCATGGCCAAGTATGTGGTTAAACATTTCTAGTGTGTCCGTGAGGGTATTGCTGGAAGAGATTAACATTTAAACCTGTAGACTACATAAAGCAGATCACCCTCCCTCCTGTGGGTAGGCTTCATTCAATCCTGTGAAGAGTTAACTAGAATAAAAGCCTGAGTAAGGAAGAATTCTCCTTCTGCCTGATTCTCTTCAAGTGGGAATATTGCTTTCTCCTGATTTCAGACAAACTCTGACTGCAATTTACACCATCAGTTCTCCTGCTTCTCAAGCCTTGGACTAGTCTTGGAATACACCACTGACTCTTCTGAATCTATACTTCGCAGCCTCCAAAATCGCCTGAGCCAATTTAAATGTATCTCGTCCTATTGATTCCTCTGTGAGGAATCTTTGTGTTAGGAAAGAGATTCGTCTTTGGAGAACTCTGCCTAACACAAATATTATGACTTAAAATACATTTATTTAAGGTAAACATTTTATTCTCTCTCTCTCCACGCAGCCTTACTATTAAATCAAAACACCACTAAAAATGTGTAAAAATATGTTATCATGAGTTATCAATTGGTCATTATAAATATTATAATGGATTTACTTTGCCAAATGAAAGGACCCCATGGTGGCCATTGATGAGGGGGCAGAGGAAGGAGTAACACACAATACTTTGGAATGTCCTGTGACAAACTTTTGCTTGTGTAAAATAAAAATAAAAAATTGTGCCAAATTTTGCAGAATTTTCCAAGTCTCAAAATATCTCTATTCATTAAGGGGAATATCTCTATTCATTAAGAAATCTATACAGTGACTGATATTTTATTTTAAATTTGTATGAAAATAAAAAAATATCTGAAGCCTATCATATGCAAATAAGAAAAGAAAATGCAACATTATTAGCTGAATAGAAAAAGGTCACAAAACTGGAGGCTCTAGTTATCATTATTGAAAGAAAAGATAAGATAAAGAAAAGCAAAATAAAAAATTATCCAGTTCTCTGTCTTTGAGTTTCTCTAAGAATATTTGAGTTTGAAGAGGTTTCTCTAAAAGTACATTAAATATAAAAATCCCACTAATTATATTATTTCCCCAGATTTGAGTTTCAAGAGATTTTAGTTGAATGGGAATGGGAATAGTGGCTGGAAGTGAGGCTTAGAATCAATTGCCTGGTTTTGAGTAGCAAATTTAGGACTGTCTGTGTGACTCTAGGCAAAGCTTTTTTATCCTTGAAGCTTCAGCTTTCTCATCCTTGAAGCTTCAGCTTTCTCATCTGTGAAATGTGAAAAATAATAGCACTAACCTTGTAGGATTGTATAAGAAGTAAATGACAGAGTGCAAGTATATTTATATAGCCAAATTTTGATGTATGGTAAGAACTGAAGAAATATTATCAATATTATTTCTAATCAATCAAACAAGAAGTAGACATTACAGGCATGACCATACAGCAGATATTGGTCACAAAACCAGCATACACACCAAGTAGATTCTATTATTGTTATTCTAGATAAATTAACCTGTGGTCAAGTATTGGGAAAAAGAGCTTGGATACTTGATGAAGAAAGATTAGGTGTGCTCAGAAGCATTGAGAAGCTATGAAAATAAAACCAAAGGCAATATAGCCAGAAACAAAGGCCTCCCAGGGAAGAAGCTTCCCAAATAGAAGCCCTTTCAATGAGCCAAAGAATATCCAAGGGAAAATTACTCTAGTAATAGAAGATACTAATTCTAGGGTTTCTGCACTAAAGAGTCTATCTAGGACTTTAGTTTGTACCCTCAGCAGGAGAGGCAAGGGCTTCATGGGTAAACACAGCCCTGGAACAGGCAACTGCATACTTTCATGAGCACTGATTTTGCTAATATGGTATAATAAAATCATATACATATGACAAATAGGAGTATGCACATTGTCCCTTAAGATTCAAATAAGTGTTTGAAAAAGCTCTTAGAACCCTCAAATTATGCAAAACACTGCAAAAATGCTAAATGCTTCTAACACCACTGATGATAATGTGTCTTCTTCCTTAAGTATTTTATGTTCTCTATTGAGAAAATATCATTATTTTCACTTATAAGGTTTATGGAGAAATAGTGACCTAAATTAACACCAAAGGAAAATAATTATTATTAAAAGCAAGGACATTTTTCCCTGTATATTTTTAAAGTAGCTAGTCTCCCAATATGGACCTATCGAGGAACTATGTTTTCCAGTATCAATGCAGTGTGTAATTCTCTTTACCTGGAATTTGGCCAGGCTTGTCACTTGCTTTTGACCAATAATATATTGCAGAAAAGGCATCTTGTAACTTCGAGCCTAAATCATAAGATATTTTTCAGCTTGCATCTTGGTTTTTCAAAATGTTTCTCTATATAGCTTATATATAGGAAGTACGAATACTCTGAAAATGCCATGCTCTGAGGAAGCTCAAGCTGGTCACATGGAGATGTTATATGAAGAAAGAGAGATGGCCAACTAGCCAACAATTGTTCTACCCCTTCCAAATGAGGTGTCAGACATGTGAGGGAAGACACTACCTTTGTCTTTCGTATCATCAGTGTTTTTAGCTAACTCCAACTTCAACATGTGACACCCTGCCTATGAACTGCCTTGCTGATCCCAACCAACCAACAGTTGGTAAATTACATAACATTTTCTTATCTTAGTTGTCCGTTCTCTAAAATAAAGATAATAGTAGTACTTACTCTTACACTTAGTAGAATAATTTATTATTAAAAATAAATACTACCATTAAAAAGGAAATAAAGAAGAAATACAGAAATAAAAGTGAAAAAAGAATATAAAACTACCCTGAAATCACTTCTTCACTTTTTTAGTACTAAGACAAGGCATGTTGCAATTAATCCTTCTTGGAGTTTAGGAGTTTACTAAAGGAGTCTTTTCTTGTTTTCTGAACTTCATTGAAAATATCATAAGCAAGAAAACTGTAAATTTGAAAAAAGCCAACAGCCTCCTTCTGGGAACCAATGCCACAGAGACCATCAGAGGAGTGACAAGTAACTTTTGTTAAGGTTTGTATGTGTGCATGTGTGTATGCTTGTGTATCTCTCTGTATGTATATGCATGCCTGTGTTCAAAGAAAATGAATTTTTCCAGAGATAGACATAAAGGGAATTCTAGAGCTCATCCTCTCCAGCAAATAGAATCTAAAGCAGAATGCTTTGTTGTGTGTTAGGAAATTAAAGGCATAATTATGGAGGGGAGCTGTAGGAAAGAGTGTGGTTACAGCAAAATAGAATAATAAAGGCTAAATGATTATCATTGGTCAGTGTGACTCCACATTTCCTTAGATCTATAAGGAGAAACAGTTCAGCCCCAGCCTCTGTCTACTGTTATCAACTCTCATTGGCATTAGACAATTAGTTTTAAAGGTAGCACTTCTCATTATTTGGGGTCTAGAGTAAAACATAATGAAATGACCACACTTTTTCATCAAGTCAGTGCTTCTCATAAACTTAAAACAACATGTTTTGTCTTATCATAGTGGGAGAACACAGCAGTCACATGCTGCAGAATATATAAGGTAGTTGTAAATTTTGTTAGGCGTAACAGGATACTTCCAAAATTAAAACAGGATACTGTTACAAATTTCTTTACAACCTGCTCCAAAAACTTAGACTGTTCCCTTAGCAGGATGGATGGATACATTAAGCGTAAGACGACCAGCTGAAGCAGGGAGTTAAGGTGGTTAGAGCTGCTCCTCACAGGAGTCTATAAAACAAAGAAGCAAGTATGTCTTTTCCATTGGTTAAACATCTTCTTGTGTAATACAATGAATAGAATATAAGTAAAATCAATATATATTAACACCAAGAAGCAGGACTATCTGGCAAAAATCTTCAAGCCATTTCTCTGTACAGAAAAGTTTTAAATTCACATGATAAAGGAAACTAAAGTGAAGCAAAATGTTATTTCCCACTAGAGAAGAGTCATAATTTCTAAACTGTCTAGGTCCCCAAAATACGGCAACTCCTAGTCTGATATGACTCCAGTCTACTATCAGAATAACTTAGGTGGAAGAAGAGGTAGAACCTCAGCCACAACAGAATAGGTAACTTCAGTCGTTACCTGAAGAAACCTTGAAGAAAACTTTTTCTGTCCCCAGATATCTCCCTTATTATCTTACCATGGGGTCTGCATTTTCTGCCTTGAGTTGCTGATTTGAGGAACAGGCCCTATTAAAATTCAATAGTATTGCTTGGAAAGGTTGATGTTTTGTGTTTTGGAATAAGTACTTGGAAAGGAGTCAAGAAACTGAGTACTAGTTCCAGGCCTGTCATGACAATCTAAGTATCACTTAACATTTTTGAGCCTCAGCGCTGTGTCCTCCTTAAAAGTTTGGTATGAAGATAAATGAGAGAAAATATTTGGAGAAAACATACAACACAACCCCCAAATTTTTAAAACAGTAAATATAAGATATGCATGTGTGTATATGGTAAATGGGTCATACTTCTATGACTTTAGCTTAACCTTTCTGAGACTCAATCCCTATATATTTAAAGTGGAGATAATAACTCAAACTACCTTTTAGGTTTATTGATGGAATTATGAGACAGCCTGTACAGTTTGGCATGTCATTTGGCTTACCAAAGTCACTTAATAAATGTCAGAGGAAAATGTTGTTGTTGTTGTTGTTTGTTTTGTTTTATTTTGAAGAGAAAAGTTTTCATGCAAATGGAGGTCTGTGGAAGGACAGTAATGGGCCATTTGTTGTGCAGGGAGGGCAGGAATGGGGTTTAGTGCTGGGGAGCCAGGGCAGCCTCCAAGGACATGATAAATACTCTAAAAGGAAATGGCAGAAAAAACAGGTTCTCTACTGTCATATTTGTAACTAAGCCATCCCTGCCAACCTCAGTTTACACAAAGGTTTAAGTCATGCTAAGCATTGTGTGCAAAATGAGATGTATCACAGTTCCATTGTGGTTAATAATGTGGGCTTTGGATGCTCTGCCAGGAACGTACTGAGTGACCATGGTGAGTTACTTAGAGCCTCTATGCGCCTATTTCTTTGTCTTCCAGAAAGAGAAAGGACTTTATTTGTGTGTGATGTGTGCCTCCCACAAGACCTGTTACCAGGAGTAAGCACTTAATAAATGGTAACTGCTATGATTACTATTTTTCCTGTCCTCACAGAGTTTACATTAGAGATGGAGGGACAAAGCTAACCTACACAAAATAAAGACCCAAGAGTAGAATAAATAATTAAAGTACGAAATTATTTATTGATTTTATACATAAATATTTACTGAGCAGCTACTGTAAATCAGGCAGTGTGCTGATAGCTGGGAGTAGTGTGATGAATTCACTATGCTATCTGTCACATAAAATTTACATTCAGGTGATGCTGATAACTCAAAGATTCTTCAGTCCCTGTCACAGATGAGCTTTATAGTTTCCTATAACCACACACACACACACACACATGCATCTATTTATCTATTATCTATTATCTACCTATCTAATCTATCATATATAATCTATCATCTATATATCAAAAAAGGGAGGATTGTTGCTGAAAGCAATATTTTTTCCCTAAAATAATCCATATCTCAAATTAGCAGAAAGATTTCTGCAAGTGATTATAAGCTCTAATTCATCCCTTTTCTAGTTAACGTAATTTATGAAACTTGTATATCACTGAAGACAAGCAGCTGAAGCAAGGACTAATGCTGCAGCACTCCCACTTCATACTCAGATTTAAAATATCAAGACCACGCTCTGGTATCCATGAGGCTTAATATGCCTCCATGGAAATGCAACAGCACAAGTGACTAGTATGGATTCCTACCTTTGTGATGGATGTCAAACCTGTGCCTATAACTTGGAGGCCTCCCTCCCCGACCAAGCACCTGCTATAGAAGATATTACCCTAACGGCTTGAGAGGAAGGAAAAACACATCACTCTTCCCCCTACTATTTTTTGTCTGCTTACACTGCTATCTCCCTTCCCTGATTTTTAAAATCTTGTTTAAGGATTGGATAAAAGGTGATATCTGCTTCACAATTTCTTCCAGCCCTACCCCTTGCATGATGGTGAGAAAACTAACAGGTAAATGCTTTTATTATTACTTGACTGAGACTAGAAACTCATAACAATGAAATGTGTAATTTTAAGGGTATAACCAAATAACTATTTCTCCAGAGAGTCAAAAGAGATGGAGGTTGGTATTTGATACTATCAGGAAATTTTTATTTATTTATTTTTATTTTATTTTTAACTTCTAAGTTCAGGGGTACACGTGTGGGTTTGTTACATAGGTCAACTTGTGTCATGGGGGTTAGTTGTGCAGATTATTTCATCATCCAGGTATTAAGCCTAGTACTCATTAGTTATTTTTCTTGGTCCTCTCTCTCCTCCCACCCTCCATTTTCTGATAGACTCCAATGTGTGTTGTTCCCCTCTATGTGTCCATGTATTCTTATCATTTAGCTCCCACTTATAAGTGAGAACATGCAGTATTTGGTTTTCCATTCCTCTGCTAGCTTGCTAAGGATAATTCACAATAGAAAAGACATGGAATCAACCTAAATGCCTGTCAATGGTAGGCAATATTTATTTATTTTAAGGATATTTGTGATATAATTAACAGATCTTTTGAAATAAAGCCACGATATATGTGCCATTCTTTTTTGAGATTGAAAGAAAAGTACTCTATTCTGCAAAGCCCTGAAAATAGTCCGCCAAAGTCAGCCTCAAAGCCTATTGTCATGACTATAACATTTTCATCATCATCATCCTCCTCTTCCTCCTCCTCCTCCTCATCATTATCTTTGTCTTCAACTAATTAAACCTCTTTGCTATAGAATCCAATCCATCTTGAATTCTGTTAATGGGGACTAGATCAGCTCTAGTATAGTGGACACTTCTCCTGAAGAAAGAAACAGGAACCTGTGGCCCAGGCTGAACTCTGGATTAATGTCTTCTCTAAGAGTGTTACAGAAACCCCTTCTAGCTCCTAGCCTTCTCAGAGCTTGGGGCAGCAGAAAGAGAAAGTCGGCACTAAAGGCTGTGTTTAGACAAGATGCCACCACTCTAAACAAGAGTTATACACAATAGACTGTTACCTTAAAAAGGTTACATTATCTAAAGAGACACTGCATTTTGGTAGATAAGAGGACCATCGTTGTCAGAATATATCTGATGAGAAAAACCCAAAGAAGTTTTGGAAAGGGGAGAAGAACGTCCATTCACTGGTCTTCTTATACCTGTAAGCTAGTGGCTTCAAAATGCTGTCTTTTATTTTCAAAGATGACTTCTCATTATGTATATTTTCCCATTTAGAGACAATTAAATTGAGATTCAGAGACACTAAGGACTTGTCCAAGGTCACAAAGCCAATAAGTGGCAGACAAATAAATCAAAGTCAGGTCTGACTCCTGTCCTAATGTTCTTTCCACCCTATCATGTGCCTCCAAAGACTTGCATACTGGCTCTAGCTCTGACTGAATAGCCACAGACACCTTCTTATTCAGGACACTGTTTTTCTCTAGAATCTATGTTCTGTGAATAAACGCATGCATTGGACTAGTGGAGCACCAAGATTGCTTCACGCGATGAGGTCTTCACCATTTGGCCCAGAGTTTCAGTGCTGTGAGTGCTCAATAGGAAGAAAGTTAAGCTCAGCCTACTCAGGGCCCCAAACTATCACCAATTATGAAAAATTAGAACTTCCCTCAGAACTTTTAACCCCATTAGAAATGCTGAGGAAATGTACATCAGCCTGCTATAAGCTGGGCTGGATCAAGTTTGGCTGGTGACACCAGACAACAGGATGTACTGAGGACACGGGGATTTTTCTGAAAACCTAAGGAGCCTATGAGATTGTCCAATCCTTCAGTCCTGATGTTTTAGATACCCTTCAGCCTGGGAATAGAAGAATTGCTCAGGAAGTATTTAGATATCTGTATTCATTTAAGGCAATTTAAGGCACTGTCCTTTGGTATAAACAAAAACCTCTAGGCTTAAAGAGTCATAACACCAACCATGAGCCATGTAGAATAGTCAGTCAACCTGGTTAGGTTGCAGTTTCCTCATCTGAGTGCCTGCTCTTCTCATTTCAATGTACGGGAGTCTAGTGATAAACATGAACGTCTCTCAACATGCAAGCTTTAGGTGAAAAATTACAAAGGAAAATATGACCAAATTGAAGACTAAATAAGAATGCTTAAATGGTGGCTTGCTTTGATAATTTATGCTTGCTCAGAGTAATATTCTCACTACATCTATATCTCTACACATGCCTATGTTTATGTGGATATCATCTACATCATATTTATCTGGAAAAAGAATGAGAAAGAGAGAAACCATGTTTTGGGGGAATTATTTTACATGCATTTATAATTCTTAGTTTGACCCTAAAACACAAATCAGAATCAACTGGAATGCTTATTTAAAAAGCTGATTCTCAACCAGACCTATTGAATTGGTGTCCTGAGTCAAAGGAATATGCACCTTAACTAATTTCCCATGTGATTGTTACATGGGTAAGAATTTATGATTCTGATTCTAGATGTCCCACGGAGCTCACTTTGGGAAATGGTACAGCACTACCTACTTCACATGCTGTCCTGAGAAAATTAGGGAACATCAACATTTGGTCTGGCAAAAATATCTCGTAAGTCTATATCTATAGAATCAGGAAAAGCCCAGCAGCTCAGAACATTCCCTTCAGTGTAGTCAGCAGTACCAGAGTTCTCAAGCCCTGAGACTTTCTATTGAGACAATACAAAATTTAGTGGTTAAGCAGCATGAACTCTGGAATTGGACAGTCTAAGACTGAATGCCAGGTTTAACAGTAATTTTCTGGGTGACCATGGAAGAGAGACTTACCTGCTTCATCTGTAAAATAGGTTAGTAAGCCAATCCACCTCTTGCTGTTTTTATGAATACATGAAATATATTAAGTTGCTTGATGTAGTGTCTGGCACAGAACTTGAGAAATGTTAGCCAGCTAGGAAAACCAGACTTTTATGTCATATATTTATTCCTGGTCACATCTGAAGAACATGCCAATGTAAATAAATATAGTTATCTTAGAAAAATAAACAAAATATATCCTTTGTTTATTTCTGCATTAAAAAAGATACTTAGTGGCTTAAGCAAAAAATGATTTCATAGTTATCGTAATGTTGTAGACACTTTTTTTTATTTTAATTTTTTGAGATGGAGTTTTGCTCTCATTGCCCAGGCTGGAATGCAATGGTGGGATCTCGGCTCACTGCAACCTTTGCCTCCTGGGTTCAAGTGATTCTCCTGCCTCGGCCTCCCGAGTAGCTGGGATTACAGGTGCATGCCACCATGCCAGGCTAATTTTTGTATTTTTAGTAGAGATAGGGTTTCGCCATGTTGGGCAGGCTGGTCTCAAACTCCTGACCACAGGTAATCTGCCCACCTTGGCCTCCCAAAGTGCTGGGATTACAGGCGTGAGCCACAGAGCCCAGTGAACTCTGTTTTTTACTTATTTTTAAACAAACAAACAAAAAAGCAATCAAAAAAACAACTTTTGTGGATGAAGTCAACTGATGGCTTACCTGGGACTGGAGAGTCCAAGAAGCCTGACTTTTATATCTAGCTATTGGGACTGGCTGTTAGCTGGGGCAGTTCAGCTGTCCTTCTTTTCTTCCACTAGATTAAATAAATAGGGCTTGTTTGCAGTAGGGTGATCTCAGGGGTTCAAAAGACAAGAGGAAACCTATAGACAGGGTTCCTTAAGGTCTAAGCTGCAGAATGCAAAAATCACTTTCACCACATTCTGTATTGATTAAAGAAATAACAAGACCAGCCCAGATTTGAGGGCATGATAAATGTACTTCAATTCCGGTGGGAGAAGTGACAATGTCCATTACAAAATGACACAGATATAGGCGACTGATGCTCCACTAAGGACATTAATATAAATATCTATAATAAGCATCAGTTAAATTGAAAATATAGCTGTAAATAGGTGAGGGAACCATAATCTCATAGTCTAATGTAGACCTAATCTAGGAAAAACTTTTTTTTTTCATAGAATGTATGCATGTGTCTCTGACTCCCTTTACTGCTAATAAACTAAACATATTTATGAGAGTGACCTGTTGCTTTCACTATCAAGATGATTCAGATTGTTCTGTATCAGAAGATTCACAATCAGGAGATGAGAAGTGGCTTCTCCTCCCTATCCCTTCCCCCTCCTCCTCCTCATCATCATCACTCTGTACCAGACCCAGGTGTAAGTGTTTTAATTTTTTAAATTTAACTTATTAATTATTTGTTATTGCCCTATTTTGCTGATAGGCAACTGAAACTTCAAGTACTGTTCATGTGTACAGAGGCAAACTGAAGAGGCAACTTCCTAATCTTTGATGCTGCTGCTTATTATCAGTGTTTCTCTCTCCTTATTTGGTGTCTTTTGCCAGAGCACAATGAATGGAAAACCTTTGACACTGCAAGCATGTACAGGTTGAGCTTTGGTTGGTGACTAGTGATGCTTTTTCTGCTCCCTTCCACCAGGAGAGCTGGACATTAGGGGTGGTCCATGATAATAGTCATCTCTAAGCCATTAAGCGTATCTCAGTTTGTTATTGTCAAAGCCCCACTAGGAACATGTTATGCTTTAGAAGAACAATGAATTTTGCCTGATAATAAAAAACAGGAGTTAGATATATTCTCCCAGAGACATAAAAGGATTAATGATATTAAGTGGGCCCCAAAATGCATAGATGCACATGCTCTTCAATTCTTCCTTTGGAGTTTTATGTTGAATTGTGAATTGGAGCCACACTACATGTACCATTCAGGTCTCTGTTTAACACAATCTTCTCATGAGAAACTTTATTTAATGGTTGAGTATATAATATACGTACATGGTTTAAATATGTGAAAATATGTATATACAAATCTTAAAACTATACGGAGAAGAGACTCAGTTTTTTCCTTGTTCACTTAGATTCTGCTCTCTTCTTCATAGATAACCAACCACTCTTATCTGTTTTGTAGGTGTCTTTTTTTGTTGTTTTTTACAAAAATATAAACAAATTGTTACTACCTCTTTTTCTAAACAAGATTTGCCTGCCATGTCTATTATTTCCTGTTTTTTCTTTAGATATATCTGTTACAGTTCCTTATGTCCATGGGTCCATGGAAAGCTTCCTCATTCATTTTACATTCTTGAAATTATAACAAAGAGATTAATTATGGATCATTTAACCAGCCCTTTGTTAATGGTAATGTGTTTTTTGTTGTTTTAATTTAATTATGTGACTATTACAAGCAGCGCTGTCATTGAATTCCTTGTGTGTATACAGACACACATATAATTTCACATAAGTGAAATTAAATCAATTTTTAAAATTATTTATTTATATTTTTCATTTATGTGGGAACATGGTAGGTTTATATATGAATGGGGTTCATGAGATGTTTTGATACAGGCATGCAATGTGAAATAAGCATGTCATGGAGAATGCGATATCAGTCCACTCAAGGATTTATCCTTCGAGTTACAAACAATCCAGTAAAGCTCTTTAAGTTATGTTAAAATGTACCATCAAGTTATTATTGACTATAGTCATCCTGTTGTGCTATCAAATAGTAGGCCTTATTGATTCTTTCTATTTTTTGTACCTATTAACCATCCCCACCTCCCCCCACCCCCACCACCACACCCAACTACCTTTAGCCCAGGCTATGGTAACCATCCTTCTACTCTCCATGTCCATGAGTTCAATTGTTTTCATTTTTGGATCCCACAAATAAGTGAGAACGCGTGATGTTTGTCTTTCTGTGCCTGGGTTATTTCACTTAACATAATGTTCTCCAGTTCCATTCATGTTGTTGCGTCTGACTGGATCTTGTTATTTCTTATGGCTGAATAGTACTCAATTGTGGATACGTACTACATTTTCTTTATCCATTCATCTGTTGATGGACACTTAGGTTGCTTCCAAATCCTAGCTATTGTAAGTAGTGCTGCAATAAACATGGGAGAGCAGTTACCTCTTAGATATACTGATTTCCTTTCTTTTGGGTATATACCCAGCAGTAGGATTGCTGGATCTTATGGTAGCTCTATTTTTAATTTGTTGAGGAACTTCCAAACTGTTCCCTATAGTGGTTGTAATAATTTACATTCCCACCAACAGTGTCCAAGAGTTTCCTTTCCTCCACATCCTCACTAGCGTTTGTTATTGCCTGTCTTTTGGATATAAGCCATTTTAACTTGGGTCAGATTATATCTCATTGTTGTTTGGATTTGCATTTCTCTGATGGCCAGTGATGTTGAACACTGTTTCATATGCCTGTTTGCCATTTGTATGCCTTCTTTCAAGAAATGTCTATTAAATCTTTTGCCATATTTTGATTGGATTATTCAATTTTTTCCTATAGAGTTGTTGGAGCTCCTTATATGTTCTGATTTTTAATCCCTTGTCAGATGGGTAGTTTGCAAATATTTTCTCCCATTCTGTAGGTTGTCTCTTTACCTTGTTGATTGTATTCTTTGCTGTGCAGAAGCTTTTTAACTTGATGTAATCCTATTTGTCTATTTTTACTTTGCTTCCCCGTGCTTGTCAGGTATTGCTCAATAAATCTTTGTTCAGACAAATGTCCTGGAGATTTTCTGCAATGTTTTCTTGAAGTAGTTTCATAGTTTGAGGTCTTAGATTTAAGTCCTTAATCCATTTTGATTTGATTTTTGTATATGGTGAGAAATAAGGGTCCAGTTTCATTCTTCTGCATATGGATATACAGTTTCTCAGAACCGCTTATTGAAGAGACTGTCTTTTCCCCAGTGTATGCTCTTGGCACCTTGTGAGAAATGATTTTGGTATAAGTGTGTAGATTTATTTCTGGGTTCTCTATTCTGTTTCATTGGTCTATATGTCTGTTTTTATGCCAGTGCCATGCTTTTTGATTACTATAGCTATGTAGTATAATTTGAAGTCAAGTAATATGATTCTTTCGGTTTTGTTCTTTTTGGTTAGAATACCTCGGGCTGTTCTCGGGCTTTTTTGGTTCCATAAAAATTTTAGAATTTTCCTTATTTCTGTGAAGAATGTCATTGGTATTTTGATATGGATTGCATTGAATCTTTACATTTTTGGGGTAGCATGAACATTTTAACAATATTGATTCTTCTAATTCATGAACATGGAATATTTTTCCATTTTTTGGTGCCACATTCAATTTCTTTCATCAGTATTGTGTATTTTTCATTATAGAGATCTTTCACTTCTTTGGTTAATTTCCAGCTATTTAATTTTATGTGCTTATTGTAATTGAGATTAGTTTATTTCTTTTTCACATTGTTCTCTGTTGGCATATAGAAATGCTACTGCTTTTTGTATGTTGATTTTGTATCCTGCAATTGTACTGAATTTGTTTATCAGTTCTAATAGTTTTGTAGTGGAGTCTTTAGGTTTTCTCAAATATAAAATAATACCATATGCAAACAAAAATAATTTGGCTTCTTCCTTTCCAATTTTGATGCCCTTTATAGCTTTCTCTTATCTGGCAGTTCTAGCTACGACTTCCAGTATTATGTTAAATAACAGTAGTGACAATGGGCATCCTTGTTGTGTTCCAGATCTTATAGGAAAGGCCTTCAGCTTTTTCTGGTTCAGTGTGACACTGTGGGTCTGTCGTATATGACTTTATTTTGAGCTATGTTCCTTCTATCTCCAGTTTTTTAAGAGTTTTTATCATGAAGAGATTATCATACCTTTTCAGCATCAATTGAAATACTATGGTTTTTATCTTTCATTCTATTTATATGACTTATTACACTGATTGATTTGTGTATATTGAACCATCTTGGTATCCCAGGGATAAATCCCCTTTTATCATAATGTTATCTTTCTAATATATTGTTGAGCTTGGTTTTCTATTTTGTTGAGAATTTATGCATCAATATTCATCAGAGATATGGGCCTGCAGTTTTCTTTTTTTGATTTTTTTTTTAATATCAGGGTAATACATTGTTTTTTGGTATCAGAGTAATACAAACCTCATAGAATGAGTTTGAAAGTATTCCCTCCTCCTCTATTTTTTGGGGGTAGATTGAGTAGAATTGGTATTAGTCCTTCTTTAAATGTTTGGTAGAATTCAGCAGTGAAATATCAAGTTCTTGGTTTTCTTATTTTTTACTGGGAGAGTTTATTACAACTGTGGTCTCAGTACTTGTTATTAGTCTGTTTAGGTTTTGAATTTCTTTCTGGTTCAATCTTGGTAACTGATACTTTTATATACATTTGCCCATTTCTTCTAAATTTTCCAATTTTTTGGCATATAGTTGCTCATTGTAGCCACTAATGATCATTTGAATTTCTGCAGTAATGGTTGTAATATCTTTTCATTTCTGATTTTATGTATTTAGATCTTCTCTCTTTTTTTCTTAGTCTGGCTAAAGGTTTGTTAATTTTGTTTAATTTTTTTAAAAAACACAGCTTTTTATTTCATTGATGCTGTGTATTGATTTCTTAATTTCAGTTTCAGGTATTTCTGCTCTGATCTTTATTATTTCTCTTCTTCTAATTGGGGGTTTGTTTTGCTCTTGCTTTTCGAGTTCTTTAGGATGCATTAGATTGTTTATTTGAAATTATTCCTCTTTTTTGATGTAGGCATTCATAGTTATAAATTTCCTCTTAGTAATGGTTTTACTGTATTCCATAGGTTTTAGTAGGTCGTGTTTCCATTATGATTTGTTTCAAGAAGTTTTTCAGTTATTTCCTTAATTTCTTCATTGACCCACTGGTCATTCGGGAGCATACTGTCTAATTTTCATGTATGTGTATAGTTTCCAAAATTCCTCTTGTTATTTTATTTTTTTTTTTTTTGAGATGGAGTCTGGCTCTGTCGCCCAGGCTGGAGTGCAGTGGCCGGATCTCAGCTCACTGCAAGCTCCGCCTCCCGGGTTCCCGCCATTCTCCTGCCTCAGCCTCCCGAGTAGCTGGGACTACAGGTGCCCGCCACCTCGCTCCGCTATTTTTTGTATTTTTAGTAGAGACGGGGTTTCACTGTGTTAGCCAGGATGGTCTCGATCTCCTGACCTCGTGATCCGCCCGTCTCGGCCTCCCAAAGTGCTGGGATTACAGGCTTGAGCCACCGCGCCCGGCCTCCTCTTGTTATTGATTTATACTTTTATTCCATTGTGGTCAGAGATGTTTCATATGATTTCAATGTTTTAAAAATGCCTTAAGACATGTTTGGGGACCTAATAAATGGTCTGTCCTTGAGAATAATACATGTGCTGAGGAAAGGAATGTGTATTCTGCAGCTCTTGGATCTGTATGCTCTGTAAATCTATTAGATCCATTTGGTCTACAGTGCAATTTAAGTCTGGTATCTTTTTGTTGATTTCCTGTCTGGACTATCAGCACGATGCTGAAAGTGGGATGTCGAAGTCTCCAGCTATTATTGTATTGGGACCGATCTCTCTCTTTTTCTGTAATAATATTTCCTTTATATATCTGGGTGTTCCAATGTTGGATGCAAAAATATTTAAATTTGTTGTATTTTATTGCTGAATTGACCCCTTTATCATTATATAGTGACCTTATTTGTCTCTTCTTGTAGGTCTTGTCTTGAAATCTATTTTGTCTGATATAGGTACAGCAACTCCTGCTCATCTCTGGTTTGCCTTGGCATGGGATATCTTCTTTTATCCATCTCTTTATGTTCAGTTTATATGTGTCTTTATAGGTAAAATGTGTATCTTGTAGGCAACAGGTCAATGGATCTTTTTTTTTTTTTTATCAATTCAGTCAGTTCATGCATTTTGATTGGAGAGTTTACTTCATTTTTATTCAGTTTTTATTATTGATAAGTAAGGACTTATTCCTGCCATTTTATTTGTTTTCTGGTTGCTTTGTGGTCTTAGCTTCCTTCTTTCTTTCCTTCCTGTGTCTTCTGGTGAAGGTCATTTTCTCTGGTGATATGACTTAGTTTCTTGTTTTCTATTTTTTGTGTATCTATTGTTTTTTGATTTTAGGTTTACCATGAGGCTTGCAATTACAATCTTATAACCTATTATTTTAACCTGATGACAAGTTAACACTATTTGTATAAACAGACATACAAACAAGCAGAAAGAAAACTAGTAAAAACCCTATGCCTTAACTTTGTCCCCTGGCTTTTTAACTTTTTGTTGTTTCTATTTATATCTTATTGTACTGACTATGTCCTTAGAAGTTGTAGTTATTTTTGATTGGCTTATGTTTAGTCTTTCTACTTAGAATAAGAGTACCTTACATGCCACAGTTACAGTGGTGTGATCTGTGTTTTTCTGTGTACTTATTAGTACCAGTGAGTTTTGTGCCTTCAGGTGATTATTGTTCATTAATATTGTTTTCTTTCTGGTTGAAACACTACCTTTAGCATTTCTTGTAGGACATATCTGGTATTGATGAAACCCCTCAGCTTTTGCTTGTCTGGTTTGAAGGATATATTCACTGGATATACCATTCTAAGGTAAAAGTTTTCTTTTTGTTGTTTGTTTGTTTTTTCTTCAGCACTTTATATATGTCATGCCACTCTCTCCTGGCCTAGAGTGTTTTCACTGAAAAGCCTGCTGCCAGATGTACTGGAGCTCCATTTTATTAATATGTTATTTGTTTATATTCTCTTACTGCCTTTAGGATTCATTCTTTATTCTTGACCTTTGGGAGTTTGATTATTAAATGCCTTGAGGTAGTCTTCTTTGGCTTAAATCTGCTTGGTGTTCTATAACCTTCTTGTACTTGGATATTGATGTCTTTCTCTAGATTTGGGAAGTTCTCTGTTTTTACCTCTTTGAGTAAACTTTCTACCCCTTTTTCTCTACCTACTGTTTAAGGCCAATAGCTCTTAGATTTGCCTGTTTGAGGATATTTTCCAGGTCCTGTAGGTGTGCTTCGTCTTTCTTTATTGTTTTTGTCTCCTCTGACTGTGTATTTTCAAATAGTCTGTCTTCAAGCTCACTAATTGTTTCTTCTGCTTGATCCACTCTGCTCTTAAAGGACGTTGATGCATTTGTCAGCATGCCGATTGCATTTTTCATCTCCAGAATTTCTGCTTGATTCCTTTTAATTATTTCAATCTCTTTACCATTATGTAATGCCCTTCTTTGCCTATTTTGATCTTTATTGGTTTAAAGTCTATTTTATCAGAGACTAGGATGACTAGGATTGCAACTCCTGTTTTTTGTTTTTGTTTTTGTTTTTTTGCTTTCCATTTGCTTGGCAAATCTTCCTCCATCCCTTTATTTTGAGCCAATGTGTGTCTTTGCACATGAGATGGGTCTCCTGAATACAGCACACTGATGAGTCTTGACTCTTTATTCAATTTGCCAGTCTGTGTCTTTTAATTGGGGCATTTAGCCTGTTTACATTTAAGGCTAATATTGTTATGTGTGAATTTGATCCTGTCATTATGATGCTACCTGGTTATTTGCCCGCTAGTTGATGCAGTTTCTTCATAGTGGTAATGATCTTTACAGTTTGGTATGTTTTTGCAGTGGCTGGTACTGGTTATTCCTTTCCATGTTTAGTGCTTCCTTCAGGAGCTCTTGTAAGGTAGGCTTGGTGGTGACAGAATCTCTCAGCATTTGCTTGTCTCTAAAGGATTTTATTTCTCCTTCACTTATGAAACATAGTTTGGCTGGATATGAAATTCTGGGTTGAACATTATTTTCCTTAAAAATGTCAAATATTGGCCCCCACTCTCTTCTGGCTTGTAGGGTTTCTGCTGAGAGATCTGCTGTTAGTCTGATGGACTTCCCTTTGTGGGTAACCCAATCTTTCTCTCTGACTGCCCTTAACATTTTTTCCTTCATTTCAACCTTGGTGAATCTGATTATTATGTGTCTTGGGATTGCTCTTCTTGAGGAATATCTTTGTGGTGTTCTCGTATTTCCTGAATTTGAATGTTGGCCTGCCTTGCTAGGTTGGGGAAGTTCTCCTGGATGATATGTGAAGAGTGTTTTCCAACTTGGTTCCATTCTCCCCAGCACTTTCAGGTATACCAATCAAATGTAGATTTGGTCTTTCCACATAGTCCCATATTTCTTGGAGGCTTTGCTCATTTCTTTTCACTCTATTTTCTCTAATTTTGTCTTCTTGCTTTATTTCATTGAGTTGATCTTCAATCTCTGATATCCTTTGCTCTGCTTAATCGATTTGGCTATTGATACTTGTGTATGCTTCACAAAGTTCTCATGCTTTGTTGAATTTACCTGATAGAATCTGAATCCAATCTTTGTGGTATCTTAAACTTTTTGAGTTACCTCAATTCATATCTTTTGAATTATCAGACAGTAAGGTCACATATCTCTGTTTTTTCAGGATTGATCCATGTTGGCTTATTTAGTTAAGTTGGTGAGATCTTGTTTTCCTGGATGATGTTGATGCGAGTACATGTTCTTCAGTGTTTGGGCATTGAAGAGTTAGGTATTTATTATAGTCTTTACTGCCTGGGCCTATTTGTAACTTTCTTTCTTAGGAAGGCTTTCCAGATACTTGCAAATATTTTCATGTTGTAATCTAAGTTGTATCAGCTTTAGGGTTCATCCCAAGGTCAGTAACACTGTGGTTCTTGCAGACTTATACAGGTACTGCCTTGATGGTCTTGGATAAGATTTGGGAGAATTCTCTGGATGACCAGGCAAAGACTGTTGCTCTCTTCCCTTACTTTCTCCCTAAATATATAGTCTTTCTATATATCTGAGCCACCTAAACCTGGAGATGGAGTCACAGAAGCCCCCATGTGGCCACCACTGCCATAATTGTGCTTGGGCTGACTTGAAGTCAACATAGTGCTGTGCCTTACCCAAGACCTTCTATCACCATTTGCTGGCTACTGCCTATGTTAACTCAAGGCCCTGACTCTACAATCAGCAGTTGGCAAAGCCAGCCAGGCCAGTGTCCTTTCCTTCAGGGGAGCAAGGTCCCCCAGGCCCTGAATGAGTCCAGAAGTGACATGTGGAAGTCAGGCATTAGAGTCAAAAACCTTAGAAGTGTATCTGGTGTTCTATTAGTTTGTGGCTGATTTGCTGTCAAACCTCAAGACACAGTCCTTCGCACTCTTCTCTCCCCTTTCCAAAGGCAGAGGAGCCTCACCCCATAGCCACTGCCACCCCATGCCATGAGGAGTACTGGCAGACTACCCTGATGTTCCCTTAAAGCCCAAAGTCTTTTTAAAGCCCAAGGTCTTTTAAGTCAACTTGTGGTGAATGCTGCCTGACCTGGGACTCATTCTTCAGGGCAGTGGGCTCCCCTCTTGCCCAGGGCAGTTCCAGAAATGCTGTCCAAAAGTCAATTCCTAGAATCGGGAACCCCAAGAGCCTGCTTGGTAGTCTATCACCTGTGGGAGTTCTGGTACCTAAGGTACAAGACAATGTCTCTTTACTTTTCCCTCTGCTTCTCTTAAGCAGAAGTTTTACCCTGCAGCCACCACAGCTGATAATGTGCTGAGTCTCACCTGAAGCCAGCAAAAGGCCTTCAATGTAGTGCCTGAGTATTGATGCTGGTTATTCAGGGCCCAAGTGCTCTTTAGTTAGCAGGTGATGAATGCTGTCAGGACTCAAGGTAGTCAGGGCAGCAGATTCCCTCTTGCCCAGTGTGTGTCTAGAAATGTTGTCTGGGAGCTAGGTCCTGGATTAGGGGACCTTAGGACTCTGACCAGTGCCCTATCCTGCTGTGACGTGCTGGTATCCTAAATGCAAGACAAAGTCCTCCCCACAATTCCTGCTCCTCTCCTCAAGCAGAAGGGAGGGGTCTCTTTTGCACCCATAAGCTGTGCAGCCTGGTGTTAGGGGAAGGATGATTCCAGCACTCCCTTAGCTGCCCCAGCTGATGTCTCAGTATGTCACATGGCCCTGCAGTCTACGCTTTCTGGGCCTAGTTCAGCTCTAGGACTCATGTAAAAAATTGCAATCCTTATGACCTAGACTGCCTTTCAAGTTTACTTGGAGATAGAGAACACTGTAGCCCTTGGTGATGAGGTTTTGTGGCACTCAAGTTCAGACCATTGAGATCAATGATCCTCTTCTGACTAGGGCTAGTTTAAATGTTCCCTCTGTAGGCAAGTGTCAGCTGAGTTTGGTCTGATTTTCCTTTCTGCTGCAGGGCAGAAAGCAGTACTAGGTCCAATGCCTCATGTTTACTGTTTTCTCTCTCCTCTAATGCCCTGAAATGTTCTCAGAAGGGCAATCACACTATTCCTTTGGGTTATTTTTTACTTTTTTTAAATGGTTTTTCAGAGTCTCTTTCAGTGATATGCCATGAAAACTAGGTATTATGATTTCTCAGTTGATTTCTAGCTCTTATGAAAGTGTTTTTTATGTGAAAATAGTTGTTAACTTGATGACCTTGCAGGAGGTGGAGCCTTCTATTCTGACTTCTTGCTCCACCTCCAAAAGTGCAGTAGATCTAGAAGATACATTCCCAGAAATAAAGTTGCTATATCAATGCTTGGTTATATTTCTAAATTTGAAAAAATGTAATTTCTATATATTTGAAATAAAGAATGAATTTGTCAAAGATGTATCCATGAGAAGCGGTCTGGGTTGAGTATACTAAGTAGCATGTGCTTTCTTTTGTAAGAGAAACAAATGAATGTCTTTTTATTTCAAGGTCTTTCTCCATACCCAGCTATGGAGCTACATTTTTTTTTATTGCCAATTAGGGTCTTTTGTAGCCAGCTTAATTTACCCTGAACCTTACATCTCCCCATTCTGACATCTTTGAAGTGTCTCCACTGACCATAGTCAGAAATTTAGGTCATTTCTGAATGACCCTGATGGCTATTTCCATGGCTTCTCCGTACAAACCTATGCTTTGTGCTGCTCTGTATTCAGGCCTGTTCGCTTTTGTCATCTGGGCTTCTTTTCATACTGTTTAGGTTAAATATCCCTTCCAGAAAGCAAGCCTCTAAAATTGTGCTCATCCTTTAAGGCTCTGCTTAAATGCTGCTTCCTCCATGAAGTATTTCTGAATCTCTCTACTCTTAACTCTCTTTACTCTAAACCCTTGCATGAAACTTTATCTGTTCCACTCATTTGGACCTCACCTTTACTGAATGGGTTTTATCTACATGTTTTCTCTCTTCCTTGAGATCATAAGTTTTTTTTTTTTCTTTTTTTCTGGAGCTGAAGCCATGTCTTATATTTCTGACTCTTTCCATCAAACTAACAAAAGCCCTTGCACATAACTCATGCTGGTGAATGTTTGTGGTGATTCTCATTAGCTTCCTGAAGCTCAGAGCTGTGATTTCCCTGCCTTTCGTTCTGAGGAACTGCAACAGCTGCTCTTTTCATAGTAATTTCCTGTGACTGCTTCTGTTGATGTCTGACTGATTTTCACTCCTGTAGCACTTTCAAAGAAAACCTGTTGATATCCTGCAAAGCTGGACAGCTTTATTTTATTTTTCTCCTTTCTAAAAGCAGTTCACAGAAGGACCTGGTGAGATTCCTATAATGGGTGTTCTGCTGTACAGTTTAGATAGCATCTAGAGAGGATATTTTGTATTATAAGCATCAGAAAATTAACATTAAATTGACTAAGCAAAATTGGGAGTACACTGACTTCTACATAAGATAATTTCAGGAGTAGAATTCAGGTTCAAACATGATCCATGGACTCAATAGGCATCATCAGGGACCTCCTGTGCTGTTTCCCTCACTTCTGTTTTCCCGTGTGTTGGCTTCACATGCGTGAGATCTCCCACATGGCTGCCTTATTGGCTTATTGCCTTAGGACTTTCTTCTTTGAGTCCAGCAGAATGAAAAGGCTTCTCTTCAACAGCATTTCCAATATGTGCTAACTTGGATAAAGGGTTATTCCTGAACTATAACAGTGGCCAGAAAGTGGCAAATACCACTGATTCAAATCATAATGACACAAAAGTAGAGAGAGTTTCCTAAAAAAATCAGGCCTTTATAAACTGGAAGTGGGATGAATATTTTGAAAGCCAAAATTGAAA
The DNA here is from genome assembly GCF_008728515.1 of Papio anubis. Classification (NCBI taxonomy): domain Eukaryota; kingdom Metazoa; phylum Chordata; class Mammalia; order Primates; family Cercopithecidae; genus Papio; species Papio anubis. The sequence goes on along the minus strand of NC_044986.1, from coordinate 25,088,362 downwards.
ATAACTACAATTTATGAATGTATTTTTCTCAAAAGGGAGTCTGTAGCTTTAATAAGATATTCAAAGTTATCTAATTCCCTTAAAATATCTAGGAACCGTTGACAAAGAGTTAAACTCTGTAAAATACTTGGAGAGATTTATTTTGAGCCAAATATGAGTGACCATGGCCCATGACACAGCCCTCAGGAGATCTTGAGAATTTGCACCCAAGGTGGTCGGGATGCAACTTGGTTTTATACATTTTAGGGATGCATGAGGCTTCAATCAGATGCATTTAAGAAATGCATTTGTTTGGTCCAGAAAGGCAGGACAACTTGACATTGGGGAGTTTCCAGCTTATAGGTAGATTAAAACATTTTCTAGTTGGCAATTGGTTGAGTCCATCTAAAGACCTAGGATCAAAAGAAATGGATGTCCGGGTTAAGATAAGAGGTTGGGAAGACCAGAGTTCTTATTTGCAGAAGAATCCTTCAGGTAGGTAGTAGGCTTCAGAAAGAATACGTTGTAACATGTTTCTTATCAGACTTAAGGTCTGTGATGATGTTAATGCTGGAGGGGTATAATGAGGCATATCTGACCCCCCGCTTCCCAGCATGGCCTGAACCAGTCTCTCAAGTTAAATTTTAAAAATGCCCTGTCTGAGAAAGTCCATTCAGCTGTGGAGGTGGGGACCTTACAATTTTAATTTTAGTTTATAGAACTGATATAAACCAATACTCCTGTATAATGTCTGCAAATAGATACAAAATGGCAGAAAGCTGAAATAAAATTATCTCAGGTTCTGTCTATAAAAACTGTTGAGTGATTTCAATCTCTATATCTATAATATTAAAATTGAAATATTAACACTGAATTTATCGAAGAGTAAGTTAGACTTCTTTCCTCAAAGACCCCGTAATTAGCATTTTTAGCTGTGTCTGCCTCACATAAGCTATATGAAGGCAGAGACCATGCATTTTCTATTCAAATGACTGGTCATTTCCTGATAGCATGCAATAAGGTATTAATAATATTTGAAAATAAATGTAAATAGATAAGAAAAGATCTGAAGTGGGATAGGAACAAAAAGCAAATAAGATCAGAATTTTACTTAACTAAATAGAAAAGCAGACCATGTTCCGAATGGTTTGTTAGAATGTCTGGACTGTAATTTCAGCTCTTCTCTTAGCTAATGGCATAATCTCAAATAATTACTGACTTTGCTGAACCTTTTTGTTTTTCTGTAAGGTATGGACTATCTCTAAATGATTCTTCAAACATTTTTCAAAACTAAAATATATGAGTTTGATATGGGATTAACCAAAGTATGTCACTTGAAATACAATATTATAATTAATATTAATAATTAATATTTTAGATCAAAATTTAGATATAAAACGATTGCTTTAACTTTGTTGAGCATGCATATGAGGCCCTACTCTTGAGAACATCTTTTTTATGCTTTTCCCTTCTTGTTTCCCTTCTCCTCTTTCATACACTCAGAATGACCGGACATTTGTTCTGTATGTATGCTGACCCAAGTTATCACATTTTGGAAATGCTGTGGAAGAGAAGCCCTCTCAGGATCTACACCAATCCTGATTGTTCTATAATTTAGTCACATTCCTCTTTAACCTGGCCTTAAATTAATCATCCTACCTATTTGTATCCACCTTTTCATATCATATAATTTCTAGTTATTAATAAAATACCATGACTTTATTGAATAAAATAGTTATAAACATTTCTTTTCTGACTTAAATGCTCAGTCCATGATGTATGATGTAAATGACAGGAAACTAATTCCTTGTGTAGCTTTATCTTAAGAATATACTCAGCAAACTAACTCAGGAACAGAAAACCGAACATTACATGTTGTCACTTATAAGTGGGAGCTGATTGAGGAGATCACATGGACACACAGGAAGGAATAGCACACCCTGGAGCCTGTAGGAAGGTTGGGGTTTGGGGGACAGAGAGCATCAGGAAGAATAGCTAAAGGATTCTGTGCTTACTAACTAGATGATGGGATAATCTGGGCAGCAAACCACCATGGCACACGTTTACTTATGTAAGAAACCTGTACATCCTGCATATGTAGCTCTGAACTTAAATAAAAGTTGAAGAAGAAAAAAAATAATCATAGACATTCTGACTGCTGTGAGATGGTATCATTGTGGTTTGATTCATATTTCTCTTATAATCAGTGATGTTGAGCTTTTCTGAGACAGAGTCTTGCTCTGTCGCCCAGGCTAGAGTACAGTGGTGCAATCTTGGCTTACTACAACCTCTGCCTCCTGGGTTCAAGTGATTCTCCTGCCTTAGCCTCCCAAGTAATTGGGATTACAGGCACCCACCACCACGCCCAGCTAATTTTTTTCTATTTTTAGTACAGACAGGGTTTCACCATGTTGGCCAGACTGGTTTCGAACTCCTGACCTCAAGTGATCTATCCACCTTGGCCTCCCAAAGTTCTAGGATTACAGGCGTGAGCCACCCCATCGTCTGGCCTGGAGCTTCTTTTTATGTGTTTCTTGGCCACGTATACGTCTTCTTTTGAGAAGTGTCTGTTCCTGCCCTTTGCCTGCTTTTTTAATGTTGGTATTTTTTTATTTTTTAAATTTTTTTTGGTAAATTTGTTTAAGTACATTGTCCAGGCATCAACCACTCGGTATTTACCCAATGAAAGCAAATGTCTTTGCCAAGTCTTGTACAGGATGTTTATAGAAACTTCAATTGTAATAGTAAAAAGCTGGAATCAACCCAAATGTTTACCATCAGGTGAATAAATAGGCAAATTTTTAGATACCCTTACAATGAAAACAATACAATACTACTCCCCGATAAAGGAATGAACTATTGATACATTCTTTAACATGAATGAATCTCAAAATAATTTTGCAGAGTTACAGAAGTCAGACAAAAGAGTTTATACTTAATGCTTTCTTTTATATAAAAGTCTAAAAGATCCAAACTAACTTACTGTGACAGAAAGCAGATCAAGTTTGTCTACAGTGGGTTGGTAAGAGTGGGAGAAAGATATTTTAAGTTAGGTAAAATATAAAAGAAAGATATTTTAAGATATTAACAGTTGACAACTTGGGAATGCTGATTTTGTTTGCTATATTGCAACAGTGATTGTTTTCAGGTTTGCACATATGTCAAGATGAATTCTCTTATACTTCTTGAAGGTCTGCATTTTATTGTATGTCATATAGCTCAATACAGGTTATAAAAAGAAAACAAAACTTTTCAGAAATACAAATCGTGAAATAATTCATCAAAAGCAGAACCATATTACCAGAAGTATAGTACAATGAATCTAATATATGTAGAACAAAGACTCTAAGACATTTGAAATTCTTATTGACGGTGAGATTTTTTGGCATAGAGAATAATATATTTTTAAGAAGTATCCCTAAAAGCTGAGTTTCACTTACACAATCATTCTACCCTTACCACCCAGACTGAAAATGAAAATCCTTCTTGACAATCAAAGGGAAATTTGACATCCTTTATTTATTTAATGACTACAGATAGGCTTAACTTATGATCAAGTTTAGAGATCACCATTCTAGCCACAGCCAGTAAAAGAAGCCTTGCTTGTATCTATAGAAAATGACAGGGATGAAAGGCTGACCCTTACAAATAGGTAGCCATCCACAACATGTATCCAAAGGTATGTAACAAACTTAGAAGGGTTTCAGACATGTTCTGATATTCACAGATATCAAATCCAGAAGTGTCAACATGATTCCAGTAAAGACATATTTCTCTAAGCTTGAATTACTATCCCTCTGGGTAATATGTTCATTTACCACAGGACATCAGCCTATGGCTGATGACGAAAGAAGAAAATTCATCTTTATGGGAGAAGTTGTTCACAAAATCAGGATGGAATGTCTAAGACCTTGCTAAGTAGACTAAGATTCAGGAACCAAATGTGGGAACTCATGTCTAGTACAAAAAAAGCCAAGAGAGAAATGCCCAGTACTATGGCCAGAACAAACATGGCAAGAAGACGAGGTTGAGAAGGCAGCCATGTTATAGACACATTTATATCCAGACCACACAATAGACATAATAGGCCAAGCACAGTGGCTTATGCCTGTAATCCCAGCACTTTGGGGGACCAAGGTGGGAGGATTGTTTGAGCCCTGGGGTTCAAGACCAGCATGGGCAACATAGGGAGACTCTGCCTCTACAAAAACAAAATTTACCCAGGCATGGTAGTGCACGCCTGTGGTACCAGCTATTTGGGAGGCTAATAGGGATAATTTCTTTTGCTTAGGAAGTCAAGACTGTGCTGCTGTACTCCAGCCTGGACAACAAAAACCCAGTTTCAAAATATAAAATAAAATAAAATAATTAAAAATAATTATAAATCCTGTAGATTATTCAGCAGCCAGAAGTGCTACTTTAATTTCATGGCTCAGGAATGGCTCTGAAGTTAATTAGGGATAGACAGATGTTGAAAGCCCCATTAACTCCAGTCAAAAGGAGCTGAGAGAAGTAAAGTTTGCTTCAATGTCATTTTTGATCAAATGGCTTAAGCTGGTGGAGCTACCCTCAGTCCCTCCAAACTGAGTGCCTGCTGTGAGTCAGATGTATGATTCTATGATTTAGTTATTTTGCTAACTCAAAGTCATTACACTATTACGATCAGTCTTGCATGGAAACTAAAAAATAGAGAAGTTAAGTAATCTATACAAGTTTACATAGCGAAGACAGTGACAAAACCATGATTCAAAGCAGAACAGCCAAATTGTAGAACATGCATATTTAGCCACTATGTTATAATGGCCCCGCTCCTTGTTGGGATAACTTTAGCTGGGGACAAGGAAGCATATTAGCTCACCAGCCCTAAATTCACAGCCACCTGACTAAGGACCCTTGATTTCTCGAAGCACGACAAGTATTTTCTTTAGAGTTCCAGGAGTGTCCTTAAGGTTTAGTAAATAGCAAGTACTGTATTTTCCTTTGTATACTACAGTCTTTTATTGATAGACTAGAGATAATAGTTTTCCAGTTACTGAATTTTAGTTGAGACCAAAAGGAAAAACAAAACCTCTGTCTATAGCACGTGATATTATTATTTTCTTCTCAACACATACAGAAAAGAGGCATCTGGTGAGTAGGAAATTGGAAAAGTATAAAGAAGTATATAATATCAACCATTTTAAAGTGCAGAGAAATTTACAAAATTATGTTAAATTGAATTTATCATGTCTATTTTGAAATGCTGTACCAACCTCTTAACTATCAAAATCTGCATAATGGTAGTGTTATATTGTGATGAGCTGTATATTTTATCCAATGAACTATTCTCAGGTACAGAAATTTTTGTTTAATTTTATTATGAGTTGTTTTTCATTATATTTCAAACAAATTAGACTTTGATAAATTATTTAGTGAAAGCTAGATATGAATCCAGCACCCCTTGCACATAAAGCAAATATGATTCAAGTAAATGTATTTTTGACAAATGACTTGCGCTTTCGTGATTTAACAACATGATGTGAAATGGTCCTATAACAGCGTGGTATCAGGCCTGTTTTGCATTTGTTTCTTCTATGGCAAACTGAGAGGAGAACACTGGCAGAAAATATAATTCATTTCCATGAGGAAGGTAGAGAAAAATTGGGTTTGTGTTAAATTCACAGTGTGTGGCTCAAACGACAGAGAAAAAGAAAAAGTAATAAAGAAATATAAAATTTGCTTGAACCTACAATTATGGAAATTATCTTTGATCTCTGAAGAAAGAAGATGCATCATTAGAGCTAACTGAGCTTATTAAACCATAACACAAAATGCTTTTTTTATGTGATAAACTTTAGGAGGCTACACTCAGCTTAAAGGTAAGGGCACCACTACAGCCCTAACCAGGCTTTTAAGATGTCCTTCTTTAGAAACTGCTACAGGAAAACAGTTTGCAGTTATTTACTTGACCAGTACTATCAAAGGGTATTTAGAATCACCAGAAACTGATGAAGAAACTAGACACAGGGAGGAAAGGGACAAAAATATGAAGGATGGCTTCTACATTTGCTCAACATAATAAACATTTAGACCTACACATTTGTGATACTGTGCACCAACCAGGTTATGGGAGTGTTGACCAAGATTGCAATTTTGGATTTGCTGAAATTGAGTTGCTTTTTACATATTAAATTATGTATGTTGAACAGGAAGTGGAATATAGTATACTAACCTGGATATCATAAGTAAGCTGTGGGGTAAGCTGAAAATAGATACCTGAGAGGAGTTGTCTAAACTTGATATCACTTGAGGGTGTGTGTGTGTTGGTGTGTATATGTATACACACGTACATATATGCATGTATAAATATGTATGTCTATATGTATGCATTTGGGGGGATATATACTACAAAACTCCATTTTTAAAGAAACACATAGAAAACAACTAGAAAAGATGGTAGAGTAACAGCAGTTAGTGTGGTAGATGAGAGATCAGGAGAGACAGAAGCCAAAGGAAGTAGAAGTTTCAGGAAGAAAGGAATGGTCAACTGTGGCCACTGCTACTGAAATGTCAGATATAATGAGGATGGTAGCTGAAGAATATGAGATTCCAGTATATAATGTTTATTTTATTTATTTTACATAAAATAGTTTTATTTTTAATATCTACATATATAATATCATATAATACAGTACTACACAATATAATTTGATTTTGGTAAGAATACCTAACATGAGGTCTACACTTTTTGTGAATACTGTATTTAAATGAACAATATTGTTAACTAAAGGGAAAATATTGTACAGCAGATCTCTAGAATTTCTCCATATTGCAGAATTAAGACTTTATATACATTGATTGATAATTCCTCATTTCACCCTCCAGTCAGCCCCTGGCAACAATCAATTGTACTTTGATTCTATGAGTTTGAATCATTTAGGTATCTCATATAAGTGGAATCATGCTGTATTCATCCTTCTGTGACTGGCTTGTTTCACTTAGCATAATGCACTCAAGGTTTAACCACGTTGTTATATATTGGAGGAGTTTAAGAATAAATATTATTCCACAGTGTTTACATACCGTATTTCCTTTATTTATTCATCGATGGACATTTAGGTTGGGACCACACCTTCACTATTATGAATAATGCTTCAATGAACACTGGAGTGCTAATAACTCTTTGACATCCTGATTTCAATTATTTTGAGTAAATTATTACCCAGAGGTGGGACTGATGAATTACATAGTAATTCTAGTTTTAATATTTTTGAGGAAACTGTACTGTTTTTCATAGTGACTGTATCCATTTGCATTCCCACCAAGGGTTCCCTTTTCTCCTTATTCTCACCAACAATTATTATCTTTTATCTTATTGATAGTAGCATTCCAGCAGGTGTGAGGTGATATCCCATTGTGGTTTTGATTTTCAGTTCCTTGATCATTAGTGACATGGAGAATCTTTTGATATATCCATTGCCTTTTTTTTTTTTTTTTTTTTTTTTTTTTGAGACGGAGTCTTGCTCTGTCACCCAGGCTGGAGTGCAGCGACGCGATCTCGGCTCACTGCAAGCTCCGCCTTCCGGGTTCACACCATTCTCTTGGCTCAGCCTCCCGAGTAGCTGGGACTACAGGCGCCCGCCACCGCGCCCGGCTAATTTTTTGTATTTTTAGTAGAGACGGGGTTTCACCGTGGTCTCGATCTCCTGACCTTGTGCTCCACCCGCCTCGGCCTCCCAAAGTGCTGGGATTACAGGCGTCCATTGCCCATTTTTATGACCTCTTTTGGAATGTCTATTTAAGACTTTAGCCCATTTTATAAATCACATTATTCATAACTTTTTGGTTTTGTTTTGCTATCAAGTTGTAGAATTTCCATATAATTTGGAAATTAACTTTTTATCTGATATATGGTACACAAACATATTTTTCCATTTCATACATTGCCTTTTCACTCTGTTGATTATTTCCTTTGTTTTGCAAAGCTTTTTAGTGTGATGTAGTCCCACTTGTCTATTTTTGCTTCTGCTGCCTACTGTTTTGGTGTCATATCCATAAAATCATTGCTAAAACCAATATCATAAAGATGTTCCACTATATTTTCTTCTAGGGGTTTTACAGTTTCAGGCCATACATTTAATTCTGTAATACATTTTGGGTTGATTTTTTTGTGTAGTGTAAAAGAGGGATCCAATTTTATTTGTTTGCATGTGTATATCCAGTAGTCTTAAATCCATTTGTTGAAGAAGCTATCATTTTCCCATTGTGTACTCTTGGCACCCTGATCAAAAATCAGTTAGCTATATACATAGAGAGATTGGTTTCTGTACTCTCTATTATATTTCATTGAGCTATATAGTTGTCTTTATGCCAGCATCATACTGTTTTAGGTACTGTAGCTTTGTAATATATAGATGTTCCTCAACTTACAATGGGGTTACATCCCAACAAACCCATTGTTAAGTTGAAAATATCCTAAGTCAAAAATGTGTTTAATACATGTAACCTACTGATATGGTTTGGCTCTGTGTTCCCACCTAAATCTCATCTCAAATTGTTCCCCCATGTCAAGGTAGGAACCTGGTGGGAGGTGATTGGATTATGGGGTAGTTTTCCCCATGCTGTTCTCGTGATAGTGAATGAGTTCTCACAAGAGCTGATGGATTTATAAGTGTTTGACAGTTCCTTCTTCACACTTGCTCTCTCGCCTGCTGCCATGTAAGATGTGTCTGCTTCCTCTTCTGCCACGATTGTAAGATTCCTGAAGCCTCCCTAACTATGCAGAACTGTGAGTCAATTAAACCTTTCTTTCTTTATAAGTTTACTCAATCTTGGGCAGTTATTTATAGCAGTGTGAACATGAACTAATACACCCACAAATACACATAGAAAATGAACTAATACACCTACACTAGTACACTAATATACGAACACAATATAGCTTAGCCTAGCCTACCTGAAACATGCTTAGAACACTTTAGCCTAGGGTTGGGAAAAATCATGCACTAATATTAAAAGTGATTACCACCCCGGCGCAGTGGCTCACGCCTGTAATCCCAGCACTTTGGGAGGCTAAGGTGGGTGGATCATGAGGTTAGGAGTTCAAGACCAGCCTGGCCAAGATAGTGAAATACCATCTCTACTAAAAATACAAAAATTAGCTGGGTCTGGTGGTGAGCACCTGTAATCCCTGCTACCTGGGAGGCTGAGGCAGGAGAATAGCTTGAACTCAGGAGGTGGAGGTTGCAGTGAGCCAAGGTCGCACCACTGCACTCCGGCCTGGGCAACAGAGCAAGACTCCATCTCAACATTTTTTTAAAAGTGATTTACCAGTCCCAGCTACAATACTGCAATATAGTTATTCTTCTTTATATGCAGTGGATTGGTTCTAGGACCCCCTCCCCACCATATATACCAAACTGTGCATACTCAGGTCCTGCTATTGGCCCTGTAGAATCTATGCATGTGGAAAGTATACAAAAGTTTCCTGTGTATTTTAAATCTGCATTTGGTTGAAAAACATCCACATATAAGTGCACTCACACAATTCAAACCTTTGTTTTTTAAGGGTCAACTGCAATTTGTATCTGTCTGTATATTTACCTTTAGCAATGATTTTTATATGTTCTTATGTTGTCTTGTTATGGTTTAGCATCTTTTATTTCAAGTTGTAAAACTTCCTTTAGCATTTCTTGGTAAGGCAAGTCTACTGATAATGAACTCCCTCAACTTCTATTTGTCTGGAAAAGTCTCTCTCTTCATTTTTGAAGAACATTTTAAAGAAGGGGTCCAGGGAAGAAGAAGAGGGTTCCCTGCTTCTAGTGAGCAAAGGTGGCAGTCACCCTGAGCTTCTACAGCCCCTTTGTATTTATTGGGTGAAAGAGCAGGCAGAAGGAGGTAACAACTGGTCAGCTGCTTAATTGATCGTGGGTTCATATTATTGCTAACAGGCTTCAAATGTGCCTAATCACAAGAAATACTGCACTTGGGGCATGACTGCCCTCAGCATTCCTTCTGGGTGGCAGACGCAGTTTGTGTTTCCCAACATTCTGCATTCATGAAAACAGTCTGCTGTTTACTCATATAGCCTCCAGTGGTACACTGAGCTGATCACTACCCTCACTCTTTTGGCCTACAGCATCATGTGGCACATAATTGTAAATTGATAAGTAATAATAAGTAGTTCTTTTAAAAAAATCTAAGTTTTACTGTATAATAGATTGGGTGTTGATAGAGATATAAACCACACAAACAAGAGCCCTTTGGGGTCCCCACTGACGTTAAGGAATGAAGGATTTTTCAGTTCAACAATTTTGAAAATAACAGCCTTAGATGATAGTCCACTGTTATTATTAGGGCAGGGAAAAGCCACTGCCAGTTGAGAACTCTGTGACGGAGAAACACATTTGTTCCTTGAAACCTTGGTTTCATTATTTGTGGAATTATGATAATAATGGTGCTATAATGTTAAGTCAATGTTATTACAACTGTAAAGTGCTTACTGAAGTGCCTGCACATAATAGATATTGATCATTGCTAGTGATCATTGTTGTCATCACATAAATGAGAATTTATTGAAAGTCCACTTCATGACTAACACGAGGCTCCTCTTTTGGAGATTAAGGAAGCATATGATGATGAACCAAATTTCCCCAACTACACACTTGTTGAGACAATGAATAGCAACACACACACATTGCTAAGATAACAATAACAGAAAAACAAGAGAAAAATAAGATGAGGCACATTTAGCACAAGACACCTTGTAATTATTCTAGGTGTTCAGAGAAGAAAAGGTGACCAGAAAGAGGTTGGAATAGGCAACATTTCCCCGTTTTGATGGACTATTGAGAACTTCCGAACTTCTCAAAGAATGGGAGCAATCTGAATGTCATAGAGGAGATAGAAGGGTATTCCAGGAAAGATCATAGTAGAAGCAAACGAATCTCCAAGAGAAGTAGCTGCTGGAGAAGAGTAAGAGAGACATCATATAAGGATAAGAGAGTTAAATTAAAGAAATAGATTGAAAAGTAGGGAGAGGAGATTTAATTTGAAGAGGTGGGTTATAGGTAATTTATGCAGGATCTTGCACGAGGGAAACTATATGAAGAAAGTTGTAGTTTTCTTGTTCACAGCAGTGTCCACTCTACAACTTGTTTACAGCCGTGTATGCAGAACAATGTACATTACTAACTGATTCACACGCAGTATTACTTTTAATCTTATGACCACCTCATCAAGTGCTGTCATGAACATTGAGATTTCCTCCCCAGTTTTATTCAAATTCTTCCCCTTAATATACCAGCTATATGGTCAATGGTATTGACTCCCTACTTTTACTACACCCTAAGACTGGACCTTGATTGCTCTCATGGCATTTGTTTGATGGTTGTAGGGAATTATAGGCACTCTCCCTTTAGTTGAAAAAAGGCACCTTGCAATGATTAGGAGAGTCATCCCGAGGGCAATGCAGACACATTGAATATGGTAAAACTCGGAAAAATGCAGAGCCATACTTCTGTGATTGATGTCTATATTCACATTTATCAATAAATACAGTGCTTTAATCGCTTAATCTGAGTTGGATTTTCTGTTACCTACAAACAAAAATATCCTGTGTGATACAAATAGATATTTTCATCTATTTTAAAGATGCAGAAAGTAAATCTTAGAGAGATTACATTAATTGCCTAAGGCTTTTAAGCCAGCAAATGTCAGTGCCAGGAATTGAACTTGGCTGGATATAACAGAAAAGATGAATTTTTCATTTAAGAATATTTATCTTAAAAAAGCAGAAAACTTGAAGTTTCAGAAATCTATTATGTCCTAGTAAAATAATTAAAGGATTAAATTTTACAATAAGCAAATACTGAGTATTTCACAAAGTAAATGACATTATAGGTAAGTTTTTTTTTTTTGTTTGTTTGTTTTTTTTTTCTGGAATGCCTTAATAAGCCACACATAGATAAACACCAATGCTGACAATCTTCACAAAGGGAGAAAACATGTAAAATAAAGAAAGAACCTGGGGTTCTTCTAATAGTTAATCCCTGATGAGCCACCTGTCTCAGCCTCACCTTGGTAAGAATGACAAGAAGTAGCAGAAGCATTCGAACTGTCTAGTAGGACTTCAGCCGAGACTGGCAAATGCACAGCAGGTTAATAAGCACCTGTGGGTTCACTCAAGTGTCAGCATAATTTGTGATAATGGGGGAGAAGAGAAGAGAAACCTTTGATACACACTCCCTTTGACTTACTTGCAGGCACCAAATTGCTTGAGCAAATAATTTTACCTTCTTTTCCTGTTTCCCCTCCTATACTATGAAGTTACTCTCCAATGATGGCAGATGACATGCTAACAGTAACACCTAAATAAACACACAATTCTTTTACACATGTTTAATTTAAAATGGTAATTATGGTAATGATTCCAGATTTTAGAAAGAAAAAAAAAAGAAAAGTACAGATTATGTCACTCCTAATCATACATCAGAGAAACTAACATGATATTGTTTATTTTGTGATTTTGTGGTTTTGCATGTGTGTGGTTTATAATTATGATAGTGACATATAAATGTACATATTCATTTCTTTATTTGACACTATAAATGTGTGTCTCTTCATTTAGTATATTTGAAAAGAACATTGTGAATGTTGCATGATAGTCTATTCTTTGGTATAGTAATATTAAAATATATTGAAATGTATTTAACCATTTCTCAATGTGTAAGCAATTTAGATTAATTCTATTATTTTTTGAAACAAAAAACAAAACTCTGTGTGTAACAATTTTTTTTTTTTTTTTCTTGAGACAGAGTCTAGCTCTGTCACCCAGGCTGGAGTGCAGTGGCGCGATCTTGGCTCACTGCAAGCTCGGCCTCCTGGGTTCACGCCATTCTCATGCCTCAGCCTCCCGAGGAGCTGGGACTACAAGCACATGTCACATTTTTTGAGAAGGGGTCTCCTTCTGTTGCCAAGGCTGGAGTGCAGTGGCACAATCTCGGCTCACTGCAACTTCTGCTCCTGAGTTCAAGCGATTCTCCTGCCTCAGCCTCCCAAGTGACTGGTACTACAGGTGCTCGCTACCACGCCCGACTAATTTTCTTGCTTCTTTTTTTATTTAGTGGAGACGGGGTTTTACCGTGTTAGCCAGGATGGTCTAGATCTGCTGACCTCATGATTGGCCCGCCTAGGCCTCCCAAAGTGCTGGGATTACAGGCATAAGCCACTGCGCCCAGCCAACAAAGTTTTCTTACACTTAAACACAGATTAGATTCCTACATGAGTAAATATGTGCTATAACTTTTTAAAGGGTTTTTAAAAATAAAATGCCAATTTACATTTGAGAAAGTTTGGGCCAGTATAAAATCATGTCAGGAGTGTAACTTAATTGCCTGTTTTACTTCACCCTAGCCAATATTGAATTTATCATTCTTTTCATTATTTGTTATCTGCAAGGTAAAAAAATAATAATAATAAATAAAAAAATAAAATAAATAAAAAAACCTAAGATTTCTTGTATTAGTTTTACTTGATAAACAAAAAGAATTAAATTTTTTTCCATTAGTGTCACTTATATTATTTATAAATCACATATTTTCCTCTGCCTTTAATATGTAGGTACTTTATTGTTTTATTTTAAAATATGTCTTTAAATATTAATATTATCATGAATTTATTCAAACATTATTGATTTCTGGTTTGCTATTTGCTTTCGTTTATGCATTTAAGTGCGAACCCTTTCTAAACTCATGCTTAGAAATTGATCATACCATGCTATTTTTCTCTTTCTTATTTAGTTTTTCAAATCTACACACAAAAAAATCCATCAATAACTCTGTGAGGTATTTAAGTATATGGTTCTTTTGTTTGGTTAAGTTTACATTGAACTTTCAACTATTTGAAATTTAAGTTGGTGTTTTATTAGAAAATGGTCGACTTTTTCATAATCTTCTTCATCCCTATTAAAGGGAATAGAATCCAACTGGTAAAGACATGAGTGATTTTTGGAAAAGGAGATAAACACATTATTGTTGACATTATTCTATCAACTTTAGTCAAGTATTATGTATATATGTATGAGGTCTTATGTTTAAGGAATATGCACTCCAGTAGGAGATGATATACATAACTAATTGTGGTGCAAACAAACAAACAAACAGTTCAAAAAAGAGAATTAAATACTATGGTGTAATAAGAAAGAAAAGAAAAGAGAGAGGGAGGTAGGTAGGTAGGTAGGAAGGAAGGAAGGAAGGAAGGAAGGAAGGAAGGAAGAAAGGAAGGAAGGAAGGAAGGAAGGAAGGAAGGAAGGAAGGAAGGAAGGTAGGTCAGGACGAGAGACAAATAAGAAAATGCTATAGTTGCTGGGAGTAGAATCACACAGAAAGTTTCAGACAGGAGGCATCCTTTAATTTGGCCATGGAGAAGGAAAAGAAACAATAGGCAGAGTAATAGTTGAAATTTTTGTAGGCTCAGGAATATCATTAATAAGAATGTATGAAACATATTGGGGAAATTCTGAGCAGTCAGTTCTACTGCAGTGACAGAAAGCAGTGTATAACAGGCACATTATGATATTAGGGTCTGAATATGGAGAGTCTGTTAATTTAAGGTTCAAGAATATTCTTTTTAAATTTTTTTGTATCAAAATGCAAGTAATGAATTGTTACAAAAGGTTTTTGTTTAAGGGAGTGGTAATAAGAGGGCTTTAAAAGTAAGAAAACAATCTGATAGAGAAATACAGTTTTCTAGGGTGGAGAAACCTAAAAGTACAGAGACTACTGTTTATAAGTAGTATTGGGTCCCTGAGTTAGGACACGTTCAGGGGAACTGAAAGTGAAGCTTTAAATGAAAGAAAAATGTAGGGGCAACAATCTAAAGAACTTCAAAATTGATAGCACGTGGAGACACCAAATGAGTTAGAGTCGAACCCAAATTTGTCATATGAAGTATTGATTAGTCACTGGGTTCAGGAACTTAATATGTGCTTGAAATAGTCTGGCTGCAACTTAGGATAGAGACCACGGCTATAGATATAGATCTGCAAGCCATTAGTATAGATATAATAGAGCTGGGGAATAGATAACATTTCCTGGAAATGCTAAACAAGTTTGGAAAATACTTGAAGAGCTTGAGTTAGAAAAGTTAGTGGAAAAAAACAGAGAAGCCAGTGGAAGATACAAAAGGAATGGACAGGGAAGTAGGAGAACAACAAGGCAAAGGCTTGGTGCAGCTTGGTGCCAAGAGGTCCAGCAAAAAGCCATCAAGAAAGGGCTTTTAGAATTGGTGTTTGGGAAGATACGTAGAATATTAATATTAAAGAACCTGGCCAGGCGCGGTGGCTCATGCTTGTAACCCAAGCACTTTGGGAGGCTGAGGTGGGTGGATCCCTTGAGGTCAGGAGTTCAAGACCAGCCTGGCCAACAAGGTGAAACCCTGTGTCTACTAAAAATACAAAAATTAGCCAGGCATGGTGGCACACACCTGTAGTCCCAGCTACTCCGGAGGCTGAGGCAGGAGAATCGCTTGAACTTGGGAGGTGGACTTTGCAGTGAGCTGAGATCGTGCCACTGCATTCCAGCCTGGTGACAGAGCAAAACTGTCAAAAAAAAAAAAAAAAAAAAAAAAGAAGAAGAAACCTAAATTACTATGCGAAGACAAGAATTCCGTGGTGGAGGGAGAAGAAATGTGAGCTATTATAAGCTGTTTTTTGAAATTTCTATAGCACAGAAAGGAAAAAAAAAAAGGACAAAATAACTTACAGATGCATCTAATTAGAGGAAAATTCTCTTAGGAGAAGAAACAAATAGTTTGATAGTAATGATTATTTTGTTGTTGCTATCCATTTGGCATGGAAAACTATTAAAAATATAGAGATAAGTATAAAAGAAGCTGTCCAAGAGGCCAGAACTAATCACACAAGAGAAAAAGGTGGTAGTAGATGAAACATAGGCATTTAAAGACAACCAAAAGAGGCAATGCTATATCAGATAATATTGACCCAATAAAGCATATGAGATGTTGTTTCGTGAGCATACAGGGTCCAGAACTGAAACTGGAGGGTGAAGAAAAGTAGGAAATATTTGTAAGAGTAATCACTGAAAATAAATCAAATATTCAAGAAGAAATAAATAAAAATATGCACTGGTAGTAGGGAGAAGTAGATGATGATGAAAAAATGTAAACTTTTAAGTAGGTACAAAAAACAAATCTGTGGATTTACCTAGCAATATGAGAATGGGTTTGATTCTCTGCAGCTGGGGGTTAGATAGAGCATGTATCCTAGATAGATAGATGTAGCAAGCATACATCATAGATGCTCTATCATAGATAAAGCATACATTAACATCCTTTATTTCATGTATGTGTTTAGTACCATTTAATAGTCATATATTTAGGATATATTACACACTTTTACTAGATAAGGTGTGAGTAGAGATATAAGAATACGTAGGACACAGTTCAAACTATTGAATAATTGAGAGTTTGGAAGGTGTAAGAGGCTAATATATGGACATGCACAGTGAAACATACTGAGTGCTTGGATGCAGATATGCTCTGGGATTTTCAGGATGTTTTTCCATAGGATCATGAGCTGTAAGTCACAAAGAATGAGTAGAAATTACCCAATGTGATAGGATGGTCTAGGAGCATAGAACATTCCATACAAATGAAAACATGCAGACAAAGATTCACAGGGCTGAATGAGGACTGAGAGGAGAACTAAATAGCGCTGCATATGTCTTGAACACAGTACACTGATGGACAACTGATGATGGGCAGATGAGACTGATGGATATTCAAGACTCAAATGAAAAACCTTCATTTGACATAATAAATATTTGAACATGACAAAAGGAATTTATTGAAGGATTTTAAACAAGTGAGCAACATGACATTTAATATTTTAGAAAGTTTACTCTGTGATGGGTTAGAGAACAAATTGGAGAAGGATATACCACATGCATTTAACATAAACACAAGTTAAAAGGTTATTCCAATAGTCCAAGTGAAATGTGATAAGGCTAAACCTAAATCAATGACAGCAGGAATAAAAAGGGAAAAGATTACAGAGATGAGAGCTATCAGGTAGGCAGACTTAATATGATTGTATGATTGATTGGATGAGAAATGTGAGACAGGGGAGGAGTCTAGGGTCATTCCATTGGTAGAAACTAGTGATACCATCTGAAAATAATAAAAGAGAAGTGAGGAGCACGTAGTATGGAACTACAGGTATTGTTAAGGCAGCAATGGAAAAAGGTGAAGGAGTCTGTGATTCTAGGTAGGACACACAGCTGAAATAGCAGACCTTGGGATATATGTTAGGGCAAATTAAATAAAAAGACAAATCAATAGAGCTAGAGGTCAACGTGGGCACACACAAGCACTGTATACCAGGAAGTGAAGAAGCTAAAAGGGAAAAATATCTTATTTTCTTCTCAATATGCTAACACTTACTAGATGGTCTATTTTCAGCCTTCGCTTTTAGTACCATCCATATATTAATGACACCAACTCTTATGTCCTATATCCTGGTTTCTCTCTAAAGATCCAACATCATATTTCCAACTGCTTTTCTTAATTTCTCTATGAAAATTTTCAACAGACACTTCAAACTTAACCCATATCCCAAACTGATCTTGCGTCTATCCAGGAATGATATTGGAAATATTCACAATCAGTACGGTACAAGCTCCTACTCATTGCAATAGGTCTTCAATTAATCAGAATGAACAATAGCAGTAAACAACTGGCAAGCCAGACAGTGTATACCAACTGAATATCAAGTTCTTGCATTTGTACTTTATATCTCCACCATATGGCAGTTTTCAGTTATTCTAAAGACAAATTGTTACTCCTGACAATACAAACACTTGGCTATCAAAAAAATTAAGTACTTAGTTGTTTAAAATGAATTCCCATTCTATGGGAATGTGCTAGGAGTTGGAATAACATTTTTTTTTTTTTTTAAGATGGAGTCTTGCTTTGTTGCCCAGGCTAGAGTGCGGTGGCATGGTCTCGGTTCACTGCAAGCTCCGCCTCCCAGGTTCAGGCCATTCTCCTGCCTCAGCCTCCCGAGTAGCAGGGACTACGGGTGCCTGCCACCATGCTCAGCTACTTTTTTGTATTTTTAGTAGAGATGGGGTTTCACCGTGTTAGCCAGGATGGTCTTGATCTCCTGACCTTGTGATCCGCCCGCCTCGGCCTTCCAAAGTGCTGGGATTACAGGCATGAGCCACCGTGCCGGGCCCTAACTGTGGTATGTTTTTATAATCAGAAGAAAACAGAGCATAGTTTTAAAGTGTAAATCAAATTTAGATATATAAAAGGCAAGGATATATATGTCAAAGGAGAAAAATGACACCTTAATGTTCTAAAATATTTGCTGATTCAAGTTTCTTTAATTGGTATTCATTACTGATGATGTCTATCATTGAGTAGTAAAGGTAGATTAAAATGACAGCCCATGAAGACCAAGAGGAAAGGCTTTCTCGTGTCAGAAAATTCTGAAACTACTTTCTATTTAAGATCCAGGGTCTAAAACCAGAATTCTCCCTATGACATTGGGCTTTAATAATTTCTTCACATATTAACTTTTTTATTCCAACTCTAGTCATGGTTTTCTTGTATATCACAGAACCATTACAAACAAGTAATAGTTGATTTGCTAAGATCTCAAAGTATGAAGTAAAGCTTTCCTAATTTTAAACCCACTTAGCTTTGTTTTATGGAAAACTCAAGCCTATTACATTTTATTTAATATTCTTAGCCTAAAATACTTTATAGATTTGGTGCTTAAGTAAAACGAAAGAAAAACTTTTAAGAAATTCTTCATTTGACATCAAAATAAACTCAATAATAAATTACAAAAATATGTCATTTTTGGACTAAAGTCAACAATATAACAAGCCTGGTTTATCCATTGGCTTTGAATCACAGAAAGTCACTTGATAATATGTGACAAAGTATTAAACTTTAAAAATCAAAACAGAGTATCTATTGAGGAATAGAACTTTCTCAGTGGACATTATATTGATTTTCATTATTTTTACAGGCAGAAAAGAAAAAATGAAGACAGTGATTGCTAACAGTAAGAGTTATACTGGCATGACTATATATAATATTGTGGAAGAATTCTGCCCTTTCTACTAATAATCCCATTAAATACTCTCATTACTTTGCTTTATCATGTAGATTATAGTGATATAAAGAATGGGTAATTTGACAGTTTTCTAATTATGCAATGGTTTTTTTCTTTTTTTTTTCTTTTTTTTTTTTTTTAGACAGAGTCTCTCTCTCAGAGTCGCCCAGGCTGGAATGCAGTGGCATGATCTCAGCTCACTGCAACCTCCAAACCATGGGTTAAGTGACTGTCATGCCCCAGCCTCCCGAGTAGCTGGGACTACGGGTGCATGTCACCATGCCTGGCTAATTTTTTGCTTTTAGTAGAGATAGGGTTTTGCTATGTTGCTTAGGCTGGTCTTGAACTCCTGAGCTCAGATGATCCACCCACCTAGGTCTCTCAAAGTGCTAGGATTACAGGAATGAGCCACCATGCCCAGCCTTGTCTTGTAATTTTTAATAGTTAATTTATGTTTATTTCATTTATTGAGAGGTTAGTGGGGTCTTCTGAATTTGGCATGCACCATCCATAATTATCTGCTGTTCCTGGGCATTTATATAAATGAGTTGAATGGTGGCAATAGTGACCTAAAGCAGGAAGTCCAGATAACCATGCTGGAGAAGATTCTGTTGTACAATGTAAATGAAGCTGGCAGACCATCAAGTACTAATGAGCCTAGAACTATTTGCACAATGTTATGGAAAGGCACTAAAACTGAGTGTTTGTCTACTACATGGTTGTAATAAAGGAATTTCTACATCTGTGATCAAAACACTAGAAAAATCTATTAGAATATATGAAATAAAGGTATTCAGAAGTTGAACCACAGACAGTGCGGTATTGTGATTCCTAAGTGAAGATAAAACATGAGATTAGCCATAGGGTTTACTTCTTGGAGGTAGTTCTCTAACTGCAATGCAGGAAAGGGGAATCCAAACAGAGTCAGGTGGACTTTTTCCGTTTAGAAAAGAGAGATTTGAGTTCAGGGATTCCAAAGCGTCTCAAATATGTAGAGCAGACTAATGTAGAGGAAGGAACTTCTTGGAAAGAAAGTTCTGGAGATCCGAAAGTCCCCACTTGAATCCTTAAATGCATATTGAATGGCAATTGTGTGAGAGGAAATAACCACTAGAATAGAGCAGACAGGACCCTTTTCAGCCCTCAAATAGGGCTGGGAATAGTTTATGTGTTTACCAACCATAGGAACAGGAACTCATAATATAAGAACATTAGGTAAAATTATCAGATAAATGTTGACTTAATTGTGGGAAAAAGTTAGTCTGAAATTAAAAGCATTCTTAACTAACCTGAAAAAAAATTAACAGCCAGTCTTGGAAGGACCAAACTAATTTCAAGTAGCTTAACTACACTCCATAATAAAATGAATTGTATTTAATGGAATACAACAGAGCCCAGCACTCACAGTGCAAAAATTTAAAACACCCAGAACCCCATAAATGTTTAAAGGCATAGAAAGACTTAGAAAAATTTAACACTATAATTAAAAGAAAATAATTCAATAAAAATTGATTCAGAAATGGCAAAGATGATAGAACTAAGTGACAACAGTGAGAACAACAGCTACTATACAAATGTTCCATATATTCAAGACAGCAGGGGGAACTATAAACATGATAAAGTAGAAGTGAAAAGTATAAAAGAAGTTCAAAACAAAATTATTTGTGCAAAAAAGTAAATAAACAACTTTAAAATATATTAATTGACATGGCAAAGCCCTGTCTCTACTCAAAAATAAAAACACGTGGTGGTGCCTGTAGTCCCAGAAGCTTCTCAGAGGAGGCTGAGACAGGCACTGCCTGCTAATATAATATATAGTTATATATTATATTATAATAATATTACTATATATTATATTATATAGTACTCACTATATATTATATATTATATATCTAACTTATATATATTATAATATATATAATATATTAATTATAATGTAATATATATATAAGTTAGATATATAAATATAAATATATATAGTTATATATAATTATAATACAATAAGCTATATATATTATATTATAATATACATATAATTTATATATAATATTAATATTATATATATTATATTATATTATACAAATATAACATTTATATTATATATTTTCAATAAAATATAATTATATTATAATATATTATAGCAATATACATTATATATTATAAAAATTGCATATATTACTATATTATAATATATATTTATATACTATATTTATATACTATATATATTTTATGTATATATTTATATGTAATAATTATATATTATATTACATATAATTATGTTCAATAATATATCTATTACACATAATTATATTATAATATATAATTATATATCATGTTACATATTATGATATATATTATATATTACTATATTTAATATATCATAATATATTATTTACTTATGTATTATAAATATATTATAATGTATAATATATATTTTATATATATATATTTTTATTGAGATGGAGTCTTGCTCTGTCACCCAGGCTGGAGTGCAGTGGCATGATCTCAGCTCACTGCAACCTCTGCTTCCTGGGTTTTATTTATTTTTATATTATATATATATCATTTATTATAATACAATACACATCCCATTATATATAATATATAATATATTTTTATATGTTTCATATTTTATTTATAATAAATGTATGTATTATAAATAATATATAACATAAATATAATAAATAACATATATAATCATATATTATATATGTATATAATTCATATTTAATTATATAGTATATTATAAATATAATGTATTCATATTGTATATTATATATTACATATAATATATATTTTCATATATTTTATATACAAATATGTATTTATTACATATTTTTAAATATATCTTATATATTTTATGTATAAGAAATACATTTATATGTAGTATTATATATTTATTTAATATGTATAATATATAACATGTTATATACTAAACATATATTTTTATTAGTATATATTTATATATATTAATTGAGAGATAACAGAATATGAAATTTATAGAGGAAACTGATTCTTCTTGTTTTGTTTTATCTGTTTAAGTTTTCCCAAGACACCAAGGGCAAGTTGACAGACTGGATTAAGAAAATGTAGCACATATACACCATGGAATACTATGCAGCCATAAAAAAGAATGAGTTCGTGTCCTTTGTAGGGACATGGATGCAGCTGGAAACCATCATTCTCAGCAAACTATCACAAGAACAGAAA
Source organism: Papio anubis (assembly GCF_008728515.1). NCBI lineage: Eukaryota > Metazoa > Chordata > Mammalia > Primates > Cercopithecidae > Papio > Papio anubis. Next base: position 25,066,050 of record NC_044986.1, on the reverse strand, counting down.
ACCAAACACCGCATGTTCTCACTCATAGGTGGGAATTGAACAATGAGATCACTTGGACACAGGAAGGGGAACATCACACACTGGGTGTGGGGGCATGGGGGAGAGATAGCATTAGGAGATATACCTAATGTAAATGACGAGTTAATGGGTGCAGCACACCAACATGGCACATGTATGCATAGGTAACAAACTTGCACATTGTGCACGTGTACCTTAGAACATAAAGTATAAAAAAAAAGAAAAAAAAAGAAGAAATTCATAATACACTAGTAGAAAGTATAAAATTAATCACAGATGACAAATATAAGGAAGTGATCCAAGCATCAGTAATTCTTGAGACAATAGCATGTGTCATAATATACATGAAATAGAGGAACCAGAAAATTGAGGAATACAGTAAAAATCCTTGTAGAAACCATGGTTATTTTGTGATGAACATGATAAAGCGGGATTGGCACAGTGCTAACTGCAGGCCAAATTCAATGTGAAACCTACTGTGTATGGCTTTTTAGCTATAAATTAAATTAACACTTTTGCTGGGAGAAAATGTACGCTCGTTTTTGTGTACAGAGACATGACGTGGCTACAAAACCCAAAATAGTTACTATTTTGTCCATTACAAAAAGAGTTTGCTAATCACTGTGATCCGCTAATCACGAATCACTAGTCCCAATCTAAAGGATAAAATGAACCAAGAACAAAATAAAAATAAAGAAAAACATGTCAAGAAAACTCTTAATCTAATTGACAAAATTTAATAAAAATGAGAAACTCTTCAGACAGCTAGATTAAAAATGAAGCATCATGTTCAGATGACTAAACGTAAGAATGACAAGATTTCTTCCAAAATGATTTAAACCAAGAAGACATTTGTAATGTGCTGATGGCATAACAAAACAAAATAAAATATGTCAACTGAACATTTTATACCAGGTGGAAATGTCTTTCAAAAATAAAGAAACAGTAAAATTTGTTAAGAAAAGAAAATAGCTGGAAGAATTTGTTGCCAGCAAGTCTACACTACAAGAAATGTTAAATGAAGTTATTGACACAGAAGAGAAATAATAACAGGTATAATTTGAATCTATACAAATAAATAATGCTGGAAATACTAAATGTACAGATAAATATAAAATATTTTTTCTCAGTTTATTATCAACTTCTTAAAAGACTATGGTAATAACAATGTTTTGTTAAATGTCTAATGTATCTGTGATATATTGGATGATATCACAAAGTATGGAAAACATAAATAGAAGTAGTCTGTAGATGTGTATAGTTTACATTATAAAGAAAAATGTATAATATATTTGGCTAGAGACTCTGACAAGTTAAAACTGTGGTATACTTTTGTATACCCTAGAGTCAGTACTAAAAGTTTGTGTGCGTTGTGTGTATACGTATGTAGGTGAGTGTGTAAGTACGCACATAAAGTGAATAAGAAAACAAATTGTGGAGGTAAAATAATTTTTGAAAAACAAACACTATAATCAATACAACAAAAAACTAGAAGAGAAGGGAAATAAGAATACATGGGACAAATTGCAAAATGTAAATATAACCAACACTTATTGATTAAAAACCAATTAAATGTAAAAATCACCAACATGAAAAATGAAAAAGAAGCTATCACAACAGACTTTACACATACTAAAAAGATAATAAGGGAATATTACAAACAAATGAGTATCTGTAGTGTGACAAATTACGTAAAGTAGCAAATTATTTGAAAGTCACAAACTACTAATGTTTCTTCTAAAAATAATTGAAATATTTAATAGTGTGTACCATATTTATATCTGAGAGAGAGAAAGAATGATATTAAATAAATTAAATTTGTAGTTAAAAGCCTCACAACAAAGAAAACCCCAGACCTAAATGGCTTCTCTTGAAAATACCAACCCTATTAGAACTCCTCCAAAAAATGAAAGAGAGAAAATATTCTAATTTATTTTATGGGGCCAAGTTCTACTTAATACCAAACCAGACAAAGACATTACAAGAAAAGCAAATCACACACCAATCTCCCTCATAAATGTAGGAACACAAACCCTCGACAAAATAGTAGCAAATTTTATCTAGCAATATATTAAAACAAAATATTATGACCTACCCATATTTATCCTGAAAATTCAAGGTTGATTTAACATCTAATAAAAATCACTGTGATTCACCATACCAACAAATAGTAAAAAAGAAAAATCACCCATCTGAAAAGATGATGTAAAACATTTGAAAAGAGTTGACATCCATAGTCATGGTAAAAGGCCTCAGCAAACTAAGATAGCAGGACATCACCTCTGATTATTAAAAGACTTCTACACAATATCTACAGCTATCATGTTTAATTAACATTCCTGCTGAATAGTAATGAATATTTCTTCTTGAAGTTGGGGGATAACATTAGGTGTTTAATATATTTAATTTATATATTTAATTGTTAAACACTTAATGTTTTTCCCCAACTCTAAGAACAGAGAAAATATGTTCACATTTTGTTATTCAATATGATTCAGCAGGACTTATCATCTCAATAATGCAAGAAACATACATAAAAACTGGTAAAAAAGAAATATAATGGTCTTTATAATAACATGATGGTGTAGAGAATCCCAAAGGAACTAAGAAAAATTCTGTAGAGTGCTGTAAGAAACATATTGTGGCCATAAGATTAATGATCACCATAAAGCCTGTTTAGATATCTCGCTGTCCCTACACTACGTGTCACTTAGCAACATCATGCAACCTAGCCTGGGAATTACAGGACCTCTATAATAATGGGACCTAAAAACCGTAGTTATCCTAGAGACAAAGTTTCCCCAACACGAATGAAACTTTTATGAGCCTTAAAACAAAACTTACCTTTACAAGAAAAGATTAACTTCCTTTTATGAGAGAAACACCTGGTAACTGATCTGGCCTAAATGCAGGTATAAGAAAGGTGGAAGAATCCTTCAAACTCTTAAGAAGTCTTCTGACTGAAACGCTCCTGGTCAGGAGGTCATCAGTCCCTGACTGTACTTGGCTCAGGCCACAGGTCTGTTCCTAGTATCCATCTTGTAGGAGCAATGACAGGATAAACTGCTTAAACATCAGACTCATCTTTGATGTGAATTGGACCAAAGGGGAAAAGTCCCTGAGGAAGTTGGTTAACCAGAACCGCTCAAGAGCTCTGAATGTGGCAATAGTTATTAGACCTAATAAGTAAGTTTAGTCAAAGGACACAAGTCAATGGAAACAAATCTATTGTATTTCTTTATACTAGCAATAACAATTGGACACTAAAAGTTAAAAAGAATCATTTATAATATTACATAAATTCATGGAATACCTAAATAACATGAAATGCATGTATATCTAAGCAAATATGTGTAAGATTTATAAGCTGAAAGCAATAAAACACTGATTTTAAAAATCAAATATGGCCTAAACAAACCCATATTCTGTGCTTATGGACTGTAAAAATCAATATTATTAAGATATTAATTCTCCTGATTCTGATAATGCAATCATGATTTTAAAAAATACTGCAGGATTTTCATAGATATCAAAAAGCCATTTCTAAATTTTATATGAAAAGGCAAAGTATCTAGAATAGGCAAAATAATTTTGTAAAGGAAGAACAAAGTCAGAAAACACAATTTACTTACAATCTATGTGATTTCCATGATGCCCCTAACGGTCACAGGAGTGAAGCTGTTGAAGACCTAGCGGGGTTCTAAGCCAGCATAATGATCAACATGGTAGGACTGAATTATGTAGATTGAAGGGCCTTATTCACTAGAGGTGCACTGCTAATTTTGAATTGTGAGCATCTGCCTTGGCCCTAGCCTAGTTCACTGCTTACATGTGTCCTTCTGGACCTCAGTGCTTTCACTCTGGCTCCATGAGTCAGTAACAGGTTGTCAGGCACTGCAAACACCTTGCAGTTTACCAGTGAAGCTGTGTTTATTTGGGCTCTTCCTTTTGCCTTTCCACACACTTGTCTTCCTCAGTTGGTAGATTTCTACCATCATTCAAGGCACAGCTCAAATATCTCAAGTTATTCTTACTTTCTTTCCATTTAACACAAACTTCCCCATCATGTCTAGCTTCTGGTGAGGCCCTGGGACTGAAACTCAGTTGATGAGTTTCAGTTCTTCATAGCTATGAAGCCCAGTGGACCAAAAGTGAGACCAATTGCAAGGTTCCCATCCTCCCTGTGTGTCTTAACACTGGATCTACATGCGTTATTAGAAACTAATGGTGCATTTCATGTTCTCCAATTTCCCTGTACTAATGGTCTGCTTTAGGAGCAATTTGGGAAATTAGAAAGAACCACAATACAGAATATTCTCATTCCTCAACAGCTTTTATGTTATCAGGGAAATTTAGCTTTACTCTTCGAAGAAACAAGATAAAATCTCAGAGGATCTGAAAATGTGGTTTTGTGTGTGTGTGTGTGTGTGTGTGTGCATTTTTTTTTCTCATCTTAGTGTCTGTGAAATATAAATACATTCCCAGGTTACCAGGTCCAAGATTAGATGCTTCATCATTTCCTTTATGCATGTAAAATAACACATTCATAAACATGTAAAATAAAGTCCCAAATTTAAGAATGCAACTTTCAATTTTCCCCTTAATGACTTTGCTTTTTACTACTAGATACAGCTCATTCAGAGAAGGAAACACTGGAGTACTGCTCTTTTGTTTGTTTTGTTTGATGGTCAGTACAAGTGCTTGGATGTAATAACAAATACACTCTTTTGGAACCAAGAAATAGCTGTTAATTTATCAACTCTGCATTATTATGCTTAATACCAGCATCATGGACCTTCATACCTGGAATTTAGTAAAACGATGAAAAAAAAGTATGGATTCAAATCTGGGAAATGCATTATTTGCTCAGGGCTAAGAAATAGTAGGATATACCATTCTACAACTTATACATAAGACACAATGATCTGTTAGCAGGTAAACCAATTAATCACCAGATTGCTTCACTTTCACTGATTTTTATTCCTATCACTCCAATCTCTTCATAAGCATCATCTTCTATTATTCCTGCATACTTTATGTCAATCCATTTTTTCATCTTAATTCTCACTTCACATTTGTCTTTGGGCTAGTGTAGAAACTGGATTTGTACTTGTATTAGGTTATGGACACTCTTAGAGATTTCCAAACACAGAGAGCCTGAAAATTTACTTCAAAGGTCTCACAACATGGTGGTAGAACCAGACACAACACATGCATATTAAACAATTGATGGATAATTTACAAAGCAACTGTCAACAAAACAAAATAAGGCACTTGAATACATAAGTATGCCAATTAATTATGACTTTATGCTATTCTTGTTGCATTGTTCCATCATCATGTTATTCCACTCAGAGCATTACATTTTCAAGTAGAGGGAATAATGATATCCTGCAGAGACACATGTAGCTTATCTTAATAATAATTATTTCATTGTTTCTTTTATTTGTACAGTAAATGATTATTAAAACAAATCCTTAATGAGTTGAAACTCATAGTAATTCATCTCCAGGTTCATCTCATGTAGAGCTCTAAAGATTCATGAATAGTGATGGGCTAGAGTTTTTACAAAACATGCTTAGTGATTACTTGGATAGATGTTATTTTAATATAAGATTACTATAATGAACCAACTCCTGAGTATCAACAGACATTCATAGACTCACAGGCACAGGTAATGAAGGAACTGTACCATAGTGAATATTCTGTATTAGAGTTTAATTACCAAGGCAGGAACTTGGGCTTTGATGATTTTTTTAATAGATGTCAGAATGTTTTTCTAATTTAGCATTTTTCAGTTAAAAAAGCTCATTAACCATGACATTCCACAGTGTAAAAGATCATCCATGTGAGATGAGGGTTAAAGATATGAGAACTACATTTTTAATACAAGCCATTGTTAGACTGTTACCTTTTTCCTTGATGCTGATATTTCTCTCACACAATAGATGGTGCCTGGTGCCAATTTGTCCTAACTGTGCAGTAGAATACTAACCCTATTGCCTCCCCAAAACATAGGAAGACTCGGTATCACTGTACTTGGTACTAGGGCTGTTTTGGTTGCTGCCAACTCTGAGAGATGAAATTAATCTAAGAAAACTCAAGCCGAGTCTAGTGCCTGAAGGATGCAGAGAATCGATTACTTTGACAAATGTCTAGGTCCTTGTGTTACCAGTGGAGGGTCTTGACCAGGAGTTGTCCAGGTCCATGGTGTTTTGAATAAAGGATTGAACAGAACACACAAAGTAGAAGAGGAATGAAATGCAGGAATGAAGCAGCGAAAGCAGGGATTTATGAAAGTGAGAAAGCACTCCACAGGGTGGGAATGGGCCTGAGCAAGTGGCTCAAGGGCCACGTTGCAAACGTTGCTGGACTTTAAGTACTCCTTGTGAGATTCTTATCAGCCACTCCTTATCTGGATGAAGGATTTGTCTGTGACTAATTAAACACTGAGGTGAACTGGCACCCTATGCAGATAATTGGACCATGGCCAGTTGAAGGCACTCTTTCTTTCCACCAGCGACATGGTGGAAGGAGGAGGGTTGTAGGGAGAGTAGCCTTTGATCCTTTGTTACTTGGGGTGGGGAGATGGGGTTTTTCCTTCTGGTTTAGCTTTAGGAAGTTTGTGTTAACTGGCCTTAAGTTTTCTGCCTCCAGACCCTATTCTTCTGCCTCACCTGAGATTTGACATGATGACCCACAGCAAAGTGATCTAACCCTCTCCACAATGAAAGTCTCAATGCCCTGGACTATTAGATCTCTCTCTCTCTCTCTCTCTCTCTCTCTCTCTCTCTCTCTCTCTCTCCCCCCCCCCACCATCCGTCCATCCATCTATCATCTATCTATCATCCATCTCTCTATCTATCTATCTCCTGTATCTCATTCTGTGGAAAAAAATGATATTGTATATAGAAAGGAAATGAAGCATGAGTTAGTTTCAAGATAAAATAAATAAAGGAAGAGAAGGATGAAGAGAAGAATGGAAATAAAGTGGGAGCAAAAGGAGAAAATGCTTACCAGGAACAGATATTAGTCACTAAAGTATCAGTGAAAGTACAGTCTGGGATCTTTGCTGCATGAACTCTGCTTTCATTCATTCTTCAGAAAAAAATTACAGGAAACCCAAGGTTTTAGAATTTCATTAAGGATGACTTTCTACTTCATTTATTCCTTCATTGATGCTATTAATGTTATCATTAAATTGAAAAGAAAATATATTTCCACCCTATTAGACTTGTTTTAATGTTTCCTAAACATAGTGTTTGAATATTTGATTACAAGAAATAAATAACTGCTATCTGGAGAGATTTTCCTCACAATGAAGAAAATGGCAGAGGTATATTTATAATTATGAAAACATGCCCAATATAATTTAAATACTCAAGAGAGGTATAATTTTACGATTCTATATGATGAGGAGTTATTAGAAATAATTATCCCTTTAATCTTAATAATCACTAGTTATTTTATGGAGATGGATTGAGAAATTTATCTGGAGGTTTTGCTTTAAAATGGCCAGATTCAAACAGCTATAAAATGAATTTTGGAGGCTAGATGCAGTTGGAGTTCATTCAGCCAGCCCATTTCCATTATAATGAGATTTATTTTTAAGTAAGGTGGGGGAAAAAAGGACCTGTTACCATAAGTCACCTGACCCAGCAATTGCTGTTGTTCAATGGTGAATCATTATCTATGGTAAAGCCTAAAGGGTTTTGGTGAGACTGGTTTGAAGTACGATCTAAGGAGGCACAATGATCTCAGTGCCCCTTCTCTCCACCCAATCTTATATTTAGTTTATTTTCTGTCAGGAATAAAGATTATTCGGCCTACCTACTCATCTTCCATTGAAGAGTGAAAAGAAAGGTGTTTGTTAAGTGACTAGGCAAGGAACAGAATTGACTAACAGATGGTTGTTGAAGGTACACAAAGACTTTTGAGCATTAACTCAGCAAATTAGGGATTTTTCCAAAGAGGAGCTGGCAAAATAAAGTACAGCCTGAGGAAACTGGAAAGCAGCTTATATGGGCTCTTTAAGTCTCAAGTATGGAAAGGCACATTTTTCCTTCTACCAAAACCAGAAAAGTACATTTTGGAGATTCCACCATAGCTTCTTAATGTCACATCATTTGGTGTTAAGATTCACTGTCACATATCAAATTACAATTGCTCAACTGACTGCACTGGTAATTAAACCATGGGGGAAGTCAAAATTCTAGAGAATACAACAAGAAGATATCATGGCTTCCACTAAGATTTTTTAAATGTCAGCTATGACCAAGAGAAGTCTTACAACTGTTTTCTCTGCTATTAATTTCTGCTTTCTCTCAACAGTCCTTTACCCATCCTCTGTGCAAGGTGAGAGATTGCCATCCACCAGGGCAATACAGTAGACACATGAGTTAAAAAGAATAAAGACGGGCCGGGCGCGGTGGTTCACGCCTGTAATCCTAGCACTTTGGGAGGCCGAGGTGGGCGGATCACGAGGTCAGGAGATCGAGACCATCCTGGCTAACATGGTGAAACCCCGTCTCTACTAGAAATACAAAAAACTAGCCAGGCGCGGGGGCGGGCGCCTGTAGTCCCAGCTACTGGGGAGGCTGAGGCAGGAGAATGGCGTAAACCCGTGAGGCGGAGCATGCAGTGAGCGGAGATCACGCCACTGCACTCCAGCCTGGGCGACAGAGCAAGACTCCGTCTCAAAAAAAAAAAAAAAAAAAAAAAAAAAAAAAAGAATAAAGACGAAAGATGAGGACAAAGGCAGAAGGAATTTGCATTTGCATTATAAGCTTTTCAATTATTTCCATCATGGGTATGCGTTCCTGTTTTGTAATTATTTTCGGATATTTGAGTGTAAATTCTTTTGATAAAGTTAAATCCTAATTTAACTATTGCCATAGTTCAATGAAGAGAATGCTTGGAAATCCCGGAAGCCATATTTAATGGATGTTACTAATAAATATCCACAAACAACTGAGACAAATTTTCGTATTAAGGGAGGGGTAATGTGTAGCAAGAAAATGGAGGAGTTGTAGTGACTATTGAGTTCAACAATAAAATGCGAATAGAATCTCATTTGTCTCCAAACTCCTTGAGGGTAGGAATGTTACAGGTAGTTAGATAGGCATGAGCAGGGTAGGAGAGGGCTCTTCTCCCCCACACACTGGGAATGTCAGGTGAGGAATGGACAATTATCACACTGCCTCTCTAAAAATGATAATTCCGCAGCAAGTGCCAGAGTGCCAGGGAGAGACAATCTCCTGATGTCCCACAGCTGTTAAAATTAAAGCGTTAATTGAGTACAGATGCCAGCGAGAAGCAACTTCCTGGACATATGTGTTAAGAGACAAAATGGCAAAGTAGGATCTTTCAGGGACTCTCCACCAGAAAAGGGAAGAAAGCCTCAGACAGGCGTGTGTACAACGTCCTGAACACACTGCGGGTGCTCACTTCCTAAGGGTGAGCAGGGCATTGTGCCTGCAGGCAGCCCACCCTACTGGAAGAATCATAGGAAAAGGGTGCAAGATAGAAGCCTATAAAATGCTAGAATCATGGTTAAACACCACACTTGACATTCAGGTGCTCACTTGGGTCTCTTCCAAGTGAATTTTCCTTTCTTTCCTGTTCTAAAGCCTTTTAAAATAAACTTCCACTCCTGCTCTGAAATTCGCCTTGGTCTCTTCTTCTGCCTTATGCCCCTCAGTTGAATTCTTTCTTCTGAGCAGGCAAAAATTGAAGTTGCTGCAGACCTGTATGGATATGCTGCTGGTAACTCTGATACTTTCCACTGGTAACAGGAACCGTTTTATCACTGCTTCCCAAACCTAGCACCAAAATTTAGCATCGAGAGGGCAACAATAAATGTCTGCCGAATAAAGTAATGACTATATATTGAATTAATTACACACATTTCTATGTACAGTTTTCCAGAATATCAGGTATCTTACCTAACTTTAGTGGGTTTTTTAATAGATAATAAAGGCAATAAATATCTCCACTCAAGCGGTATCTTTATTTTCTCCTGCATATACTTACTGGGGTAAAAATGACATACACTTTAAGATTCATTGAACTCAGGCAATGAAATTATGTTGGGTTTGAATTTTCAGTATTAGAAACTAATTTAGCCAATATCCCTCGATATTCCTCTGAACGGTCTCTTACGTAATCCTCGGTTACTGTCACATCTTTGGAAATATCACAGGAGTACAGAAAATTTATCTTAAGGGAGGACACTGTATGATTGAAAGAGCTACCCAGAGAAACTACTTCAGGTATGACTTGAGACTTCTAGGAGCCAAACACCAGTAGATAAAACAGATAGTCATCACACTGCCTTCTATGGCAGATGGGTCTGGACACTATAGTTAATTGATTTTGATTAGAAAATTACACAAACTCTAGCAGAGCTGAACTACTCAGAGTAACATAGAATTGTCTAACTCTTGCCTCAGATTCTAATTTGTAAGCCGTCCCCTGCACAGCCAAATACATATATTATTAGTCAGGGTTCTCTAGAGGGATAGAACTAATAGGATATGTGTATATATGAAAGGGAATGTATTAAAAAGAATTGACTTACACAAACACAAGGTAAAGTCCCACAATAGGCCATCTGCAGGTTGAGGAGCAGGGAAACCAGTGATGGATCAGCAAGTCCCAAAATCTCCAAACCAAGGAAACCTACAATCCAGCCTTCAGTCTCTGGCCAAAGGCCCAGGAGCCCCTGGCAAATCACTGGTGTAAGTCCAAGAGTCCAAAAGCTGAAGAACTTGGAGTTTGATGTTTGGGGACAGAAAGCATCCAGCATGGGATAAAGATGAAGGCCAGAAGACTCAGCAAGGATACACTTCTATCTTGTCCTGCCTGCCTTACTCTAGCTGTGCTGGCAGCCGACTAGATGGTGCCCACCCAGAGTGGGGGTAGGTCTGCCTCTCCAGTCCATTGACTCAAATATTAATCTCCCTTGGCAACACCCTCACAAACACACCCAGGAACAATATCTGCATCCTTCAGTCCAATCAAGTTGACACTCAATATTAGCCATCACAATATGTGTGTGTGTGTGTGTGTGTGCACGCGTGTGTATTTTAATAATCGTTAAAAGAATTTGACAAATTATTTGTCCACATATGTGTTTAATTTTCCCAAGAGTATAAAGTATAAAAGTTTTAGCTAAATGAGAAAAAAGCAAAGGAACTGATAGCCAATGGTTACAAATATTTAACAGATTTATAGCAAATGAATGAGTCAATGAAGACTTTTTCCAAAGGTTCTTGTTTGAAGCTTTGTAATAAGTATGATGATAAATCCTAGCTCAAGTCTAATTCATATTTTCCCTCCTTCTCTCCTTCATTGTGAAGCCCTGGATTGAAGTAGTTCTTAGCCCTCTTTGCCCCTGCTCCCAGAAACCAAGAACAGAGCCTTGTTTAATACAGAAACATATTCATCAGTCTTTTTCTTAATCATCTTTGTTCCCAGGAAACAGTCACAATAAGAAAAGAAAGAAAGAAGAGGAAGAGAAAAGAGAAGAAGAAATCAAATTAGGATCAAAGTTATTTGTTGATATTTTATATCTAAGAGGGGCAGAGTTTGCATAAAAGCAGTAGGAAAGAATTTGGATATAGATGAAAATAGCTTGTTGAAGTTGTGATGTAGAAGATGCTACGGAGTCACCTAAGAATTCAGCTATTAAAAAAATTATAGCAAAGCATGGCCAAGGGAAACAAATCTTTCAGATAATAAAGTGACAGATGTATCTCGTTAAAAGTGAGTTAAAAAGAGCTTCAAAAGTTTATATAATGGATTTAGCATTGGTGATTTATTCATGGGTGCTTAAGGCACTTCATTCTTCTGATTCTACTAAAGGGTAAGCAGGAGGAAGGGACAAATTATTTTACAGTCAGAGTGACCTAAATATTGATCATTAAAAATGGATGTCAGCCCATTGTACTGGAGTTACATCCTGGGGGCTATTAGGCTTTGGCCCTCACAGCAGTCTGGGGTTGATCAAGTGGATATGGCTGTTTTTAAAGAATGTGGCTTTGGAGTCATGTGGCATTTAAAGACAAGATACTTTCGAAAAATGCATTGTTAGGCTATTTTGTCTTTGGGTGAGCATGATAGAGTACACTCATACAACTTACATGGCATAACCTACCGCACATCTAGTTTCATGGCTTAGCCTCTTGCTCTAGCCTATAAATCGTTACAGTATATTACTGTACTGAATATTGGAGACAATTATAATGCAATCATAAGTATGTTTGTCCCCAAACACATCTAAACATAGAAATGGTAATAGCAAAAATATGGTATAAAAGATAAAAAATAAAAAGGTAAACCATTCAGGGAACTTACTAGGATGCAACTTGCGGAACTGAAAATTGCTCTGGGTGAGTCAGTGAGTGAGTGAGTGATAAGTGAATGTGAAGGACTAGGATATTACTGTATATTACTGTAAATTACTGTAGACTTTATAAACACTGTACAGTTAGGCTACAATAAAATTTACAAAAAACAAAATAACTGCAGTACGACATCACAATGCCTACGTTGATAGGCAATAGAAATTTTGCCGTTCAATTATTATCTTATGGGGCCACTATCATATATGTGATCTGTCCTTGACCTAAATTTCATAATGCAGTACACAACTGTATTTTAATATTTAAAATACAAAATATTCATGAGTTTTCATAACTGAACATCAGTCCCTTGAGATCATACTACACATGTTAAACAGAAGAGACAATGGGCCCAGATAAGACACTGTTAGTTATTTCATAGCAAACAATGAGAACAATTTTTTTTCTGTTTTTTGTGTGACAGAGGATTTTACATTGCATATTATGGGGAAGAAAAGAGCATTACAGTTTGACTGAAAGATTTATATCCTGTGTGATGGTTAATATTCAGTGTCAACTTGATTGGATTGAGGGATGCCTAGATAGCTGGTAAAGTATTGCTTCTGTGTGTGTTTGTGATAATGTTGCCAGAAAAGATTGACATTTGAGTCAGTGGACTAGGAGGGGAAGATGTACCCTCAGTGTAGGTGGGCACTATCCAATCACTGCCAGCATGGGTAGAAAAAGGCAAGGTGGACAAAGGTGGGATGTTTGCTTGCCTAGTCTTCTCGCTCTTTTTGTTCTTCCTTTGCTGAACACCTACTTCTGCTCCTCCTGCTCTCGAATCTCAGACTCCAGGTTCTTTGAGCCCTGGATTCTGGGACTTGTATCAGCAGCTTTGCTGGGGCTTTTGGCCGTAGTCACTGTTGGCTTCCAGTTTTGAGGCTTTCAAATTTGCACTGAGCCACTACTGGCTTCTCTCTTTCCCAAGCTTGCAGATGGCTTATCCTGCCTTGCCTTGTAATTGTGTGAGCCAATTCTCCCTAATCAACTCCATATATATATATATGTGTGTGTGTGTGTGTGTGTGTGTGTGTAGATATATATATGTATCCTATTGGTTCTGTCCCTCTGGAGAACCCTGACTACTGAAATTGTCATTAACTAAACAGATTTGCAGAGGTCAAGTTTGCAAGGATTAACTGTGGGTTGGCAACAGCATTTTCTTTTGACATACTACGTTTCAGATTAGCTGGATATGTTGAGTTAAACATTAGGCATAAGAATATAACTATTAAAAAGCGGGCTTGGAATAAAGATGGAAATTTGGGTCTCTACTAAAAATACAAAAATTAGCCAGGTGTGGTGGCACGCGCCTGTAGTCCCAGCTACTTGGGAGGCTGAGGCAGGAGAATTGCTTGAACCCAGGAGGCAAAGGCTGCAGTGAGCCGAAATTGCACCAGTGCACTCCAGCTTGGGCAACAGAGTGAGACGCCATATCAAAAAAAAAAAAAAAAAAAAAAAAAAAAAAGATGGAAATGTGGGAGTTACCATCATACATAAAGTCACAAAATTAAATATGATTATCTAGGGGGAAAAGTTATACAGAAACCTAGGACTCAAATGTTCCAACTCCTGAATCCTAGGGTGGTTTGAACACATGGAGTGAGTAATGTGAAAAACAATTAGCAAAGACTAAGAAGGAGAAGTCAAAAAGGCCAGGAGAAGAAACAAGGCATGTGGTAACAGGGGAGCAAGTATAAAAGGTATTTCATGGAGTGATTGGGTCATATAGTACTAAGAGTTAGAGTGACCTTATAATTTATTATCCTAATCTGGATGCATTGGAGAGTGAAAGCAGCAGCTATAAATAATTAAAACAGGGCAATAGATGGAAATAGGATTGTCCCAGGAGAAGTATAGGATGTATACTCAAACTATTCATAGGCCAGTGTAGATGGGTTAAGAATTAATTGTTAGATTCAGCAAAGTAGTGCCCATAAATATCCATCAGAAGAGTAATTTCAGAGATTGGTGATGATTGGAGAATGCTAAAGAGAAAACAGAAGTAGGTAAAAATTGGAGGACAGTGAATACAGACAATTGTCTCAACACATCAAAGGAAGGAGACAGAATAGTGATAATATGGTCAAGGGAGACAAAAAAGGAGTGCTTTTTTGTGTGTATATGTGTATTTGCTTGTGTGTGAGTGTGAGTGTGTGTGTATTTAATAAGAAAAATAGTAAGTCATTATTCTCATCTTCCTACTGGGCAGGCACTACCATCATGCCATAAAGCAATCTGTGTCCAGGACAGGAAGCATCCAAGTGAAAAACCTTCATTGGCTTCAGATGGATGGTGGCCCATATTTTACAGATGGATGCTTTAATGCTGTGAGCCTGTGCAGTGTCATTTGGAATATTTTGTTACATCTAGAAGTAGAATTTAGCACCTTGATGATATTAAAGTTTCCAGTCTCTTCAAGACCTAAGATGCTATTTGTCTGACATGAGAGCTTACTCCAATAACAGTAAAACTCACCAGCAAGACTAACTGAATAAATCAGGAAAGGCTGGCCAGACAACATACCCTAAATTCTAGACACCAGAGAGTTAGACATGCAAAGGAGGCAGAATCACAAAGAGCATGAATAGGCACTGTCGCCCAATAGCATAGACTTGAATCCTGTCTTTAACATTATCTGGCTATGCGACCTAAGGCAAGTTTTCAAATCTCTCTCTGATTCAGTTTTCTGAACTATAAAATAGAAATACAACAACAAGACACTTGCTTGTGTTTGTTGTGAGTGTTAAAGGAGTTAATACCCATTAAATCTTTTGGAACAATGTCTAGCACATAATAAATATTCAAATAGAGTGAACTACAATAATTTAAATGTTGTACTTTGAGCAATGAATTGGAAAGGGACCTCAGTTTTTTTTATCAAAAAGCAAATAGGTTCTAATTTCTAGATGGAATTTAAAGGCCGCTTAAATAAAACCAGTAGAACAGTGTAATGTAAATGGTTAGAGCCAAAGTCATAAAATTTGAGAAACTGCAGCACATCCTGGCTCTGCTCTCAAAAGTTGAGGAACTTGGAATGAAAAACTTAGGTATTCTAAATTGTAGTTTCCTTTAGGATAATATGAGATAATAATATATACTCTATAGTTTCTTTGTTGAGAAAAAATATACGAGGAATCCCATGTGTGGGGATATAATTACTACATATTAAATTATGCTTTCTTGTTTTCTAAGTTTTATTTTTATTTTTACCTTAAGTTCTGGGTTACATGTGCAGGATGTGCAGGTTTATTACATAAGTCAATGTGTGCCATGGTGGTTTGCTGCACCTATCAACCTATCACCTAGGTATTGAGCCCCACATGCATTAGCTATTTTTTATAAAGCTCTCCCTCCCCACACCCCACATGCTGGCAGACCCCAGTGTTGTTCCCCTCCCTTTGTCCATGTATTCTCATTGTTTATCTCCTACTTATAAGTGAGAACATGTAGAGTTTTTCTGTTCGTGCGTTAGTTTGCTGAAGATGCTTCAAGCCCCATCCATGTCACTGCAAAGGACATGATCTCATTCTTTTTTATAGTTGCATAGCATTTTATGATATTTTATAAGTATCACATTTTCTTTATCCAGTCCTATCATTGGTGGGTATTTGGGTTGATTCCATGTCTTTGCTATTATGAATAGTGCCGCAATGAACATACATGTGCATGTATCTTTGTAATAGAATGATTTATATTCCTTTGGGCATATACCCACTAATGGGATCACTGGGTCAAATGGTATTTCTGATTCTAGATCTTTAAAGAATTGCCACATCATCTCCCACAATAGTTGAACTAATTTACATTCCCATCAACAGTGTAAAAGTGTTGCTACTTATCCCCAACCTCACCAGCATCTGTTGTTTCCTGACTTTTTAATAATCACCATTCTGACTGGCATGAGATGATATCTCATGATGGCTTTGGTTTATATTTCTCTAATGATCAGTGATGTTGAGCTTTTTGCCATACATTTGTTGGCATCATAAATGTCTTCTTTTGAGAATTGTCTGTTCAAGTTCTTTGCCCACATTTTAACGGTTTTTTTTTCCTTGTAATTTAAGTTCCTTGTAGATTCTTGACATTAAACTTTGTCAGATGGATAGATTGCAACCATTTTCTCCTGCTCTGTAAGTTGCTGTTCACCATGATAATAATTTCTTTTGCTGTGCAGAAGCTCTTTAATTGGATCTGATTTGTCAATTTTTGCTTTTGTGGCAATTGCTTTTGGCGATTTTGTCAGGAAATCTTTGCCAATACCTATGTCCTGAATGGTATTTGCTAGATTTTCTTCTAGGGTTTTTATAGTTTTGTGTTTTACATTTAAGTTTTTAATCCATATCAAGTTAATTTTTGCATAAGGTGTGAGGAAGGGGTCCAGTTTCAATTTTATGTATATGGCTATCTAGTTCTTCCAGCACCATTTACTAAATAGGAAATCCTTTTCCCATTGCTTGTTTTTGTCAGGTTTGTTGAAGATCAGATGGTTGTAGATGTGTGGTCTTATTTTTGAGTTCTCTATTCTATTCCATTGGTGTATGTGTCTCTATTTGGACCATTTCTGTGCTGTTTTGGTTATTGTACCTTGTAGTATAAAGTCTGGTAGCATGATGCCTCTAGCTTTATTCTTTTTGTTTAGGATTGTCTTGGCTATATGAGCTGATTTTTTGTTCCACACGAATTTTATCTTATTTTTATTTTTATTTATTTATATATTTTTTGAGATGGAGTATCTCTCTGTCACCATGCTGGAATACAGTGTTGTGATCTTGGCTCACTGCAGCCTCCACCCGCTGGGTTAAAGCGATCTTCCCATTACAGGTGTGTGCCATCACACCTGGCTATTTGTGTGTGTGTGTGTGTGTGTGTATATTTTTAGTAGAGATGGGGTTTTACCATGTTGGCCAGGCTGGTCTCGAACTCCTGACCTCAAGTGATCTGCCTGCTTCAGCCCCACAAATTGCTACAATTATAGGCATGAGGCACCACACCCAGCCCCATATTAATTTTAAAATTGTTTAATTCTATGAAGAATGTTAATGGTAGTTTAATGGGAATAGCATTAAATCTGTAAATTATTTTGGGCAGTATGGCCATTTTCAAGATTTTGATTCTTCCTATCCATAAGCATGGAATGTTTTTCCATTTATTTGTGTCCTCTCTGATTTCCTTGAGCAGTGGTTTGTAGTTCTCCTTGAAGAGGTCCTTCACTTCCCTTGTTAGCTGTATTCCAAGGTATTTAATTCTTTTGTATGCTTTCTTGTTTTCAATTTTTTTCACCTTATCGTTTTCCCTCCACCTCCTCTCCTACTTAAGCATCTGTGAAGGCTTAATATGTGCACTACCATCAAGGTAGGGATAAAACACAAAGAACCAGGAGTCAGATCTCAACTTTTAGTTTGTTAGGGATACTCTGGTAAATTTGTAACCGTTTCTTATCGGTTGTTGTTATTTGTTTGTTTTTAAGAGTCTGGTGCTTGGGAAGAAAAATTGTGATTCTTTCTGCCCTGCCTCACAATTTTATTTATTTTAAAATTTGGTTTTAAATATGAAGAATTAATGCCTGGAAAACAGAGTTTAAACAGAGTTGAAACAACAAACTAGTAAATGGGGAACAAAATGCATACTTATGTAAGGATCAATTTCTGACCTAAAGGTGAACATTTTGAGCAGTTAGAAGGAAATAAAGAATAAGAGGAAAATAAGCAGGTATTAAAAGCTGGTGGTATCTAAACAGCAGACCATTACTGTTTAGAAGGTGTTCCCATCTGGACATTTTTTAAGTTGGTAGAAACCAAGTAGAAACATCATTAAGGTTTGAGGTATCACAAAGCAGAATTGCAGAAGGTAACCACTTACAGAGAAACTTCATGTGCTCTGTTGTCTAAACAGCAGAATGTCGATGCTTGGAAGATCTATGCAGGTGTGAGGATATGTGAGCTTTGCACACATTCCTGCTCAAATTCTACATTCTGCAGAGGTTAGGCATGATTTGAGCATGGGGTCCTGGGGATGTGAGTATAGCATATGACATAGACTAGAATGGGCTTCATAATCATAGCATCACTTTTTCCAAATTGTAAAGTTCACTCCTAAAAGCCCGACTTTGGAGTAATAACTCCCATTTGCGCTCTTTAATGGGAATAATAACACTCAGAGGTTTGTGTAAAAATAAAATATACTAATACATTTAATGACTTTAACACAATGTCAGGCACATATGAAATGCTCATAATGTAACAGCACTTACTCTTAAGAGAGTGAGAAAAGATTATCCTTAAAATTTTCTTGAGTAAACAAAAGCAGAGTAGACCTTCCTAGCATTGGTTTTGATCTTCTGCCAGTGACAAATTAAACTGAATTTCATTTAAAACCAGTTTCTGAAAATACACGGTGAAAAGAATACGCTGAAAGTATGAATTAATAGTTATGGAAGAATTCCATAACAGATCTCTACGATTTTTCTTTTATCACCTCTATTTCCATCTATATGTTTCCATCTAGATGAGTTTTCCAGAAAGTTTTGGTTTTTTATCCCAAGTACACAGCTATTGTTTTGTGACAGTATAACACTCAACATTCTAAATATTTGACAATGTTAGTTCTGTTTCTTTACATTCTTCTATTTTTTGTGACATATTTGGTTGCATACATACTTACCTGTAAATTTACTTTTTTATATTTTAAAATATGTGATTTTTCTAAAATAAATTATACTTGTATTTTCATTATTATGGAGGAAGAGTTTCATTGAAGTTAGAATTATGTTGGTATCTTAAGTATTACAGAAGCTGTGAGCCCATCCCACTTAGTCATAGAGAAGGTAGTTGGTGCTTATACTTAAAGGAGAGACTTCCCTCTTAGGAAAATATTTCTAGCCATCTAGTGACATCGACTAGGACTAAATCAAAATGCTGCCTTTGGAATAGTGAATTTAAGTCATACTAGAGAATTTTTTCCTCAGTATGTTTGGCCTACAGTGAACAGTGTGAATATCCACAAATAAATTGAAGCTTATTATATAATAATTATATTCTTTATGCATTCAATACTATTATGATGCCATCATGCACATATCAGGCACTTTGTTAGGAATTAAAGATATAAAGAATACAATTTTGTTCTTGCCCTTAAGATGGAGAGACAAACAAATCAACATGGTAGAATGTCACTTTCTTTTGTCTGTTAATCTCTCAGTGTAAAATATACTTATTTATAGTTATACTGGAAACTATATGTTTCAGGGAATTTCCTTTTAGGGGTATAAAAGATATACCGTGGAAGTTTGGTCGTAGAAATAGGCTTAGGAGATAATGAGGAGGTGTCTGTAATACCTGAGAGTAAGCAAAACTTCCCTAGAGATGTCTCCTAATCTGAGCCTTAGAGTACAGTAAACAGAGCTAGCCTGACAAAGAAGAGTAGAAAGAACATGCCCAGTACATAAGGCCATAATGATCAAAGACACAGAATCTTACAACAACACAACAGGTAATTAAGCTGGAGAAATACATAGGTCAGGACTGGGGAGGCAGGAGTTCAAGTCATAGTAATCTTGCTTATTATGTAAACAAACTGCACTCTATCATTATTTTTAGTTGATTTTGACAAGTTAAATTTACACAGAATTCTGGTTTATAAAACAGATTGAAAAATAGAATTTATTTTGTTGGAATGGTGTGTGTTATAGGGAGGCACCATGTTCATCACACAAAAGTGTTATGTGTGCAGTGAGTGAGAGGGTCAACTTTTCTTATACTAGGTCACACTCTTGACCATGTGGGATAGATTTGAAGGAAATATGAATGTGAGCAGAGGGAACACTAGGAGTCTCTGGTTGTAGTCTAAGCAGGAAGTGATAAGGACCTGGAGTACAATACATCCTTTACTTCTCTCTTGATGAATAACTAAGTCATATAGATAACTACATTTTTCCTTCAAAATCTAAAGTACTCATTCTTTTCTGGAGAATGTCCATCTTTAGGTCTCTAATAGTCAAGACTAAATATAAATATCTGAATCTCATATGATTTGTGTAAAGGCTCCTGCTTAAGGACAAACTTGGTTTGTTATCCATGACAGGAGCCACTGAAAATCCTGTTAATTTATAGGGTAAAATAAGATAAATTTTAAGTGTCATTGGGAAGACAAAATAATAAATTTTAGAAACATTATATTTAATGGCTAAAACTAGGCTTGGTTAATACATATAATCAAGTAATAAGCATGTAACAAACTTTTAATTGTGTTTTAATGATCAATAAAGTTTGCTTCATTCCTTGAAAAACCTGTATTATATACCTGTTTTATTATCTGCCTTAGAAAATAATCCAAGTTCACATTGCCGCACCACCATTTCTCTAGCTATGTTCAAGCATATCTAAATCCCTGAAGAAATGACAATACAGGCTCACACTACAGTTCCCCCTGCATCTCTACCCTTATCTTCACATTCTGCTTGATATAGTCCTTAACAATTTATTATATTCCATTAAACTTTGTTGAATTCAGAAGTTGCTTCTTTAAGTAGTTGATTAACGCATTCATCATACCTGAGGTTCCAATCTCAAATCACATTAGTGATTACTGGAATACTTCATTTCACATAATAAATTCATGGCATATTCTTGAAATTTACACATAAATTGATTTTTTGAATACACGATATTTTCAATGAACTCTAGAGAAAGTTGTGGCACATCCTTTGGGGAAAATAAATTATCTCCTCTTAATTTATATAATTCATAAATTATTTTAATAAAATGCCTCCCTTTTATTTCTATAAAGCCACCTATTGAGACCATTTGATCCAGGAAATGAGATGTCAGGTACCCACAGATTTCTATTTACAGTGGTGAGAAGACTGAAATTCGAGTCTGTTAAAAATAGGTTACTGGAAATTCCTTACCTAATCTCATTTTTACAACTGTCTCTTTTACTTTACTCTCAACAATAGCCTACGCAATGATTTTCTGAAACTATGAAATTAAAATAGTTCCTAAATGTTAAGCAGTAGTTCTAATGGAATATAATTTCATATCTTGGATAATGTTCCTTCTTCTGTCATTTTATAAGTGAATTGGAAAGATAAATTAATTGGAATGTATCCAGAGACTGTGAGAAGGCTGACAAGGAAACTGTCTCCTACATGGAATAGGCAATGGAATAAAACATATTTAGCTCAGGGAAGAGAAGGTTCAGTACAGACATAGTAGCTCTTTATATATTTCTGAAGAATTGTTCTGTGGGAAAAATTAGTAAGCTTATTGTAATCCCTCAGGAACTCAGATCACAATTAGGAATTGATAAAAGAAAAATGAAAACTTCAAAAAAGTCACTAGAGTTGCTCTAAATGGGAATAAGCTGCTTCTTGAAGTACTACACCTATAGTCACTGGAAGTGTTCAAAAGAAAAGCCAAGTAGCCACCTCTCCAGCACCTCTTATATGAAATGAATCTTGAAGCACCCTTCATAAATTTCAGCTCAAAGAGTCTGAGTATCTAGTAAATTATAGCAATGACTATAATATCCATAGCTCCTCTTATCAAAGCATGGAGTCGATTTCCCATTAAGCAGTAATTCTGGACTTGGTCATATGACTTGGTCTAGACAATGATGTGTTAGTAAGTAGAGGCTCAGAAAGGACTTGAGTAGTACCCCCATGGTCCTGTGTTGCTGCTTTTGGAGACTTCTACTGAGTGAATAAGGCCGTACTACCCTGTTACATGATGAAGTGACTACATAGAAGGGATAAGCCATCCCAGGTATAGATCTCCACTGCTACCAACACAATGGACCCTTCTCCAGCTGAACGGACATCTGACGAAAAGGCATGATTGAGCCAAGAATGTCTCCAACTTTACAGATAATTCCAGACCAGTTTTCCAGTCTACAGAGTTGAGGGCCAAATCGCTGGTTATTCCTTTAAGGCAAAAAGATTCATAGTTGTTTTGCAGCAATTAAAAAATGACAAATATGTACAAAGTGGTACAGACCAAAAAAAGGTAGTTATCTTCAGAATGAAAAATGTCATGGAGTCCTGAATTTCTCGAAAAGAAAAAGCACATAATGAGTTTGAAGGATGGGCAGAATATACATAGAGGGATAATTAGGAACTGCAAAGTAGGAAATATTATGAACAGTATGACCCAGTTTTTCTTTGATTGCAAGAATAGAAGACAACTTTGACTAAAGATAAAGAGGAATTTGTGTGGAGACACAGAAAATAGTTTAGAAAAGCAAAGGTGGGACTAAACAAACAGTCCCTTCAAAGGGCAAAGCAGTAATAGGGCAAGTATGAGACTCTTAGTGGCAAGAAGTAAAGACCATTCTCTTAAGAGCACTACTCCTGGTGTATATTACCTCCAACTTTGCCTTCAAAATCTGCCCTGGTGTAATTGCTCCAAGTTTAAACTCCTGGGAGAGGAGTTCTAACCTGCCCAAGATGATCACTCATTCAACCCTTGGCCAGACAAGGAAAGACACTTCAGTTCACAGAGATAGGAGAGGCAGGTTTAACAGAGAGTTGGCTCTGAAGGAAATTTAAGGAAGTGATACCAAAGGAAAGGACAGGGGTGCCTGAACAGCAATTCAGATGGGGTAGATTACACATGATCAATGACAGGTTAACCACAGTTAAATCATATAATAATGAATAACATGCCCAACACTGTTGTAAGATTTTTGAAGTATTAACTCAAGCCTTTGAGGAAAAGTACTAATATTGACCTTATTTTACAGATATGGGAAGGGAGGTTAATGACTTACGCAAACATACATCACACACACATACACACACACACCCCCTACACAGTGACACCACATGTAATTGGGAGTTTGATGTCTGTTTTAAAAGTTCACTACCTTCTTCATTAAAATATAGGAAATTTACTGCTTTACCTATTATCAAAAAAGTTCATTTCATGTTTATTCCTGGATTAGAATTTCTATAAAGCAGGTGAAACCGCTAAGGCCATTTCACTGCCTGTATCTTGCCACACTTTTGAAAAAGTTACATAATTGGAAGCTTAGTTGAGCATAATATACCACTCTGTATTTGTGCTTGCAAACTTGGGCTCTTTTGCAGTGGATATAATTGATCGGTCTTGAATAAGGAGGCAATATAAGGGAAAGAATATGAAGCCTTTAAAAAGGGAGAGTTTACAATGGCAGTGATACCAACACAGCAAGTAACTAAGTTAATAATTAGGATTAGTCAATCTGTATGCTAAAAATGTAAGAATGTTATATTAAATATATTTATTGGATTGTACTCCATAATGGACAAACATTCAATAGCAGAGCTGATACAAAAATTAGTTTTCCATCAACCATTACACAGATCAATGATCTATTAACTAAGTCTTGCTAGCAATGAGATTTCATTATAATTTTTGACCTGCATTTTGGATATTCTACTGACAAAGTCTAGCTTTGAATAAAACAGTTATTTTTTTACATAACCAACACTGATAAATTTGTTCCTAAATAGTTGACAAGCATATAATATGAAAGTGATTTTTGTCCTTTATATCAAAGACTATTTCAGCTTTGCATATTTTCAATATCCTTACATAATGAATAATTATATTCAGTTTATTTTGTAATACATTTGTAGCCAAAACCTCACAAGAGAATCAGATTATTTTTAGTAAATCTCCCCACTTAAGACAAAATATTATAAAGCGCTTCGTGTCAAAACACATTTTCAAAGTTATTTCTATAGCAGTGCAAATCTTTTCATTCTCTCCCTCCTCCACCCACATGCAATGTCGTCAACAAAGTCAGCAGGAGTTCACACATACACATGCAAATTGTTAGAGAACTACAGGGAAGATGGGGTTGGAATAGTTATGAATAGTGGCATTATGCTAATTTTTAAATTAAAAGATTAGAGAAAGTTTATAAAAATAAATGTGGAGGATGATTTAATACAATTGTAATAATCACTTTCATGTATATAACATTTTCTTCTTATGACAAACTTCTTCAGGATAGGGAGACATATCAGACTTTATTAATAAAAGGGAAAAAAAAAACATAGGGAAAATATTCAACCAGTCAGACAAATGTTAGGAAGACTATCCAATCTGTGTGTATTTTCTATAATGCTTATGAAGCAAAATATAGAATTTCCTTTCCATAACTTTGAGCTAAAATACCTGTACTGCTATTAAGATATACTCTAAGGAACAGTAGAAAAACAGAGGTTCAATTAGAACTGGGGATTGAGAAGACAGAGAAGGTTGAGCAAAGGTTTTTTTGTTGTTGTTGTCGTTTTATGAGACGAAGTCTTGCTCTGTGGCCAGACTGGAGTGCAGTGGTGCGATTTCGGCTCACTGCAACCTCTAACTCCCTCATTCAAGTGATTATCCTGCCTCAGCCTCCCAAGTAGCTGGGATTACAGGCACATGCCACCACATGGAGCTATTTTTTGTATTTTTAGTAGAGATGGGGTTTCACCATGTTGACCAGGATAGTATCGATCTCCTCACCTCATGATCTGCCCGACTCGGCCTCGCAAAGTGCTGGGATTACAGTCGTGAGCTACCGCGCCTGGCCAGAACAAAAGTTTTAAATAAATTTTACAACATATTAGTGAAAGAAGTAGGCTTAAATAAAGTCAAGAAAAAGATGAAGAAAGGAGGTAAGCTAAGATTAAAAATAAAAGCTTTGTGACATTTGGGTAAACATATGTTAAGTTTTCTTTGAGAAGGTTAATCAAACCACTAGGCTAATCACAAATACTAGAGAAATTGTACATGTTCAATTTTCCCACAAAAGTATGTACCTCTACTATATATTAATAGAAATAAATTTTATTAGGGAAAGGACACCCTACTTAATAAATGGTGCTGGGAAAACTGGCTGCTCACATGTAGAAGAATGAAACTGGATCCCTATCTCTCACCATATAATAAATCAACTCTAGATGTATCAAAGACTTTAAGACCAAAACAATAAAAATTCTAGAAGATAACCTAGGAAAAACTTTTTTGGGCATTGACTTAGACAAAGAATTCATGACTAAGACCCCCAAAGCAAATGTAACAAAAACAAAAATAAATAAATGGGGCCTAATTAAACTAAAAATCTTCTGTACAGCAAAAGAAATAGTCATCAAAGCAAACAGGCAAACCACAGAATGGGAGAAAATATTTGCAAAGTATGCATCTGACAATGAACTAATGCAAGGAACTCAAACAAATGAGCAAGAATAAAACAACTCCATCAAAAAGTGAGCATATAACATGAACAGACATTTCTCAAAAGTAGAAGATATATACATGGTCAATAAACATATGAACAAAATGTTCAATATCACTAATCATGAGGGAATGCAAATTAAGACCACAATGAGATACCACCTTACTCCTGCAATAATGACCATTATTAAAAAGTCAAAAAACAACAGATGCTGATACACTGCTAGTGGGAATGTAAATCAGTACAGCCTCTATGGAAAACAGTGTGGATATTTCTTTAAAAACTAAAAGTAGATCTATAATTTGATCCAGAAATCCCACTATTGAGTATTTATCCAAAGGAAAAGAAGTCGTTGTATCAAAGACACCTGCACATGTATGTTTATTGCAGCCCAGTTCACAATTGCAAAGACACGGAATCAACTTAGGTGCCCACTGACAAATGAGTGGATAAATAAAATGTGGTATATATACACCATGGAATACTACTTGGTCATTAAAAATAACAAGATAATGTCTTTTTCAGCAACTTGGATGGAGCTGGAGTCCATTATTTTAAGTCCGTGTGCTGTACACCAGTCAGAGCAATTATATAAAACATAAGTTAACATCATGCTGCTTCTCACCTCAAAACCCTCCAACAACTCTCCTTTCCTCATTATATAAAGTCAATGTTCTTACATGACCTGGTCTAATGCAGTCTTTTTGGCCTCAGTTCACACAATTTTATCCCTTGGTCACTCAGGGCAGCTGCACTGGCCTCTTCACTCTTCCAAGCTATTTGCTTTGCTTAGACTTCTTTCCTGCAGATATTTCCATGCTTTACTTCTTTACCTACTTAAAGTCTTTCTCAAACGTTACCTTAAATAAACCCACCTTCATTCCATAATATAACACATTTTTTACTTGCTTACTATGCTATCATTTATTGCCTCTCTTTCCTTACTAGAATGTAAGGTAAAAGACAGCAGAAAATGTTTCTATGTGTATCTTTTATTGTTGCTGTATCCCCAAATTCAACAAATAGTGCCTTTCATGTAATAGATACCTAAAATATATTTTAGTAAATGAAAAATATTTAAAGAAATATTCAAAAAAGTAAAATTTATGAACACTTTGGGAAGATTTCATTTTGAGAGAGTAGTGCAGGTGTATGCAATGCACTACAATGTTTATCTCACTTAAAATATTTGTGACACATTCCATTTGATCTTCAGATAAAATGATAATAACAATAAGTTATAAATGGTTTAGAGATAGTCATCTGTCTGTAAAATATCCATACAATATTATATCTTGGGATCACTCTTATTTTTCTGTTGTCCTCTAAGGAAGAACTTTAGATAAGAACTAAATATAGGAAACTTCCCCAGTCAAACACAGGAGAATTTAGTTTTTGGGCAGTTTGCATGATTATACATACAGCATTTGAAATGTTTTATATTTAAATAGATTAAATTCTCACAGCTACTCCTATTCTGTCTATGCCATTCAAGTTATCTGTGTACATCAATGTTTCTTTTTTGAAGCAAACAGTTTTGGAGCTACTATAAGTATAATAAGTATGTATTTTATATTGGATGTTGCATGCTTGTGGTGAAAACAGAAGTCTTTACCATTGGACAAACCTGAGATTAAATTCAGCTCTTCTCTTTACAGGTTGTATAGCCTTGAGCATGTTGCTTAACTTCTTTGAATCTTTAGTTGAGTAAATGTGATTTGGAGGTGGTGCTATCACCCACCACTTTATTGCAAAGATTAAGTAAGATAATGCTTATAATATACAGTGGAGTTAGACAGTGACTGGAACAAGAAATGATCCATAATATTACTGATCATAACTAAAATTTATTGAGCACTTATATTTCAAACACTCTCATAAGTGCCTTGTAATACATGTATGTAAGATATAAGATACATGTTATCTTACACACATGTATAATACATGTGAGATAATACTTTCACTCAAGCATCTCTGTAAACAGAGGAGGGAAAAGTAATCCACATTTTGTGCAGGGCTCACAGCTCCACACAGAATTTGCTGATTCTCTTTCCCATTTTCCTCAGATTCAAGAATGAACTGCACTGTCTTGAATTCCAAAGCAATTAAATAATGTTTCTCTACCATTTAGGGCTACTTGAGATAGAGTCTCACTCTGTCGCCCAGGCTGGAGTGGAGTGGTGAGATCTTGGTTCACCGCAACCTCTATCTCCTGGGTTCAAGCAATTCTCCTGCCGCAGCCTCCCAAGTAGCTGGGACTACAGGCGCACGCTGCCATGCTTTTTTTTTTTTTTTTTTTTTTTTTTTTTTGTATTTTCTAGTAGAGACGGGGTTTCACCGTGTTGCCGGGGCTGGCCTTGAACTCCTGAGCTCAGGCAATCCGCCCACCTCGGCCTCCCAAAGTGCTGGGATTACAGGCATGAGCCACCGCATCCTATCTATTTTTATTTATGTATTTTTAAAGATGCTCAGAGAGTTTGTTCTTTCTTCATTTTTCCTTTGCAAAGACATTGTCATTTAGCTCCCTTACTCGAGGAGAGGGAGCTTCTGGTTTCTTAATTCGGTGCACACAAACTCCAAAATCAAGAAACAAAATCTTCCCCAAACTGTTTGGAGTGGCTGTGGTTACGGGCAGCAATCACAGGTGTAGGCTGGTATGAAATCCAAGTGAGGGAGGATAAAGATGGGGCCTGAAGTATACTTCAGGGTGTAAAGCAAAAGCATAGGCAGAACAAAGGGCCTCTGAAATGTAGAAGCCTCTCCTGCTTGAGCGCCCAAGGAAAACACTGAATAATAATTTGGGAAAATGAATCCACATATAATAGTAAAACTTGAAAACACTGCACAAGAAAACTGCTCCAGCACTGTTGAATGGAGACATAAAAGGGACAAGAAAGCTGAGAGACTGACCTGTGTATATTGTAAGCATGGGTCTTTTCAAAGAGGTATGTAAATGCTTTGAAGCTACACACAGCAAAAGAAGAATAAAGTTCTCCATGGACAGTCAGAAGCTGGCTAAAACTAAAATAAAGGGAAAAATAAAGAGAAAGAAAGAGAGCTTCAATCTCGATCAGAAGAGTGACACTAATTACAAAATATATGAACTCTGACTAGGTATCAGTCACTATTTGACTGAATACTTATACCTATATTTGTGTGTGTATCTATACATATTATCTCATTTGACCCTCAGACAACTCTGTAAGAGTGAAATTACTACCTACTTTACAGGGATTCTGAAATTGAGGCTTAAAAGTACTAGTATGAGTTCTAAGGTTACTCAGCTATTTAATGTAAAAACAGGATTTAAACTCAAACCTACATTGTTTCTAAGTTCCTTCTCTTAATTACCATGCTGTCTTTTC
Organism: Papio anubis; assembly: GCF_008728515.1. NCBI lineage: Eukaryota > Metazoa > Chordata > Mammalia > Primates > Cercopithecidae > Papio > Papio anubis. The sequence continues at coordinate 25,037,054 of NC_044986.1, read as the reverse complement.
AAGAAAGTGTCTTTCCAGTTCTTGTTGGAATTATTGCCAGAGCCCTACTAGCAGCAGCTATTCTTTACAACCTGAAAGAAAATATTCCATTCTGCTGTTTTCAGCAATTTGTTGTTCATGACCACACAATGTTTACCCATGGCCTGTTAATTACATATCTTTCTATGCCAAAAATGAAAATCCATTTAAACAAGCATTTGAACTTCGTTATTTTTGTGTACCCCCCATCCACTAATCCCTTTCTCTAAAGCAATCAGGAAAATATTACATTAGTTATCTTCAGAGTATATGGCAACATCTAAGATATCAGCAGAATTTAACTACAGAGGATAGACATACAAATAGTTTCTGTTATGAGGTTTCCTCTTTTGTTGGCCAAATCTCTTCCTGGAATATACTGCAATATCACATTTGGTTTGGCATTTAAATTTGTAGGGAGAATGCAAGGAATGTGTGTTGGTTATATGTACAGTGAACATAAAATGTATAATTCTACTTGAAAGTTTTAGAGAGTAAACTGCTGGACAGAGCTTCTACTCAATACATGGATATTGGGACTATTCTTGGAAAACGGAGACAATTTGCCCGGTTATGTGTTGCTTCATCTCTTAGGAAGTGTGAAGAGTTTTAGACACATTTTAACATTTTTGTACTTTTCCTGGCAAATCATGGATGTATCTTTCCAATGTCAGCTACTTATTTATAGCCCAGCAGTGCACTAGATCCCTGAAAATGACAGACCGGTGTGCTCAAAATGAAAGTTGAGTGCTGGATGGTTGGGTCTTATTTGATAGGAAATTTAAACATATCTTTGCAGATAACTCAAGCCATTCCTTCCCTGCATAAGTGAAAACAATCATTAAAGTTCTCTTCTCTACTTATAATATGGTCTGAGCTTTCCAGTTTGTACCGGGTTCACAAAACTCAAAGACATAATTACCTTCGCTGCTTCCTCCAATTCACCTGTGGATGTGAGCTTTATGCTCTCTCTCTCTTAAACTAGGGACTTTAACATATTTCATATATTGTTAGCCACTCAAAAGAAAGCCTTCATTCATGTGCCTCCATTATTACTTTATTAATGTGTCTATTTTTGAAAATTTAGATTGCTTGGTATTACCTACCATACCCAAGTTTTATCAAAAATGGAGAAAGGCAGTCAAGTCTTATGTTTATGTAAGTCATGTGAACTCTTTAAAGGCAAGGGAGTTTATTTTATGAATAATTTATGTCTCCTCAATATGCACGTGTCAGTGAATATTATTGAATGGATAAATTAATTTTTTGTTGAATATTAATGGTTGAAATTGAGAGGGACTTGAATTATCTAATAACAATCATTTTTAGCAAAGGTATCTGAGGCAAATTCACACTCAGAATCCTCTAATCCCCATTCCAGTTTCTTTTTTTTTTTTTTTTTAATTTATTTATTATTATTATTATACTTTAAGTTGTAGGGTACATGTGCATAACATGCAGGTTTGTTACATATGTATACTTGTGCCATGTTAGTCTGCTGCACCCATCAACTCGTCTTTTACATAAGGTATAACTCCCAATGCAATCCCTCCCCCCTCCCCCCTCCCCATGATAGGCCCCGGTGTGTGATGTTCCCCTTCCTGAGTCCAAGTGATCTCATTGTTCAGTTCCCACCTATGAGTGAGAACATGCGGTGTTTGGTTTTCTGTTCTTGTGATAGTTTGCTAAGAATGATGGTTTCCAGTTTCTTTAAATTCTTTTTTACTGGAGAAAAAAACTATGTATTTGAAATACCTAAATTACTGTGTTGACTAAAAACTCAACCATATTGACCCATGACATCTTCTGAGACCCAGATGGGTGGATCAATTTATTTTATGGCAACCCATGAACAGCTGTCCACATAATTTCTAATGACTTCATTTGATTCTGACACACAATGTCTTGACCTCATCATCTGGGCCCATCTGTGAGAATGGCAGGAAGCCCTCAAGCAAGGTGGCAGGCCACAGGCCATCTGCAGCCTGGCACAGGTAGGAGGGTGGGTGGAGTGGAGCTGGCAGAATGATGTTGCCACCAAGCCAAGTCTTTTCATAGCAGCAGCTTGGCCACCTCTCAAATTTACCTTTTTTAAAAAAATACATATATATATATATATATATATATATATATTTTTTTTTTTTACTTTTATTCATGACCAGTAACAACCAGGGAAAAATAAAAGAGTGTAAAATAAAATCTAGCGAAGGCCATGAAATAAAGGAACTAAAAGTCACCAAATGGTAGATTGGGTTGTATTAAGAAGTAAAGAAAAACAAAAGGCATTAAAAATAATTATCATGGCCGTAGAGTGCTGGAGCTACAGGATAACTCAGAGTAAGAAGTTCTACTTCTATATTAGACAAAACTGAGGTCCATAGAGAAATGATTTATGTACTACTAATAAATCCACAAAACTCCACATCTTTATATTACTAGAAAGTGAGTCCCAAGAAGGTAAGGATTATCTATTTTGTTCAAGGAAGTATCTCCAAACTTACAATTATGCCTTAAATGTAGTAGCCATTTATTAAATGTGTGTGAATAAATCTCAAAGGTTTTTGTTGTTGAAGTCAGTGTAACACATTTTTAAGATATTAAAGTCAGAGTCAAACAGATATGGTATGAATGCTGATTACTACCTACTGGACATGTAATTCAGGGCTAGCAAGTGTTTTGATTGGATGGAGAAGGAACAAAGCCTTGGATAGAGTTAATCCACATATTATATCCTGCAAAGAAGAAAGGAAGAGAGGGAAGGAGGGAGAGAGGAAGTGAGGGAGGGGGAAAGAGGAGAGAGGAAGGAAGAGAGAAGGATGAGAGAAGGATGAGGGTGGAAAGGTGAAAGTAAAAAGGGGGAAACAAAGAAGGAAAAGGGAAAGAAGAAAAGAAAGAATATGGGAGAAAGAAAAATAATAAGGAAGGAGAGGCCAACAACCCAATAAAAAGATATTCAACACGAGTGCCGTTAAAAAAATGCAAATTATAACCACAGTAAGATACCACTTTATACTCATCAGGATGGCTATTATTTAAAAAACCACACACACCAAAACCAGAAAATATCAAGTGTTTGTGAGGATGTAAAGAAATTAGAAGCTTTGTGAACCACAAGAGGAAATGTAAAATGTTGCAGTCACTGTGGAAAATACTTTGCTGGTTCCTCAAAAAGTTAAACACAGGACTTCCATATGATCCAGCAATTTCATTTCTAGATGCATAGGAAAAGGAATTGACAGATACTTGTACACCAGTGTCCCAGTGTTCTTCATATTATTCACAATCGCTAATAGGTAGAAATAACCCAAATGGTCATCAGCAGAAGCACGGTAAGCAAAATATGATATATGAATACAATGGAATATTAGTCAATCTTAAAAGGAATACAATTTTGATACATGCTACAACATGATTGAACCTTGAAAACAGTATGCTAAGTGAAATAAGTGAGACACAGATGAACATATCGTATGATTCCACTTATATGAAGTACCTAAAGCATTCAAATTCAAAGAGACAGAAGGTAAAATAGAGGTTACTAGGGGCAAGATGGTCTTCCAGAGGGAAGGGGAAATGGTGAGTTATTGCTTAATGGGTACAGAGGTTCTGCTTGAGATGATGAAAAAGTTTTGGAGATGAAGAGTAACAATGGTTGTATAACACCATTACTGTAGTTAAAGCCATTGAATCATCCAATTAAATATGGTTAAAATGGCTAGTTTTATGTTATATGTATTTTATCACAATAAATATATTAAAATAAAAGAGAGCTAATATACAACTAATGAACAATTAGGAGGGAAAAAAATTAATGGACAGTGCTTTGTTGCCTACCCAGTTTTTATTCCCTCACTTTTCTTATATCTCTTAAATTTACCATTGAATGATAGTAAAAGGAAATGAGGATAATTTCATCCAAATTGCCAGAACGATAGTTTAAGAGATTTTAAAGCAGGTACAAGTCAATTAGATCATTGAATTGCTCTGGCCATATAATTTTTCTTTCTAATTATGTAAAAATTTATAAATTTTTGTTGATATTTATTAGAAGCAATTTTCTACTATTCTCCAGTTGTAACTGAGAAGAACATACATAAATCTAATGGCAGGCACTTTACAACCACGAGGAAGGCATCCTTAGAATGGTTCAGCCACATGGAGAAGGGTATATCTTGGGAAAACAAATCTCAAATTAAAATGGAGCTGGCATCTTGATAGAAAGCTACATGGATCCTACACTGCCTCTGGTTGTGTTTAAATAGTAATGACATGGTTTTCAATTATTTTTCAGACAAAATAATTATATTAGAAAATTAGAAATACCAAATAAGACTTTCCTTGGACTAGCTTTCCTCACTGATGCATTTTTATTAAAATGTTCGGGAAAAAAATCAGATTTCCACAAAGATATCCCCTAACACTGTAAATCTGTAATTCCTTCAACCATAATCTAAGATCTGAATTGTCCTCTTCTTGGCCTCAGAGATTTTTGATATCCTTACATAAAAAGACACAGTAACTCAGGAAAGGGGATGGTTTATTTGTAGAACTGCTTAATAGTAGCTGCATGATCGCATGCTGAACATTTTCATGATTAGACTAGGTGATCTCTTTGCAAATAAAGCTTTTTTAATTTTCTTATTCAACCTAAGGACCAATCTATATTGATCTCCTGTAGTTTTAACAAAGGAACTCATATGAAAAGTTATGGAATGTCTCTTTCTTGGAAATGCCAGTTAAGATGGTGTCTAAATGATCTTTCCAAATGTATGGAGTATTTCAACAAACAGAGCAAGATGTCTTTCTAAATAATAATGTGATAGAATGAAGAAGCATAGCTGGCATAAATCTTCCTGGGGTATGAGCTTTCATTTCTTTCTCAGCTTCTAATTAACATGTGATATTATCATTCCCCAACTTTACAGGGCATGAAAAATAACATTGACTTTATATATACATGTGTACTGCATTCATACATGTACACATACATAAATACATACATCACATAAAGTGCATGCATATGTAAAATAAACCTCCTCCCTTCCAGATCCATTCTGAGAGTGGAATTTTCAAGCAAGACCTTAGATGGAAGAAAAGCCTACATGGTCAACTCATCAATTTGGAGGATCCTTGGGAGACACTAAATGTTCTATTCCCATGAGAAGGAAGATCCTTATATACTCAAAGGTAACTCTGACCGTCATGATAAAATGCAATGTTGTACTTACACATAAATCAAATAAAGTATTTTCCCACTTGAATCCACTTCAAAAGAACAAGAGAGTTCCATTTATTCAAATGTACTTTCTCAATGGCCTACTGTTGCACAGAATATCCCGAGGATACAAATTTCCATTTACCAGTATAGAACCCCTAACATATAAACAGATCTCTATGAAACAAGTAATATTATATCATTTATCGAAATTCACATTTTAGAAAAATACCTGGATCCAGAATATTACCTGAGAGTGTGTTTTAATTGTGGAGGGCTTAGTAAAAGAGAACATTGCATGGAGACAAAATGATGGCTTTTCAAACGAACAATTTTTTTTCTTTTTGTTTTTTGAGACAGTCTCTGTTGTCTGGCCTGGCATGCTGTGGTGCGATGTTGGCTTACTACAACCTTGGCATTCCAGGCTCAAACGATCCTCCCACCTCATGCCCATTAGCTGGGTCTATAGGTGCATGACACCGCTTTGAACTAATTTTTGCATTTTTTCTTGTAGAGACAGGGTTCTCCATGTTGCCCAGGCTGGTCTCAAACTCCTGACCTCAGATGAACCACCTGCCTCAGCCTCCCAAAGTGCTGGGACTACAGGCGTGAACCTCCACGTCTGGCCAGGCAATCTTAAGAATTGACTTTGGGCTGGGCACAGTGGCTCACGTCTGTACTCTCAGCACTGTGGGAGGCTGAGGCAGGTGGTTCACCTGAGGTCAGGAGTTCAAGACCACCCTGACCAACATGGAGAAACCCTGTCTCTACTAAAAATACAAAATTAGTTGGGCATGGTGGCACATGCCTGTAATCCCAGCTACTCAGGAGGCTGAGGCAGGATAATCGCTTGAACCCGGGGAGGCAGAGGTAGCGGTGAGCCAAGATCACATCATTGCACTCCAGCTTGAAACAACAAGAGCAAAACTCCGTCTCAAAACAAACAAACAAACAAACAAACAACAACAACAACAGACACTTTGGGACCTTTTGTGCTTGGGACCATTGGAAGTCATTTAATCTTACTGAGTCCTAAAGGGTTGTTTCCAGGATTTTATAAAAGGTAAAACATCTAGCAGAATCCCTGGTATCCAATAGTCAATGCTTATTCATGGAAAGCACCATGATTTTGAGGTCCTAAAAGAAAAAAATTGCATCAAAAATGGGGAACCAGTAGCACAGAGGATAAGAGAGGCTGGGATGTACAGAGAAAAGGAATGGAATGGACACACGGGACCATTAGTTCCATGTATGTTTCACCAGTGGCAGGGCCAGCCCTGAATGAGGCATGGAGCCCACAGTGAGCCTGCAAGATCTTGTCAGCTCTACACTCTTCAGCAGAAAAAAAGTTTGTCTGATTAAATCTCACATGTTCAGTTTTAGTGTCCTACTAGGATAATGATCTTCATTCCCTAGTCATTTTAATTTTTAATTGGCTGCCAATATTGGGGATTTGCTGATGTAGACATTGCCTTACGTGGATCAAGGAAAATGTCATCATGAGGCAGCAATGGGTCCATGAATTTCCATTGTTAAATCAAAAAGAAGTGTAGGGATCAATTTTCCATTAAATGGAAGATAAATTGTTACCCAATAGTTGATCAGAATGTGTCAATGGCTAAATATAGAGCAGAAAGCACACATTATTCATTATCAACTCAAAGTAATTTAAGGACAAGTAGATATTCACTAGCTTTCCTAAAGAAATGAACAAAAAAAAGCAACAACAACAATTTTTAAAAATCCAGTGGGTTCTAAAACTGCTATTTTGACATATTAAATAATAGCCCAGTGATTAAGTTTGGATGTTGTAATCAGGAAGGTGTAAGTCAAAGTGTAATATCCACAACCTGCTACCTTTTTAATCTGGAGAAATTACCTAAACTCTAACTTTTAATAAATACACCTGCAAAATGGAGATAATTATAATTTGAATTACATAAGATTATTGTAAAAATCAAATGACAACATGCAGGCAAATGATGTAACACAGTCTGACATGTATCAACAGCTTAATAGCTGTGAGTTTCTGTTATTTTACACTTGCATATCAGTGCTGAATCCCTAAGATAATCATAAATATAAATAAATTTCCTAAGCCCCGGCTGGGAACAAAAACAAACCATCATTCTGAAGTCCAGGGTTTTACCTATACAACATCTCTTAATGAAAGGTTGGTTCATTCTCATATCCTGTCATTTGTAAACTAATTTAAAGATTTGAATGACTCACTCCTTCATATTAACTATGAAAAATGAAATGTTCTTCCAAATTTGACATTCTATTTATAAAAATACACAAAGGAAATGTGTTTAAAATTAACATTCGAAGACCTTATTGTCACTTGCTGAATAGCTTGACAATTATTGTTGTTTCTTGAGAAGCATGATTACTCCCAAGTTGTTCATACATTTAAACAGATAACATTGCCATAAAATCAGAGAATATTCTCAGTCAAGGGTATGAAGATAAAAGATCTCCTGTGGGAGAGGTGATTATTGAGTGGCGTTCCCAGCTGTATAATGGTATGTTTCAACTTTAAGAAACTGACTCCCCAAACCTATGTTTATTAACTGCAATAAAAGATAAGTAACTCTAGGGTTATATTCATCTAGGAAGATGTAAAACAAATGAATGGGGAAAAGAAAAAGTCTTCTGGCCAGGATTGTCAGAGACTACATATGGAGTGAGAAATAAAAAAATGAAAAGAGGTCAGCTGCAGTATTTAATAAAAACCAGTTTGGACAGTGAAAGAAAGCATACCAAGTCAGAATAGCCATCTTGTTTTACATAGTATTATTTTGTCTTTGCAAAAAAGGTAAAGATAACTGAAATATTTAAAAACTTCAAAAGAAGTTTAAAAACAAGTTACAAATATCAAGCATAATCTCACCAAAATAAATGCATACTCTCACACCTTGAACATTATTTCACATATTCCTCTGGTCTCAATCTCCACATAGATGCGTACATAAAATTTTAACAGAGGACTGTACTATGTATATGATTTTTATAAGTTTTAAAATAATAGTCATTATTCAACTTAGCAAATACAGTTTCATATTGTAATGTTTAGTGTTGTCTCATATTTCATTATATTTATATTCTCTAATTTATTTGCAATTTTTTTAAGGAAATGTGGTTCAATTTTAGTTTTCCTGATATTAGAAACTAGTGGTAGGGTGTGTGTACACCTCCTTGCACTTGTGTCATAATTTTATTGAGTCAAAGCATAGACACCATTCCCTAAGGAAAGTCACTGTAAAAATAAATAAAATAAAATCAGGTCACCTTGATTCTAGTCCTAGGTAAAATGTCATTCACTCTCTACATCTTTGTCTCAGTTTGCATGCTGGTAAAGTGAGAAAGTTAAGAATGCTGTCTAAGGTCTTTTTCAGCTCCAAACTTCAGGGTATAAAAATAGAGAGGGGCTGAAACAGTAATAATTTGAAAGTGACCAATAAGTAACACAATGAGGATATAAAAACATAAATTCATCTTCCACAGTCAAAGAGGCATCAGAGGAGCTGGATTATAATCTCATTTCATATACTGACACTTCAATAAAATATGCTGGATTAAGTCTTATAGCCATTTTTTAAATGGGAAACCAAAGCCAGAGATGGAGAACTTTCCCCTAAATTATGTAACTAGCTAGTGTCAAAGCCATTGGCTCAAGCCAGATTTCAAGACTCTGACACAGGGCTTTAAGTATCAATAAAACTGCTGATTAAAGAAAAGTCATGAGGTGCTAAATTAATGTCAAAACATATTACAGTTCAAAAGGGGCATGGGCAAGAAATTTGGCATGTCATGGGCAAATATTATACTAAGTGAATTGAGCCAGGCACAGAAAGTCAAATGCCACATGATCTCACTTATATGTAAAATTTTTTAAAAAGTCAAAATGTGACTGTTAGTAAAAGTCAAACTCAAAGAAATAGAGAGTAGACTGGTGGTTACCAGGGCTGTGGTGGAGGGAGAGTGGAGATAGGCAGTTATTGGTTAAGGGGCACAAAATTTTAGTTAGATGGAAGAAATAGATTTTTGAGATCTATTGCACAACAGGATGGACTATAGTCAATAATAATGGATTGGATATTTTAAAATAGCTAATAAAATTTCAAATCTCTCACCACAAAAAAATTAAGTGAGGTGATATGTTGATCAGCTTAATTTAATCATTCCACATTCTACAAATAAGTAAAAATGTCACATAGGTGTTTCATTAATGTCTACAATTATGATTTGTCAACAAAATTATTGCTAACAATAAAGAAAATGATAAAATCTAAATGAAAAACATGAATAGGACTTAAAGGAAAAATCGCTGTAGAAATCAAGTGTGTGTGTGTGCGCGCGCGTGTGTGTGTGCATGTGAGTCAAAGAAAACCATGCCAGGTATCACTTTTGGTCTGTAAAATTTTCAAATTTTATTATTTTAGAAAACATGCACAAGGTATGGTTGACATTGGGCAAGGGAATATGTACTTGCCAATACTTTCAAATGACTAAACATGTCCATACCTTTAGCTCAGTATTTCTAACTTTGGAAATTATCTTTAAAAAGTGTTCATAAATACACATAAATGTTTATGAGCCATGATCATGGTGAAAAATGAAAAACAGTCTAAATTCCTAAAACAGGTCATTGACTATATTAAATATACAGGGCCAAATAATATGCCCCATTAAAAAAGCAAGATTATAAAATATTTGACAACATTAGTTAATATTTGATAGTGAGGAAGAGATTTTAAAAAATTTAGAGGTAGCATGGCTCCAATATTTTAAGAAATAGTTATATCCAAATCACACAAACATAGTTGTACCCACAAAATATGTGCATTTTAAAATTTTCTTTATTCTTTACTATTTTCTTCATTTTCCAAATTTCTACAATGTATTTGTGTAGGTATAATCAGAAAAATAACTAATAATATTTTTATAGCCCATTGTCAGGAGAGGAGTTTAGGGAACAAAATTATTTCTGCATAATATAGCCACTCTACATTGGACTTAACAGTGATTACTTCATCTTAGTTAACAAACCTAGACTAAGATGTTTTCATGTCTGGGTTAAGATCAAAGAAATTGCCAATCTTGGTCTATTCCTGTAGCCATATATACCAAATATTTCAAAAGATCCTTCCTTTCTGATATTTTGGTATGTAGCAATGACATCAAACAAAATTGTTTAATGCACAGTTGATACTCAAATCCTTTAAGATATTTAGTTGGTCTATCCCCAGTGAGACCAACTAAAGTCTATGGAGGTAAAAGAGATCTACCCCATCCAGGTCTCTACCCCACAGACTCTCAAAACGCAATTACTCCCTGATGATCTGATCCTTCTCCTGCTACATGAATCCCTACCTAATTTTTCCTCCTGACGATTTCTCAAGGTGTGTCTGGGTAGTCTTTGAGCTATATCTATTGTAATTATCATCAGAAGTGGGATGTGCCTAAAAATGACAACATAGGAACATGTACCATTTAACATGAATCAGGGCTGCAGATATACATTGCTGGACTCCATCTGAAGTCTTGGCTCATTCCAGTCTTGTATTTTCAGGAACTCAGCAGCTGAGGTCTCTGTCTCCTTATATTACCTGCTATTCAATAAAATTTTGATTATTTATTTATACTAACTAATCTTGATAACTTTTCTCTTAGTAAAATAAATTCCCATTTAGAACAACATTATTTACATAAAAGTGATTTTAGGAATTAGAGCCCAGCTCTCATCACCTTCACTCATCAATTTACTTAATTGTACAATTTTACCTCCTAACATTACATAAATAATCTTGCTAACTAAGCATGCCAAAACAAGAAGCTCTGATGATCTGCTGCTTAATAATGTCCTGAAGAAATCGCTATCATCTCACCTATGTAACCTTTGCCACTATTATCACCCTGAAAGAAGGCATGTTGTGAAGAATTAATGCTTGGCACATTTTGAAGAATTTTAAGGATATAAACAGATCTGAACTTGTTTTAAGGATATAACCCATCTGAACCTCTTTCCTCACCAGAAATATGGAGATAATCATTCTTGCCTGGCTTTCCTCCCAGGTTTAGTGTTAAAATTCTAAGGATACAAACACATGAACATGACCAACATATTGAGACAGCCAGGCATTATCTCGATATGATGGTGCATTGGAAAGTCAGGGTGTGTTTAGTGAAAATATTTAAAGAAAATATGTTTCAGAGCCATACAGTAAACATTTCCATGTAGACATTTTTGGACAGGTTGAACATTACAATTACAAAAGCTAATCTTTCTTATTTACCATAAGCAGAACTCTCCCATTTACAACAGAAGACAAGCCTAAGATAATAGTAAGGAGACTAATTTTAGATTCCCTGATAAGAAAGTGTCTTCAACCAAGAATTGTGCAGATATAGAACAGTTCAACTTAACTATAAAAATATTCAATCTGAAGTAGGATGAGCATAGAAGAGTATGGCAGATTGTATTCATGTATCCTAACATATTGACCATCTTATGGAGATATTGGCATTTCTACACTGAGAGCTGAAGTCTAAATTATTTCCCTGTGAACCTGAATGAGTCTATAATCTCAGGCAGATGTTACTCTATGCCATTTCCAAGTCAAAGTTTAAAAATGACAGAATATCTTTGTGTGTGTGTGTCTGTGTGTGTGTGTGTGTGCACGCATGCATGCATATTCAGACACACACATACCTTTGCAGCCTTGTGATGAGTCTGACCACCTTGAAGATGCTACGCTGGAAATAACACTGAGGTACTGCATGGAGACAGACGGAGGTAGAAACATAAGGAGAGTCTCAGCTGTTCTATTCCCTAGAAGTTCAAGTCTTTCCTGCCCAGGCACCAGACATGTGAGTAAGCACTTACACATTAAGTGAATAGAGACCCCAGTCTTTGAGATATTCTATCTGAAGCTTAGTGAAACAGAAGTCTGAACCCTGCCCATCATTCAGATCTACAGGCAAAGTAAATGTAATTTCCACTGACTTTGGTTTTAATAAACTTTCCTTGTAACTGGACCAGAGTGGTTGGTACAATGGGTTGGATATTTGAGCTTGACTTTCAAGAACTATCCCAAATTATATAGAATTGGGACTATGTTTGTGAAAAGTTGCTTTTTGCCTTCTCTTGTATAAAGGATGCTATGTTTTATCATTTGGTCCTAAAGTAATTCACAAAAGAAAAATTCTGCTTTTCTAATCATCTTGACTTTGAATACGGCTTCAGGCAGGATTTGCAATGTCTCATTCATACATCTCAATTGGCGCTTGAGATGTAGCATGCTCAATGTGTTACTGGGATATGAAATAAAACACTATATTAAGATGAACTGGCTGATTTCTTCACTGGATTGCTGTATGATCATCAGCAGACATATGACCCATTTGAACCTGTTTCCTCACCAGAAATATGGAGATAATAGTTCTTGCTTGGCTTCCTCCCAGGTTTATTGTGAAAATTCTTTAAAATCTCTAAATTCACATAAAATGCAAATTTACAAGTACACAATCTTTTTGTTTTAATTTCCTCTGAGAAATGTGATCCGGATCTATGAAAATTATTTTCATAGTTCCAATCATCCAAGAAGCAATAGGAACAATTCCCAACCACAAGTAAATGAGAGCACATTTCCTAATACTAAGAAGTGTTGGATTCATAACTCATAGTACCTGAAGTTGACACAAAGAATGAATTTGTTTTCACATAGTGAACAATCCCCTGAAAAAGTCCATTTTCATTAGCTGCTGAGTTTTATTGTTGACTTATATCCTGAAGTTATCTTACAGTATCTGCAAAAGTAATTATGGAAGCCATCTGGAACAAGAACAGAGAGAAACAACTGGCATTATAATAGATGGCATGTTGGAGGCACAATGATATTAACAAACCCACTCATTAAAAGTGGGAGGAAAGATATTCACCTAGAGGAAATTGCAATTGCTCATTGCCAGGCACAGTGTAGTCACAAGAATCCATTTCGGAAACAGGCAAAGCTTCCTCTCTTACGTTATTGAGTCACGAACCTGGACCCTTAGTTCATTTATCATGAGAAGTAGTTCAATCTAATGGACTGCGTAGGACTGTGTTGTTGGCTGATGACTCATTCAGTTACCTCAACAAATTACTCATGTCTTCAGGATACTGAAATTATTGGTAAAAAGATGTAATTTTACCACCAGCTGACCCTAGAGGGCACAGTTTTATTGATAAAAGAAAATGAAATATTGATAAGTTTAACTTTATTTTTTATTTGTTTGGGAAAATATAGGTAAAACAAAATTCCTAAATTCAGTATCTGTCTCTGAATGATTCCAGGCACGTTCTAGCTACCTGCACTATTTTGTTTCTGTAGGGAGATAGTAGAGTTTTGCATAAAACACAAAATGTTTAAGTGAGACTGCTAATACTCCTGTCTAAACTGGGGACATCAATCAACTTTTCAAGGCCTCAGTTTCCTCAACTGGCAAGTGTGGTTCCTATTGTAAAAATCTCATAGACTTTTAGTAAGAATTAAATGATGTGATGATATAAACACAAAGAAATAGTGAATAAATACTAGTTATTGTCATGAATTGTTATTATTATTACTTCATGCAATGATGACCATATAATTCAGGCAATACATGCATCTGCTTTCCTCCTTTCACCCCCTCACCCTTACAAATTTTTTTTTTTTTTTTTTTTTGAGACAGAGTTTTGCTCTGTTGCCCAGGCTGGAGTGCAATGATGCGATCTCGGCTCACCGCAACCTCTGCCTCCCAGGTTCAAGCAATTCTCCTGCCTCAGCCTCCTGAGTAGCTGGGATTATAGGCATGCGCCACCACATCCAGCTAATTTTGAATTTTTAGTAGAGACGGGATTTCTCCATGTTGATCAGGTTGGTCTCGAACTCCCGACCTCAGGTGATCCGCCCACCTCGGCCTCCCAAAGTGCTGGAATTATAGGTGTGAGTCACTGTGCCCAGTCTACAGTCTTATAAAAAAAAAAATAGAAATACTATACAAGTTGAAAAATAATCAATACCATCTGATTTGAAGCTACCCTAAAACCTAGTTTTGCTTTCCTGATTTCTGGACAGCTTCTTTCTTTGACCTCTTAAAACTAGGTGACTCTATACAACCTCCTGGATCCACAAACCCGATGTGCACTTGTGACACACAGTAATTAATTATTCAGGACAAAACCAAAATATATTCGATCATTGATCCAGTTGCCCATTTCGTATGGGAAGTAAATCACAAACCACTCCAGGACTGAATCATGAAATGTTTAACAACAGGTGAGCAGTATCATTCAAATCATTGAATGATTTAGGGAGACTACAGCTGAGACTTGTGGTTATTACAGGGTCTTCATTCGGTGGCTGTAAAGACCAGAAAGACAGCATAAAAGGTTGACATTGTGGAGATGCCGGAGATAAGATCAAGAACAGCATTTGTCTGACAAAAGTACCTTTTAATACACAATCACAGCCACATGAAAGAGTCATGGCAACTGTCTGCTTTATGTCCTGCCTGCTGCCCACTTCAGTGTGGTTAGTAACAAAGAAGATTACACAATGACGCAGCATGCTCCATTCAGATGGAACACCAACCCCTTTTGTCTCATTTCCTTCCTTTAGTTCTGTTTAGATACCACAACTGGAATCAATGATTTATCCATCTGTAGGGTCAGACCTGCACCACATGTGAGACATATCTGGGACTGAGGGAAAGAAAGACTTCAATATCTCTAGCTTTTCTTCTTATACTCCTCCCCAAATTTGTGCACCTGACCTTCTAGTCTTCTTACAGTTTGGTTGAACCTAAATGCAGGACCCAGTGCTGGGCCTTCGACTCCTGTTCCTTCCAGCCACAGTTGTTACCTATACCCTGCAATAAATGCCCTTCAGTTCTCCACATTTTTTCCAGTGTCACAGCCTTCCCCAAGCTTCTAAACTGCTTCTACACCCAAACTTGTAAACTATATCCTGAACTCTTTCCCACCTAACCTGCCCATTAACCCTGTTTCTCAAACAGCTCTTCTTCATTGGTCCTTTTAGAAATGTCACTTAAACATTGTCCTCAAAACGTATTCAAAGCTTTCTTTAACTACTTAATCAAATAGGATGACGCAGTGTAAACTTTCTTCTAAAAAGAATATCTAAATCAATAGCATTCATAGGCTGACTACACAAAACATTTCTCCATGGTCTGCTTGTAGATGAAAAAATGTTTTAAGACTCTTATCTAAAGATTTCATCTATTTAATTCATATCGATGATGATTTATCTATTTGAAATATTCCCAGGGATATTTCAGTAATACAAATACTGGATCCTGTCTTCAAGGACTCTGACTGAGATGAAGACAGGAGCATTAGTAATGTTTTCAAAGGCCACAGGTAGCTACAATGGGTAACCAATGTGGAGATTCACTGCACTAAACCATATATAACCAGTGTTTGACTTGAACTCTAAAAGGTTATTACCTTCAAAGAAAGAGTGTTCAGTACGTAATGATTACAGCAAGATTTACAGCAAGGAATGAGATACTTTGCCTCTAAAACTAGTTTTGCCATCCGCAAAAACGTAACTTTTACTTAAACTGCTTTAAAGTCATTTAAGTTCCATTTTCTTCATCTGATTCTGCTATACAAAAGAGAGGCAAATGTAATGGATAATAGGACATGTGTTTTACACATTTTAGTTTGCTGTAAGTTTTTATGAATACCTTATTTCAGCATTGCAACAACATAGAAATGGGAACAGGGCATGGTTGGCAGGTGATGGGGTACAGGAAAAGCACTGTATTTATCAATGAGAAAACTGAGGCCTAGAGTGGTTGCATGAGTTATTGAAGGTCACGCAGCTAGTTGGTGATGCAAACTAGTACTCAACTCATTATAAAACTCTGACTTGGTTGCTTCATACCATTGTAACTTTGAGTCACTGAGTCTCCTCAGCAAATTTATGCATTTGATCAATAATGCATGGAGCTCCTTTTTGAACAGGGCAAAGGGTAGAGATGTATTTAAATTAATCACATCTCTAAGAGGAACTATAAAAGCTCATACAAGATTCAACCCAATCCACATTATCTTAAACAGTCCTCCAAATGAATTATTTAGACTAGGACACCTATTCCATTAGCTTTTGGTAAAATGCAGATAAACACATTCCTTCTCAAGCTACTTGCTCAGAATATTAATACATATTTCTTCCCAAATGTAATGTACTGATACACATGAGGCCTTACCTGGGTGAATTCATCAGGAAAGTCAATTTCAGCAAAGGAAAAGCCCATTTCAGCAAAGAGAAATCATCAAATTACTTGTTGCTTTCCAAAAAACTACACTTTTTGCACTGTGTTTTCAGCATACCACTTCAGAATTAAAAAACAAACAAACAAAAAAGAAGCTAAAGAAAGGTTCTTCACAGATGATTACAGAGTAGGGAGAGGAGTTGAGCCGAGTGCCTGATCGTGCTATCTTTGAAAAGTAGAAGTTTGCTGGTAAGCTGGGATCTGTAGTTTAATTCTTAGAGTAACATGATCTTCTGCAATGGAGTAAAGACTGCTACTATCAGTCAGCCTTTTAGAATCACTGCACACTGCAGAACCAATTGGGTGGGAGAATCAGTACTGATCTCTGTGAGGTAGCAAAGAGAAACCAGAAAATTCTTCATGGTTTGTTGTTGATAATTTAACATTTCTAAAAAAATCTAGAAAATGGAAATTCTGGCTCTACAGTTACCAAAAAAAATCTTCCAAAGAGAAATGAGCATATTGGTAATTGGGAAGTAGGGGAAAAGAAAAGTTAAAAAAAAACAACATATTATTTGACCCAATATTTACATGTGGTCTGTCATCCTCAAGGAGGCTGGTCAAGGCTCCTTCACATGACAATCTCAAGACAGCAAAGGGTGCAAGGTCTCTTAAGGTCCAGCTTTTGAAATTCACATAATATCACATCTGTAAACATGTCTTGGTCAAAGCAAGCTACAACTTTACCTTTTATTGGGAAACATGCAGTAAATTTTGGAAAGGAGCATGCACAGAAAAATGTCTTACCTAACATTACCATCTACCCTCTATCTCATTTATCACAGTGTCTGATTTTGTCAGAAAATGACAAGCAAATTGCCCCCTTTGTCCCTTGCTGCTCCATGTGCTTACTTCCTAAAGCTGCTTATCTGCTCATACATGGCTGCACAGCTAAACTGATAAAGATCACTTGAAGCAGCAACTTAAATTATTTCAAAATGAGGAAATGATGTCCTTAATCTATTGAGAAAGACCCATTCGAGATAATTGCGAAATCGTTCACTGAGGTTCAAAAAAGCAACTACACAAATACAGCATGGGGACACACAGCTTCACTACCTGAATAGGAATAGGAACAACTGAGTAGATAATAAGTTCATGAATAGGAATAACTGAGTAAATAATAAGTTCATTTTATATAAGCCAGGCTATAATCATAAAAGTACAGCCACTTCGACTATTGTGTGAATAAGAAATATTTATTAGGCATTAGATACTATGTACATATAGGAAGAGTTGAAGAAGTGAAGGCTGAAAGGGGGCTTAGGTTGATAAGGAAAAGAATCACTACCCAGTCTACCTGAAACATGATGGTAAGTGGATAAGTTGAAAGTTGCAGAGAAACCTTGGAAGCCAGGCACATGTAGGAAGAGAAGTGGAATGGTAGTGGGACTCATGGAGATGGCACAGAGCTAACGCCGCTGTTTGCCCCATGCCTCTGCTCATCTGCAGCTATCCATCTGCTGATAGGAATGGTGCCATTGCTCCTTAGCAGGAACAGCACCTGGGGGAACAAGGCAGATATGGAGAGGAGATAAAGAAAGAGAGGATTGTACTTTCCATGTGGCTCTCTATCTGCTTGTCATATATCTAACTGTGATGACCATCAAAAAATAACTTGTTTTACTTTTGCCTTTCAAAGCTCATGATTTCCTCTTTTGCCCATCTGAAACACAGGGCTATATAGAGACAGTGATTCAGAAAAATGTAGCACCGAGCCTTAACATAGTCAACTACAGCATAATCTTGCACACATTTAGTTTTCTAAGTCATATTTTGGAATACTATTCTTTGTAATAATTATGAATTAAACTGGTAACCAGGAAAAACAGATCAAAATGAAAGATCAATGTCTCTTCCACAATACACAGCTTTTTAGATTTTTGTTCCTTTTGAAATTGTCTCTATGCCTTCAATATTTTCCTCCTCCCTTCCCTACAGATGAAGTTTTTATTCTATCAGATTAACTGTAATGGCTATTTTATGTATCAACTTGGCTCCGCCACGAAGCCCAGATATTTGGTCAAACATTATCCAGATGTTACTACAAAGGAGTTTTTGCAATGAGATAAGCATTAAACATAGTGTCCTTGAATAAAGCAGATTACCTTCCATAATAATCTAATCAGATGAAGGCCTTAATAAGAAAAAGATTGACCTCCCTTACACAGTAGGAATCCTGCCAGCAGACTACTTTGGACTTGAAATGCAACTTTCTAGATCACCACACTGCCAGTCTACACTGCAGATTTTGAGTGTATTGCACCTCCACAATTATGGGAGCCAATTATTTACAGTGACTATTTGTGTGTGTGTGTGTATAAATATAACAATGGTTCTGTTTCTCTAAAAACTCTGACTAGCATTCCTTATTCTAAACTCCTTATAAATCATCATCACTCATTTCATACTTCTTTAACAACCAAACCTCAGCCGTGAATGTGACAAAAGTCTCCATATCTGTGTTGTCCAATAGGAGAGCCAGTAGTTCCATGTGATACTTTAAATTTAAATCTAAATAATTTAAAATTAATAAAATTAGAAATTGACTCACACTTGCTGTATTTCAAGAGACCAATTGTTATTTGTGACTAGTGGCTAGAACGTTAAACTGCACAGATTATAGTGCATTTCTATTATTGTAGAATGTTTTATTTGACAGTACTGCAATTCATAAGTCAAGTTCTCTCTGCTATTCCCCTACAGAAATCTCAGTTAACGAGATGATTTGTCTTGTCCAAAAATATTCCAGGTGACCAGGGGCCATCTTGGAAAACTTTGATGCAGTAGCCACAGGAAGCTCAGATAATAAGAGATTAACCAGCATCTCGCAGTTAGCAAACACTAAGTGACGGACAGATTTCAACAGTCTCTCAGTACTCATAAGTGAGCAGGGACACACTCAGGTTCATGTGCTTCTAAGCCTTTATTTGTGATCTCTAATATGCGCAAATATCATCCATCCTCAACATAGTGTCACACCCTATGATGTATAAGATGCTGTGATGTATACATCCTATGATGTATAACAAGTAGTCCTTACTTCAACATAAGGGACAGAGATCAGTTAATGAGATATAATGCTGGAAACATTTATATTCTCCCCTAAAATATGAGACACTTTTATTTACTTGGAGAGAGAAAACATGTGACTTATAGTGCCTGTTTTGTCAATTCACGGGCATTCTTTCAAAGAGGTAATCTCTAATTGCAAGTGGAAAACTCATTTTAATTTTTAATAATTGCCTGCTCACTGACTTGGAAGGAATAATTCAGCCTTTTGTTCCAAGGATCTTTTCATCATTATCATTTCAACAGCAGACACTAAATTAGGAGAAACTAAAGATTAAGTAAAGGAAACAAACTCACAAATAAATCAGCAAATAACCAATTTTATGCCATTTTAAAATTATTTTACCTTTTTTTTTTCTTTCCCACCCTCATTTTATTGGTGCTCAAGGATTTTCTTTTGTTTTGTTTTCATTAGTCAGCACTGGCTTAATGCAAAAGAAGCAACACTTATAAAAGGGCAAAGTTCTGACCTGATAATTCTACTTATAAATAGGAGTCCATGTCAGTTTCTTTCTTTGATTAACCTGACTGTCTGTAGTAATTTACACCAAACAGACCCAACAATCAAAACCAAAGTGTTGCCATCTCAAAAATCTGAGGGTAAACAAATGGGAGTGGTGGGAAGTACAGAAATCTAAAGAACACATGTCCCATGGACAGAGCTGCCACATAGCTCTAATCACTCAGTAAAGGAATGAAAGGCCAGCATTGCTAGGTTTTTATATTTTTGAAAGGTATCTTAAAATATGATTATCTGAATACTGCCATCCTATAAATATTGGCAAATAATTTAAAATTTGAAAAAGAAGTCTAAAAAGGTATTTTTGCTCTAACTTAGATCAAAAAGCATTAGTTTCTGATTTTAGGAGCCATAAACTTCTTGAAAATGAGATATTACTCCTGCTTCCTTTTCTTTTCGTCACATACTCCACTTCTGTATGGGCACAAGTTAGGCCTTTAATAAAGACTGACTCACTTGACAAGTCAGGGGTTGACATCTCTTATCCTGGAAAAGGTCAAAGTCATTGCAGCCACTGATGGAAATGAAAAATAGTTATTGTGATTCCAGATCAATAGATCTCAACTGGGGGCCATTTTGGCAATATCTAAAAAATTTTTGTTTGTTGCAACTTGGTGGGAGTTGCCATTGACATCTAATAGGTAGAGGCCAGGGATGCTATTAAACATCCTGCAATGGACAGGATACCTTTCTCCATCCCCATAAGAAAGGATTAAACCCAAGATGTCAATAATGCTAACACTGAGATTCCCTTCTTTAGATGCAGTCTTTGCATGCTAGATCCATTAGTGCTTGTCTACCCCTGCCATTGGTGATCCGGACACTGACAGGTAGATACATTTTCCCAACTCTCTAATATTAAGGTGTGCCCTTCTCCACATCCTCATTACAATATTCAGGATCTGCTTGTCTAGGTCCATACTGCAAAGAGTCTAGATCTTTTGAATTCCAGAGGTGGTGGTCCATAAAAACTGAAAGACATCAGATCAGTAGAAATTCAAGTCTAAAAAGTCCAAGTGTTGGTGAGAATAAAGGTAATTAAAGGTTTAAATTTTGTTTCGCTTTAAGAGTTAGTTTTTCAAGCAGTTTTAAGTTTACACAAAGTTAAAAGGAAGGTACAGAGATTTTCCATATAACCCTGTCCCCACACAGGCTGAACCTCTCCCATAATCAACACCTCCCAGCAAAATAGTACATTTGTAATTAAGGTGTTTTTAATACATACTGCTGAAGTATTAATTTGGAAATCCAGAAAAGAGGTCAATCTACTCGTGTTTATTTCAATTTTAAATATACAGCCTTTCAATTTAGCAACTCCATTTATTGCACTGATCTTTAGAATAGAAATTGGATAAACATGTGCCAAATCAGCCTAATATCTGTTGTTATAAAGAAAGGTTTGACCAGGCACAGTGGCTCACGCCTATAATCCCAGCACTTAACCACCTGAGGTCAGGTGTTCAAGACCACTCTGGCAAACATGGTGAAACCCTATCTCTACTAAAAATACAAAAATTAGCTAGGCATGGTGCTGTGCGTCTGTAATCCCAACTACTAAGGAGACTGATGAGAGAGGATTCCTTGAGCCCAGGAGTTTAAGGCTGCAATTGCACCACTGCACTCCAGCCTGGGTGACGGAGACCCTGTCTTCATTAAACAAAAGAAAAGAAACAGGCCAGGTGCAGCGGCTCACGCCTACAATACCAGCACTTTGGGAGGCCAAGCGGGGTGGATAACCTGAGGTCAGGCATTCAAGACCACCCTGATCAACATGGTGAAACCCCATCTCTACTAAAAATACAAAAAATAGCTGGGCACGTTGGTGGACGCCTGTAATCCCAGCTACTCCGGAGGCTGAGGCAGGATAATTGCTTGAACCCGGGAGGCAGAAGTTGCAGTGAACCAAGATCATGCCACTGCACTATAGCCTGGGGGACAGAGTGAGACTTTAAAAAAAAAAAAAAAAAAAAAGTTTTATTAGAACATACAAAAACCCATTCATTTGTATATCGTCCATGACTGCTTTTGTATTACAACAGCAGAACCCAATAGTTGAAACGGAGACAATATGACTGATAAAGTCTCAACTACCTAGTATCTGGCCTTTCACAAAGAGAGAAAAAGAAAGCCTGACCCCTGCTCTATAGAGATATAACTTTCAAAATGTGTTCCACGAGCAAGAAAAACCAGCATCACATGAACATTTGTTAGGCAAATGTTAGGTCCTGCACTAGACCAATCAAATCACAAACTGTGAAAGTGGAAGCCAGTAAATCAGTATTTTAACTAGCACACCAAGGGATTTTGATGCCTACAAAAGCTTGAGGAGCACTGATGAAGAAAAGTATTTTCAAAGACTTACTGTGCATTAGAATCACTTGGAGACAATTGGCCGGGCGCGGTGGCTCAAGCCTGTAATCCCAGCACTTTGGGAGGCTGAGGCGGGCGGATCACGAGGTCAGGAGATCAAGACCATCCTGGCTAACACGGTGAAACTCTGTCTCTACTAAAAATACAAAAAATTAGCCCGGTGTGGTGGTGGGCGCCTGCAGTCCCAGCTACTCAGGAAGCTGAGGCAGGAGAATGGCGTGAACCTGGGAGGCGGAGCTTGCAGTGAGCCGAGATCGCCCCACTGCACTCCAGCCTGGGCAACAGAGCTACACTCTGTCTCAAAATAAATAAATAAATAAATAAAATGAAATAAAGGAATCACTTGGAGACAGTTATTAAAAAAGCATATGCAGGATCCTATCTCTAAAGATTCTGGGCTCATCAGGGCCTAATGAACCCCTAGATATTCAGGGTTGCTTTTTGGGTTCTGTTAGTAGAGAATCAAATGCTGACCTGCTAGCGAACTCATGACTATGGTCCACATCTGCGTATGTTAAGGTTTACAGAAACATTGGGTGTGGAAAACAGCTACTTCAGGGTTGATATGCTAATTTTTAAAAGTAAAAATACCAAGTTCACGTTTTCACTGGGCCTTTTTCCTCGAGAACTCTGAAAACTATCAGATAGTATACAGCTGTATGTGAGAAAGCAGAAAGAATCTAAGAGTAGGTCACTTTTGTATAATTTCTTTGCTCTGGGTCTATTTCTGGCAAAAGGGCATTTCATACACGCTTTCACAGGAAAGGAAAATTTTCTTTCCATGATTCTTGGAGTTTTACTTTTTTAAGATCCTTGTCTCCTAAATGAAAAAAAAAGGGAAGTAAGAGTTTTTAACATTCTTATTCATTGCCCTTTGGTGCATATACATTTAGGATTGCTATGTTCTCTGTGTCCAGTAATTTCTTTTTCTCTGAAGTGCACTATATGTGATATCAATATAGCCACACCATATTTTTTAATTAATTAAGGTTTGCATGGTTTATATTTTTTCCTTTCTTTTGCTATCAAATTAGGTCATTATGTTTGAAATCGTTTCCCCATAAGCAGTATATAGTTGGATAATTCTTTTTAATTTACTCTATAATTTCTTTTAATTGATGTATTCATACTATGTTCATTTAAAGTAAAGACGGGGAAGTCCTAGACAGAACAATTGGACAAGAGAAAGAAATAAAAGGCATCCAAACAGGAAAAGAAGTAAAATTCTCTCTGTATGCTGACAATATGTTTCTATACTTAAAAAACCCTGAAGACATCACCAAAAGGCTACTAGAAGTGATACATGATTTTTTGAGATTTCAGGATACAAAATACATTTATAAAAATCAGTAGCATTTCTATACACCAATAATTTCCAGGCTGAGAGTCTAATCAGTAACACAATCCTATTTACAATAGCCACGTAAAAAATGAAATACCTAGGAATACAGATAACAAGGAGGTTAAAAAAAAAAAATCGCTACAAGAAGAACTACAAAACACTGCTGAAATAAATCAGAGACCACAAAAATAAAAGAAAAAATATTCTGTGCTCATGGATTGAAAGAATCAATATCCTTAAAATGGTCATACAGCCCAAAGCAATTTACAGATTCAATGCTATTCCTATCAAACTACCAATGTCATTCTTCACAGAATTAGAAAAAAACTATTCAAAAATTCATATAAAACCAAGAAATAGCCAGAAGAGACAACGTAATCCTAATCAAAATGAACAAAGCCAGAGGCATAAAACCTAACTTCAAACTGTATTATAGGCTGTAGTAACCAAAACAGCATTGTCCTCCTACAAAAACAGACACATAGACAAATGTAACAGAATAGAAAACTCAGAAATAAAGCCATACCCTGTTAACCATCTGATCTTCAACAAGGTCAGGAAAAATAGCAATGGGCAAAGGACTCCTTGTTCCATACATGGTGTTGAGATAACTGGCTAGCACACGCAGCAGAATAAAACGGAACCCTTATTTTCACCATATACAAAAATTAACTCAAGATGGATTAAATATTTAAATATAAGACCTCAAACTGTAAAAATCTTAGAAGAAAACCTAGAAAATATCCTTCTCAACACCAGCCTTGACAAAGAATTTTTGCAAGTCCCCAAAAGCAATTGCAACAAAAACATAAATGGACATGTGGGACCTGATAAAAGCAAAGGCTTCTGCATAGAAGAAACTATAAACAGTGTAAACAGACAACCTTCCAGAATGGGAGCAAATATTCATAAACTAGGCATCCAACAAAGATCTAAAATCCAGACTCTATAAGGAACTTAAAGAAGACACACACACAGCCAACAAACATATGAAAAGGTGCTTAACATCACTAATCATCAGATAAATGAAAATCAAAACAACAATGAGATACCATCTCATAACAGTCAGAAGGGCTATTATTATAAAGACAAAAAGCAGCAGATGCTGGTCAGGCTGTAGAGGAAAGGGAATGCTTATAAACTATTGGTGGTAATGAAAATTAGTTCAACCACTGTAGACAGCAGTTTGGAGATTTCTCAAAGAACTTAATACACAGCTACCCTTTGACCCAGCAATTCCATTCCTATTACCCAAGGGAAAATAGATCATTATACAAAAAAGACATATGTACTCATGTTCATTGCCATACTATTCGTAACAGCAAGCTGATTAGCCATATGCAGAAAACTGAAATTGGACCACTTCCTTACACCTTTTACAAAAATTAATTCAAGATGGATTAAAGACTTAAACATAAAACCTGAAATGTTACAAACTCTAGAAGAAAACCTAGGCAATACCATTCAGGACATAGGCTTGGGCAAAGACTTCAAGACTAAAACACCAAAGCCAATGGCAACAAAAGCCAAAATTGACAAATGTGATCTAATTAAACTGAAGTGCTTCTGCACAGCAAAGGAAACTATCATCAGTGTGAGTAGGTAACCTACAGAATGGGAGAAAATTTTTGAAATCTATCCATCTGACAAAGGCCTAATATCCAGAATCTACAAAGAATTTAAATTTACAAGAAAAAAACAGTCCCGTCAAAAAGTGGGCAAAGGATATGAATAGACACTTCTCAAAAGAAGAAGTTTATTCAGCCAGCAAACATGAAAAAAAGCTCATCACTGGGCATTACAGAAATGCAAATCAAAACCACAGTGAGATAATATCTCATGCCAGTTAGAATGGTAATCATTAAAAAGTCAGGAAACAACAGATGCTGGAGAGGATGTGGAGAAATAGAAACGCTTTTACACTGTTGGAGTGTAAATTAGTTCAACCATTGTGGAAGACAGTGTGGTGATTCCTCAAGTGTCTAGAACTAGAAATACCACTTGACCCAGCAATCCCATTACTGGGTATATACCCAAAGGATTATAAATCGTGCTACTACAAAGACACATCCACATGTATGTTTATTGTGGCATTATTCACAATAGCAGACTTGGAACCAGCCCCAATGCCCATCAATGATAGACTGGATAAAGAAAAAGAGGCACATATACACCATGGAATACTATGCAGCCATAAAAAAGGATGAGTTCATGTCCTTTGCAGGGACATGGATGAAACTGGAAACCATAATTCTCAGCCAACTAACACTAGAATATAAAATCAAACACCCCATGTTCTCACTCATATGTGGGAATTGAACAATGAGAACACATGGACCCAGGGTTACAACACTTTAATGGTAACAGTAGACTGTGGACAGTGTCATACCTGGATCAACCATTAAAGAAACTATACAAATTTGTATGCTTGAAATACCATCAAAAAACTAAAATGAAGATCTAAAAATCAACATAAGTAACCAAAGAGAAAGAAAGAAACAGAGGCAAAGGAATGAGAAACAGAAAAAACAAATGTAAAATAATAAAATGGAAGACTTAACAACTTGACCCTAATATATCTTTTTCTATTTTAAAATTTCAACTTTCATTTAGTTAGAAGAATACATGTATAAGTTTGTTAGATGGGTATATTGCAGCTAGGCAGTGAGCACAGTGCCCAATAGGTAGTTTTGCAACCCATTCCCTCCTCCTTCCCCACTCTATTGGTTCACATTGTCTATTGTTCCCATGTTTATGTCCATGTGTGCTGGATATTTAGCTCCCACTTATAAATGAGAATATGTGGTGGTTTCTATTCTTGCAGTTGTTCACTAGGATTATAGCCTCCAGCTCCATCTATGTTGCTGTAAAATACGTGATTTCATTCTTTATTATGACTGTGCAATATTCCATAGTGTAATTATACCACATTTTCTTTATCCAATCAACCACTGATGGACTAGATTGAATCCATGTTCTGAGGCCTCTGTTCTGTTCTATTGGCCTATCTATCTGTTTTGGTACCAGTACCATGCTGATTTGGTTACTGTAGCCTTGTAATATAGTTTGAAGTCAGGTAGCGTGATGTCTACAGCTGTGTGCTTTTTGGTTAGGATTGTCTTGGCAATGTGGGCTTTTTGGTTCCATATGAAATTTAAAGTAGTTTTTTTTTTTTTTTTTTCCTAATTCTGTTGAGATAGTCAATGGTAGCTTGATGGGGGTAGCATTGAATCTATAAATTACTTTTGGCAGTATGGCCATTTTCATGATATTAGTTCTTCTTATCCATGAGCGTGGAATGTTTTTTTTCCATTTATTTGTGTCTTCTCTTATTTCCTTGAGCAGTGGTTTATATTACTCCTTGAAGAGGTCCTTCACTCCCTTGTAAGTTGTATTCCTAGGTATTTTTTTCTCTTTGTAGCAATTGTGAATGGGAGTTCACTCATGATTTGGCTGTTTGTCTGTTATTGGTGTATAGGAATGCTTCTGATTTTTGCACATTGATTTTGTATCCTGAGACTGTGCTGAAGTTGCTTATCAGCTTAAAGAGCTTTGGGGCTGAGACGATGGGGTTTTCTAAATATACAATCATGTCATCTGCAAATAGACAATTTGACTTCCTCCCTTCCTATTTGAATACCGTTTACTTCTTTCTTGCCTGATTGCCCTGGCCAGAACTTCCAATACTATGTTGAATAGGAGTGGTGAGAGAGGGCATCCTTGTCTTGTGCCAGATTTTAAAGGGAATGCTTCCAGTTTTTTCACCGTTCAGTATGATATTGGCTGTGGGTTTGTCATAAATAGCTCTTATTATTTTAAGATACATTCCATCAATACCTAGTTTATTGACAGTTTTTATCATGAAGGGGTAACCCCTCTTTCATTTAATGACTTGTAAAATGTAATTGTCATAAGTATTTCCTTCACATACATCAAATACCTCATCAAATATTACAACATTCTCTTTAGCCATAAAATATGACTTAAAAAAATCACTAGGAAATGAATATTCTATTATATTTACACCTATTTTCACCTTTATTTTTCTAAATTTTCAAGCCTTCATTCCCATTATGTTTTGAGGTTTCTTTAGCCATTCTTTTAAACTATTTCTTCAGTGACAAAATCCATTACTTTACTGCCATCTCAGAATGTCTTTATTTCCACTTATTCTTAAAGATACTTTCATTGAATATTGAATTTGTAGTCGACAGTTTTTTTTTTTTTAAGACGTGAAAAATGATGATAGGGCAGGTAACAAGCCTCTTTAGCTCATAGGTTTTCAGAGTGAGAGAAACTGTACTCAATATGCTATACCTGACGGCATATATTCAAAGGGCCTCATAGACATATTTTGCTGGATTTTGATAATGAGGTTTTAGACATGGAGCTTATACCCTAGTGGGACAAGGCTTTGAGTATCTTTATCCGGGTGAGTATATTTTACATGTAAAAGGAATATGAATTAGTTTAGCCTGAGAATAGACTGTGTCAACTCATATTTCCCGAAGATAGCTTCAAAAATATGCTTTTCTACAATGTTATATTTTCAGTTCATGAGTAAGAAGTGTTTCTGTATTCAATCAAATATGTGCAGGCCTCTGACTGCTTTGACTAAATTAAATTTTAAAATGGTAGAGATTATTATGTACAAATATTGAGCTTACCCCTTGCCTTGCTCAGCAGTTTCTATTTTGGGCTATGGGAAAGCATCTGCCATATTAGAAATGTAAATGTTTTGGGACCAATACACTGTGATAAGTTTCAGTTATGTGAAGAACAATGCTTGTATTCCAGTAGCCCTTATTTTACTTAAAATGTCCTCAAAGCACAAGACTAGTGATGGTGACAATTCAGATATGCCAAAAGAAGTCACAAAGTGCTTCCTCTAAGTGAAAAGGTGAAAGTTTTTGACTTAATAAGAAAAGAAAAAACGTCGATACTGAGGTTGCTAAGATATGCAGTAAGAGCGAATCTGTCCTAGGTGGCAATTCTTCAGGGCACAGGATAAATCCAAGCATAGGCATTTTATCATGTGACATCATCAGCATAAGAAGGGCAAGTACAGTACAATAACAGATTTTGAAAGAGAGAGGCTGTATTCATATGACTTTCATTATAGTATATTGTTATAATAGTTCTATTTTATTAGTTATTAATCTTTTTATTATGTCTAATTTATAAGTTAAATTTTATAATAACTACGTATGTATAGGCAAAAACATAGTGTATGTATATAGGATTTGGTACTACCCACTGAGGTCTCGGAACATATCCCTTTATATAAAGGGAAAATATTTATTTGTTTTGTTGCCTAATTCTGGACTTTGAGTTTAAAAGAAGCAAACTCTACTGTCACTGTCACTTCTGCATTGAACAGTGGAGAAGAAAGGACTAACAAAAAAGAACAAATCAATTGTCACATCAAATTCGGAAACAGAATCATGCACCTTTTTTGTTTTCTGAGATGGAATTTAACTCTTGATGCCCAAGCTAGTATGCAATGGTGCAATCTCGGCTCACCGCAACCTACACTTCCCAGGTTCAAGTGATTCTCCTGCCTCAGCCTCCCGAGTAGCTGCGATTACAGGCGTGCGCCACCATGTCCAGCTTATTCTGTATTTTTAGTACAGACATCGTTTCTCCACGTTGGTCAGGCTGGTCTCAAACTCCTAACCTCAGGTGACCCGCCCACCTCAGTCTCCCAAAGTGCTGGGATTACAGATGTGAGCCTCTGTGCCCGGCCAGAATAATGTACCTCTTATGAAAGACTTCTACAGTTTAGAAAGTAACCTAAGTTATATGGAGAGTGAATGATCCCTGACGGTCCTGTAGTTCATTAGAGGATTTTCCTGTTACTTATGCTGGTGAATAGGGAATATTGAATGATGATAGTGTCAGTTAAGTTCCTTTTACCAAGGTCAGAGTGATGGATTTTTGGACTTGGGCTGTCTGGGAATGATCCATAGAACAGGGGGAATGTGTAATTAACATTGATACTTCCAGAGTTCCAGCGATTCACCACAGATTACCTTGAACTTAGTGATTTCTTCCCCCTAAGAGAAAAACCACCTTTTACAAGGAATAAGCATTTTCTCTCTTCCAGTGATAGGGGCATATAAGCTCTTAGGTCCCTGAGAAGAACAGAATAAACGACAGGCTAGTAGGAGAAAAGGGGAAAGAAAAAGGCTGGTCAGCTGTGTCTCCTTGGGGATGTCAATTTTCTATGTCTTAACTCAATTGTAAAATAAAGATGGTAGATGGCATTAATTCATGCAATGTTGTTTAGGGATATGTCAAAATCTGGGCTTAATATTGAAGATATAAAGGTTAAAAAACCCCACATATGACCCCTTGCCCTTGTGGAGGTGACAATGGGGGAGATGAACATCAACCAACAAACCCAAGAAGATTGTTATATTTTGGGTTCCTAAATAAGCAGACTCTGAGATGGAGGTTAGTTTGCAGGTTTGTCTTGTGACCACTACTTGTAGGAAGGAATGAAGGACAGGAAACAGCTTGAACAAGAAGCTGGATTGCGTTATTGTATTAGTCCAAGCTCGCACTGGCATAAAGAACTGCCCGAGACTGGGTGATTTATAAAGGAAAGAGGTTTAATTGACTCACAGTTCTGCATGGCTGGGGAGGCCTCAGGAAACTTACAATCATGGTGGAAGGCAAGGGGAAGCAAAGCACATTCTTCACAAGGCGGAAGAAGGGAGAATGAATGCAGGAGGAAATACAAACACTTATAAAAACATCAGATCTTGTGAGAACTCACTCACTACCATGAGAACAGCATGTGGGAAACTGCCCCCATGATTCAATTACTTCCACCTGGTCTCTCCCTTGACAGGGGTGGGTTATGGGGATTACAATTCAAGATCAGACTTTGGGTGGGGACACAGCCAAACCATGTCAATTATCAACAAAGGTTGTTTAGTATCAACAAGACCTCAGTCATCCTTATGAAGAAGTCTGGTCTGAGATGGCCTTCAGAGTTTTTCTAAGATGGGCCATGTAGTCTGGATTTTCTATCCCAGTTATTAGGTGCAGGCTGTACCAGTTAGCAAAGTGGTTCTCTTCAGTCCAAGTATATACAAATATGGCTGATATTTGAGGGATGTCAGGGAGTAACTTTAGTCCTGAAGGAGGATCTGAGCAGTCCATCAGAGCCTACGAACACATGTGTAATTATGAACTGCTATAGGCACTATGAAGAAGGATTATCCACCTCAATGGATGTAGATAGCCAGAAGATCTGACCTAGTCTGAGAAGTCAAGGAAGTCTTTCCTGAGGAAGTCATAATTAAGTCAAGATTGGAAAAACCTAGTGCACTTCAGGGACCAAAGAGAAAGAAAAAAATATTTAGAAGACAGAGAGTCTCGAATGTGGAGAAAGTGAGCATGAAGTCATTGGCAGAGGCAAGACCACACAAGGCTTTGCAATCCAAGTTGAGAATTTCATTGTAAAAGTAGCAGGCAGTAACTGAAATATTTGGCATAGCAATAAGTGGGATGGGTGTTGTTGGGGGGAGGGTAATATAATCAGATTTACAATTTACAAATATTGATCTGGCTGCTGAGTTGAGGGTTGGAATTCAGGAAGGCAGAGTTGTTCTCTGAAACCTCCATCTAACTCTTTAAGTTTCTACAAGCTTTATTTCATTACTGACTTGAAAATGATCAGTTTGTCCCACAGAATCTAGATTTCAAGGTGTGTAATATGGCTTTTGGGATATTATAAACGATGACTAAACATTTTATATATATATATCAATTAATAATTCTATACAACCCATGAAGTATGTACTAAAAGGTCTCATTTCATGAATAAATATACACATTATGAAGTATCATTATTCCTATTTTATGGATAGATATATTGAGCCCTAAAAAGGTTATGTATGTCATCCAACTACATGCAGCTAGTCAGCAATTCAAGCCCAGACAGCTTCACACAGACTCCTTCAGAGACAAAATAAAATAAAATATAATTTACATATATGTATTAGCAAATTATCATATACTTAATCAAGATTAACTAAAAAGCAGGCATTGGCCGGGCGCGGTGGCTCAAGCCTGTAATCCCAGCACTTTGGGAGGCCGAGACGGGTGGATCACGAGGTCAGGAGATCGAGACCATCCTGGCTAACACGGTGAAACCCCGTCTCTACTAAAAATACAAAAAACTAGCCGGGCGAGGTGGCGGGTGCCTGTAGTCCCAGCTACTCGGGAGGCTGAGGCAGGAGAATGGCGTAAACCCGGGAGGCGGAGCTTGCAGTGA
This sequence comes from Papio anubis, assembly GCF_008728515.1. NCBI lineage: Eukaryota > Metazoa > Chordata > Mammalia > Primates > Cercopithecidae > Papio > Papio anubis. Next base: position 25,004,905 of record NC_044986.1, on the reverse strand, counting down.
GCTGAGATCTGGCCACTGCACTCCAGCCCGGGCTACAGAGCAAAAACTCCGTCTCAAAAAAAATAAATAAATAAATAAAAAAAATAAAAAGCAGGCATTATCTGTTAAATGGCTATAACACAAAACCTGTTCTTCCATGTAACAAATATTATGTATTGTATTTTAAATGTGATTTGGGGTATATTTTTAATGATGAACTCAATATATGTTTTTTCAGCTAATATTCAAAATGCAAAATACATGTAATTTTAAGGGGTTTAGGGCTTACATATTACTGTTGTATTACTTGGAATAAATATCCTCATCTACTATAGTAAACATATCCCTAAATCATTCTGTTTTAACCTAATAAAAATGCATTCATAACTCATAAGCCCCAGTGACCATATTTCTCATTGTTATATGCCTTTCCAGAGCCCAGAGACTAAGATATCATCAGGTTGTACCCTCCTTTATGATCCTCTGCCGCATTCTCTACACTTGTCCAACAGAAAGAGCAAGGAGGGAGTGAAGTCATGGAAGTGGCCTGTATCACTTTGTCTACTTGCCATTGACTGGAACTTAGTCCCATGGTCACATTCAATGGAAAGGATAGTAAGGAACACATGATAACTGTTGGCCCAAAAAGACAAGAAATGGATGTTGATGCCTGTGTAACACAGTTTTCCATGAATATAGAAGATATTTACGGGTCAAAAAGTGTGGGTAATGTGCACCTACATTAAAGCACTAATTTGGTTCCTAATCCCACTTTATTTTTCTTTTAACATGCTTTGAGATATGGAAATGTTTAAAATTAACTTCTGTTTCAAAGTTTCATTTTGATTTTTTTAATGTATTCTCCAGAGCAACCACTAAATCTGTGGTCCAAACTACACCTAAAGTCCACAATGAAGAAATAACAGCTAAGAATTTGTCCATTATTTCATTCATAAAGCTGATTTTTTTTCTTTAATTTCAGTAGGATTTCTACTTTGCTTAAAGTCATGATCTAAAAATTGTTTAGAATAAGTTCCTGGATATGTAACGAAAATGCACTTACATGCTCCAAATGTAGGGTTCAGGAATTAAGTACAATATTACCATTGGTAATGTGGACAAAGATGAAGACAATGATGATAATTAGTAATCATGAGCAGTAAGCCTACAACAATTATTACAGATTTCTTCAAAATTGTTTCAGACCCTTCAAATACAGTTTTCTAATCCCTACATTATTGTAAGATGTAGAGTAACTAACTGTATGACATAAAAAAAATCATCAAATATCCTCCACTCTGAACTACCTTTGAAGTCTCTTTTCTCAAAACAGTCATAAAGCATACTTGAGAGTGAACAATATGGTCCAGGACTTTAAAGTTACCTAAGTGACAGCCAGTTAGTTGCAATCAGCACCACACAGTCACAGTGTCCACAAGTTAACAAATGCATTTGTTTCTCAAATAGGAACACATTGAGCAGAAACTGAACTACATTTTCAAATCTGAGCCTCAGTCGAGGTTTCCATCTGAGTTAACAATGATAAAAATGAATGAAAATAGAAGTGGTATAAAGTGGAGAGTGGTTAGCTCTGACAACAGAAAACAATTCTTAATTCATGTCATTCAATAGTCTCTCCCAGTCCTAATTTTTTAACTCTCTGTGTCTTCCAGAGAAAGGAAGCAGAAGATTTAGCCAGAATTCAGTGAGCATAAACTCTTTCCACGATGTTCAACAGTAAAAACTCTAAGAATAAAAAAAGAAAGAGAAGGTGTCATCATCATGTTCATCATCATCGTTATGACCTTCTTCAAAGCAAACATTTATTGCTTGACTACGGTGTGCAGGGCAATGTATTAAAACTTTACGTGTATTGATTTGTGCAATTGTCATTGTAACCCTGAGATTTATGAGTTATATTAATCAGGACTCTTCCAATTTCAGTAAGGAAATTCCAACTCAATGTAGGTTAACAGAGAAAAAGGAGAGAGAGAGTAGTCAGTAAATAATGAGAGATCAAGATACTGGGAAGGCAGTATTCAAGCTATTATACTCAGAACACTTGTCTCACTTTTGCTCTCTCTCTCTCTCCTTTTTGATCTGCCCTCATTCTCTTCTTTCAAAAATATGACTCCTCTATGTGGCAGGGATAATAGACAGCTACAGCTATAAGACATATGTACTCCTTCTTGCTCTAGCCTAGAAGTATCTAAAAAGAAAATTAATTAACTTGCCTGCAGTCACATGTCCATTTTTTAATTCCATAGGTAGTCTGATGGAAGAAGTTTTCTGACTGGCTGATTCTGGTTTCTATGGTTAACCTAATTTATTGCTGGCCATGTCCAAATCATCTGGAGAAATATTAAAGAGGGCAGACAAAAAATTCCATTCTGTTCACAGCTAGGCTTTCCTATTTCACAACATTACATTAGAATAAATTAAGCCTAGAGAGGTTAAAATAATTTTTCTAACATAATTCATGAGTGTTAGGGTAGACTTGATCCAGCTCTGATTGATTTTATAACTTATGATTTATTACTAAGCCAAATTACATTTCCAAAAAGTGTCAGTTGGGCCAAAGTGGAAGCTGAATCTTCATGCTAGAAATTTTCAATGAGATGGTGTACATTAATAAGCTTAAAGGAAACTTGTTTATTGTAGCTACATATTTTGAATATTGACAACCAGTAAAGAAGGCTTAGACTTAAAGAAAATCAAGTGTAGGCTCAGTACAAGTTATTTCCATTCTGTGGGTATCTTTTTTCTCATATAAATCTCCTACCCAACTGTATCATGTAGTTACATCAAGACTTAAATTATTGAACAAATATCAAAGTATTTTGGAAAGCTTTAAATGCCCACATGCCCGGAGGAAAAAAAAAAAAAAGAGAGTATAGTCATTCCTTGGTATCAGTGGGGAACTGACTCTAGGAGTCCCCATAAATATCAAAATCGGACGTGCTCAAGTTCCATATACAAAATGGCATAGTATTTGTGTATAACCTATACACGTTCTCCTATATACTTTAAATCAATTCTAGTTATAATACCTAATACAAATGTTATGTAAATAATTGTATACTGTTTTTATTTGTATTTTTATTTTTGTATTACTTTTGCTTTTATTTTTCTGAATATTTTGAATCTAAGGTTGATTGAATCCGTGAATGTGGAACTCGTGAATAGGGATGGCCAACTGTATTACTTTATGTGCCTTCTGTTTTGAAGTCTGCATTCGTGGTGTATAGACAGCTTTCCAAATATTTGAGGGAAAGAAAGACAATGTTATGATGGTACTTTATAAACAGAAAAATACTCTAATTTACTACTCCATTCTTTGTTATTTAAATTATACTTTTAAGTTCTAGGGTACCTGTGCACAACATGCAGGTTTGTTACATATGTATACATGTGCCATGTTGGTGTGCTGCACCCATTAACTCGTCATTTACATTAGGTATATCTCCTAATACTATCCCTCCCCCCTCCCCCCACCCCACAACAGACCCTGCTGTGTGATGTTCCCCTTCCTGTGTCCTAGTGTTCTCATTGTTCAATTCCCACCTATAAGTGAGAACATGCAATGCTTGGTTTTTTTGTCCTTGCGATAGTTTGCTGAGAATGGTTTCCAGTTTCATCCTTGTCTGTACAAAGGACATGAACTCATCCTTTTTATGGCTGCATAGTATTCCACAGTGTATAATACCACATTTTCTTAATCCACTCTATCATTGATGGACATTTGGGTTGGTTCCAAGACTTTGCTATTCTGAATAGTGTTGCAATAAACATATGTGTCTTTATAGCAGCATGATTTATAATCCTTTGGCTATATATCCAGTAATGGGATGGCTGGGTCAAAGGATATTTCTAGTTCTAGATCCTTGAGGAATCGCCACACTGCAATCTACTCATCTGACAAAGGGCTATTATCCAGAATCTACAAAGAACTCAAACAAACTTACAAGAAAAAAGCAAACAACCCCATCAAAAAGTGGGCAAAGGATATGAACAGATACTTCTGTTTTTCTTTAAGTTGTCATTGTTGCTGTCTTCTTCCTCCTCTTTCTCCTTGGTCTCCTTCTACTTTCATTCTTCTTATTAATATCTGATGAAGTTATCTTTGCTAACTAATCCTCTGGGTAGAAGTCTTACAGATTAAATTTCATGCTCAGTGCAAGATTTTGTTTACATCAAAATTAGAAGCAGTTTCCTTCCCATTAGGTCTCTTCTGTTGACAGAGTATTTTCCGGTTTTTCCATGCTGGCATTAATGTGCATTATTCTGTTACCTTCTCTCCTGAGCCTTTCTCTGTGTAATCTAAACAGTCCTTTCACTGTTTCTTATACCAAATCTCTCTTTATTCCTAGAATCTCCAACTAACCACAGGCTGATTCCAGATGAAATTTGTACATTGATTTATAGTAAAGTCTTATCCACTGCTCTAAGGAGGCAAGGTAACAATGCTATATTTTTGAATAATTGGGTTAGAAAACCAAACCCATGTGTAGTAGGATAAAACAATGGGATTTATGCTGCACCTCATTTATTCTGACAGTTGTAAAATTCCAAATCTGATTATATGTGTTGATGCAGGCAGTGGGTAGGAAAAAGGAAAGACATGTTATTGTCAAACCAAGTTTCATAGCATCTCAAAGATCATTTAATTTTGGCTGAGATTGCTGGTCATGCAGGGGATTCTGAATGCTTTTCCCTGTCTTATACTGCACGAAAATAACTGAATAAGAACAGTGACCCATGGAACTCTGCCTTTCCATTGGCCCCCATCCCTGAGACCACTTGATGACCTTTGGTTTGGGAGCAGTGTTATCTTTGGGTGGACATTAATCTAAAAGGTGACCAGGGCACTGGAGTGGGAGACACAGTGGATCTTAATTTCCTTTTCATTAAGTTTCTGACTTTGGATTCAATATCAAGGCAGAAAAACAGATGGCTAGCAGGGAGGGAAATATGTAAAATAAAGACAGCTCCTGAGTAGATAAATCAATGTATGAAGATAGAAGCACATTATACAGAATTATGAGTTGCACCAAGGTATAAGAATCAGAAATGATTAATAGTGCTTGCATCTAAGGGTGAGACTGTATGTGGGAAGAGGCGGTGTGGAAAACCTTTGCTTTTTGTAGCAGACTCACACACACATACACACAGACACACATGAACACAAATATTTATCATATAAATTATGACTTTTATAGAATCTATATTAGTGATTCTTTAAAAAATAGGTCTAGACCAAAGAGGCTAAATTTGATATAGAATATAAGTCTAAAAGTAGCACAAATATCTTTCATACACAAACCACATAATATTCTTTGGTGAGATAAATGTTGGTGGTGGTGAATAAGGGGAGAGGTTGTTAAATTCTCTAACAAGTGTCTATCAGAGACAGAGGACAAACAGATTATTTCCCAGAAACAAAGAGATTGAGAGGCTGACAGAGAGGAACAGAAGTAGAGCAAGAAACAGGCACAAAGACAAACACACAGGAAGAAGCAAATGTTAATGTGAAAAAAGAAAAAAAAAAAAAAAAAAGATTGTTCAGGCCATGGGTGGTGGCTCATGCCTGTAATCCCAGCACTTTGGGAAGCTGAGGTGGGCGGATCGTGAGGTCAGGAGATCCAGACCATCCTGGCCAACATGGCGAAACCCTGCCTCTACTAAGACTACAAAATTAGCCAGGCATGGTGGTGCATCCCTGTAATCCCAGCTACTCGGAAGGCTGAGGCAGGAGAATCGTTTGAACCCGGGAGGCGGAGGTTGCAGTGAGCCGAGATCACGCCACTGTACTCCAGCCTGGTGACAGAGCTAGACTCTGTCTCAAAAAAAAAAAAAAAAAAAAAATAGATTGTTTAAATGTTTGACATTTTTTCTAGTAAAAATAAAGAGAATAGGCTGATAAGGAATGAAAGTAAAGTTTATTGTTTTGTAGAAACAGGAATCAGTTCAGTAACAACTTTTGCTTCTCTACTATAATTTGTCAGCTTGTACACAGGTAAGGGCATAGACCCGTGTTTGTGTACTTGTGTTGGAAATATTACCTGTGGAAGTGCACAGAGTTTGAAAGTGAAACTAGCCCAGATGAGTGATTTAGGAGTCCTCTAGATCATGGGTTCCCAATCCCTGAGCCACAAACCAGTCCTGGTCCCTGGCCTGTTAAAACCTGGCTGCACAGCAGGAGCTGAGTGGCAGGTGAGTGAGAATGACCTCCTGAGCGCCTCTCAGATCAGTGGTGGCATGAGATTCTCATAGGAGTGCAAACTCTTGTGAACTGTACATGTGAGGGATCGGGGGTATGCGCTCCTTATGAGAATCTAACTAATGCCTGGTGATATGGGGTGTTTATCCACAAAACTGGTTCCTGTGGTGCCAAAAAGGTTGGGGGCCACTGCTCTAGATCCCTAGCTGCTCTGTTTAATATTGTAGTCATCAAGAAAGGAGAAGTTTTCTATCCCGTTTTTGTTCTGAAAAAAATGGTTTTATGCCTGGCTTAAAAGGGTTTAGAGCATATTCATGGGCTCCTTTATCACATGATTCTTATTCAATGGAAAAATAAAAATCAGTAACTCAGTGCTGGTCAGCATGAACTCCTGGAGTGAAGGAGAAACACACATCTTGTAGGTATCAGAGAACATATAAAAGTGGGACTTATTAATAAGGTACTTCAGTCTTGCTATTGGCTTGGAACTAATTAGATTATAGTATCCACAATAAGAAAGTTTTCATTTTATACCTGTTTTGCTGAGCTGGTGATATGCCAGAGGCTTTTTGCAGGGATAGCTCCTTATTTTCGAATTTCCTGATGCCCGTGGATCTGAATGATCTGAAGCTCCTTTTAGAACACACACAGAGCCTTTAGTCTGAGGCTCCTTTTAGAGTACACAAGGTTGTGGTTGCTTTTCTGATGCATTTATTTATAAGATACACTCAATCTGTTTGAAGTGGTTTAAGGAGCACATGCCTGTGTAGCACAGGCACAGACTGCAAAAGAGGTGTGGCTGGTTCGGTTCATGAGACCCCAGTGTAGCTCTGGATGGGGGAGTCAAGGGTGTGGGGATGAACAAGAATGATCAATGACTCCTTCCAAATTAAAAATTTATTAAAACTAGAGACAGAATTGTTTTCTTATCTCTAACCCCTTCAAAACCCCCCACAATTCTAGGCACAAAGTAGGCTAGTGATTATCAATATTTTCTGAGCTTCAGAAGCAAGGAGATGCTTGTAAATAGAACTCCATTGGTTTTCATTTAATGAATCTTGGGTGACACTGAGGAATCTCAAGGTATAGATATCACTTAAGGTAAATCTGGTGACTTTTTGAGAACTACTATAGTTAATATTCTTAGATTCATTTTTCAGTATCTGGGCTCGCTTGTTGGCCTGTCCCTAATCTTTGTTTGCTCTCTTCAGCTTCCTCACCACTGCCTTAAACTGACTCCAGGTGGAAAGAATACTCTCTAAGATTAAAAATGTCTGTCCATTTACCCCAGAAAGTGAGAGTCATGGAAGAAATAAGCCCAAACACAGAAAAAGAGACTTCATTATCTCATTAATATTCAACAGCAGTTCATGTAGGAAGGTTTGACCTCTTTATTTTCAGAGTTGAGAAATCTGCTATTCAGGGAAGTCAAACGCCTGGACCAAGATCCCACAATTTAGAGTAAGTTGAGAAATGAATGACAGTGGCCCTGGTAGAGATATAAGACTACAAGGTGCAGGGATGCAGAGGTCACCAGGTCACCGTGAACTAGAGGCTCCTGATTTTCATTTTAAGGGATCGATCAACATTTACATAACAATGGATTATTAATCCTTTAGAGATGAAGGTTTGGCAAAAGGTAGATCATGCTACACAGCATGGCTTTAAAAACACAACAAGTAAGATCTTAGTTTCAGTTTACACAATGACAAGTAAAAGCCATGTAAAGTGTACAAATCTGAAATATAAGGGTCTGGTCTTATATTTACTAATAGTTAGGTCATGTCTACCTTAAATGTGTCTGAGTGTTTATGACAGAGGGAGAGAGAGAAAGGGAGACAGAGGGAAAGAGGAAATAATAATTATATAACTGACGATTATCATTTTTAATCAACCCTGAGAGAAAGAGAGGGAAAGGGAGAAGATTTCCAGAAAAGGGGTTTATCGTAGTTTCAAGCAAAAAACAAACAAACAACAAACAAAAAACCCTCTGAGTTGAAGTTTATCAGACATAAAGGCTCCATAATTAAACCTGCTGCCTGTAACCCTTCCTTGAGAAGAGACAAGTATATTATGTGTTCTCAGGTCACATGAAAAATCTCCATGTCATCCTAATTTCAAGCCTTGGTCAATCTTCAACATGGTTTTTCCTTGTGCTAAAAATATTTTTGCAATTTTATTCCATGGGATCCACTTCCTGTCATTAATGGGTTGGAACAATGAAAGCACTTTGCCAAAGATCTCAACTGTAAAATATAAATCACGTTTTATGCCATCAAGATGAGCAAAACATTTTTTCATAAATATCCAGTTTCACCTATATGCAGTTTTGGCAAATATATCATTCCCAGGTAGCTTTGTGTAAACTGCTTGGCTCTGATGCTTTTTAATGACCTAAGTAATGTTTTGGAAGCAGCATTGCTATATTTTATAAAACCAAGTTATTGATTGTCTAAGGACAATTTGAGATGAAGTTTGAAAGTCAGAGAGCCTTTGTGGCAGTATAAAATGAGGCTCTTACCTCTTCCAGCTGGAGAACAGAAAAAGAGGTGTTACAGTTTAAAGAGAGGGAAGCATCTATCAGAAGACACAGCAAACTTTAAGGTTTAGCTATTTTCCAATCCCTTGTGCTGAGAGAACCGAAGACAAAGGAGTCATCTGTCTTGGAAGAACAACTAACCCCAAGCCTGAGAAGGATGCAGGGTTGCTGTTACACAATGGGGACAGGGAAGAAATGTTTAGATATATGTCACATAAGGAGGACAGGAAAGATCACTCAGAGTATCCATGTAGCAGTTCTCGTACTGTCCTATTCAATTTTTATGGTACATTTACAAGTGGCTCTGACCTGAGAAGCTCATGGTGATCTGGGCTCTGAAACCTCAGTGGGAGGATTTGGATTCATGCAACAGGTAAGCCATTCAGCCCAGCAGAGGTGCTAAAAAAGGTAACAGAAATCTAGATGTCCAATAGTCAAACATTGGAGAAGGATTCAGAGTATCAGCTGTAGACCTCAAACCAGTTCTAGCCACAGAGGCTATAGCTGGTCTTAATAATCTATCTCTTGAAATTTCTCCAGGAAAGGTCCCATCAAAATGTCAGAGACACTGTTTCTGATTAATCTGATCGTGCCAAGGGTAGAACTTAGTGGATGCTGTTGTATGTTGCCTATACCCCCTGCAGGATTAATTCATTCATTGTCTTAGCTGCCAGGAATGTCACCTACTGAAAGGTCGCGGTTGCCTCCCTCCCCAAGAATGGCTGGTGACTGATGGGAACTGACTCATATGAAGACGGACTCTTCTCCAGGGGAATCTCCTATCAGTAATAGGCCAATATGCTTCCTTTGCTTCAATATGGGACATTTGTGAAAAGCCATTCCAGCCTCAGACTCCCCGGTGGGATTGGCTGAGGCCTCTGTTGCAACTCTAACACTGGCCACCTTCTCTTTCCTTTTCCTCACTTTACAAATGCGATTTCTTGGGAGACTCCCCAGAAAACTTCCTGCAAGCAAATCTCAGCCACAGAGATGATTTCTTGGTCAGCCTCATCTATGACACTTCTTTTGATTTTTAATTATTTTTTCTTTTTCCAGAGCTCTCTGTTAGAAAGAGGGAGAAGAAAAAAAAAATCTACCTTTGACTTAATTTTGAAAATTTAACAACTGATAATCATCCTCAACTCCTCTCTCTCCCACAATCTTGGTCTTACTCATCCAACCAATAAAGAAACCTTCTCAGTTTGTTTGTAAAATCTTTCTCAAAATTATCTATGTTCCACTGATATGTACAATACCTTACTTTTTCTGATACCCTAGTTTGAGTTATCATTATGTGCCTTTGCTAGTTTTTTTTTCTTACCCTTTTAAATGTATTCTCCCATTGTAGTGAGAGTGATTTTTCCAATACACAATGGTTGAAGCACCAAAGCCTTAGCATTTTCCTAGAGACCCTGCATGTGCCCACCCTGCCTGCATCCAGAGCCTCAGCTAAGACCTTCCTTCACTTCTTCCAACTTGCTATGTGCCTTTGAATTTTGGACCTTTATGCCTGTTGTCTTCTCTGCATAAAGTTTTTCCTTCAACTCAACATATGTAAATAGTAAGTCTAAGTCCTCTCATCAATGAAAATGGACTGTTATCCCAATAAACGATGTTGTTTTAAGATGAAACAAAATAAACATATAGTTATATGCTGGCATAATAGTTTTTACAAAATTTGCCCAAGCATTTTCAGTCCTTTAAACTTTTCCTTTTGATTTCTCAGAACCTCAGTGTGAAAAACAATCTTTAAAGAAAGTATTTAGGCTGAGTGCCATGGCTCACACCTGTAATTCCAGCACATTGGGAGGCTGAGGCAAGAGGAATGTTTAAGTCTGGGAGTTTGAGACCAGCCTGGATAAGATAGTGAGATCCCATCTCCTCAAAAAATTAAAAAATCAGCCTGGTATGGTGACATGCACCTGTAGTCCCAGCTACTAATGAGGCTGAGGCAGGCTGATTCCTTGATCCTAGACGTTCCAGGCCTGGGTGACAAAGTGAACCCAGTCTCTAAAATAATAATAAAGAATTGATTTATATCACCTAAGAAATTCCTAATGCATTGTGTCATGAAGATTTCAATGAAATTAGTCATTACTGTTAGGTCTATATATCCCCTGGAATGTGTGTCTTTATCAAATGTAGATGTTGGCCTGCTATAATGTACAAAACTTTGATCTAAAATCTGTTTTAAAAAGCAGATAAAAGCCATTAATGAAATATACTCACTTTCATGTCCTTGACATGAAGAAGGAAGATTCGAAATCAACGAGCAAGTAAAAGAACAGTAATTAGCACATAATTAGCCATAGCAGAGTACAGTGCTCAATAATTTTTAAACAAATTGACTCTTTTGTACACATTTGAGATGGAAGCATAGCCAAGTTCTCCTTGAGGTACGATTAATGTCACCTTACTATATAAATTCTCAACACAACTCTCTTGTTAGAGAGACAAAGTTTTATTTTATATGGAACACCAATATCAGAATATAACTAACTTGTAACAGCAAGAAGGAAGGACATTTAAGGGATTACACATGCCTGTGAAGTGTAGAAGTGCTGTGTGTTTCTGGAGATATAAAAACAAATATTTAAACCAGAAGCAATGTTATAATTTCAATGAAGTCTAAAATTATTAGAAAATTCTATTAAGGCACTACCATTGTTAGAAAACTCAAAATGAATCAATATTTGATTTTGAAAATTAGAAACCTTAGGTATGTGACAGCTAAATTTATAAAGAAGCATCTGTATCATCTTTCAGACCCTGAGTAAATATTTAAACTTAACCTTTAGCAGCATATGAAATGTTATTTGCAAAGTCCCTTATAATTTTTAGCTAAGTACGATACGAATTGTTCTAGCCAGCAACATTTTACTTTTATCTATAAAGAGGCATCAAAAGATTTGACAGTAACAAGGATAAAGGAATCTGAACCAGCAGGTGTCTAAGCACTGTCATCTCTTCAGCAAAGGACGTGGACTTTGCATTCAGGAAGATTTGGGACAAATCCTTCCATTTCTCCTTGCTGGCTGTACATTTTTAGCCAGTTACTTAACATTTCTAAGCCTCAGTATTCTCATTTGTTAAAAAAAATAACACATGCTTATGGGGTTGTGAAGATTCAATAAGCATATAAAATGGAGAGACAGATTCAAATCTAAACAATGTAACAACCAGGACCCACACTCTTGAGTCTTACCCTAGACTTACAGGGTCCAGTACACATGAATTGTGCCTAACTTTCAGCACAATTATGAACATTATCATTTTAAAATTTTATTAGAGACAGAGTCTCCCTATGCTGCCCAGGCTGGACTGGAACTTGAACTCCTGGGCTCAAGCTATCTTCCCACCTCAACCTCCTGAGTAACTGGGCCTACAGGTGTGTGCCATGCTACTCACCAATACTGTAATTATTATAATAATACTTGGAGGCAACCATAATTACTTAATGTTTTTTTAACATACAAATATTGGTCCAAAACTGTTCAAGATAAGTGATTGAATTTGGTTATTTCATGTTCAGAAACTGAGAAAGGTTCAGTAGAAAGTCAAATGATTCTGGAGGTGAAGAGCAGGAAAGAAAGAAGAGTGTGTGTGAGAGACTGAGTAAGACATGCATTTTCTGCAGGCACTAATGAAGTCAATATGCTGTAATAAGCCTGTGTTTTGTGTTCTTAAATGTCATGCTCATACAATGAAATGCAGAAACCTAAAGAACATCAGCTGTGTACAACCACTATGGCAACAAAGCTATGGTTACAGACCAGTATGGGGACCATTCCATGTGTGCAGAGATGAGAAATTAGGCTGAAGAGAGAGACAAGGGGCCAGATCTCAAAGGGACTCATGGATCACATCAAGGAGTTTGTATTATGGCCATAATCAGCAGGGAGATTTTAATCAGGACATGTTTTAATAAAATTTTGTATAATGTGGCTCATGCTAGCAGTGGTGTGAAGCTTAGTTTGGCAAAGTGGGAGACAAAAGCAGGATAAATCATTTAAAAAGCCTCTAAGTTCCACTTTTCTCATCTGAAAAATGGGATAATAATTGCCGATTGCAACTCCCAAAGTTGAAAGTGACAGAAAATTACATAATGTATAAGGAAGGATGCTGATAGATGTAAAGTTCACTGGAGAATAAAGATCAATATGTTGAATGTGTGATAATTTTGGGATGTATATCACATATGATTACAGTAGGGATCATGAGCAAGTGGTTCTGGCCCAGATGAAAATATTCCATAGCAAATTTGTTGACCTCTTTCCATTTCCAGTTGCCTACTAACCCCACTGGTGACTCATGATAGAGGAGAATAATTATATGTAATTAGATTGCTGTGACTAAATTGACAGTTCCCTTACACAAAAGCAATTCAAAGAGGGAAAAAGTAAAAAGAGTCTAGCCTGCACAGTCACTGGTAGTCAAAGTTAAACCCATTGAATCATTTTGCAGAACTGTGCAAACAGATGACTAAATGATTGGCAGAGATCGCTGGAAAAGGGGAGCTCGCCCTGCTGGCTCCTTGCCATTGGCTTAGGAGGTTGTTGTTTCTTCTTGACTAAATCTTAGTTCTGATGCCTTTCATGATTCAGAGAAGTGAAGGTTCCTGTAGTTTCAGCCTGCTGTAACTCAAAGACATCAGTAATTTTAATTTCCATCTTTATTTAAACAAATGGAAAAACTGCTCTATTGCCAAATATATTATACTCTGCCAATTAATCCATTAGCAAGGCTCCATAGCTGAATTTCCCATTAAGGAAAACAATTTTCTGACAATTCACTTTTGGATTGAGTGCTGATTACCTTTTTATCTAAAGTTAAACTGTACAAAGCTGAGATGTTTAAAAAACAAATGTGAAAAGCAACAGTGTGGGATATAGATTTGTGCTATCCTATACAGTAGCCATCGGCCACATCTGCTTCTTGAGCATTTAAAATGTGGCTAGTCCAAATGGAGATGTGCTCTAAGTGTAAAATGCAAACTAAAACCTGAAACTTACTACAAATACAAAGATGTTAAATGTCTCATAAATAATTTTAATATTAATTATATGTTAAAATGACAATATTTTGGATATATAGTATGAAATATATCATTAAAATTAGATTTACTTGATTGTTTTTGTTGTAAAAAGTATCCACATATCTTAGTGTGAATACTGAAAAACTTCACATTACATATGTACAATGTATTTATGACTTCCATATCCCCATGGGATAACACCAGTATAAACCTTCTACAGATATATTGGACATGAAAGTAAAAACCATTGCATACATAGATGTATGCCAGGCTACTAGTTTACAGTGAGGCAAGGACAAACACAAGAACAAATCCAGACAGGACAAAGCATAGGGGCAGGAGGAGTATGGCCAATGATTTGGGTGCTGACAAAATTCTGAGTTCAGAAATGTCAGCTAGAAAAAGAAGATTCATATGAGCATGGCAGGTCTCAGTGGGCAATATCGAAAGGGTAGATAGTACTGTAAGTTTTACTTGTTTGGAACACGTGATTCACGAATGGACATTCTAGGACAGGAGCACCTTACTTGAGCTCAGCTTCATTCTTCCTGCTGAGTGAGTATTTCTTACAAAATTGAAATCTCATGCATATTATTGGGTGCTCTAATTTTTTTCAATCATTATAATATTATATCATGATCATTTTCAATATGACAAATTGCTTTCAAGGCTGCCTTTTTTAATGGTTCTGTAATGGTCCATTAGATGTATATATATCATTTATATAGTTATTCTTATATAACTGGACATTTATTCTATTTTGGCTACAGAAAATACATTTACGGCTACAGAAAACACCACTCTGGCCAGCAATGTGGAGCTTCCATTGCCTTTTGTGGAAAATGGGCTTGTACTACTCTTTGCAGATTAAATGAGATAGTTTATATTGTGGAAGGTATGGCATGTGGTAGAAGTTCCATGAAGTTCTTGTCACCTTCTTTATATAGAAGCATCAGTCACTTAAGAACTCGATATATCCTCAAGAAGCCCTTTACTGATCTTACGTTGAGACAGCAGCACCTTACTTAAGGTGAGCAGGTGAGCATTGAAGAAGAATCCTCAACCTCTCTTGGTAACTTGACATAAATTCTCAACGCTTCCTTTTTTTTCCAAGTAATCTTCACCTTTATTTCTCTGCTCTGTCCACATGTAATATGCACTAAAGTTCTGTTGATTTTTGCTCTCCAGGTATATTTTTTATCTGTCCCATTTTCATATTCCTATTTCAAATGGACTAGCTCATAAACTGGTCATCTCTAACATGAATTATTGCAACAATCCCTTCGTGAGCCTAGACTGATTGTGACGATTAAATGAGATGAGTCATTTCTGAATGTTAGCATAGGCCTTGACACATAATTAATGTTCATTATGAATTAGTAAAAAATGATATAAAAATAATAACAATAATGAAAAAATTCAAAATGCAATCTCTTATTATAACAAAGGATGACTAAGTGAATAATATATCTAAGGCAGAGAATAGTTACTATGGGAAACACTGAACCTTTGCTTTTCGGAAACATACACTGTATTTGGGGAGAGAAATAGGAAGGCCAAGAGAAATTCCAAACAATTAAACAAATTACTTCAAACTGAGCAGATTTTTTCTCTAGTTCTGACATCAAGTCGTATTTTAAGAAACTTTAGTATGACAACCCAAAATGATTTTAAGTTGATTTACATTAAGTTTGTTATCTCCTTATAAATATCAGAGTTCTCATTAAACCTACTGAGAAAAACATCTTAAACACGTCTTTCTAAATCCCTCTCATACTTGTCTCTAAATTCATTGTAGCATATCCTCAATATGTCTCTCATTTCCTTTATTTCACACTATTTAAAAAATAGTTCTTTTTAACTCAACAGAAGACAAGCAGGTTCTTATGTTTTTTTCCCTACCTCTTCTATCTCAGGCTCAGCTATTCACATCCCTGTGGTTTTTGTAAATTTTTCTCCAGCTCCAGATTCTGTACTGCAAAAGAAAATTCTAGATCTGACACAGGAATCAATAATTCCTCCTTCAAAGAGGACAGTAGGAAGGGGAGATAAGAGATTTTTAAAACATACATTAATAAGTGAAAAATATAAAAAGTATACAAATGATGCATGTTATTATATTATAAACAAACTGCATGCTGAGGCTGCATGGAGGCCACCAGTAACTTTTGCCTTTGAGGCATGGATGGATAAGGTAGGAGGGTAGGGTTAACCATTTGCTCCCCAAAATAAGAAGGATGGCTTTGGGTGCATTCCCCTCAGGGAAGGCCATGCTTTTGAGTTACAAAGTAAATGATGCTTAGGCTGATAAAAACTAGGCTAAGGGAGAAACTGAAGATAGCAGCAACAGAAAATGTCCATAAATTAACAGAGAGAGGCATGACACGGCATGCTGCAAACAGAGTTCTCCAGAGTGGCCTTCAGACCTATTCCTGTTTGCCTTCGGGGAACAGTCTGCCCCAGAAATATAACGGAAGCACCTAGTCTGTGTCAAATAAATGGGTTTGCAAAAATGTAATATGGAATGTGACTGATGTTATGGCTTTACAGAAATGATAGATGATTTGAGATGTACTGTGTGCACAACTTTGCCAAATCTCTCAGATGCTTCTTTAGCCCTGAGGGACAGAGCAGGGCTTAGCAGTTATGCCATGGACCTTTATAATGTCTCTACCTGGAGGTGGAGTTTTCTGATGTCAGGAGTATTTCTAAAAGGTTAAGGAAACTCTTTTAGTTTTGTTCAGAAAAGCCCCCTTTTCCTTCCCTCGGTGTAGGTGTCTCTCCAATGCCGGGCAAATAACTGTTTGTGGGGCTGACGTCAATTGGTTTCTCCTCAATGCCCGACAAATAGCTGCACATGGGACTGAGTCCTTCCCTGGTATTTTTCTCACTTGAGGTGGTAGGGAAAGTTTTCTCTTAGGTTCATAAGGCCTGAAGGTATAAGTACAGAACTATCCCCAATAATAGTTTCAGCTTTGTGAGGAAAAGCAGTCTGAAAGAGGAAAATAATTCACAAAAAGAAGAGGAGAGGAGAAAAAGGGTAAAATGAGTTAGAGCCCAGGGCAAGGCATGAGAGGAGGAGGGCAGAGCTTCCATCCCCTCCCCTGGGCATATCACCTTCCAGAAACCTCCCCATGTTCAGCTATCAGAAGCTCTACAAACCCTGTCCTCTGGGACCTTTAAGAAAGACTTCATTGGATAGGCATGGTTAACAACCATGTAGCAATATGATTAGACAAAAAGAGTATTATCTAATTCTCATAGACTGAGTGGAGAAACCCAGCACTAACTGTCTAGAGTCTTCTTAGCCTCTCTGTGGAGCATTCCTTCTTCCAGGAGATGCGGCAGGACCTTGTATGTTTACTAAGCCTCGTCTTGCAGGAAAAAAAGAAAAAAAGCAGGAGGTCAGATAGAGGGGTTCTGTTTTCTGAGGCTTGCTTCTGACATCTAAAGCACTCCTACATATAACAAGGGCTATAGCAGTTATAAACCAGGAACCATGGAGATACACATACACATGTACACACAAACATATATATACACACACACATATATGTTTGACATAAACTCTCTATACATACACACGCATATACATATATGTATATGCACACACACATATACATCATATACATATGTGTATATAAATGTTTTCGCCATGCTTCCTGGCTCACAGGGCAAGATCAATTTGCCCACAGCATGGGAGTAAAGGCCGAACCATTCTCCCACTGATGTTTCTATGACCGATACTTTCCCATCCCTCTGATTCCAGCTCAAATACTACTTCCTCAGAGGAGCCTTCCCTGATTCACCTGTCTAATGTTCCCAGTAGCTCACCATCACATATTGGCTTTGTTGAATTTGTAGCACTTATGACAGGTTCAGTGATCTAAATTGCTGGTCCAGTGTTGTGTGTCTCCCTTACTGGCCTGCATGGTCTGTAGCAACAGGTGTCTTGTTAATCTTGGACACCTCTGATTTCCAGTGCCTACACCAAGGCACTTGCACAAAAGGAGTTCTTATTAAGTATCTGTTAAGATAATGAGTTGGGAAGTGAGAATAGAATCTGGAGTCTGAGAGTGAATGCCGCAGAGTCCTAGGTTTATGCAGAAGATAATAAAGACCTGGGGGTAATTGTCAGAGCTGTGCTCTTAGGAGACTGACTCATTTGGTGTGCAGGAGGCAGAGAGTGGGCGAGGACTGGAAGAGCTGAGCTGAGCAATTAGAAGGCAACTGCAGATACCCAGGCAGAAGCTAATGCTTGCTGATGGAGTGAATTAGAGGAGAGATTCTCAGTTTTCCTAATTACAACAACAACAAAAGAATGATAAATGCACCATGTCTACTTTTTCCTTTTCTCTACCTCTCATAACTGGTTTTCCTGTAAGAGCCTCCCATCTTCTTCCAGATAATATTTTTCCAACCAGCATCTTTCATATGAATCTACAATGTTATCCCCTGCACCAACCCCCTACAGGTAATAGCTTCAGAGAACACAGTAGGACTCGCTGGCTGATTAGATAACGAAAGCACCAAGACCTACATTCCCTGGTTGTACAGGATTCTTGTCTCCCTGGGTCAGTTCAGGTCACCCTTATCACCACCCATGCAAACTTTTGCTAATCCAACAGGCCACATCTTCACTACCATCACAGATTATGTTTGTTCAATTTGTGTTTGTTTCTCACAATTGTTATATTTTCACATTATAAATGCAATATTGCAACTTTTTTTTCTTCAAACATCTGGTTTGTGGATTTAGTTAAGTGACATGTAGCTTTAATTGCTCCATTACCATTGACGTAGAGCTTCCATTGTGTGAGTATGTACCATTTATTTAACTATTTTTCCTACTAAAGAACATTTCATTTAGTTCTATTTTATTTGTGTTTTGGTTTGGTATTTTGGTCTTACACACAATGTTACATCGAACACACTATATTTGTTTCCTTGTATTTATGTTAAGGAAACCTCTAAGAAATTCTAAATATTTCTTAGATTCTAAATAATTGCTGGGTCCAAAGTACGTTTACAAATATTCAACCATATCAAATACTATCTAACTGCCCTCAAAGAGTGCTATACCACTTACACAACTTTAAGCAGGATATAAAATCCTGTTTTTCCCATCTCCTTGTCAATCCCTTGAATTATAAGTCTTAAATGTTTATATGTGTATATTACAATAGGTATGCATTTTTGTTTTTGCATTTCTTTTATTTCCAAATGTTGTCTTATAGTTCTTAACCATTTGTTTTTCCTCCTCTGTGAATAACATGTTAATAATTTTGGCCTATTTTTCTACTAGCTTATATGTGGTTTTGCTCTTTATTTGTAGGACTTTTTAAGTGGACTTTTTAAGTAAACTTTGCATACAGTCTTCTCCCAACACTGTTTTAAAGATTTTGCCCTCATTTTCTTGTTTCAGGCCTTTAACACAAGCAGAATTTATTTTACATTTACCTCTTGCTTCTCTGCTCTTAGTCTCTGTACTTGAGTTCTCTCTATCCTTCTCTAACCTTATGTAATTCCTGACTCTGGGACAGCCAGAGCTCCACTTTCTTCATGAAATTTTCCTGGTGGCTCCATCCTTGCCTGGCTACACCCTCCCTAGAATTCTAATTGCTTCTCAATGAATTAATGACAATTTTTGCTTAACACAAGAGTTGTAAACTCAGATGCCTGCAGCAACCATACAGGAAATCTAAGTAAAATGTGCCTGATTTAATACAATGGGTGGGGCAGGGATTGGAGTCTGTGTTGAAATGGACAGAATTTACTTCTGCTCAAAACATCAAACATTGCTATGAGTGCATATGGTCCCAGCTTGGACAGAGCTGCTGATATTTTTGTCTTTCCTGTTAGGAATACAAATTTTTTTCATGTGAAACCTCCTGATTTTTAAATATTGCCAGCTAGTGCAAACATTTTGTAAAAGTATTATGTAGGTAAAATAAGTTGTATCTATTAGGCAGTTTTGCTTTCTGCCCTCAAACTCAAATTATTTCTAATAATGTGATAATTTGTAAACATAATTTATTTCCCCAATTAAACCAGAATTCCTTTGTGCACAGGAACACTCTTTTTATACCTGCCACTGTACCTATTGTGGAAACAAAAGACTGAAAATTCTCAATAAATCCTGATGGATTATTGATTGACAAGAGTCTTTATAATCACTTATAAATGCACAGTCCTCCCCATAGCCAAATACTGAGGATGGTATCATGGGGGATTCCATAATGAGTCCAAATGACCAACAATCTGTCTACCTATTTAGCATTTGTCATTCCAGCCAAACTTGCACATGTTCCCAACAACCAGTTGTGTCCTTTAACCAGGCAGCTTCATCACTGCAGTTTCATATCTGTGCTGAGTCCTTGTCCTCAGATTCAAGGCTTCCTTGCACTCCCAGGCCAGTTATATGCAAGTGCCTTGTATCTATTTGACCAAAAACAGGATTGAGAAGCTTCAATTTGGTCCAGCAGTGCTCTCAAATCACCCTGTCCTGCTATCAAGCCCTTTGGAAAGCACAAACCAGTGGCTTTGGAACTTTTGGGGGAAAAAAAATATCTCCTGGGACCTCTATAAAATGATACATCCCAGATGTCCTCTACAGTCAAATATTCAAAAATACCAGAAGCTATTACAAGGTAGGTTCCCAGACATCAGCATCTCTTAAAAAGCTTCCTAGATTATTCTAATGTGCATCTCGAATTGAGAATCACTGTACCTGCTAGATAGCTAGGCCTTTGCTGTTTTCCCTGGAAATATGCAACTTGCTTCACTCGTATATGACTTTACTTTTATCACAATTCAGTAGTGATGATGATTTAATTAATTTATTTAGTGTAGCAATGGGCTGAGCCTGTGCTTTCCTGCTCAATAGGAAGATAATCCCTGAGAGTAACTTGTAAATCAACAGCCTCCAGATTAATCCTCTGAAAACAACAAAGAATGTCCCCTCCCAGCCCACCTTCCTTCACTTCAGCTAATACATATCTCCTTTTCATTTATAGGCTGTGTAATTAATAAGCTATATCCCTGATTTAATGTCCATATAAAATGTTCACATCCATTGCTTTTTGACAAACAGAAAAAGAATATATGGGTATAATAAAGCAAGTACTTTATAAAAATTTAAATGCATGTTTTAGAGCATTCTTTACAGGGGAGTAAAGAGAGGAGGAACTAGAAATGAAATGCAATTGTAAGCTTGGAGAGAGAGTTAAAATCTAAATGAAGGGAAGAAAGAAATCTCAGATACTTAAAATGTGGGAGGCAAGGATACAGTCGTATACACAGCTTACGGCTTTGTGAAAATAGGTTCTGACTCTTCCACAATTTGACCCTTGCCTACTTCATTGGATGGGCATATTTCTGGAGCAAGTCCCCTGATAATCTTGTTAGCAGGGATCCTTGCAGGGTTAGGTTGTCTGGGTGTCCCTGTGACACTTCCTCACTCCCAAATTCTTGCTCACACCCTTAAAGAATGTTCAGAGGTCTGAAGATTTAGACAGTCACCCATATTTATTAGGCAAAAAACCACTACATTTAAAAACATTTCTCAGTATACCTGACATAGTAGAGGCTCAATAAATATTAGTTGAGTGAATGAACATATTACTGTTCAATCACAAGTTGGATCTGAATGGGAAGCTCAAAGGACTTTTTCCCAATGAATAAAAACCCAAAGAACCAACGGAAAAGCTTTCTTTGTCTCCAAATATATCAGCAAGGGGGCATTTCTTGGAACAAATTGTTCTTGGGAAATCACCAAGAGTAGAGAGATAGGGATAAGACTGTGTTTATCTGCGTCACTTGCTGATGTTTAACTCAGTAGGGAAGAAAATAAAAATGAAACAAATAAAAACTTAATATTGGTATTTTTCAGTTATTTCCATGCAGTAGCTAACACCATGTTAGGATTCCTAAATATTTTTTTTTTGAGTGATTGGAATGGTGTGGTGGCTTTGTAATGTATCAAACTGACTAAATTAAACCATATTTCCCAGAAGAATCCTGGTCCCTATATGTTCCTGGTTCATCTTATCACAAGAAAAATCTGGGCAAGATTGGAAAATAAGAGTAAAGCAGTAGTCATGCGTACTCCAAAAAAGTCAGTGTGGGTCAGGATCTGATACAGATTATGCACAATTGTTCAGTTTTTGTGGTTCATCTTGTTGCCATGGGTAGCAGACCTGCCAATAGTTCTAGCTTCATGGAATCTCTTTCTCTTCTTTTCTAAATCCTAGGCCAGATGATTGGATGTTTCTGTGAGAAGATAGATCTCCAGCTTCTTTTGGAAGTTATCTGCAGCAGCGAGGTTGGAAGCTTGAAGATGACAAGAGGCCAACACAGGTTTCCGAGGGAGGGAGGGAGGGAGGGAGGGAGGGAGGGAGGGAGGGGGAGAGAGAGAGAAGTGCAGGTTCCAGCTCTTTTCTTAAATGATCCCATTTTACCTGTTCACCCAAACTTCAAACATAACCATCAATCTTGACCACTTGTCTTGTGTCTTTAGGTTCATAATCAAAGGTAGAAGGAACAGAAAAACCAAGGCTGTCTGACTAGATACCATAATTGCATGTGATCAAGCTATTACAATGAATACATTATATTATATCATTCCCAGCAATTCTCTTTCTGGTTGAAGCCTGACTGATACAGAATTTAGTACGGGAAGTATTTCCAGAAGAAAAAAATTTAAGGATGAGTTCTCAGAATTTATTATGGGATATCTGGAAATGGTTATCTGACATGATTAGTTTAAAGGCTTTAATTTAATCTGTTACCAGTGGAAAATGAAACACCATTAGCCTATAACATGCAGTGGCCAAGTAGCCACTTAAATGATCACGTGTTGACACTTGTGATCAAATACCTACAGAAATGTTTGCTACCACAGAATATTTTCGTGGAAATAAGGAATATAATGTAGTTGGTTTACTGCTTTTGAATTCAATGAAGACCTTTAAATAGAATTATCAACTCAGGGCTTTACATTCCCAAAGACTGCTTAAGTAACTCAGAAGCTTCTATGATTGACCTAAAATAAAACCTTATTACATGTACCTGCAGGATTGAGATTTCTGAAAACAAAGTTCAAAGTCTAGTAACAAATATGGCTAAATTATTATACAACACAAATTAAAATTTCTAATTATCAGGGTCCTTTAGTCAATATTTAGGCATTAATTGGAGAGAAGTGAGACCCTGAATTTAGGTTGTGAGTACATGGGAAGATTTGAATTAAGCAGGAGAATTTGACTTGTAAATTCTGTTTAGTATACCTTGCCTTTAGGAACAATCCTCCTTTCTCTGAATAGTACAGACTGTCCATTGCCTGAAAAGCCTGTAAAGACCTCCTATGAAGTAGATTTATTGCAAGGATCTGATGGTTTTTTCCATTACATATACATGCTACTTCTTATTGCCTTAAAACCTATTATAAGACTCAAGTCTCGGTAGACCATGAGAGTAAGAAACAAAGTGTGACCCCTGGCAAAGTGCAATGCACACCAAATGCACTGAATTATTTTTTAAAAATTATATAGAAAGTCCAAGGAGGGTGGATCACTTGAAATCGGGAGTTCGAGACCAGCCTGACCAACATAAAGAAACCCATCTCTACTAAAAATACAAAAATTAGCTGGGTGTGGTAGTGGGCGCCTGTAATCCCAGCTACTCAGGAGGCTGAGGCAGGAGAATCACTTGAACCCAGGAGGCAGAGGCTGCAGTGAGCTGAGATCACGCCCCTGCACTCCAGCCTGGGCAACAAAAGTGAACTCCGTCTCAAAAAAAAAAAAAAAAAGAAAAGAAAAAATTATGTAGAAAATACATGTTGAAGAGTAGTCTTAAAATCCTGAATCAGGATTGAAGTAATCTAATGAATAAATTTTGGCTCATTAAGCAGAAATTTTCACTTCAATGTGTTACTCAAAATGCTTTAAGGGCTTTTATAGTTTGCTTCATCAGTTGACAGAAATCTGGAACCCAAGATAACCTGTATTTAAAGAAATTCTAAATGTCATACCTACTTCGGTATACTACAAAGGGAGGTATTGAAAAGCTTGGAGAGGGGCTTTGGGGTCAGCTCAGATATGTAAAGAACTCAGAGTAAGCATTCCATCCTTTCAATAAGGAAAGTTGGAAACATGTGAAAGCAGACACTTTTTTTTGTCCCACCAGGTAAGTGAGGTTTCAGGGCAAAGAGCTATCCCCAAATCTGGGAGAGGCACAGCAAAACACAGGACCTGAGATTTACTTAGCTGGAGCAGTGTTCCACTAGATGCTGTAAGAGCATAAAACTAGAAATACCACTGAATTGCTGGTGGCCGAGTGTGGGCTACCGGGAGAACAAGCTACTGGCAGTTGCAGTCATTGCAGCGTCCCTACATTTCTACAGGCTTCTCCTCCAAGGACTCTACCATTCTCACACAGGGAAAATTGAGAAAATCTGAAGACAGCTCCCCACTTGACCATATCAGAAGAAAAGGAGGGGAAGGGTAACCATTGTGCAATCTGCGCAGAGAACACTTAATCTCAGGAAGAAAATTTCTAGACGGTAGCCGTGAAATCCTATCTGACTAAAGGGAAGAAACTTTGCTCTGCTTTGTTCTAGCCCTATTCTAACCTCTCTGATTTACATATAAACATAAAATAAAAGTTGTAATCTGTAGGAGGGAAGGCTTGAAGGACACAGACTGGGGACACTAAAGGATACTTACCATAAATCTGTAAATGGAAAGGGAATAAGGAGCACAGAGGGGAAAAGCTTTTTTTTTCTTTCCTGGAGAAGGGACAGAAACAGACCAAAGGCCATGCCTTTGATACACAGATCTAAGGTGAACTCCAAATACTGGAAATTAATCAAAAGAAAACTCTCACTACTTCCTCCCTCCTCTAAATCCATGCTAATAAGACTCCAGTAAAAACAACAGTGGATTGTAACTGGGAAAACTGCAAGAGAAACAATATTCCTGAGAAGAAGCACAAAGAGAAGACCCAAAGCCAAGAAGAAAGAGAAGACAAGTCAATAAGCTTTTGGTCCGTATGGCTACAACAAATATTATACATAGCCTAATACTTAGCTCTGTAAATGTAAGTTCTCACACTGATGAATGCTAATTCGCCTCAGTATATATTGTGCTGTAAAACATTCCTGACTATCAACTACAACAAAATCACAAGCCAAACAAAAAGACAAGAAAAAATAGTCTCAATTAAAGGATCAATAATCAGAATTAAGGACAGATATAACACAAACTAGAATTATCAGAGATTTAAAACAAATATGTTTAATATTTTAAAGGCACTAATGGAAAAAATACATGATATGTAGGACCAGATGTATAACACGAACAGAGAGATGACCAATATCAGAAAAAAAAAAAAAAAGAAAAGAAAAAGAGATACTTGAAATCTAAAACACTGTAACAGAAATGATGTCTACCTTACATGGATCATCAGTAGACTCAACACAACTTAGGAATGAATCAGTAAGTCTAAATATATGTCAATAGAAATTATCCAAACTTAAAAGCAAATAGAGGAAAAAATAAGAGACAGCAGAATATCCAAAAACTTTGGAACATTATAAAATAGTATAACATGCAAATACTTGAGAGAAGAAAAAAGAAAGATGGAGCAAAATAAATACTTGAAGTAACAATGGATGAACATTTTCTAAAATTAGTGACAGAAGATAAATCATAAATTCAAGAAAGCCAGAGAATGCTCAGCAAGATGAATACAAAGACAAAACAAAGTAAAACAAAGCAAAACAACAACAAAATACCTGGGCATTTTATATACCAATTATAGAAATCAAAAGATAACCAGAAAAATCTTAAAGGTAGCCATAGTGATAAAGGAGCACTTTACCTACAGAGAAACATGAACAACAATTATAGCTGAGTTTTCAGCAGATAACATGCAAATGAAAAGCCAGCAGAGTTAAACATTTGATGTGCTAAGAGAAAAAAGAAAAAAAAAAAAAAAACTAAAGTGAAAACATAATGCTAAGCCAAAACTCTACATCTAGTAAAATGTGCCTTCGAAAGTGAAGAAAAAAATGTAGCCTTTCCCTAACAAAAACTGAAGAAATTAATCACTAGTGGTCCTGCATGAATTTTTTTTTTGAAGTTCTTCAGTTAGTAGAAAAATGATAACTATCAAAAACTTGAAGATCATTCAGAAATCAATGGATGAAAATAAATGTAATCTTTCATGTTTTATATTCTTAATTTATCTAAAAGATAAATGTTAAAAACCACAACAATAACATCATTAAAGTTTATGTAAAGCGTTTAAATACAGTGTATATGAAGTGACTAAAGTATATATAAAATGAAATAAATGACAGCAATGTCTCTGACACAGGAAGATGGAATTGGGAATATACTGTTGTAGAGCATCTTCACTTCATATGAAGAAGTATAGTATTACATGAAGGTGAGCTTAGATTTTTAAATGTACATTATTGTCAAAATGAAAAACTAAAAGAATAAATGATAAGCCAATATAAAAATAAAATTGATTTTTTTAATGCACACCCAGTAGAATGACAATATAAGGAAGAAACAAAAAAATGTTCATAAGGATACAGAACAACATAGATTCTATTATGTTGCTGGTGAGAATATGAAACAGTACTGCCACTTTGAAAGACAGATTGGAAGTTTCTTACAAAACTAAACAGTCTCAGCATGCAGTCTAGCGATTATGCTTTTAGGTATTTACATAACCTTAAACTTTACGTCCACACAAAATCTTTACATGAATGCTCAAGCATCTTTATTCATAATTACCATAAACTACCATCTGCCAAAATGGCCTTCAATAGGTTCACGAATAAAGAAACACACAGTGGTACATTCATAGAATGGAATATTCATCAGGAATTGAAAGCCAAGTCCATACTAATAGAATAAATTACTTTTAAAAAATGAAGGGGAAGAGACAACTCTCCCATGAACAAGAATTCTAAATAATAGATACATAGATACTTTATGCTCAAGGAAGTGAGGTATAATTCCCTGCTCCTTAATTGTGAGCTGTGCATACTGACTTATTTTCCAAAGCACAGTATGAAAATTGGGGTGGGGGAGGAGTAACTTTACAATATAGAAACCTGCTAAACACTACCTCAGTCAGGTGATCAAGGTTAACATTAATAGTGACAAGTCAGGTTAACAGCGTGCACCTTTTGTATGATGTGATTAGTATGGTTTCTAATATTCTGAAATATGTTTTCTAATATTCTGAAATATGTTTTCTCAACACACATAACTATAGTCTAAGCATGAGAGAAATATACAAATCCAAGTTGAGGAACATTCTGCAATATACCTGAACTATCAAAATCACCAGAAACAAGAAAAGTTTTGGAAACTCTCGCACATGAAAACAAAATGTAATATGGCATCCTGGATGGGATTCTGGAATGGAAAAGGATAGAAAACTAAAAAATCTGAATTTAAAATGGATTTGGTTTTTTAAAGTAAAGGCAGAAAAAGAGGGACGAAGAGAGAGGAAAAAAATACAAGCATGTAGAAAACAGCAGATGGTGAATTTTTATCCAGTAATATCAGTAATCAGTTTAAATCTAAATAGTCTAAACATACTAATTGTAAGGCAGAGCTTGTCAGATTTGATTTTTTGAAAGGAAAAAAAAACTTAAAACCTCAGGTGGTTAAAAGTAAATGGATAGAGAAATATATATGATGCTAATATTTTTTTTTTTAATGCTGGATTAACTATATTAATTTCAGACACTAGCCATTTGTTAGGTAAAATTAACAACCAATTTGGATGGATAAAATGGAAGTTATATTTATTGCTATTTGTTGAATATTCACTATGTACTATGTACAGTGTTTCCTTTATCTTATTTTCTTGACTACCTCATTAAGTAGCTAGAAATATTTTGCCAGTTTCATAGCTGAGAAAACTAAGGTCCAAGAGGTTAAATAAGTATTGAGCTTCTCTTAACAAGGAAGTAAGCAAAAGCCAGGATTCCAACGCATGTCATATGGTTCTAGAGCCCACAGGACTGCACAGAATAGAGTTTAATTATATAGCCACAAAAGAGTTGAGTATGATCATCAACTGGTAACAAAACGATTGATAAATGTGAGGAAGCATAGACAAGGTATGACTAGAAATCTTAAGAACACTACCTTTTGAATTCCATAAACTAATCTCTTAGAACCAACACAAATGTATTCTGATTCCACAAGTTTAAATAGTTACTTAATGTGGAAAACAATGGAGTGCATTGCTTGGTGACATCTTCATTATTATTTAGAGATCGGTCTTGAAATGTTGCCCAGGCTGGACTTGGACTTCTGGGCCCAAAAGATCCTCCTGTCTCAGCTCCCTGAATAGCTGGAGCTACAGGCACATGTCCCAGAGCCTGTCTTAGTGATTTTCAAGACATGAAAGATGGCCACCTCACAAAATTTTAGAGTGGACAATAGCACTGGAGATTGACAGTCTATACCTTTCATTTGATAGTTGAGGAAACCGGTGCCCAGGAATAGAAGTCATGTATATAAGTTACTCAGCAACTCAAGGACCCAACCAGCATAAGATCCACATACTCCTCCTCTGAAGCTGATTCCACAAGCTGTTTTATATTCCTTTTGAATTACTTAAGCACATCTATTTAAAGTTCAAAAGACAGATTTGTTGATTTAGGTATTCTTTACCCATTGTAGTCCCAAAAGATTCTGACCAACCAAATTTTTTCTTTGTATAAAATTAACCGGCAAAACCGCAATTTTGTTATATGCATATATTGCATGGTGGTGATGTCTCGTCTTTTAGTGTATCTACCATTTTTTCAATAAAAATAGAAATGATTTTTCTGTAAGAACCAAAAAGGACCCTTCTTTCTTTTTTTTTTTTTTTTTGAGACGGAGTCTCGCTCTGTCGCCCAGGCTGGAGTACAGTGGCCGGATCTCAGCTCACTGCAAGCTCCGCCTCCCGAGTTCACGCCATTCTCCGGCCTCAGCCTCCCGAGTAGCTGGGACTACAGGCGCCCGCCACCTCGCCAGGCTAGTTTTTTGTATTTCTTAATAGAGACGGGGTTTCACCCTGTTAGCCAGGATGGTCTCGATCTCCTGACCTCGTGATCCGCCCGTCTCGGCCTCCCAAAGTGCTGGGATTACAGGCTCGAGCCACCGCGCCCGGCCAAGGACCCTTCTTTCGTCTCCCCTATTCCACCATTGATAATGTGGAGAAAATGCTTATACACATGCAGATGTAGAATTTACCATGAATCTTCTACAATGTTTTCTGTCACTCTTCCCTGTTTTGGCTTCTCAGCAGAGTGATAGAGCCCTGTGGGAACATGAAGGCAGGCCAGGTGTCCTTGTGCTCTAATTTATGCTAATCTATTCAAGGAAGTATGAAATAAAAGCAAATCAAACAAAGTGTTTCATATTTAGAGATGCCAAACAAAACAATCACACACTTTTATGTTTCACACACCATGTGTTCCTTTAAATTGTGTTCTCCTTGCATGTAAGTAAAGGAAACTGGGAAGCTGGCCCAGCTATCAAGGAGACCCAGCAGCCTTTTATCTGACCAATACTTTTAGTTATCTCTTACACCCCACACCCTTATGCTTATCTCCACTTACTGCTACCTGTTTTCAAAGGACAACTTACTGATAGAAATTCTGCTTTTTGAAGCAACAATGCAAGATCTTTAGGCCCTAGAGATGAAGGAAAGCAAATGCCCAGTTATAACTTGGCTGAGCTTAAAAAAGGTAATCAGAAAGTGACCATTGGAGAAATGTTATCAAGATGACATGCCCCAGGAAGCAGTAAAATAGGAATAGGAGAGAAAATTAGGACATGAGGCAACATGTAGGAGGAAAGAGTCACCTTGAAGATTCTTCCACTCTGAATTTAGGACTTCAGACATTCCATGTCTCTGCATAGCCTGTCCCCAACTAATACTGTTGGATTCTACAGATTGAAATTGACTCAAAGCCTCTTTATTTCAGCTTTTTTTTTTTTTTTTAATAATAAGTTCTGGGATGCATGTGCAGGGTGTGCAGGTTTGTAATATAGTACGTGTGGCATGGTGGTTTGCTTCTCCTATCAACCCATTACCTAGGTATTAAGCCCAGCTGCTTTAGCTATTTTTCCTAATGCTCTTCCTCCCTCCACCCTGACAACAGGCCCCAGTGTTTGTTGTTTCCCTCCCTGTGTCCATGTGTTCTCATTGTTCAGTTCCTACTTATAAGTGAGAACATGTGGTGTTTGGCTTTCTGTTCCTGCATTAGTTTGCTGAGGATAATGGCTTCCAGCTGCATCCATGTCCTCCCAAAGGACATGATCTCCTTCCTTTATATGACTGCAGAGTACCCCATGGGATATATGTACCACATTTTCTTTATCCAATCTATTACTGATGGGTGTTTGGGTTGATTCTATATCTTTGCTATTCTGAATAGTGCTTCAGCTTCTTCTTTTTAACTCCCTTCTTACTACATCCCCTTTAATCTGTTGTGCAGCCCAAGTTTAAAGAAACCAGGATGTTGAAAATGCCACAGGCATCAGCAACTTATTTCTTCCTTCTATATTTGTAATAGAATTTTATTTCATGAACAGAAAACTAGTGAAATTCTCAACCAGTTAGCAAATGTGTAGACATGTCATTCTTCCTCATATTCAGAGTATAAATTAGAATATTTAGGTGCTTTAAAATCTCTCTACATCTCTCTCTCTGTGTGTGTGTTTATACTTTATTACTTACATGGAAAATTATTCAATATACATATACATATCTATATGTATCATAACATCTATCTCTCTATAGGGAGTAACAGGAAATATATATTGAATATAATATTTTATGTAAATAATAATGTAATAAGCCCTAGTAATAGTAAAATTAAAACCTACCATTCATGAAAACTCTGACAGCATATGAAATATAAAAAAAGGTCTCTAGACCGTTTGACTCCATAAACACATCTCTGGTGAACATCCAAGGGAAATCAAAAGTAGGGAAACAACACACATACACAGTAATATTCACATTATGGTTGTTTATAAAGAGCCTACTTTTTTGACAGTAAGACATTTATTTAATCTATTAAGCTAAATCCACTCAAACATTCAGATATTTTTAAATTTGGTTGAATACTACATATCAGTCCAATATTTGGCTATGATTCTTCTCTTTTTTTCAGAGAGCAGAATTCTTTAACAGCCTGAGTTTTTGGTTGCAAGAGCCAGAAGTCAACAATGGATAATTTTAACAAGAAACTCATAAAAATAACATTCAGCAATTGAAAGAATTACAAGGACAAACACAAGGAAGACTGCAGAAGTAGGATTTGAGTTAACATAGCCAAATAAAAAATATTTTATAGCACACCACAGTACTGGAAAATACCATTGGCGAGCCTCTGAGACGGGCACCGCAGCTACCACTGCTGATGGCACTGATAACAAAGCCTGGGTGCTGCCCTGACATTATTATGGTAACTGCTGCTTTGGAAACCCCACTACAGCCATTGCTACCACCACTGCTACTCTCACCAGGGTGGATCCTAGGCAGACCCTGTCCATTCACATTACCAGCTTCCAATTCAGATTTGAGGTTTATGTATCTAATAGTGCATGGGTAGCACTCTGTGTTGCAAAAGATAAAGAAAAAGAGGGACCTGGCATGTAATAAAAGGGAGTCTCTTACGAGGTCTTCTCCTTATAAGGGAAGGAGTTCTACTGTGCTTCATTTGTGAATTTATGAATTCATAAAGTAGACACAGTAAGACTTATTTCATTCAGGAATGTTTAGACCCAGATTAGACAAAAACAATGTCATGTACCCACTATAGACATAGAAGTATATTGAACTATGGTTATCACTAAGAAAAACTCTTTGCATTAATACAAGGTTGCAATAAAATCAAAATAATAGCTGAGTTCACACTTAGCAATCTAGGTAATGTTTTCTTATTTCTCTAATGGTCTGTGTTATATTCTGACATAGTTTTAATGTTTTTGTCCCCTGCAAAACTCATGTTGAAACTTAATCCCCAATGCAGTAGTGTTGGGAAATGGGACCTAATGGAAGGTGTCTGTCTGGTCATGAAAGCTTTGTCCTCAATAAAGAATTAATATCATTGTAAAAGGATGAGATAGGCCCTAGTTTCCTCTTTGTCCCTCTGCCTTCTGTTACATGGTGATGCAATAAGAAAGCCTTCACCAGATGCCAGTGCCTTGATCTTGGAGTCCTCAGCCTCCAGAACCATGAGGCAATAAATTTCTGTTCATTATAAATTAGTCAGTCTCAGGTACAGTAGTTTCTTCTTCCCCACTGGGGGATATATTCCAAGACCCCCAGTGCGTGCTTGAAACCATAATAGCACTGAACCCTTTGCATGTTAATAGCATATTTTTTCCTATACATACTTATGATGAAGTTTAAATGAATTAGGCATAGTAAGAGACTAGCAACAGTAATAAAATGGAACAATTATGACAATATACTGTGATACAAGTTATATGAAGGTACTTGTTCTCTCTCTTTCTCTCTCTTGCAAACTATCTTATTGTACTGTACTCACCTATTTTCAGACCATAGTTGACCAAGGGTAACTGAAACCACAGAAATCAAAACTGATAATGGAGAACTTCTGTAATCTGTTAGAGAAGCACAGACTGACATATATTTGTATTAAAAACAAAATTATTTTCAAGTGTCCTTCCTCTGCTGAGTTAAAATTCAAGCTTCTGATGTCAGATACTACCTTTTCCCTCCCTTTTAAATACAAACCTTCCATTCCTTAGTGAAACTAGCATAGGGCTTGGAAAATGATGGGTATTTAGAAAAGTCCTGAAAAATAATGGAGAGAGAGACAGTCTGAGGGCAACAGGAAAAAAAATTAATGGATAAGCAATTGGATAATTCAGTGAACTAATGACTTCATTGGTTCTGGTAGAAATCTACCACAAGGTCAGGGAAACTTTCTTCTCATTTTCACTATCATTTTTATCAACATTATTTACTACATAAATCATCTGCCACAGTAAAGTCTCTGTGTCTATTTAATTGACATTATAGTTATAGTTTTTCTTAATTATAAAAATCTCTCTCACACAGACACACACAAAGTCAATGAATCTGAGTAAATTATATCTGTTGTTAAGGACAAAGTAACATTAAGAAAAGCCTCAATTTTTTTGAGAAAGCATTTTATCAATTTAATTGATATGCTTTTTTTTCAAAAAGCTAGGTAGTATGTGGTAAATGGGTATACTAAGACAAGCAAGTACATAGATGTCATTCCTCCATGGACCATTGCTTGTTCTCCTTTCAGACACCAAGGCAACAGACATGATCTCCCCCAGGTCCAGTGAAGGTCCAGAGTGAAAGGGGCTACAAAGAAATGGCTGAGGTTTGAGAACCTGAGTTCAAGGTGATTTTACCAGACGTCAAGCAAGAGAACATCAGCAGCTGTGCATAGTCTCTATAAATAAGAAAGCATTTTAAGTAGCGTGCACTTATCCCACAGTATACCTTGATTGAGTATCCCCCAAATCCATAATTGCACATGACTGTGTGAGGACTTTGATTCCTTATAATTTCCTTAGCCCTTGAATACCTGCAATTCAACTCCTGGGAGCTTTCTTGCCAGCTCAACTGCCACATGTTTGGAAACACAGAAGAGCAGGAAAGAGGATAATTTTGTGTTCTTCAAAGTCTGGGAAAGACTTACTCTTGTGACTTAAATCCTACTTGAGATGCTCCCAGCAAGCTAGTATCTTGACCTAGTAGTAATCGCTTTTGAAAAGTAAATAGCAAATAGTGGTCCTGATACATACATACATACATACATACATACATACACACACACACACATAAACACACACACACACACACCCCTATATCTATATCTTCAGGTTTTAAAAATCTTTTGCTTTGCTCATACACCCAGATGCTTTGAAGAATGAAAGGAAATTTCCTTAAGCTTCCTCATTTTACACCTTGAGTAAATTTTAAAAAATGAATAATTCAAAGCAAAGCAAATTAATAGTTTTTAAATTGTAAGTAAAATGTTACTCACATGCTCAGACACTGTCCATAAAATTAAGAGGCAGATGTTTAATACTTTTTTTAATCTAAAAAGCAAGTGATAAAGAAAATAAGGTAACATGACACATACCAAGAACAAAGAAATTTAAATCTCTATCCATTAGAATGTTTTCAGTGACCAGTAACAGAAAACCTGACAAATTGTTGCTTAAAGCATGAGAGCTTTTGTGGTTTACATAAATAGAAGTCTGCATGAAAGTGGTTCCGAGTTTAATACAGCAGCTCAACCAAGTCATCCTAAGTATAAATTCCCTTTGCCCTTCTTGTTTGACAACCTCAGAGTATCAGATTTTCATTATCAGGTATGTATCTTCTTCATTCCAGTTCCAAACATGTTCAAAAAGGGAAAAAAAAATTCCTCTGAAATAGAAATATAATAAAGTAGTGCTGATAATTGTTTAATATTATTATCATTATGTAGCAATGGAAATGACTGTGGCCTGAAGGTCAAAGTGATGCTCAGGAAAAGATATCCCCTTCCCTATTAAGAAGCCCAAACTTTACTGCAACCTGCATCTGTAGCTGATTTTCCCCTCTGCTGCATTAGCCACTACAGGATCACTCACGGTCTCCTGCTGCAAGGAAGCTGGGGAAGTGTATATATTGGCAAAGGGTAACAGAAGTAGTGTCCTTTCTTTTCCCTTTCTTCATACCTCCTCATTTTTGAAGTATACTCCCCCAAAGTTGTTTTACATCATCAAGAAAAGAAAAATAATACAGAGCAAGAATTCCTGCTGCTAAGTGATGGAGTATAATATGGGTCACTTTGTTCATCCATTTAGACAAGCTGGATTCAGAAAATAATACATGTAGACAATTTTAGAATTGGGTAAAGTCTTTCTACAATGACTCGCTCAATATGTAAGGAGACTGTCCCCTCCTTATTTATCATTTTCATAATGACAGCATGAAAAGAAAGCATTGGATACCAGCTCTTTCTCCAAAGGGGTTCAACAAAGGATTTGTCCAGCATGGTAGTCCAGAGGAAATAATTCTTATTGTCAGATAAATTTGAGTATTTTCAATACACACTAGTATATTAAAGAGTGACAACTATTATAGTAAAACTAGGCATAATGTCAAAAATGTTTTATATTGTAACTACTAATGTGGAGAGGTTGGTAAGTCATGTACGTCTTTGCCCTCTACGGAAAACAGGCAAGTTTCTGATTGGGCACTTAATATTCTCTAAGAAAAGATCTTCTGATGGTACCAAGGTTGTCTCAGCTCACTGTCAAGAGTGCTGCTCATCTATGCTGTGTTTTCTTTATACTTTTCTTTCTTCAGACTAAACAAAGTATAAATTAGGCAGCCAGGAGTACGCAGTCTTACATTTATCCACGTAAGAGGACTCAGACAGAAACAGATGAGTTTAAGCAGAGGCAAAACTGAAAATCAAGTTGAATTCCATCTTGAATTGTCACATGGAAAAAAAAAATTACATTTGGTGAGATCTCCAAATGTTATGAAAATTAAGAGATAGCAATTCAAGTCACGTGTGTTTCAATTGTGGATTTCACTGAGTTGACTTTAAGCAGGAATGTTGCACAAGTCCTCGTTCTGCAAACAATTTGCAAGAGAAAGAAAAAACAGAGAAGACACTCTCTCCTTAAAGAGACTAAAATTGTACTCTTTTGTGCCTTCTATAACTTCCTGTATCTCTTTTATCTTGACCAACTTCCACCAAGCACTGTCATGAAACAATAGCCAAACAGAAGTCTAAAAACTCTTGATGGGCACCGTGCTGTCCAAGGGATCAATAATATTGACCTTAACTCCCACGATCTGGCATATTAAGAAACAGGAAACATGTTATTTTATAAACATTCTGATGCCATCTTTAAAAATATATAACGCACTTACTTTTTAATTGTGATAAAAGACATAACATAAAACTTACCATATAAACCACTTTCATGCACACATTGCATGGGCATTAAATACATTTACATTGTTGTGCAACCATCACCACTACCTATCTCCAAAACTCTTTTCATCTTGCAAGGCTGAAGCTGTATGATTAAACAGAAGTTCCCTATTCCCACCTGCTCTCAGTCTGTAGCAACCATCATTCTACTTTGTCTCTGAATTTGACTATTCTAAATACAATATGTAAGAGAAATCATATAGTACATCCTTTTGTGACCCGTTTATTTCATGTAGCATAATGTTTTAAAGGTATACCATGTTGTAGCATGTGTTAAAGTGTCTCTAATGTTACTTTTAAAGTCGAGTTTCCCCTACTGTCATTTTCTGGCTTAGGAAGATAAAGATCAAAGTCAGGGCAGACCCATCAGCAAAACAGTGGCTAATAAACGACCGATACAGAAATGTCAAATCCTCGTGGGTTTTCAATACAACTCCCATAGAAATTCCTTCAAATGTCAGTGACTCCAAGGGAGACAATCTTTTGGATATGATTGTAATAGAAACAGTTTTACGTATACTAACATACCAAACTCTTTTACTATGCCTGGAAATCTTCTCTACAATAGTAAACTCAAGCCCAGTGGAGACCACCTCCATCTCAGAATTGAGCGTGTTGTTTTAGTTTCTTTGAACAAGAAGGCTGATATAGCTAAGTTTTACAGCTTAGTACCTATGTTTGGGCATTTTCACTTAAATCGTTTCATGAATACTTTAATTCTAAGTGATTTGTCAAAATACTTTTCTTGCCTCCTTTACCTGCTAAGGGACACCTATCATTGGGTTTTGCATGTCAGCTGGCGAGAACACACAGAGGTGGGGAACACTGAAAAGGTTGGAATTTGACTCTACCGCCGA
Source organism: Papio anubis (assembly GCF_008728515.1). Lineage (NCBI taxonomy): Eukaryota > Metazoa > Chordata > Mammalia > Primates > Cercopithecidae > Papio > Papio anubis. The sequence goes on along the minus strand of NC_044986.1, from coordinate 24,968,230 downwards.
GGTGACCAGATTCCTTTCCAAGTGGTCCTTCTCCCAAATGATTTACACCAGCCTAACAACTTTCCAGTGTCTATCAAATATGACAAGTGAACATCTGTCCTTGGAATCCTCATTTTCTTTCTTTCTACTCACTGGAGTTGCTCTTCCTTAACATCCAGTTATTGCACGGAACTTTCCCTATCCTTTGGCTCAGAAATGTTCAGGGGCTTAAGACATTCAGCTATAATAAGTGATCGGTTTGGGATTTGAACACACATTTGACTGACTGACACCAATGGCCATCCATACCCATAACTTTATGTCCTAGTAAGAAGGGGGTTGGGATTTTAACCTAAACAGCCTAATGGTAGCATTCATGCCCTTAATCACTTTACCACTGTGACCTTTTAAAAAATTCTATCAAGTTATTCTTAAGACTGGATAGTTAAATCACATCCTCTTACACACAGTCTACCCTTCTCAGAGTTGAATAACTAATATGTTTTTTCAAGGAGGAGATGGACATTTGATAGAAGAATAATATATACAACTAACAATTGTATAAGGATATAACATACTAATATAAGAGAAGGCTAATCAATGACTCCTTTGGTAATTTCAAACATGTATTCTATAAACATTCTAGGAATAAGGATGCTGTAATACTAGATTCAAAGCCCAATTAAATGTATAAGTCAGTTTTTCCCACAGGCTTCCTCCTTCTTCCTCCTTTTCCTGGATTTTCCTGAATATTTGCTGCAGGCAGTTGAAGAGGTCCAGGATGAGGGAAGAAGAAGGTTGAGTGTGGTTGTAGCCTTATATGATTTGGAACTGAGTAAAAAAGATAATTGAGAAAAATAGCGGCAAGATTTGGATCCCATCAAGGAAAGTGGCTGAGTGAGCTCGTGACCCACCAGGACTGGGGGCTAAGTGAGGCAAGTGTTTGACACATTGTGCCCTTAGGCATTCAGTGTGCAGCAAGAACCCATGTAAATGAGGTGGCTTCTCTGGTGAGGAGTTGGTCAGTGAATCACTAACCCACAAGGACAATGTGCAAATAAGAGAATCAGTGTATTGGGATAATGGAAGCCAGAATTCTCAGTGTCAGAGGAGGGAGTTACAAATAAAACACAGGGAGCCTAGAATGAACCATAAATTTTGGGGATTGAATTCAAATTGAGGCAAATTCATAATTTTCACTAATACAAGTAGATATAAAAATTAGTATAGAAAATGTATGTATGTGATATGCACACAGAGTATTTCTAGCTCTGTTCATTGAAAGACCAGTGGCAACAGGTATATCTAGCCCTCAGATTATTTATAGATATTATTATTCATTAAAATGAACCAGAGCTCCTTAAAGAAAAGGCTTTAACACTGGGGCAATAAAAAAGTATTAGATAAAACTGGAATATTTTATTGTATCAATCAGCAATACGTATTCACAGAATAGTAACCTATCAAAAAGCCACAGATGAGGCTTCCACTGGTCAATTTGGATAATTTGAGTTTAAGAGTAAAATGATATAAACAGATTACAAACCACTGAATAACATGAAAATCCATGAGTTCATATTGATGTAAAAAATACATGATTAAATAGGCCAGGCACAGTGGCTCACTTCTGTTAATGCTATCCCTTTGGGAGGCAAGGTGGGCAGATCACTTGAGCCCAGGAGTTTGAGACCAGCCTGGGCAACATGGTGAGACCCAGTCTCTACCAAAAATACAAAAAAAATTAGCCAGCTGTGGTGGCACACACCTGTAGTCTTAGCTACCGGGTAGGCTGAGGTACGAGGATCAGTTGAGCCTGTGGGGGCGGAGGTTGCAGTGAACTGAGATTGCACCATTGCACTCCAGCCTGAGTAACAGAGGGAGACCCAGTCTCAAAAATAAGTGTGTGTGTGTGTGTGTGTATGTATATGTATATATATAATGTGTGTGTATATATATAGCTTTATATTAGAATCCAAATAATAAATATAGGAGGAATTACGGTATTAGAAAAATATCAATTTTATAGCTTTCATAGTAATAATTGATTGACGCCAAAACTGATGGGAAAATGTAATGAAAAAAAGGTATTTAGCTAGTTTCAAAGTATAATTCTACAAGATATGTGTTAATTTCAAACGGAAAATGTAAGAACTATATAGAAGAGAAATCTGGTAGACACAGCTGATCCAAATGACACCAATGTCAGCAGCACTAACAATGGGATAAATCCATCTGGAGTGGTGCCAGATAGGTTTCAACAAGAACACAGTCTTATTTCTATGATTATTTTGGACAAAAATATATAACCTAGATCCAATTATTATAACACCAAAACTAAGTATGAAGAAATAATTAACAAAATGCTTGTAATCTTAAGCATTATTTTTATTTGCTAGGTGTCTATAGGAGAATGTCCTTTCATGTAAGAAATGCACACAAAGCATTCAAGGTAGTGAAGCATCATTTTGGTAACTTATTCTTACATGGTTTGAAAATATTACACCTACACTTGTATATTTGTATATGGCATACAGTAGTCCCTTTTATCAGTGAGAAATACATTCCAAGCTACCCCCACCCCCCAAGTGGATACTTGAAACCAGGGATTGTACCAAACCCTATATATATACCATGCTTTTTTGATCTAATAACTGAAAGGACTACTGAGTAACAGGAAGGTGCCATATACAACATGGATACATAAGACAAAGGCATGATTCACATCGTGGGTGGGACAGAGTGGGACTGCATCATGCTAGTCAGAACAGCATGCAACTTAAAACTTACAGATTGCTTATTTCTGGATTTTTTCATTTAATATTTTTGGCCTACAGTTGACCATGGATAATAAAAGGCAGAAAGCAAAAGCAAAACTATGGATAAGGGGTGTCGTAGGGGGATTAGTGTGTTTAAATAATTATAAAAGAAAAGATAGCAAATGTCAAGAATTGCCAAATCTGGGTGCAAAGTATAGGGATTTGAAAAAAAATTACTCTTGCAAATCTTCCATAACTTTAAAATTGTTTAAAAGTTAAAAGTAAAAAAAAAGTTGTCAACAGTGCTACCATATTGATAATTGATATCTTTCTCTCATGGAGAAAAACACTCCATGTCATGGGGCAATACACTTCAGGAAAACAGCATTCTTGAATTTCTTCCTGACAAATCCCAGCTTCTTAGTACCAACCACTATTTTCTGAAAGCCAGATGGCAGATGATGCTTCATTAAGATAAAGCCCTATTTCTTTCCTTTCTTGATGAAGGTAGCAAAGCCACTACTCTGAGACTAACATGAGGTGGAGGCCATTTTCATTTATGTTTACTTTTCAGGGATGCCAACTTCTGTATCTGAGGACTATAAACACCTAGAATAGAGTTAAGAAACTTGCTCAGAAATTTCGTAAGGGATTTTGCACTGTTACTGCTACATAATTTAGCTATCTCAGCAGACACTGGCCTAGCAGGAAACTCCTTGTAAAGCTCTTAATTCTGCTGTAACTGGCATCACTTCATTTTAACTTTATAAATGTGTCTTATCCAACCATATATCTATTAATTAATCTTTAGAAAATAAAATATTCTCTAGCTTTTTTAGTGACAATATGGGAGTCAAACTTATCTTCTCAAGGCTATGTTGAAATCTCTTTGGTCCAGTTTTACAACTGTGCTGCCCTCTTTATTCATCACCCCAAACCCCACCCATCCTATAAGCCTGACTAAAAACTCTTCAACACTTCAGAAGAAACCATTCTTTCTTGATTCTTATATTATGTGCCTCACTTTAGAGTTAATTATTTACATCTTAAGCTTTCTACTAAACTGAGACTACAAGCTTCTCAAAAGTGTATAGAGGTTTGCTTACCTCTGTGGGCTCTACCATGTTCAGAGAAGATATTATAAGGCATAACTACTAATTCAATGCCTTGTTTAATCGAGAAAATAACTCAAATGCTCAATAACTGAGAAGTTGTGAAGGATAGATTGTAAGGTGACCTCCATGATCCTTACATCTCAGTAATTCATACACCTGTGTAATTCTCTTTAGTGTAGTCAAGACCTGTTAACTTGATTCTACCTAATAGAATGTGGCAAACATGACAGGGAATACATACGAACGTATTCTTACATGCATTATAAGAGATTAACCGCCCATCATAATATCAGGTGTTCTCTTTGGCTGGCTTGAGGAAGTAGGTGGCTGTGCTAGGAAGGATTTGTGACAAGGAGATGAGGTTGGCTTCTGGCCAAAAGTCTAAAAAAATGAGGCTCTCAGCATAACAGTCAGCAAGAATTAAAAGCTCCCAACAATTGTGAGAATTTGGAAGTAAATCTTTTCCAAGTGGAGCCTCAGATAAGATCACAGCCTCATCTGACAACAAGATTGCAATAAAAGGCTGTTAAAGTTGACACTTTTTTTTCCCTTTCTATATTCCTTGTTACCTAATCTCCTTGATAAGATTATTTTAAACCTATTTTCCTTTCCTCATCTCCCCTACCCCAAATAACAGTGAATCATAAAAGCCAGTTTCTTTATAAGCCTTGCTTTGCATTGGAACTAATTTTTTAGGTATAATTTTGGAGATACGATGGAGAACCTCTTTCTCTCTCTCTTTTGAATATCAAGGACCCTACACTTTTAAAACACTTTTATGTCATTTAAATGCCATATGTTTTGTCCTTGTCCACGTTTTTTGGTTTGTCTATATGTCTATATATTATGCTTTCTGTCTTCAGAAAGGCAAAGTGACTCCCCTGGCCTAAGCCCAGTGTGTAGCAGCAAGAAAGTCCTTCATAAATATTTTCTGGGTGAAAATTCAGGGACCAAGTGCCTTGAAATTATACAGTGGTGTTGGCTAATCCACTCCCTGTTATGGGGACAAAAATAGAGTCCTAAAGTTAGTACCTAAACTTTCCAGATTCACAGGCACACATGCATATACACATATGCATAGGCATGTGCTTGTACAGTATAAGAAGACAGTTCCCGGAATGACATGTTGGCAAACAGAAAACCACTGCCCTTTATTAATGCACCAGAAAATTCAGGAGACCCAGTTCCCCACTCAGCACAGCAAATTCAGACCCTTGATGTGCATTAAGCACTTTCCATGTCGTAAAATCAGAAATGTAGACCAGTGGAACAAAATAGAGAGCCCAGATGTAACAAACTTGCACGTTGTGCACATGTACCCTATAACTTAAAACAAAACAAAACAAAACAAAAAACAGAGAGCCCAGAAATAAATCCACACATTTATGGTCAGGTGAATTTTAACAAAGGTGCCATGAAGGAACAATGGGGAAAGGACAGCCTTTTCAATAAATGATGTTGGGGAAACTAGATACCCACATGCAGAATAATTAAACTAGACCAGCCTGTCTCACTTTATATAAAAATCAACTCAAAATGAGATAAAGACTTAAATGTAAGACTTGAAATTATAATGCTAATAGAAGAAACATAGGAAAAAATCCCATGACATTGATCTTGGCATTGATTTTTTTTTTTTTAATTATAACCCCAAAACACAGGCACACGAAATGAAAATAGACAAATGTAATTATAGCAAACTAAACAGCTTTGGTGCAGCAAAGAAAAAAAAAATCAACAGAATGAAGAACAACCTATAGAATGGGAGGGAAAATAATTGAGAACCATACATCTGATAAAGGGTTAAAAATATATAATGAATTTAAGACTCAATGGCAAGAAAATAAGTAACCCATTGGGCAACAAAACTGAAAACATTACTCAAAAGACGACATACAAATGGCCAAGTATATGAACAAAATTTCAATATCACATTATCAGGAAAATGTAAATAAAAATCAAAGTTATCACCTCATTCCTGTTAAAATGGCTATCATCAAAAGGAAGAAAGATAACAAGTGCTGGTGAAGATGTGGGAAAAAGGGAACCTTGATACAATGTTGCGGGGTATATAAAGTAGTTGAGCCACTATAGATAACAGTGTGCAGGTTTCTCAAAAATTACAAATGGAATTACCACATAACCCAGGCATCTCACTATCAAATATACATATCCAAAAGAAATGAAATCAGGATGTCGAAGAGATATCTAAACTTCCATGTTCATTGCAGTATCATTCACAATAGCCAAGGTATGAAATCCACTTAAGTGTCCATCAGTGGATAAACAGATAAAGATAAATATGGCATGTGTGCACAATGGGATGCTATTCAGGTTTAAAACATGAGGAAATCCTGTCATTTGTAATAACGTGAATGAACCTAGAGGACATTAGTTTCATAAGCCAGGCAAAGAAAGACAAATACTGCATGATCTCACATATGTGGAATCTAAAAAAAGTTACACTCATAGAAGCAGAGAGTAGAATGGTGGTTACCAGGGGCTAGGGTGGGAAAGTATTGGGGAGACATTGGTCAAAGACTACATAATTTCAGTTAGATATGAGAAATAAGTGGAGAGATTTATTGTGCAGCATGGTCACCATATTTAATACCATTAGATTCTTGAAAATCACTGAGATTAGATTTTAAGTGTAAAAAATACTATGTATGTAAGGTAATACATATGTGAATTAGCTTGAGTTAGCCATTCCATCATGTATACCTATTTCAAAACATCAGATAATATGTAATAAATGCATATAGTTTTATTTGTCAATTAAAAAATACATAATTTCTAAAAAAAATATTGCTAGAGCTTAAATGGTTTGTGCTGAGGTTCTATTCTTCATGGATCTTGATCGAGGGACACAGATGAGCTGGGGAAATTAAGAAGGATCACTTTTCCCTAAGATATTTTGCTCTATTGTACAAGGTCAGTGAGCCTGCCTCAAGTATGGTGTTCAGACTTATCCTTGAGTCTCACAGTGCTGTGAGATTCTCTTCCTGGTGTTATCGGAAAAAAAGACAGTATTAAGAATTGAAACAAGTCAGCCCTTCTACTTGTATTTCAAATAGAACCACATGTCTCTCTAAGGTGAAGATAAAATGATGCAATGTCATTATGGCTAGTAAACTATACAAGAGTAGACACATACAAAGATTGGTGTTAATGTTAATTACCATTCATGAGCACTGAGTAGGTACTAGTACTCTGCTGGACACATAATCCTATCCAGTTTGTCTTTCCTAAAACATTATGAGAATAGTATTGTCAACATATTATACGTGAGAAAACTAAGGCTCAGAGAAAATGGCGATTTAAACCATCCTCAGATTCATTACATACCAGAGCCATGATCCACACTCATGTCTCTATGGCTTCCAAATTCACATTACGTAAATAGTTCATTTCTTCCTGCTCTTATCTGCCTTTGAGTTTATTCTTATAGGTTAAGAAAAGCCATTTAATTTTTTTTAATATTCAGCAAGATTTTAGTAATAAAATTAGTATCTCCCTGCCTAGGTCTCCATGACAATTCGTATACTAAAACTGTGGCCATGAACATCTTATTGGTGTGCTGCCAAGAATGAACCTCATAACTTGCTAAGATGGAGGAGTCAGGGCATACGAGGGAGCAGTAATGTTGACTAAGAAGGTGCCAATTTTACAGACTCCCTTCTTGGACTGTAACGACACTCCCCTTAATGCTTTCCCATTCCTCACCTTCCAAGCTGTAGGAGTGAGGAAGAAATTAATATAAGTCACTGCGCCTGCCTCCTGAAAAGATGTCGCTTATAAACTTCAGGCTGGGTCCTCATAAAAAAGTGAAATGGAGACCATGACTCCCCTAAGAGGCCTCAGGAGAAGGTATTAATGTATTTATTTGAGAGACATAAAGTATTCCAAGGAAATATTCTTTCCTGGCCAAAAGCTGCATTCTTTGGGATGCGATGATTATGCCTCTTTTAAGACATAAATTAAAGTATGTGCTTGAGCACACCATGTACAAGCACCTCAACTTTAGCTTGGAAAAGAGAAAGGACTGCCAAGCCTCAGGCATGAAAGCCTGGAACTTGAGGGGCAAAGGGAATGTCTGAGTCTGACAAACTGAAATTCAAACTCTAGTTCATTTTTATATTAATAGTAAAATTGCAGAAAATTGCTTCTTCTGATTCTTAATTTCCCATCTATGAAAATAAGGATACAAAGTATCAGCCTCCTCATGATGTTTTCTTGAGTAATTTAGTTAAGTAAGAAAATGAATGTTAAAAAAGGAAAAACATTCAGCGCAGTGCCTGGGATGGAATGAGCCCTCCACAAATGCTTTTCTTAGACCGTGCGAATTCCTAGATTCTGAATGAAGAGATTGGCTTTCATAAGTGTGAAAGGAGGAAGTGAGAAAACACTGATCCAAAGAAGTGGTCCAAAAGGGAAAATGTGATAAGGTACCAGTGTGCCCATATTGAAGCTCAAGGAGAGGTAATTATGTGCTGGCACATCCAGGCACTGCTTGGGCTAGAAGGGCAGGGAGATTCCACATTGCTGCTGGGGGGACCCAGAGCCTTTTTGAACACTTCTGAGATTTTGAAGACAATAAAGTAAATTTAAAAAGAACAAAAAGAAAAGGAGGACAGGAAGAGAACAGAAGAAAGGAGTCCAGAAATATGCAAGACTTTATTCAGTCAACCGTCAGTAATTGAGATGCCATAAAAGGGAAATTAAAAAGAAAAGCCGACATGAAAGTATGTCCAGGCTCTGCAAAAACTAATTGGTAACCGTGTACAAGCTAAATACCTTCCTTGGGCCTCAATATTCAAAACACATTTCTATGGTGACTAGATGTTTTCTAAAATCTCTTGAAGCTCTGAATTTTTAAAGCTTTGGATCCAATCATAAGCAAAGCTTAATGATGTCCATGATTTTACTAAATATAACACACAAATATATTTCATCAAATATGTATCAAATAAAAATAGTGTGGGACTGCAAGGAATATGTGATCTCCAGCCAACTTCAATTACATACTATTTTTATATAGGAAAGAGTTCAACACACTACTGAAGATAAGTTGGCAACTGGAGGCTGTCCCAGAGCAACCATTGGGTCCACAAGCTGAAGATGGCAGGGTCTCAGGAGGGAAGAAGCCTGGGTCACTGAATCCACCCAAAGGAGAGTCACCTCCATCCAGAAACACTTGCATGAATAAGGACAAAGTGGCTTCACTGAAAATGTAAGACTTGGCCAGTTCCACCTGGTTTCTTGTGTGTTCTCACAGCTGAAATCTAGATCTTTCCTAAAACATCATTGCTTGGACCCTTTAGTCCTGTCCCTACCTCCCTGCCTGCATTGATCAAACACAAAGGGGACATGGAGCCTGTATAAGATGGAGATCCCTGTGTCCTGTGCAGACAAGGTCAGACTTCCCTGAGGCAGAAGAAAACTTTAGATCAGGAGAATGAACCTCAACCAGGGATGCCCTCTACTGAAGTGGACCCCACTGCTCTGCCCTGGCATGCTCATGTGCAGGGCAAGGCTGAGGCATGGCAGTGCTCTGGTCTTCTAGGTTTGCTGCAGGGCTAGGTGCAGCCTAGAGTGGCCTGAGCTTCAGACTGATCTCTGGTTGTACTCAGCCCTTTCTGCTTCCCCAAATGTTCTATATCACTTGCTATTAATAGTTGTACACTGAATAGAGCAAAGTTAGACAGAATTGTTTTATTGAACAGGACTGGCCACACTCCCCCTGGCCTAGCTGATGATCTATCCTGGTGGCCAGGAACATGTCTACATTAGAAATGGACCACGCCACAGGGCTTTGTGTAGTATGGTCAACGTGAACTACAGGACACTGGCATTCAAAGGCAGAACTCCCTGCTCTTTCAACCAGGGAAGGGTGACTGAGTGCAAAAAAAAAAGAAAAAAAAAGGTTCTTCAAACTACTCCTAGAGCTTCTCTGGTATTCTGATGGTGACATCTGATTGTTTGAGACAAATTCCAGGTCTCTTTGGGTTTCCCTGGGAGATCCTGGTAAGAACTGCTATGGTTTTTATAATAAAGAGCTGACATATGTTAAGAAGGGGGAACGAGCTAGCCAAGATATTTTCTGCCAAGGTTGAAGTACATTAAAATCAAGGAGAAGATTGGGCTAGTTACATAAGTCTTTGGAGCCATAAAGCCTTCCACCTGTGGCAGAAGCCAGTCCTCTGAAGTTACAAACTGGAGGGGGAGGAGGAGGAGTGAAAAGGAGAGGGGGCAAAAAAGGGAGAGGGGAAGGGAAGACAGGAATGGGCTGGGGGAGGGATCTTGTTCAAGCAAGTGTGAATCTGGCCCATTGGGTCTTTCCCTGTGTCTCATATTTGTCTGAGGCACCATTCCCTTCATATTCATCAATTGACAACTAATATAATCCACTCTTCTCTCCATGATTGAAACACAGGACAAAAGATTTTTCTATTGTAATGTCTGTTTATATGTGTGTGTCTATGTATCTCTACACACACATATATATTATCATGGGAATAAAGATTGAACACAACATTTTCTTCCTCTCCCATTCCCACTCCTTCTTCTTCCCTCCCTCCCTCCCCGTCATATGAATAATCATACATATGAATAATCATAGAGGGCTCATTGTAGTACAATTCAATATACAATAAAAACTCATTTTTCGAGTCAGAGGAACTAGATGTAGGAGAGTTATCAAAAGCAGTCTCACTGGGCTTAACCCCTCCCTCACCCACACAGATGAAGAAAATGAGACTGAGAAGGCAAATGGTTTGCAAGGACTATGGTAAGTCAACAACAGCTGTTCCTGATCTCTGAATATCCTAGCCCTGCAATCACCCTCTTCCTCTTAGGAAGTCTGGAACCCCAATGAAAGGTGTCAGGGAATGAAACTGACACCTTTCCCCACATCAGCACCACCATCTGAACCATATGCCTCATGAACAGATTTCAGTTATGTTAAAAATAATTTTCAAAAAATGCTTGTTGGATTCTTCTTTGACTTTGTTCCTTTCATTGGTCTTGCAGGATCCATTCTCGATCTTTGGAGCATAATAAACTCTGACTTGATGACAACATTGACCACAGGGATTATGTGATCCTTTAAAAAATTCCCTGGCAACTTTTATCATGTAATTCTGAAACAGGAAGTAAATGATGATCACTTTTTCTGGTTTTAGCGAGGGTTCATTCGTTCATTCTAGCAGACAAAAATCAAAGCCTGCAAAATGACCTTTTAGGCAAGCGAGTCTGTACCCTGAGGAGGGGGCAGATGAGTGCACGAAGTATATAATGACAATCCTATTACCAGCAAGTGAAAGTTAATAGAGACGGTGGTGTTGCAGGTTGAAGATGCTAAAAGCAGGTGCTAAGATGGAATTGGGCTTGATTGGGCTTGAATAATATGTTTTAGGAATCAACATCTGTGAAGGGGATGTTTTGAAAGCTGGTTAAAGCAGAAAGAAAATCTGAATAGTGATTCAGGCTTCACAAACACTCTGTCACCCCAAAGAGAACTCTAAGTGTATAGGGCCTATTTGAGTTTCCCCACAGAAATCTTTGCTATCCCCAGCAAGATCAAGCAGTCAGTATGGGTCATTGTGAAAAAGCATGCAGCTCACTACAGCTGAGGCAGACCATGAAGGAGGCAGCAGCTCTAGACTGTCAGTAACAGAGTTTCTAGTGACCAAGCAACATGTTCTTCCCAGAAGAAGGATTTGAAGCATCTCCCACAGCAGTTTTAAGGAAGGGGCAATTACACATCCAGAAATAAAACCAGGGCACCAGAGAGGGGGAGGAAGTTGAAGACAAAGATGGGACAGTGAGGGAGGAGAAAAGTAAATGTGGTTTTGAATTCAAGAGTTAGGAAAAAGTACACAGTCTGGAAGGATAGTTTTCCTACTCAATACCAAATATTTTGTTGTTAATACTGCAAGTCTAAGTGTAAGGTGTCTTCTCTTAGATGCTGTGCAGAGATTTTGGTATTTTTGCTAAAGTATTTCCACACCTGTGCCTCATCTTTCTTACCACGTTCCCCTGTCGTGAACCCACTTTCTTATGATTTCTCTTTGAGAGGGTACATGACATGGAGAGAGAAGTTCCTTGATTTGCCCGAGTCTCTAAATGAGTTGGTGAGAAACCTGGGCTTTAACCCAGACCTCTTGAGTCCACATACTGAGAGTTTTAACTGAATCATGATATATTAGTCAGGGTTCTCTTAGAGGGACATAATAGGATATACATATATATATATAAAGGGGAGTTTATTAAATATTAACTTACACGATCACAAGGTCCCAAAATAGGCCGACTGTAAGCTGAGGAGCAAGAAGAGCCAGTCCGAGTCCCAGAACTGAAGAACCTGGAGTCTGATGTTCGAGGGCAGGAAGCATCCAGCATGGGAGAACCAATGTAGGCTGGGAAGCTAGGCTTGCCTCATTGCTTCACGTTTTTCTGCCTGCTTTATATTTGCTGGCAGTTGATTTGATTGTGCCCACCTGATTAAGGGTGGGTCTGCCTTCCCCAGCCTACTGACTCAAATGTTAATCTCCTTTGGCAACACCCTCACAGACACACCTAGGATCAATATTGCATCCTTCAATCCAATCAAGTTGACACTTAAAATTAACCATCATACACGATAAATGACCACCAATGTCAGTATCATAGCCAATCAGTCCATCTCTGATAGCACTAAGGCATGGTGTTAGGTAGAACATTGGCTTTGTGGCATTAATTGCAAATCTCTCATATGCCCCAGACATCTTCTGTGGGGCAATCAACTGTGAATTCTCTTCTCTTGCCTTCTGAACCAGCTTCATTTCACTGAACATATATTGAGAAGCTACCATATGCAGGGTACTGTTTGTATTTCTTGTATTTCTCTTTAGTCTTCCCTCCTATCTAGCCCCATGATAACATTTCTGGTTCTTCTGAGAATGACCAATGTTGACTCCTTTGCAGGAAGTTAGACCTTTTAACAGCTGTGCAAGTAGATATGTTAGGATATTTTTCCACAGACACAGATGTTTTATTTATAGGGCCCCATCCACTTCTCATTAAGATGCTAGAGAGAAGGAAGACTTGAGAAAAGCCAGAAGACGAGGTAGAAAAAAAGAAAGAAAAAAATTAGAATTAAAATGTGAGGGTAGAGGGGTGCAGAAATGCCCAGAAACATCCCCAATCAGCTCCATAAAAACAGGAACCACATCTATTATGTCCATCCCATCTTCTTAGTTTCTTGAACATCATCTGACAGATATCTGTCTTATACATAAATAAAGTTAAAAAGAACTCGGCATGATCAGAGTTTGGAAAAAAAAACAAAACAACTTCAACTGTATTAGTCTGTTTTCCTGCTGTGATAAAAACATACCCAAGACTAGGTTATTTACAAAGAAAAAAAAAAAAAGAGGTTTAATGGACTCACAGTTCCATGTAGCTGGGGAGGCCTTGCAATCATGGTGGATGGCAAAAGGCACATCTTATATGGTGGCAGACAAGAGAGAATGAGAACCAAGTGAAAAGAGTTTCCTCTTAAAAAATCATCGTAACTCACGAGACTTATTCACTATTACTACAACAGTAGGGGGGAAACTGTCCCTGTGATTCAATTATTTCCTAATTGAATATCTCCTAATTGAAACTCTCTTTGGGAGAGTTCGAATCTCTCTCAAAAGATGTGGAAATTATGGGAGCTACAATTCAAGGTGAGATTTGGGTGGGGACACAGCCAAACTATATCATCAACTAATTATCTTCTAGAAAATATAGACATTTTATACAACTATTTCCTCTTTTTTAAAAAAAGGATCTAAGATTTGAATTTAAAGACAGGGATTGGTCCATGGGAGACATAAATGTATTCTGTGGCCTAATTTTATTATTTTTTGTTTTATTTTTAAAGCACAATCAGCAATTTTGAAGACCGGGGGCTATAGTTGGATACAATGTGAAGTCTTCTGAAGTTAGTATGCTGAAAAGTGAATCATTAAATTTAATTTAACTACATCCAGTTGTGTTCTCCAGACCAAAGAAGGGTTTTTTTCTACTAATTATCCCATGGTTCTCATGGCTTGGGTCTCTTCCATGAGCCACTTCAGTATGAAAGCAGGCAACTAAGCACTCTATTCACAAAACAGGGAACCCTGAATTTGCCATCATTCATGTCAAATGGCCAATTAGGTTCCCAGACAGACCTCAGAGCCATGTGTTATGGTAATGAACAAAATAAGTATAAGATATTAGATCATTACAGTATTCCATGCATTAACCTTCAAATTAACCCTGCATTAGACACTCAAGCTTTTCTGGGTTCAAATATAATGTCACTTATTTTACCATGACTTATAATTACCAAAGTCAGCTTCCATCCAATGTGATTAGTTCCTTGGCCCTGGAGCCCACCAGTAGGTGGAACCTCTGTACCAACCAGTGACTTGGTGACAGATAGCTGGACTGTGACTCAGGAAGTATACAGAGGCCCCTTTATTTCAGTGACTCTGCAAATACTTGGCAATATTCATTCACCTGCAGCTATTTACAAGTCAGGAAATCTACAACTGCCTGTCCCATAATTTTCACTGAGCATTTTTTCCTGCCTCTCTTCTTTTCACTGTTTTGTTAATTCAACTGATGGGTGTCGAGCATCTGTCATATCTTCCAAGTGCTGGGGTAGAGTGACAGAAAGATATTCATAGTCCTTGGCTGTGTGGAGTTTATATTGCAGGAGGATAGGTGGAAAAGGAAGAAAAAGACATTCAAATAGAAAGAAGAAGATGGAGGAGGAAGAGGAGAAAGAAAGGGAGGAATAGGTGGATGAGGAGAAATACAAATGTTATATAATTTGTGACAATAATTTTTAATCAATTCCTATTATTTCTTACTTTAAGCTTCTTTAAATTTGTCATTTAATTAGTGACCATTATGCAGTCCGCATTTACAAATGTTAGTTCAATAAATTCACTCAACATCGCTAGGAAGTGCTTACTGATCCCTTTTTATAGATGAGGAGACTGAATTTAAGAATATGATAAAATAATAATAACAAGAGCAACAACAATATTAATAAAATATAAGATATACTGAGATATGCCAAGCATTTACTCACAGTTTTATTCAAGCTTATGATAATCCTATGAGGCACTAGTATCCCCATTTTACAGTTGAAGAATGAAAGCTCTGAGAGTTCAGCACTCTCTGGGGTTACAAAGCTATCAATTAAGACAGCCAGAATATAAACCCAAGTCAAACTCTCTCCGAAGTCTTTATTCTTAAGCACATATGAGAAAACTGAAGCCTAGAAAGGTTAGATCTTGCCCTATGATACACAAGTGGAAGGAGTTGAATCCATACCCAGACTCCAAAATCCATGTTCTCCCTCTTACCCATGAAAGATTAATCTTCTCCAAATTCTAGGCTACACTCTGAAGATGTTCTTGTTTTGATCACTACTACCCTGAGTATCCCCAATGTGGAACCTTATCTCACAGGCAGAAAGTAAATAGTACATAGAGCAGAAGGTATGGCTGCCACCCACCTAAATCCTCTCACACAAAGGGCAGGTAGCCTTTCCTCTCTCATTTGCCAACCTCTGAGTCTCCTTGTCTCTGAGCCCCTCCTCATCTGCAGAGCCTTCTTCCACTTTGGTGCATGACTGGGCACTTCCTACTCACAGCCCCTCAGTTCTTACCAGCTCCTGGGGCACCACATCCATCTGTGTTTGCATGTGCTCTTCTGGCAATGCTCCTAGATCATGCTTGTGTGTGTGTGTGTTTGTGTGTGTGTGTGTGCATGCATGCTAGTGAATCTGGAGCAAATTGTCACAGCCAAGGACAACCAAGGACAAGGAGATAAGCATAAAGAGTGAAAGTGGCAGGTGACATAAAAGGACACAAAGATGTATCACGGTGACAGAAGACAGGGAAGTCTTCAGAGCCAAGGGACAAGGATCTTCCAGACGCATAAGATGCTGAGGAATGGTTTCCTGTTCATTGTGCTAGGCACAATATTAATTACATCAGAAACTTTTTGTTTTGAATTGCTTTATTTATCCTGTAAGGAAGACACTTGTTTCTATTATACAGAAGAGGAAAAAATGTATGGAGTAGAAAGCAAATTTTCCAAAGGTCACATAGTGAATAAGTGAAGGAGTCAGGATTTAAAAATGCATTGCTTCAACAATTAAAACATGTTTCCTATACTAAAATTTTCCACTGTGACAAATATGACAGAAGAGTTACTGAGATTGAAGAGTGAGGGAGGGCCTCCCTCACTGGTAACTAAGACATAGGTGATCCTATAAGTTACTGTTCATGTTAGGATACTTTTGAGATGAAAGCAAGTACTCTTAATAATATGTCAAGACAACAGGTATAAAGGAGATGTTTAGTCTCCCTACTAAGAGGGAACTGGTGACTGAAAAAATAGTCCTAGTAGAACACTGAGGTGGAAAGCAGATAGCAATGTACTAAAGAGATAAGAAGAGATAAAGAAAAGCAGAAAATGAGAGCAGGTCATGCTACTTAAAAAATAATTGCTGGACACCAGAGGAACGATACTGAAAAGTAGTTTATGAGGGCACCAGGTCTGGCTTACCTGTGAACTCAGTGATGGTAGAGACCATGCCCATTTCTTCACTGTTGTATTCCTAACACCTCCTACAGAGTCTGAAATCTAGAGGCACTTAATACATAAATTTTAACTAAATAACAGGGAGTCAGAAATAGCTCCCCTATGGCAGAAAAATGCTGAGGATAATTGTAGGAAGAAGGGGTGGATATTATAAAGATGAGTTAAAAAATAATAATGAGAGAGATGATAAATAAAATAGGAGGGATTGGTGGTAAATGGCCTTAAGAGTTCACGTGAGACAGGTGTTTCTATTTGAAGGAAAAAGGGTAAATCTTTTTTTAAATTTTTTTTTCTATTTTTGGAGATGGAGTTTCACTCTTGTTGCCTAGGATTGAGTGCAATGGCGCAATCTTGGTTAACTGCAACCTCTGCCTCCCAGGTTCAAGCGATTCTCCTGCCTCAGCCTCCCGAGTAGCTGAGATTACAGGCATGTACCACCATGCTTGGCTAATTTTTGTATTATTAGTAGAGACAGGGTTTCACCATGTTGGCCGGGCTTGTCTCAAACTCCTAATCTCAGGTGATCAAAGGGTAACTCTTTTTTTTTAGTGAAGTAATAACATGAGGCTATAATGACTGCATGACATACAGATAGGAGATAACTTTTCATCAGTGGTGAGAACTGAATGATAGCAATATACATGAAATATTTTCAGAAAATATGTACTGTGTGTACCTCATGCCTGGAACCCTAAACAAACACCACCTGTTGAATCCTTTCCACTGAACACCTCCAATGTGGTGGTTAACTAGCTGTGTGGAACCTAAGCAGACAACATTTCCTTGGACTGGATTTCTAGCAATATGGGTATTCCCTGTTTGGCCAGGACTTGTTGAGTGCCCTTGAATAATACCCTTCCCCATGCAGCACCAAATGGGATTTTGAACCAGATAATAATTTTCCACAGGACTGAAGGCTCCGTGCCAAGACAATGACCAAGTTTTCAGTAAAATAATAAAAATTAGAAAAAAGAGTTCAGTTTTTCGTAAGTATAAATTTACTCCATTTAATAACTATTCCTATTCTGAATCATGTATTTCCCTGTTTTTTTTTCATTTTATGAAATCCATCTCTAACAGCTGGATGTCTGATTTCAGTGTTTCATAGTTTAGGGCACCTGACTTTAGAAATTTATATCCCAAATTATATGCTTTCTTGAAATTTGCTTGGATTTTACAACAGCTAGATCTGTAGCCCATTGAGCTAGAGCACCTGTAAGGTTCTGGGCTCTGTGATTTGTTTGACAAAACTTGAGATTCTGAATTTCTTTTGATGGCTGAGTTTTGAAAGGAGAAGAGGCTGTAGACTCTTACAGATGCCCATGGAAGTCCAAACAACCAAACAATTGATACTTCTTGATTGAGAGAGTGTGAATGAAGAGTTATGGGGGATAAATATCCTCTCTAGATGTATCCACCTCATAACAGTAATAAATTATTTAAGTTTACCTGTATAACAGGCCAAAGTCCTCAAATGTCCATAAGCAACAACCTGAAAGTCTGTCCTCGGAATGGACACATGACTCGCTAAGAGAAAATAAGAGACAAAGAATGAGAGAAAAGAGTAAAACAGTGTGAATTAAAGCTTGAGTCTATGAGTTCAGGCTTGGTGTGTCAGTGGAATTATGGAATGAGCAGGATAGCTTGAGGTCATGAAGAAGCAGGAAGATGCTTGTACTACACAGAGAGATAATTATCCTAAATAAATTCCCTGAAGTAGATATAATTGGTTCAGGCTGGAAGCAAAAATAGTTTTTGTTGCTGCAAAACTAATTTTTGTGCTAGGTTTTGCTTTGGTCTTTAGCAGCTTATACATAGCACCTGGCTGTGGAAGCCATAGTGAGACAGAACCTTCAGGGGAAGAAAAAATCAAAACATTTCCCAGGATGCTGAGTGTAAGAGATGACTGTCTGATGAAGGAAAGGGATCCATAATGGGATGTTTCATCAATATATTCTCAAATAGAGAGGACCTCAAGTATTCAGAAAAACTTCCCCAGGAGAGTTCAGTGGCATATGCATTAAAGCCCCCTTTAAGAAAAGACATAGTTGTAAAATTTTGCATTTTAAATAAGGTCATTTAGGCTTTGTTTGGTTTTTTTTTCTTTTTTCTTTTAATGAATAGCTTGTGAAAAGAAGCAACTGCACTCCTTTAAATGG
This sequence comes from Papio anubis, assembly GCF_008728515.1. Classification (NCBI taxonomy): domain Eukaryota; kingdom Metazoa; phylum Chordata; class Mammalia; order Primates; family Cercopithecidae; genus Papio; species Papio anubis. The sequence continues at coordinate 24,949,585 of NC_044986.1, read as the reverse complement.
GTAGGTGTCCTTGTACAACTGAAATATGATCCAATGTATACAGAACTTTGTTAGTCTGATCAGGCTGCCAAAACAAAATACCACAGATTAGGTGGCTGAAACCAGAGACATTAATTTTCTCAGAGTTTTGGAGCTAGAAGTCCAAGATCAAGGTTCCAGCTGATTCCGTTTCTGATGAGGGCTCGTCTCCACTGGCTTCCATACATGGAACAAAGCAAGTGACCCACTTTCCTCACTAGATGCCTTAGAAACAGCTTTCCAGGGATGCCACTGAACAATGCTGATTCATCCACACTCTCCCTCACCTTGGTCCATAGTGATCAGTGTTACAGACTAGGACATCATTTCTCACGTCTCTTGCAACAAGAGAAGAACGGGCCATGCCAGAAAACAGACTGGTAGGATGCGAGATATAGAAGTAAACATACCTGCAGAAGGAGGGACAGCACAAAAACACAGTAGTAGAGCAGTGAGGTGGAAAGTGAGGTGAGACGTGATAGTCCGGGTAGAGACACCTCCGCAGAATACAGCAAAGAGAGTCTCTTTCACCATGTAAAACAAATAAGAACTTGTGCCAGTTTAGGGTGAGAATAATATGGAAATTCAAGCAGACAGCTGGCATCAAAATATGCAATTGTGGCTGGCCCCAGGGCTAGAACTTCAGGCAGGGCAAAGGTAAGAAGGAGAAAACTGACGTTCAGTAAACATCTAATTTTTATAAGGCATGCTTTATAATCTATTGAATTTACTTTTCATAATACTACAAGACAGTATTTTAAACCATAAACTACTTTTAACAGATAAAGCAAATGAGGTTCAGAGAAGTCAAAGAACCTGCCTGCACTAATCAGTTTTTCCAGAGAAACAGAAGGAATAGAAAGAATAGAATGGGAATGAGAATGGGAATAGAATAGAATGAGAGATAGAATAGAGATAGAATAGAATGAACTGGTAAGAGTGGAACAGATGGGGAGCCAGTGGGAGAATAGAATACAGTAGAGAACAGAATATGAAATTTGTGCTTGAAGGATTGCCTCACACCTGGTGCCAGAATTACTATATAGAAGCTGAGAAGTCTTATGATCTGCAAGTTGGAGGCTGAGAAACAGCTCTAGTGCAATTCAGCTAAAACTCTACACTCTGAGAACCACGGAGCCAATCATGTGAGTCTCAGCGAGTGGGAAGGTCCAAAACCAGGGACACTGGCATCTGAGGGCAAAATGAGAGGTCCCAGCTGAAGAAGAGAGCAACTTCACCCTTCCTCCACCTTTTTACTCTATTTAGGTCCTCAACAAATTGAATGATACCTATTTGTGTGTGAGGGCAATCTTCTTTACTCAGTCTTCCTTTCCAAATGCTAACCTCTTCCAGAAACATCGTCCTAGACACGTCCAGAAATAATGTCTTACTAGCTATCTGAGCACCTCTTAACTAAGTCAAGTTGACACATAAAATTAACCATTATACTCCCCAAAGTGCCAGAACTGATTAGTGGTAGTCTCAGGATTTGAATCAGGTTTCTGTGATTCCAAAGCCATTCTCTCTCCACTGGGGGACCATGCACAAAACAAAAGCTGGAGATAAAACAGAAGCTCAGTTCTCAGGCTTGAAAAATTAAGGCAAAGATATTCCTAGAAGTGGTGCACAAAGGGGAAAGAGAGGTAGCAGAAAGGGTACTCAGTATCAATACAGTAATCACCTAGAGCCCTGTAAATCCTCTTGACCAGGGAAGGGTTTAGTCCTGAAGCCTGATGTGTGATTGCTCCTGCAGGTGGAAGTCAAAAAACTTTCAGATTTGAGGAACTCAGGAGTGGAAAAAGAAGCCTCAGACACCCATAGAGATGGGGCAGGTTTACAGATAATGGCCATGACCATGGAACAAAGCGAATTTTTGATCCACTTTGGGACTGAATGCAGGACTTCAAACCTAATTTCAGTTGGGCTTTAACTGAACTAATCAATCTATCTTAGGCTGTAGCGTTCAAAACAATATGTGGAGAGGGCCAATCACCTGCAGGCCAGCGCAGGGGTCAGCAGGCACATCATCCTCTTGACAGAGCAGCATGGAGCTTTCATTAAAAGAAAACAAACAAACACAATAAACACAAAAAAACCTCTAGTAGGATATTTGCAGCATGTTTGAAATTGAAGATAATTCTCAGCACAGAATACTTTATGTCGGGCTTTGTCATATAAGACATAACTTGGAAAAGTCAGGGATTGTCACTAAGTTCTAGGAAGACAGAGTCCCTGAAGAACTGGTGGTGTGTGTATTTCCTATTATGGTGACAAGCCTGGGACTGAAATGGTGAGGATCTTATAATCTGATGAAAAGATCAGAGACACTAAAGGTAAGCTGTTCTCATAACAAAATGGAATTACAGGACAGTTTGGGGCAGCCTGAGCCAAGTGGTAAAGGATATGTCAATGCAACAGGGTGCTACAACCCAACCAGGGAGACCCTAGAATTCTGTGATAGGAGCAACCTTGAGTGATACTACTTTCTGTTTCCTCCCCACTCAGCAGAGAACCTCTTTCTGAGGTGGCAGAATCAAACTTCCTTAATTTATTTCCCTTATACATAGACCCTGGCCTGGACATACTGATCCCTGAGTCCCTACCATTCCAGCAACTAAGTGGAATCCACATGCCTGCCTTTAGTATCAATGGTGGGGAAGCAAGTCAGGGTCTTCCCCAGGAATTCAGGAATTGACAGATTGCAAGTCAATTTGTGTTCTTTGATTTTCTCCCCTGGCTCTCCCTAAAGAAAACCTTTGTTAATTGCTGGATGCATAAATGACGTCTACAGAAACATGCTGTACTCAGCAATGTGGAGGTTAGTTGGAAAATTCCCCTGCTGGACTCCCTAGTAATGTCCTCTTATCTCTTAATAAGTGACACTGCCAGCTGTAGAAACTTGAGGGTCTGATCTCTCAAGTTTTCTAATGATCTCCCTGAATACCTTTCCTTGAAAAATCTCTCTCTTGGCCAGAGGCATGTGCCCTTCACCACTGCATGCAAATATATCACTGGCTTCTGTCACTCCCTGGAAAAGGAAAAAAAAAATGATATGGAGAGAAAATTCTAATCAGAAATTGGACAGTTAAATCCCAATCCAGACACTCCAACCAACTAACTTTTGGAGCTGTCAGTGTCTCACTTGTAGAATGGCCATGGCAATCCCCATTCTACCAACCTCAGGATTGTAACATGGAGACAAGGTGATCATTAAGGTGCTTCAGGTAACATAACACCTGTAGCTGCAATTTATTTAGTTGTAACTTTATGTCACATATTTTTCTGAGCACTTTATATATGTTGTCTCATAGGTATACACTATTATTACCCCACTTACCCATATGGAAACTGAAGCAAAAAATAAGTTAAGTATTTACCAGTGGTCACACAGTGAGTAGTGGCAGATAGAAGATTGGAAGATCTAGGCAGTGGGTTCCAGAGACCAAGGGCTTTACCTTGGTATTCTCCAGTCACTGTGTTACTGTCAGTTAATATTGAGAAATTATCTCAAAAAGGAATCTCTCCATTTTCTACTCCCCACTTGCACCCTAAACATTCATATCTAACTACCATCAAGCTCCATATATCCACCAGACTCTCTTAAAAGCACTGCCTTTAATGTCCCTACTTTTCATGGTTGTGACAAGACAACATTCAGATTCTGCTCTGTACCAGGTGCACACAAAGCATCATAACCTCCTGAATCAAGGGATCTTCACATGGCTACACATGGCGAGGAGAACTTACTCCATGTGGAAGGCTATGGAATGTTTCTTGCATCCCCAAACTCTGGTCAGAGAAGCTGAGTAGGAAGAAGAGGCAGAGACAAAGGCATGCATGAACATGAGAGTAGGACTTAGGGGAGAGACAAAGTTCAGATGGGTGAGAATGAGATACCATGATCGGTTTTTTAGCTGCCATATTCAAAGTTCTCACCACAGAAGTCCTCACTTTGGGTGGACCTCAATACCAAAAATATTTACTTTGAAACCCTTTACAAAAAATGTTTTTCCACTTCCCCCTGATTTAGAAGAGCTTAGTCCTTTGCAGAAATTTTAAAAATTGTGGCTGGGTGTGGTGGCTCATGCCTGTAATCCCAGCACTTTGGGAGGCCAACGCAGGCGAATCACCTCAGGCCAGTTCAAGACCAGCCTGGCCAACATGGTGAAACTTGGACTCTAATAAAAATACAAAAATTAGCGGGTCATGGTGGTGGGGGCCTGTAAACCCAGTTACTCCTGCTGAGGCAGGAGTATTGCTTGAACCCAGGAGGCAGAGGTTGCAGTGAGCCAAGACTGAGCCACTGTACTTCAACCTGGGTGATAGAGCAAGATTTGTTCTCAAAAAAATAAATAAATAAAAATTAAAATTAAAACAATGATTATTTGTAGCCAAGTCAGAAATTTAAGATTGGGGATGCTGCTCTTCTTTCAAATCAAGTTGTAACTAAGAGACAACCATACCATTACTCTTGCATTCCTTATAAACTTCTAGGAAAAGAACCAATACTGAGGATTAAACCTATTTTACTCAACACTTTTCAGGACATTATGAGACTGAGAATTTTAGTAAAATCTGAATTTTCCTCTAGGGAGTTTGCAGACACTGAAGAAGCATAAAATGTAAAAATACAGTGAATGACTATAATTGCAGTGTTAAAATTCCTCCTGGCTGATCCAGCATCCTTTGTGGGATGCTGAATTAAATACTAAGCTAGTTTAGCATTACAAGCCTCTGGAGACTATTTCTCATTTTGTCAAACCTCACCTGCAACTGTGAAAGAAGTCCAGATACGGAGGCTTTCACCTTTGTGACTCTTATGGTAAACACAAGTGCCCTCTCAACTGGCTCAGCATGAAGGCAGTTCAACAATGAGCATAGCTCAACAGTGAACACTGGCATTTCTGCATCTTTAACCCCTATTTTATAAACATCCTTGGTGTTTTCCCACCAGTCTGATCAATAAATGATTATTTATTAAATATCTCCTATATGTCAGACCCTGTGAAATTTCTTGTATTATATAGGAGCTTCTATTGTCATTGGGGAGAATTTAAAAAATTTTCATAATAATGAAAAGGAAAGGTTGGTTAAGACTCAAAAAGTAAGTAAGTGCTAAAGAAATGTAGAGAAGGGTGTTCCAACTGGAACAATCAGAAACAAATAAACAAAGAAAAAACTTTAAACACGCGTGTGAGACTTGAACTAGACGCAAGAGGAATGATTCAGAATGATAATTAGACAGAGGTGACCTTCTAAAACGAAGATTAGAATCAAAGAATGTGCCTACTTATGTGACAGGCATTGGGGAATTTCAGGATTGGGTAAGCATTACCCTCTGTTGGAAAGTGTCCTGCATACACAGCCAGGAGACCAGGCATCAGTATGACATTGGGCTACATCTTTAGTCCTGACCTCAATCTTCTCATCTGTTCCATGAGGAGGTTGGCTAGTTGCCACACATGATCCCTTCCAACTCCACAACACACACTTGTTTGGACAACAATATTGCAGTCAGAACACAGAATATTCTGGCTTGAAAAAATTCGTCTGCTGTGAGGCAATACATAGTATGGTTAACGCATCTTTTCAAAGGTATCATGATGGGAATGACTGAATCTTTGTGGTCACCACTGACTCTTTCAGTTGTTACTGTGGCTGCTATTTGCTGATAATCCACTCATTTGGTAAACATGCCCCCATCGTCAAGTGTAGTAGGCCTTGGGGGATGGGAGGTAATTAGGCATCTTCTCAAGAAGGCTGCAATCTAAGGTGCCATAACCTGGAGCCTGTGGGCCAAATTCAGGTCAGGGATTACGTTATCATGCAAGCCAGTATTTTTAAATGTTGACAAGTTACTGACAATTTCCCATCAAGTACAAAACAAAGCAAAAAACACCCTGTAGCTGGAGAAGCATTAATGGGGAAGGAGTCAGGGGAATCCTCTCACTGGCCCATGTTTCATGACTAGAAGGTTTCATTAGAGGTAGAAAGAATTTTCCAGAAATCAGTAATTGGTATGTTGAAGGAAAGTATCCCCATATCTGAACCCTTTGTGAAAACTCATTTCTTTAGACATAAAACTTCACGAGGATAAAGACAGCAAATCAAATAAATAAAACCCACCCCTTGGGGGTTACTGTCTAATTTTTATCTGGTGCCTGCTTTTGCTATCCAAAAGTTGTTCCATACATATACAAGTGAGAAAGACCATTTATTTTGACCCACATTTTTATGACCTAATCTTCCCCCTGTGCTCTTGTAAATTTACATTTTTATCTGGTATTTGCAATCTTTATGGTGCCATTTTGCCTAGTTTATTTCTCTTGAACTTAAATGCCAAGGCAAAGTAGGACCCAGCAAAAAGCTTCAGGCACCTGGCACCTGGATATTTTTGTTTCTTGGGTTTTGCCAATTAAATCAAACTCACTCTGAGAATGCCTTAGGAAGAGACAGGCTTAATATCCTGGTTAGAAAACAGAGGAGTTACAGTCACACTTGACTTACAGTCTGTTTAAACTACAAATCAGCTGCAATTTGTGGTTTCTACTTCCTAAGACATGGAAACCTTGGGGATATCATAGAGAACATTACTGCCAAGTCCCAGGACTCTAGACTTGCTGGGGGAAAGGGAGGAGGATAAGAGGTGAATTACATAATTGCTATATGTCCAATTATTCAAGAGGGTACATTTATTTAAGCCCATTCTTCCAGAACATGTTGGATATACAAGCAATTCTGAACCAAAGACATCCAACAATCGATCTTTGGTGAAACATATACTGCAGGTCTGAAGAATGATTACTGTTATTCTGTGTCCTGGTTAAAAAAATTTAACTTAAAACTATCTGTGAACCTTCATTCTACTCGCAAATCAAGTTGGAACTGAATTCTTGGAAGGAGCAAAGAAAGAAAAATAATCTCAGATAAGTTATTTTTAAACTTAGATTAAATGTGTACTATTAATATAGGATAATGTTGTTGCGATTTTGCTATCTATCATGGTTCTGAATGATGAATATACTCAATCTGCAGGACATAAATATATTTTATTCCTTGTGCTTCCAGAATTTTTGGACATTCCTAAAATATAGTGGTTGAAGGAGAACATATTGAGCATAGTACTTCCTAGTACAACTAGCATGCTATTTAAAAATCAGTTTATTCCACGGTTCCTGATTTTTGGACTTCCAGTAGATTATTTTATTTCACTTTCTGGGCCTCCAACTAGAGCAAGATGCAGACAGAGACAACCTTACTTAGGTGAATAACCAAAGTTATGTTTTGGTTTATTCATGTTTTAATGTAATCTGAATCAAAGACAGATTTTAAGGATCAATGGAGTTAAATTAATAGGTTTGTCTCATGAAATTGTTTATAGCCATTAAATGGAATGAGGTAGGCCTACATGCACGGATAGGGAAACATGGCTAAGAAATAACATCAAATGAAAGTTCAAGCTGTATAAAAATGTATTATGATCAAGTTTGTGTAATCATTTGCTATATGGATAATTTAAATATATATATATTCATGTATAATGTTTATCCATGAACAGAAAAAAGTCAAGGAGATATATATATATATATGCCATATATCATATATGACAATTATGTGAAAAGGTTTCACATTACATTTTTGAATCATTTATACCACGTATATTTTCCTTTTTATCTTATTTCAAAATTATTACATGTCAACATTTATTTTTTTGGTGGGAAGTTCTACGAATTTTAAGATAAATACATTTCTATAACCATCACCAAAAAAGTATATAATAAAAATAGTCTCCACAAATTACTTTTTATAATTAAAAGTCGCTACAGTAAATCCAAATGAAAAGTAGGGATTCTCGAGGCCTCTGCACAAGAATGTCCTCTTCCCGGAAACTCCCTGCCACTGTGGCTTCTTCGAGTGACCCCATCTTTATCAGTGGTCCCAGCCATTTCAGCTGCCAGGCCTGGAAATCTGTCTCCTGACACACACAGGGACAGGTCTGTGGGGCACAGACAACAGGAAGGCATGCAGTTTAGACATTTTTATTTACCAGTCCTAAATATATTCTCACGACAATAAAGCTATCTCCAGTACTAGTCAGAGCTGGAATCTGATCAGGTAAAAGGTTGTTTTGCCATCACAGGCCGGGGAACCTTGGCTTCTGGCAGGGGGAGCGTTCCGGCCGGCAGTTTTCAGCTTCCTTAAGGCATAAGCCTCTGCAGCAGCATTACGTTGATATTATTCTCAACAATTAAAATAATAATCAAAAGAAAATCAAAGCTGTTGCCAAAAAAAATTTATGGAAGTTTAGGGGTTCTTCTTAGAGTAGGAAAACAAGCAACACCAAGAAAGAGGTAGGTGGAAAAGAGGAAGAGGAGGGATGATGGAAGGGTCTGGAGATTGCCTGCCATGTTTCTTCCTTTCCCCAGAGCATATTTTATTTTATTTATTGCTTTTTTCCCTTTTCATGAGTAGTGACCCAGAGCATATTTCTAAAATGCAGAAGTGTCAGTAATGTTTGGAGGTAGGTTTGTCTCTCCATTGAGGCACCAATAGACTCCTGGTGGCCTGTTTCCTTCCTGAGTACATTTCTGTAAGACAGGTGGTACCAGGACAATGAGACCGCAGATGATGCAAACGGAAGTCTTACCATTCACCCTCCCAGCTTTATTTTCGAAAAGTCGCTGCAGGTGACACACTATGAACAACATCCTGATACTGAAATCACAGGCATCAAGAAGTTAAGATCCCAGAGAGACTTCCGAACTTGCTCTACAAGCTGGAAGAGTTTCCAGCCGGGAGAACCAGCTAGAGGAAAGAGCCAATGGAAGTGTTCTCCATTACTCTTCATCCTTCATAGGTATTTTTGTTTATTACCACTGAAAATGCTCAATCAGTCCCCAACTGAGAACAATCCCTACCTTGAGAAGTAAACAGATATTTTGGGGGATAAAGCAAGTGGCTTCCTCATATAAAGAGTTCTGGGTTTTTTAGTTTCATTTTTTTCTGGGAGTAACTATTTTCTTGGTTCCTGCCAATTTATATTTTTTAATTTATTTTTGTACAGGGTCTCACTCTGTTACCCAGGCTGGAGTGCAGTAGTGCAATCTTGGCTCACTTCAACCTCCGCCTCCTGGGTTCAAGTGACTCTTCTACCTCCGGCCTTCCGAGTAACTGGGATTACAGGCACATGTACCATGCTCAGCTAATTTTTGTATTTTTTTGGTAGAGATGGGGTTTCACCAAGTTGGCCAGTCTGGTCTTAAACTGCTGACCTCTGGTGATCTACCTGCCTCAGCCTCCCAAAGTGCTGAGATTACAGGCATGAGCCACCGTGCCTTGCCTTTTAAAAATTTTTTTTTCCCAGGAATTTTGACCACCTGTGTCACTGTCATTTGAAATTAGTGTCCATAGGACTCCTGCCTGTCTGTGTTTGGAGACAGTTGTCTGCCCTGTGCAATGTGTCTCCCCAGGTCAAGGCGATGGCTCTGATCCAACCTTGTCATCTGTGTGATCCTACAACCCTGCTCCAGGTCCCTTGGCCCCCTCACCTGGCACTCTGGGCATTTGCACACATATGAGTATAATCTTTGTTAAACTACATTAAGCCTTGGCTACTGTCCCTTGCTTTTGGAAGGTTTTGACTTCCCCTGTGTGATTATTGTAGCTGATAAGAAAGTACTGATGCCACTTATCTTTTCTGTGGGAGAACCGATATACAAACAGGTGTAAGACTCTGCTTCTCAATTCCCAAACGCTTCATGCAACACAGCAAGATTAAAACACTCCCTTATACACAGTGTCAGGAAGCCTTAAGTGCCCACCTGACATTTTGTACAGTCACATTTTTGCTACATGCACTTCAATGGAGCTGTCCACAGGTACTTACTCTGCTTCACCTCATCACTTATCACTCTCAGTTGTAAAATTTGGCCATCCTATAATATTTGGGGAGAAAGACCCTCTCTGGATTATGTTCCAACAAATAGAAGATATACTCATCTTCATGTGATCTATTGCTTTTAATTGGTTGACTTGAACCTGTTAATTTAAAAATGAGAATATTGTGGAGAATTCAGGATACCTCCATCACCCAACACAACCCTGCTCCCTGCTATCTTTCCTTTAACCTCACTTCATGAGAGAATCCAGCTCTATTATTGTATTCTCCATTGGAAACAAAGTTGGAAATTCAAACACTAGAATTTTCTGAACTTAAAAATGTACTAAGGGAGAAAGGAGAAGCAGATTATATGGCTCTTTACCACAATCATCAAAAACTCGTTTACCAGAGAGGGACACCCCTCAGTACTCAGCATTAGCACAGACGACAGGAGTAAATGGGAACCAATGGAAGGTGGCTCACCATTTACACAGGGCGCATGAGGGATGTGATTAACACAGCTGGTTACATCAGCTGCAGATACTGCTTCGTGATTAACAGGAAAACATGAAGAACATGGATAGAAGATTACTGAACAGGGACCAACAAGAAAAACGTCTACCTGTGCTGAAGAGAAACCACAGTTCAGACACAGGCGTGCCTGAGCTCAGGGTATATGCACTCACACATGCCGGTAGACTCTCTATTATATCAATCTTGGTTATTGGTTCCTGAGAGCTGTTCTGGGGTCAAACCTCCAGAATAATTTTTGTTTCTTCAAAAATCAATCATGCATTCTGCCTTCATAATAACCACAGCTCTCCAGATGCAAGATCAGCTGCCTATTGAGGAAGCATGATCCCCAGCCATGATGGTGTTCAGTGAGAGTGAGAAGCCAGAGGCTCCCTGGTCCTGATGGTAATGAGTAGGAGGATCTATGCCTCAGTCAGGGCTATATTAGGTAAACTCTAACTCTACTGATACTTTCTCAGAGCTAACTTCCCAAAGCAACAAAACTGTGATTTAATAGACACTCATAAAACATTATGACTACTTTCATCATTCATGTGAAGAAACTGAGGCTCACAGATATTAAATGACTAACTCTAAGTCATATGAATGATTAGTGGCAAAACCAGGGCCAGCCCAGGCCTGGTCAACTTCCAGCCCAGTGCTCCATTATCTGGTCTCCAAGCAAAAGGCTATATGCTCAAAGCCTGTATGTCCATAAAATAAATCCCAACAAAGATTATGGAAAGCAGCACTAGCCCAGTGCTGAAGAACAGAGAGGGAGGGCTGGTGGCAACTTCCCCTGGGCCCTTGGATGCTACATCTGATTTTTCTTTCCAGGATCATGGCCTTGCATTTCACCCAACATCATAATTTACCAGGAAGAAAACACTGCTGAGGTCGCATCATAATCTTTAGGCCTTGGTCCCTGGAAGCTGCTCTCATTTCAAACACTTCATGCAGTACCTCTTCTTAGTTTAGCTCAGTCTGACGTAGGCTGGAAGCTGACACAGTGAGGGAAAGGACTTGCTCTTCCACGTCAAATGGTTAAAGTGTTCATTCCGTGAATTGGAAAATGAGCCTGGTGCAAAAGAAACCACCTATCTTAGGTTCTAGTTGGAGAGACGTGTGTTGCATCCAAGCTATGTGGACCACGAAGACACATGTACAGTATTTCTGCCAAAAAATTCACAGGGCCATAGCACTTATCAGGAAATAGATTTTTTTCTTGTTTTTCTCCTCCTCCAGATTCTCCTTCTCCTACTCCTCCACAACTTTCTTCTTCCCCCTTTACTCTTCCTTCTTTTTCTTTTTGGCAGTTTGTCCCCTTCATACAGAATATTTCTAAAAATGTTTTAAAGCATTTTGCCCTGCCACACAAATAATCATGAACAAACAAAACAAAACACCATGGGACAGATTTCTATAAATATTTTAAAAGGGGTCTGATATGGTTAGCCTTTGTATCCCCACCCAAATCTCATCTTGAATTGTAATCCCCATTATCCCCGTAGTCCCCATGTGTCAAAGGAGAGACCAGGTAGAGGTAATTGAATCATGGAGGTAGTTTCCCCCATGCTGTTCTCATGATAGTGAGTTCTCACGAGATCTGATGGTTTTACATGGGGCTCTTCCCACTTCACTCAACACTTCTCCTTCCTGCCACCATGTGAAGGTGCCTTGCTTACCCCTTTCCATTTGCCATGATTGTAAATTTCCGGAGGCTTCCCTAGCCATGCTGAATTGTGAATCAATTAAACCTCTTCCTTTATAACTTACCCAGTCTCAGGCAGTCCTTTATAGCATGATGAAAATAAATGGGCTGATACAGGGACTTAGTGAAGAGAGATATGTCTTGGATATGAGCCCATAGTAAATTAGAGCATATGGAAGATTTTGCCGTGGGTAAACTAATTTAAGGAACATGAAATCACACCAACTAAGACGTTCTGAGTACCCTTTGTGACAGACACTCTGCTAAATATTTTGCTTCTATCACTACATGTCTTCCTGACAACAGCTCTATGAAGTAGGTATGATTATTACGCTCACTTCGCAAAGAAGGATACCAAAGCACATTTAGCTATGATTTGTCTAAGGTTACATCGCACGAAGCAGAGCCAGGTTTCAAACTCAAGCAACTTCAGTACAACCACACCACACTGAAGGTTATTTGCTTATTTGCCAAACAAGGAATTAGTGCTCAAAAGGTGAGTTATCTGATTTGCTCAAAATCAACCTGCAGATATGTGACAGTTAGGATAAAACCCTAATCTAAGGCTTGTCTGATGCTCTTTCCATAGCATAAAAAGAGATCCCAGACACAAAGCTCATGTAATTCCAAAGTGCTAATTAATACATATGGGTCAGGGATGAACTGAGAACCATAGATTTGCCCCATTGGCCATCAGAAAAACTTCTTACTAAAGACACTGTCTTAAAGCACTTTTTTGGATTAAAAGCAATTCATAGAGATTCAACCTCGAAGCACCATGCACTTAGTGTGGTCCAGGATTTCCTTGTGCCAGTGACTCTTATATTTTATGACATCTTCAATATCTACCCAGGAAATGGGTAGTACATATTCCTTTTTTACAGATGGAAAGAGAGGAGCTCATAGAAGTTAAGTGACTGATTGTAGGTCACAGAACTAGTACACAGGCACCAAGGCCAGGTCTTCTGACTCCTGGTTCCAGATTCTCCTGTTCAATCTAGGACATATTGGAAACATGGTATGCCAGTTAAGAGAGTGTGTGTGAAGATACCTCAGAAAGTAGAGTCTTTAGTTGGGAAACTGGTTTTGAAAGATGAGAGGAGTTTTTATAATCTGGTGTAAATGCTGTCCAGCAAAAAGTCCTTAACCTCATCTCCATCACGGAATAGAAAGTTCTAGAATCAAGACAAAGACTAAACCTGTTTAAACTTGAATCTCAACCACCTTGACCTTAACAGAATGCTTTTGTAATTTCTATAAATGTCTTACCCTTTAATAATTAATTACATAGACCTCATAAACGGATAAACCTGACTCCACACTAACGAGCTACTTTACTGACCTTCATATAATTTTACTGTTTCTTACAAACTAGTTTTTACAAGAGTAGTGCTCTCCTTAAGAAAGCAAAGTGAGCTCTGAGGTTTTGCCTCCACCTTGCTTTCTGTAGGCTGTGAGGAGAAGAGGAAGTATACCAAAAATGCAAAATCAGGTCACCTGAAATATACCAACTCTTTCCAAAAAGGGTTCCAAAATTGTTTTTAAGGCAAAATAAGCCCCTCTTTTAAAAGAGATAAAATTTTAAAAAAAAATGAAATTGAGAGTAAACTGCAGAGGGTGGCACGGAGTGGTAGAAATGAACTTGACCAGTCTCTGATATATAGATTCTTTGCCTTTGATGGTAATTTGTTTTATGGAAGATACTGTCCCTCAAACTATCCTCTAGGCACTTGTAGCTGCAAGTCCTGGTAAAACAAAACTGTTTTAGACAAAGTAGACTAGAGCTACAAGCCAACTCCTGGTTTTGTGAAGCAGAGGGACTTACTGGCAGAGAGCCTGAAGACACTGTTTTGCTATCATGTACAACATCTACACCCATGCTCCCTGCAAGGGGTATTTTTTTGTATTTTGATATAATTTAGATTTGAACAAATGTTCATGAAATAACTTAAATAGCCTTAATATTTTTAGTTGAGGCAATTACTATCAATAACAGAAGTCCATCCATCCACTCAATGACAAAGCTGTACTTTCCAAGTTCTCTTTTCCTACCTTTTTGCTCTTTCTCTTTCACTGGCTTTCATATCAAGACCAATTTCCAAACCTAAATTCTTTTACAAGAACTTATCTTGAAAGATGACTGTGAAAAAGCAAGATGTGGGAGAATATTATGCAATTCAATAGGTCATCTATGCTTGTTCTCTCATTTATTTAACCAAACTTGAATAAATGAATCACTCTTCATAAGAGCCCAGGACAGTCACAGGAATGAGGAACAGACTGAGGATTGATAGGCTGAATTAGAAGCCATTAAAATGGCTTCCATAAGCCTACTTTATTTAACCCAAAATAACTGCCCAATGGGAAATAAGTGTTCATGTCAAACAGTGATTTGTGGAAACAGAAAACCATGGGTGGTATTTCAAAAGCATAGTGGAGTCATACTGCAGCCTTGGTTCACTTTCTTTTACTGAGCAACTGAGTTGATGAGATCCATCTCATTTAGGGACAGAGCCTCACAGACAGACCTAAGAAACATAATTAAACTTAATTAATTCAGCTATTCTTACTTTTCTACTCTTCAAAGAACCAGTCAACTTATCTCCCCAACCAGATGGTGAGCTCATGGGAGAGACTGCTAACATATATTTCTTTATGTCTCCATCAATATATGCCTAGATCAAATCAAAGACAAAAGAAAGTTGGAACTACTTTTAATAAAAAGAGGCAAGCTAAATTATCTTGGGGACTGGGAACAAAGAACCAGGATTGCAAATCAGTTCCACGTGTTTCTGGCAGTCTCGGGCTCTAGCCAAAGCCTCCAGCTCATTCCTTCAGCCCTGACTCCATCAATGTATCTAATTATGTTTCTAGGCCACTAGACAAAAAAGATGTATATTAGTTTTTCACTTTGAGAGATAGATGGAGTGATAGAATAACAGAATGATTTTATTCTACTGAAAAGAAAATGAGCCACAGTTACTTTCATGTAAGAATACATTTTCTCAAACATTAAAAAGCACTTTCAAATGTGCTCCAACTTCCCCTTGTATGTCCAAGATAATGTCACTGAGTGGTCTGAGTAGTATCACAAAAGATTAAAGAAATAGAAAAAGATATATCATGAAAATATTAACTCGAGTACACATTAAAATAAGTTTAACTAATGACATTAAAATAAAATAGTACATCAAAGTGCATTATGCTCCCACCCAAAATCACTTCACACACCATGGCATCACACGTACCACCCTTGGAAAACACTGAGATTCATGATTTCTAAAGGTTGTTGGCTCTGAATTCTCAGGTTCTCTCACCTCTCAATAAGAATTTAGCCCAATGGACTCATTCAGGTAAAACAACTGCTGTGATCTTTCTGGGAATCGGACTAACTAGACACTCTGTCCTGGGGATTCAAAGACAAGACCAGATACTGCACAAGCTGAAAAGCTTATGGATGCATTATCAGTCACCATAGGAGGACAGGGAGTATAGAAGTGACCACAGAGGAGATGCTGAATTTGAGGATGGCTTCACTCATGGCATAGCTGGCCCTTCCACTTTTTCCTTAGGAAGAGATCCATGCATCAGGCTTTTGAATAGCTCGTCATGGTGCTTGCAAAGACCATTGAATTTTGTATATGGTTGTCAGGCAAAGGCAATCAAGAGGAGGTATTATATAACTGCACTGCCCAATATGCTAGCCACTGATTACACATGGTTATTAATAATTAAATTCAAAATAATTAAAATTAAATAAAACTAAAACTGCAATTACTCTGTTGCACTAGTCAGATTTCAAATGATCAATAGCCACGGTGGCTAGAAGCTGTTGTGTTGGCAGAGTAGAGGATATTTCCATCAATGCAGAAAGTTCTATTGAACAGGATTTCTCTATAGCCTGTACTGATAAACGGTCTGCAGAGGATCCACAGATTGGGAAAGAATCCAGTCACATGAGAAGGTGTAGTCAAGCTAAAATTGCATGCAGGCTCATGCACACACATAAACACATATGACTTCTGTAGCCTGAGATCTCTATTTCTGTGATTATCAAAGTAGATCCAGAGTAAAAGTATTATTTTCTTCCTCCTCAGTTGTTTCCCCAACTCCTGATCCCTTACTCATATTTGTATTATCCAAAATTTGCTGTAACAAATAAGGTCGGATGTGATAAGTAAGTTGCTGAGAATTATGGGCAGGAAGATTGTTTAGGAAATGTTAATAAAAAGATTTTGTTTGTTTTGTTTTGTTTTTACCTAAAACCTTATCTTCCTTCTACTTTACTTGAAACCAACAATGTCAATAAGTCTGAGAGCAACATTGCACAGATCACCAACTCCATCCAAAGTGTGAAAAATCGAAGACACAGTCAACCAAGATTAGATGATAAACATTCATTGAGTATTTGGATTATTACAAATATATTTGGGTTCCCGTTATCAGTTTCCTTGACTTCAGGACAACTGCAGCCTCTAAGTTTAGAAGCCACTGTGCTAGGTAAACCCCAATATCCCTTCACTTTACACATGACAAAATTCAGGAAAGTTTGGTTCTTGCCATTACATTAAGAACATTTAAAATCATTTAATTACATAAATTCAGAGAAAACTGTTATATGTATTTTACAAAGTACATCTAACAATTACACAGTGAAATAGGTTTTTTGGTTCCCAAGGGAGTTTTTAGCAGTGAATTAAAGAAATTGCCATCAACTGAATTCAGCAATTCAGCTGCTTGTTCAGTCAGACACTACTATCCACAGGAGCAATACTGGGTTTCAGTAGAAGGATAAGAAGGGTAAGTGCACACCGTGTATAGACTCTCATGGAAAGTATTCTTCTGGAGCTTCATTGACAATGACAATCCTGAAGGCTTCAAGCATCTACCATAGATCAAGCTCCCCCATAGTTCATGTATCTATGTGTTTGCTGCTTCCCAGGAATAAGCTCATGTTATTAAACATCAATTGTACACCGATTATCAGTGACAGATTTTAAAGTGGGTTATTAACAAAAGAGTTAACTTTTATTGACCACATACTATATCTTAGGTTTTGTGCTAAATGTTTTATTTGAATGTCTCATTTTATGTTCACAACCACCCTAGAGACAGACACTATTATTCATCACATTTTAGACTCCAGAGAACTGAGACTTAGAAATACAGTTGACCTTCGAACAATGTGGGGGTTAGGAAAGCCGATTGCCTGTATAGTCAAAAATACACATACAACTTTTGACTCTCTGAAAATGTAACTATAAATAGCCTACTGTTGAATGGAAGCCGTACCAATAACAGTCAAGTAGCACACATTTTGTATGTTATAATATTACATATTATACTTTTACAATAAAGCCAGAGAAAAAATGTTATTAAGAAATTCATAGAAAAGATAAAATGTATTTACAGTGCTATACTGTATTTATTGATCATGTTGAAGTCCACATATTTTGTTTATGAGATGAATCACCTATCTGAAATGGCGGGAAACCACAGCTGCAGACTGCAATCTATGGTACACATCAAGTAATTCAACTTTTTTTTTTTTTTTTTTTTGTAATGTTATGACTTTCATCAGTTTCTTGGGAGCTTTTCCAACAACACTAGTGGCACTTTGTATGAGTCCCATG
The DNA here is from genome assembly GCF_008728515.1 of Papio anubis. NCBI lineage: Eukaryota > Metazoa > Chordata > Mammalia > Primates > Cercopithecidae > Papio > Papio anubis. The sequence goes on along the minus strand of NC_044986.1, from coordinate 24,931,830 downwards.
GTGTTAATCAAGGTTGATAGTGCTGTGCCAAACAGGATGAAAAATATGCGAGAATACAATTTGCTAAAAAGAGAAACTGCTCAGGAGGGAGATGAAGAGCATCACAGGGCATTTTAAGCGGATAGTACCAACACTTGAACTCACTGCAACAGCAACAGAAGGTGGCTACAGAAGTATTGCAGTTATAATTTACGTATGTAGTTATAATTTAATACTGTATCTTTATGTTTACATTTCTCCTCACTGAGAATAGCATCATGCATGGTCTGTGTTTGCGTTAATAAGTTTTGATAAGTTTCAACTTTCTACAATAGATTTGTGTATATTTTATGGTAGTAAATGACAAAAACGGACTAGTATCAATGTATATTTTATATAATCATGACATATCTAACTTTTTCTTAATTTTTTCAGTATTTCTAGTCTGCATGGTTCATCTGTAAGCTTTTTCAAGTCATTACAAATCTCAAAAAAAGTTCTAATATCTTTTTTTTAAAAAAAATCTGCATATAAGTGCACCCACACAATTCAAACCTGTGTTGTTCAAGAGTCAACTGTACTAAAAAATTTGTCCAGGATGACATTGTTAGTAGGAGGCTGAGCTAGGATTTTAAACTAGGCTGTCTGATTTCTAAGCCTGAAATTTATATAGTCTGTCATAAAACTCTTCTTGCTGATAATAGGGTAGCCTAAATGGATACTTTAGTTTATCCAGTGTAGAGGGAAATGAAGTCAGTAATTTGGTAATAAGAAATGCTTCATTCCTTTGAGACGGTAACCAAAGGGAGTTGTTTATGAGATAAAAATGAGTATCAACATGGCACATGTATACATATGTAACAAACCTGCACGTTGTGAACATGTACCCTGGAACTTAAAGTATAATAAAAAAGAAAAAAAAGTATAGTAATAATATTGAAAAAATGCATATCACTGAATGCGTGGTTTTTGTTTGTTTCACCAGTAATTTGCTGAAGAGACTCAATGATTCTAAGTGACCTCAAATTCTCTGACCCACTAGACCCTGAGGACACCCTTCAAGCTGCCTGTAATGCTTCACTCAGATATTCAAATTTCTCCCTGAGCAGCTTCAAGCAATCATTTTTATTTCACTCAAATTACTCTAATAATAAAATAAGTTCTTTTTGTATAAATTTTGTATTAATCTGTATACATTTCCTATAAACTGTATAAATCTATGAAGATTAAAATATTGAAAGGTAATGATTTAATTTATATAACCACTGTATTTAATTTGAATGTGTAAACTTTGCTGACTAGTGAGAACAGTAGTTAGGAAATCAGTAACACAATAAAATGGGCCACCAACCCACTTGACACAATGTACACACTCTACTGTGTACTTTGATTTGGGCTGCTTGACAAAAACATGATAAAATCACTCCTGTCCCCCTTTTTAAAAAACAGAAACATATGAAATAATGGTGGAAAATAAAGATCACATCCTAGATAATCACATTCTACTGTAAATGAATGAATCACTCACACATATACTTAAATATAAAAAAGCTAATGATGGGCTTTTAGGGAAGCTTGACTTCTACATAATATACAAACAGTGAAGTGAGATTAATACAATTATCCCTACACTCTTCTAAACAAGATAGTTCTTAAACAAAGGCCTGGAAGCTCCTTTTGCAGGCAACTCTGGAAGAAAACACATGTGATTTTACTATATTGCAGATATATCTATTTCTACATGTCTATGTATCTATGTATGTATTTATTTACATATATCATTTATTGATCCCCTAAACTATGACAGATATTCTTTAGATCCCTGAAGTATACTGATAAACAATGCAGACTCAGATACCTGTCCTCATGGCAAGCATTTATTTTTGTTTTTGTTTATCACCTGTATTAGCTTGATAGTAGAGGAGGCTTATATCAAGTCAATAAATATTTTCTATATAATGTTTCATACAAATCTATCATACAAAGGACATATTCATGGGTTGTTTTTCAGTATGAAAAATCTATTCTTTACTTTGATTTAAATAAAAGTCACCCTGAATTTTAAATTTCAGGAATTTCTTTGCATAATATGCATATTAACAGTGGGGAAGAAGACACTTCCCAAATTATCTAAGGGCAAGGTTACATGTGAAATGTGATATATTATTACTGCTACACTGATGGTACAGATCTAGGCATCATCTCTGTTTCTCCAGGATATCCAGTGCACTTCACTTAGATGTCCTTGGTGCTCAACACCTGAAACTTAAAAATCTGATACACTGATTCATACCTGGATGGCACTTGAGATAAGTTCTAGCTTATTTATCTTGATATTATAGAGAAGAAAATTGATATCAAGAAATATGAATGTGTTATGATTACTTGGCTAATTAAATTTACATAGGGAATGAGAACTAGAACCTAAGAACCAGAGAACTAGAACGTCCTGCATTCCAGCAGAAAACCCTTTCCTTTAATAAAAACAGTACCAGTTATTAAGTACCCACCAGTGTAAATGCTTTAGACATATATCTCACATAGTTGGCAAGCCAGGCAGGTGCAATCAACATATTTAAATAAGGAAATCAAAGAGACTTTCTGACCACCACATTGTTAATAAACAGGAATTCTCTGTCTCCTACCAAATATTATGAATTTTCCACTACAGTGTCTTGCTTTCCTTGACACATTCCTTTTCATTGATGAATACTGCCAGAACACTAATTTTATTTATTTAGAAAAGAAAAAATTACGATCTTGCTGAAAAAATCAAAAACAAAAAATTAAGTTTCATATATATATATATGTGTGTATATATGTGTGTATATATAGTGTATATATGTGTGTATATATGTATATGTGTGTATATATGTGTGTGTGCGTGTGTGTGTATATGGTTTTTTGTTTGTTTTTTTTTTGAGATGGAGTCTCGCCCTGTCATCCAGGCTGGAGTGCAGTGGCACAATCTCAGCTCACTGCAACCTCCGCCTCTCCGGTTCAAACAATTCTCCTGCCTAGCCTCCCGAGTAACTGGGATTACAGGCACACGCCAGCATGTCCAGGTTTTCTTTTATTAGTTATTATTTAATTTTTAGTAGAGATAGAGTTTTACCATGTTGGCCAGGCTGGTCTTGAACTTCTGATCTCGTGATCCACCTACCTCGGCCTCCCAAAATGCTGCGATTACAGGCATGAGTCACTATGCTTGGCCCCTATGTTCTTACTTTTAAAAGGTGGTAAAAAGATCTTATCAAACATCAAGTCAGGTGTTCATATCCAACCTCTCAACAGAATCACATTTCCTTATTAACTCAGAGAAGTACTCTAACCCAGAAGAACCACAAATCCTTTAAATGGTCTGCTGAATAACCTGAATGACCATCATGGGTTATCTCGGGCTCAAGGAATTGCCAGTTACAGATTCCAGCACAAAAAATAAAGAGATGAGCAGGTGAGAGAACCACTAATCACTACCTTAGATAAGAAAGTGATGTGACGGGCACATGTTAAAGTCTTTCTTTTCTACAGAGAGACGAAGTTACCAAACTAAAGATATTCCCTGCTCACACCGCCCACTGGAATTTACCCGACTAAATTATTTAAAATACAAGTTCTTTAATATTCATTTTCCTATATCCTGCATCAAAGCCTAAAAGGCAAGATATTCCCTAGGCTTTGGTGAAAGATCAATTGGAGTTTTTTTTTTTTATCGTTTATATCTAATGTTATTTTTATTATTAATAGACTATAATTTTTAGAGCAGTGTTAGGTCCACAGCAACACTGAGTAGAAAGGACAGAGAGTTCCCTGTGCCCTTTGCCCTGACACAGGCAGCCTCCCCCACTGTCAACATCCATACCGCCATGGGACATTTGTTACAGTCCATGAACCTACATTTACACATTATGATGACCAAAAATCCTTGTGTCAACTCTTGCTATTGAATATTCTGTGGGTTTTGAGAAATGAATAATGACATATATCCACCATTATAGAACCATACAGAATACTTTCACTGCCCTAAAATCCTCTGTGTTCTGTATATTCATCACTTCCTTCCACCTAACCCCTGACAACTGCTGATCTTTTTACTGTTCTGCCTTTTCCAGAATGTCGTATAGTTGAAACCACGCAGTATGTGGCCTTTGCAGGCTGGTGTCTTTCACTTAGCATTTAAGACCCCTCCGTATATTTCATGGTTTGATAGCTCATTTAAAAAAATCACTGGATAATATTACATTATATGGATTATGTAGATACAATGGTATCATAGTTTATAAATTCACTTATTGAAGGTTATTTTGGTTGCTTCCAGATTTCTCAAATTATGATTAGAATTCCTATGAAAACTTATGTAAAAGGTTTTGTGTGGGCCAGGTGCGGTGGCTTATGCCTGTAATCACAGCACTTTGGGAGGCCGAGGTGGGCAGATCACCTGAGGTTGGGAGTTCAAGACCTGCCTAACATGGAGAAATCCCATCTCTACTAAATATATGAAAATTAGCCAGGCGTGGTGGTGCATGCCTGTGATCCCAGCTACTCAGAGGGCTGAGGCAGGAGAATCGTTTGAACCTGGGAGGCGGAGGTTGCGGTGAGCCGAGATTGTGCCATTGCACTCCAGCCTGGGCAATAAGAGCGAAACTCCATCTCAAGAAAATAAAATAAGGTTTTATGTGCATACATGTTTTCAGCTCATTTACATAAATGTTTCATTGGTATGACTGCTGGATCTTACAGTAAGAGTATCTTTAGTTCGTAAGAAACTTCCAATCTGTCTTGCAAAATGACTCTACCATTTTGCATTCCCACCAGTTTTGGCCATACCACACCTTTGCTAGCATTTGGAAATTGACAGTGTTTGGGGTTTTGGCTGTTCTAATAGGTGTGTAGTACAGTCCTAGCCAGTGCTCTGCTCTTTACCTCCTCTGGTCTGAATGTTTGTGTCCCTCTCAGATTCATATGTTGAAACCTAGTCACCAAGGTGAGGATATTGGGGACTGGGGAGATTTTGGGAGATGCTGAGGCCCTAAAGTCAGAGCACTCATGGTGGGATTAGTGCTTTTAGAAAACAAGCCCCAGAGAGCTGTTATACCCCTTTCTACGATGTGAGGACACAGAGGAAAGATGGCTGTCTACAAACCAGGAAATGGGCCCTCACCAGAGACAGAATCTGCCAGTGTCTTGATCTTGGACTTTCCCACATCCAGAACTAGCAGAAATAAAGTTCTGTTGTTTATAAGTTACTCAGTTGAAAGTATGTTGTTCTAGCAGCCTGAACAGACCAAGTCAATTTCCTTGGCCACATCACAGGTTTTCTAAACGTCGGCTCTCTCTTCCATATAATGAGAATTATAATGCCTACTCCATAAAATAGCTGAAATGAGATAATTTAATTTTTCAGCTATTTGTTTTAAAAGATTAAAACAAATTCTTAAAGCTGGCCCAGGTTGAACCTCTAGTTTAACAGGAACAGTGAGCTGATGGATGTCAACTCAAAAAAAGAAGCTTCATGGAAAATGATCCAAGAGCTGTGCTTTTTCATATAGATAGCACTAAAAATATAATAACATTAAGACGAGTCAAAGAAAAAAATTGGAGATGGCTCCTTTTGGTAACCATTTCTCATAAATCATTGCCAATGAGAAACGTCTGTTAACCTTCATCAAAGAAGTTTTATAAACACTCACTCATTAAAATAAAATACACACACATAATGTATATATGATACGTAATTTCCTATGAAACCAGACCAGAAAAAGAGGGCTGGGGAAATTGAATACCTTTGTTTTTGAAGACTTGGGCAATAACTATTTTTCTCCACCCTCAATCTATATGTAAATACTGAAAAAGTAACCTGTTTGTGTCTATGTTGGGTACAATGTAGAGTGAAATACGTTAGGGTACTCAAATATTTAGCAATCACCACCTCAATATTTACTGCATTATTCTAGAATTCTGTGCCAGCCAGTCTCTAAGGTGTAACCCCATAAGCTCCATTACACTTATAAGCAACCATGGATAGGCAAGGAGGGTAGAAGTTATTTTAGACAGTTCTTAATTGGTGTTACTGGTTAGCCAAAGATATACTCTTCTCACTCTTTCAAGAAGTAAACTAGATGAAAGAGGTTTAATGCACAATTCATATTTTACAGCATAAACAATATCATTCATAAGTTATTTGGTTTATAGTCTGGTAACTACATGCTTCTTTCGAAAACCCTCCTTTAAAGTCAGAAACGTTAAGTTATTTAAAGTAGAAAGTTATTCAATCAGTTCAATAAGATTTAAATTCAAATTGCAGGATTAATTATGGTGGCTACAATCTGAAAACTCAACTAATTAAGGTAGGAGGAAGTGAGGGCAAAGTCTTCAGTGTCCAAAGGAAAATAATTTTTACTTCATTTATTTTATTACTCTGGAGTTAACTGCTATAAAATCAGAGCCCATGTAATGAAGGCTGAATATTAGGGGAAATCCTGGGCACATTCTTATGAAATAAACTTCAATACTAAATGCCTTATCATGATTTGGCATAATGAAATCTATATCTGTGTACCAAGAATATTCATAAAATGCAAACTATTAATTTTGAATGTCCATGACTGCTATTATTAAAGATCTAGAAACAAGTACAACATGATAATGTGTATCTCTCCTGGAAAGTTTCTGGAAATTAAACGTCATATACAAACATCGTGAAAACTACTAGGCTGGATAACCATCGCATACGACAAACAATAAAATTCTCAGTTTCTTAACTGAGTTTCCAACTTTTATTTCATTCTATTTTTATCCACCCTTACGTTTTATGGTCTCTTGCCTGTTTTATGACAATCTGGAGACCTTTTCACATTTGAAAATAAATGGTCTTGAGCTACTGCCATCCAAGCTGTTGCCTTATTTTGAGGGCAAGTTGATTTCTAAGTTTAGCTTAAACTAAAAAAAAAAAAAAAAAAAAAAAAAAAAAAAAAAAAAAAAAACCACACACACACACACAAAAAACAAACAAACAAAACACCTCCCTCAAATTCCAGACATACAGAATTTTCTAGAAATCCGAAAACTTTCCTGGTAAGAGCCCAAATTATCAGCGTTCACTTTTAACTATCTGCTTTGTTCTCAGCAGAATCCCAGCCTCAAACTCCAGTATCGGCCTCCTGTAATCCAGTAATTTCTTCCCTCCCTCCATAAAGGAAAGGCTAAGAGTTTATTTTTCTTCTTGCAATAGGGGCGTGATGGGGGCGTGGATGGAAGGTGTAGTTGTACTGGGATATCTGACCTACCTAGGACTGCTCACAGTACACACACACACACACACACACACACACATACACACATCACTTCCTACACTGGGTCTTTTAGAAGATGCTGGAGTGCTGGAGTGCCCTGTCCGGAAATACACAGACAAGTTCTTTAAAAAAAAAAAAAAAAAAAAGAAGAAGGAAAACAAACAAAAAACTCCACAAGGAATACACTAAGGGCATGTATTGCAGATTACCTGTAAATGTAAACTTTTTAATCGCTGAACCCCAGATACTATATTTTAACCCCTTCCCCTTTTGGTGTGATCTTCAGCTTCACACATGGTGGCCAAGGAGTTGGGAAATAGAGATTTGGAGAAAACTATTCAGTGGCCTGGTGTGTAGCATGAAATGGTGAAGCCAGATCCCTCAGCAGGTGACGGAAGGCGCGCAGCGCTTCCCAGTCCTGAAGCCCCACCCGCCCCCACATTGCAACAGACCAACCAACAGGCTTTGGAACATTCCCCTTATCCCCAGTCACATGGGAACCTCACAACTCCTGCTGTGCGGGCCAGACCATTGGACAGTGGCTGATTCTGTGCGAAGTGGCCTCCGCTCCTGAACCTGGTCGTGGTGGCTGCGCCCACATCTCCCGCTGGAATCCAGAACTTAGGGCTCAGCTGGGTTGGGAAGCCGCTGCCGGCGCCCACTTTTCCCATCGCGGGGGCGGAGAGCAGCGGAGAGAGGGGTCCCAGACCCAAGGTAGCTGCGCACGGCTCTGCGCTGCAGGGTGTCGGGGGCTGGCGCTCAGGACCCCAGCTCCATCCAAGCTGGGCCGTGATGGGGGCAGGCGGAGGTGGGGGCAGGTGGAGGTGGCTCCAGGCAGGTGGCGGCCGCTCGCCCAGCGCGGGTCTGGACGGAGCCAGCCGCCACCACGCGGAGGTGGAGCTGAGCTGAAGTCACTGGCTGAGCGGGCGCGGGCGCTGGCGGGCGACGCGGGAAGAGGGGCGGGCGCTGCCAGGGTTCCGGGCACTGGAGGCGCAGTCGGCGACCTCTCCTCGGCCTCGCAGGGGCTGCCTCTGCCTCTCCCCGCTGCCTACTCTGCGCCCCCTCAGCCGCGGGTCCCCCCCCGCTGAGTCCGCACACCCTGCCCGCGGGGGCGGTCGACCCTGGACTCCTGGAGGGTCGATATATCGGAGTTGGGAAGGGGCTTTACTCTGCCATCTCATTCCCAATGACTGGACACCTCTACCTGGCTTTTAACTCGGGCTCCGTGTTCTGGCCTGTGGGAAACCCTACAAAGGAAGACCTCAAAAACAATGTTGGATCCTTTGGGCACATATACACACAACATGCTCAAAAGATGATCTAAGACAATTATCACACTCTATGATCGATGAGGTTACAGCTGGTTAGTGGTGAAATCGGGTTGGAAACCAGTCTGATACCTGATTATTTTACACTATTTATCTTAACTTTTAATAGGTGCATGTATTGCAGCTATTTTGAATTTGAATAGCAATTTATTTGAAGAAATAATTCTTCAAACTAATTAAGAATGCTATGCTAGTTTATGCTAAAGGAAAAATATCCATATTCTCCTTTGAAAGTTTTCCATTTTTTGGAGACATTATTTTAGAGTACAGCATAGTCTCTCTTCCTTTAATGCTTCTGTATTCATTCAGGTAAATACTACCCTTAGTTTTCTTCCTTCTCATTTTTAGGTTTTTCCCTTCCTTGATGGTTACATGACTTTAGCACAAATATATGTCTCACAAATTAGAACAGTGACTTATTGGCTCACAAAATGCTGCACCTCGTGATACCATTTGATAAAATATCTTCTATTTTAGATTGTTTTTATAAAGAAACGAGAGAAAACTAGAGGAAGAGCAAAGATGCTGGTTCTTTTCACACGCTACCCAGAGAATGATGGTACTGTCCTTTAAAATATTGCCACGCATCAACAAATTCTGGAATAGGCCTGAAACCAATCATTGTATCTCTGCTTAAATTCCAAACTACAGTGGCTTAAGAAGAGCGCTTAAGTTCTCCTATTTATAAATATTTGACTAAGATCCTTTAATCAATTTACAAGGAAGTTGTAAAAGGTAAAACCACTTTATGAACAGCCTGAAAATAAAACATTATTTTCATGCATTATATAACTCGTCTCATCACAGTGTTAAATAGGTTCTGCATTTTTTTCTGAATTAGTAATGTCACAGGTGCTCTGAAAGATAGGCAGGAAGAAGGAATTACCTGCATTCTTATAAAAAAAAATAAAATACAGGTCTGGTGCCCCTGCCGCCTCCTGCAACGCCGCCACCGCCGCTCCGCCATGACCACCGCTGCCTCCTGCCCTGCAGCCGCCACCACCGCCTGTGTTGACGCCGCCTCGGGAACGGTTGTATGATTAGGCCACAATCTTCAAGGAGTAAACATATTGCTCAATGCTGTGGTGTTCTTGGTCACACATTTATGGAGTTTCTGAAGGGCAGTGGAGATTACTGCCAGGCACAGCACGACCTCTATGCAGACAAGTGAACTGTAGAAACTGATTAATACTCCATCAAGAAGCCCACATAAGAGTGGTTATCCTGGACATAGAAGTGTTGAATTGAAATCCACAGAGCATTTTACAAGAGTTCTGACCTGGATGGGGTAAACCTCAGTGCACTTCTTTTCTGGTGGCCTCAGTATTACTGGATTAACGAATTGCTGCTGCTTGTTAGGAGGTTCATTTCATTTATCATTACTTACAACTTCATACTCAAGCACTGAGAATTTTAGTGGAGTATATTGAAGTAGACTTCAGTTTCTTTGCATCATTTCTGTATTCCAATTTTTAAAAAATTATTTCATAACCCTATTGAGTATTTTTTAACTAAATTAACATGGATGGAATGAACCGCCCAGCTCCTGTGGAAGTCACATACAAGAACATAAGATTTCTTATTACACACAATCCAACCAATGTGACCTTAAACAAATTTATAGAGGAACTTAAGAAGTATGGAGTTACCACAATAGTAAGAGTATGTGAAGCAACTTATGACATCACTCTTGTGGAGAAAGAAGGTATCCATGTTCTTGATTGGCCTTTTGATGATGGTGCACCACCATCCAACCAGATTGTTGATGACTAGTTAAGCCTTGTAAAAATTAAGTTTCGTGAAGAACCTGGTTGTTGTATTGCTGTTCACTGTGTGGCAGGCCTTGGGAGAGCTCCAGTACTTGTTGCCCTAGCATTAATTGAAGGTGGAATGAAATATGAAGATGCAGTACAGTTCATAAGACAAAAGCAGCATGGAGCTTTTAACAGCAAGCAACTTTTGTATTTGGAGAAGTATCGTCCTAAAATGCGGCTGCGTTTCAAAGATTCCAATGGTCATAGAAACAACTGTTGCATTCAATAAAATTGGGGTACCTAGTGCTATTGGAAGTGGAACTTGACATAGGGCCTAATTTGTTATACATATTAGCCAACATGTTGGGTTAGTGCGTAAGTCTAATGTAGCTTCCATAGCAGTATTGAAAGGCAGTTTTACCAGGGCCACAAGCTAGACAGATTTGGCAACCTCTGTATTTGGGTTACAGTCAACCTATTTGGATACTTGGCAAAAGATTCTCACTGTCAGCATATAAAATGTGCTTGTCATTTGTATCAATTGACCTTTCCCCAAATCATGCAGTATTGAGTTATGACTTGTTTCTATTCCCATGCCAGAATCTTATCAATACATAAGAAATTTAGGAAGACTAGGTGCCAAAATACCCAGCACAATACTTGTATATTTTCAGTACCATACAGAACTAAAATCCCAGGAACTATGAACACTCTAGACCTTATGTGGTTTATTCCTTCAATCATTTCAAACATTGATAATAGGGCTTACATGGTTATTTGCTCACTTTATGTTTACATCTCCCACACTCATACCAGTATACATCAGGTTTGCCTAACCATTGATTTTTTTTTTTTTTACCAAGTCTTACAGTGATTATTTAATGTGTTTCTATAAATCTCATTTTGTGCTATTATTTTAAAAAACTCCATTTTGAAAATCTACATTGTACAGAAGCACATGTCTTTAATGTCTTCAGACAAAAAAGCGTTACATTAATTTAATGTTTGCACTTTGAGGTGCAACTTAACAAGGCGGGTCCGAGAAAAGAATTGGAGGGGGCTATTAATTATTTTTAGCAAAATGTTGCCTTTGTCTTGTGCAGAACATGTAGAATATGCTCTTTAATTTAGCAAAACATTTTTAAAAGGTAGAGATGCTTTCTTATTGTAATCATAAACTTCCTGAAATTATTGTAATGTTTTTCCATACTTATCAGAAGTGTGTTCGCCAACTTATTTTTGTTTGAAAGTGTAATTTTTTTTACCTTCCCAGCCTCTCTTGCAAAAAAAGAAGTGGGTTTCTGCTAATGAATTGAGCAGACATCTAATATTTTATATGCCTTTTGAGCTGTGTAACTTAATATTTGGATACTTGATAATTTGTTTTATTATGTAATTGATAAAATGGTGATGTGTATTAATGTTAGTTCAACCATGTATTTATACTGTCTGGGGATGTGTGGTTATAGTTCTGTGGGAGAAATAATTTTGTCAGTGTAAAAACTTAGTGCAAGAGCTGAAACATCTAAATGAATAATGACATGCAAAAAATAAAAATAAAATAAAATAAAATACAAACAGCAAACAAACAAAACTCACAAAGGACAAGCATTTATATTTGTGTATACTAACCAATATATACAGATACCTGTAAATCATTTTATATGCATCTGTATTTATGTTATGCTACATGTGTGTTTATTATGATGTCTCCAATTGTAATCCATAACCATATGTACTTTTCTAGCCTGCTTTCTTACTTATTGGTAATTCAGACCCCAACAGTGAGAAACCTGCAAACCATCATTTATCACCCATTTACTCATCTGTTTAATGCTGGTCTACATGAATAGCTGTGCCAAATTTTTAATTTGTAACCCCATGTGAAGTAACCTTACCAACTAGATTACAGGGTTTAAGTGCAATTCCTTTCTCCTTTAGTATAATAGGCTCCATTCACACACACACACACACACACACACATATACATATGCTACATCCTTAACATAAAGTTTTATAAAGGAAATAAACTGGTAAAATATAGACTACATATACTGTAATTCGAATTCATATGTTGATACCTTTAGTATCTCAGAAGATGATGCCCTGGTGGTCAGTTCCATTGCCACTTAGGCTTACCAGTTGCACACTCTGTATAGTTACCAAGTATAATTCTGATTTCAGGTGACTATGACAGGGTAATTCTCACTCCTACAAATGCCTGAGCATGCAATTTATTGATTCAAGGTCTATAACATTATTTTTGTAAACTAATAACATTCTGTTTCCTTCCTCTGTAGAATTTTTAATGGCATCAATATGTAGCTAGATCACTGAATTCATAGTTTGTGCTGTGGGATCCTATGATATAGAAGGTTGCTTTATGTATGATCTCCTTTGACTCTATGTCGCACATCCAGGTCATGCTGATGCCAAAGGTGGGTTCCCATGGCCTTGGGCAGCTCTGCCTCTGTGGCTTTGCAGGGTATAGTCCCTCTCCTGCTGCTTTCATAGACTGGTGTTGAGTGTCTGTGTCTTTTCCAGGCACATGATGCAAGCCGTCAGTGGATCTCCCATTCTAGGGTCTGGAGAATGGTGGCCCTCTTCTAACAGCTCCACTAGGCAATGCCCAAATGGGGACTCTGTGTGGGACCCTCAACTCCACATTTCCTTTCTGCACTGCCCTGGCAGAATTTCTCCATGAGCACCCCACCCGTGTAGGAAACTTCTGCCTTGACATCCAGGCATTTCCATACATCTTCTGAAAACTAGGCGGAGGTTCCCAAATGACAATTCTTGACTTCTGTGTACTTGCAGGCTTAATATCACATGGAAGCTGCCAAGGCTTGGGGCTGGCACCCTCTGAAGCAACGGCCTGAGCTGTACATTGGCCCCTTTTAGCCACAGTTGGAGTGGCTGGGACGCAGGGCACCAAGTCCCAAGGCAACGGGGCCCCTGGACCTGGGCCTGCAAAACCATTTTTCCCTCCCAGGCCTCTGAGCCTGTGATGGGAGGAGCTGCTTTTAAAGAACTCTGACTTGCCCAGGTGACATTTTTCCCATTGTGTTGGTGATTAACATTTGGCTCCTTGCTACTTATGCAGACTTTTGCAGCTAAGTTGAATTTCTCTCCAGAAAATGGGCTTTTCTTTTCTATTGCATATCAGGCTGAAAATTTTCCAAACTTTTATGTTTTGCTGCCTGTTGAATGCTTCACTGCTTAGAAATTTCTTCCCCCAGATACCCTAAATAATTTATCTTAAATTCAACGTTCCACAGATTTCTAGGGCAGGGCCAAAATACTGCCAGTCTCTTTGAATAGCAACAGTAACCTTTACTCCAGATTCCAAGAAGTTCCTCATCTCCATCTGAGACCACCTTAGACTGGACCTAATTGCACTATCAGCATTTTGGTCAAAGTCATTCAACAACTATCTCGGAAGTTCCAAACTTTTCCACATCTTCTGGGCTTGTGACCTCTCTAAGTCTATAAGAAGTTCCAGTGTGTGATGTTCCCCTTCCGGGCCTATCATGGGGTGGGGGGAGAGGTGAGGGATGGCATTGGGAGTTATACCTGATGTAAATGACGAGTTGATGGGTGCTGACGAGTTGATGGGTGCAGCACACCAACATGGCACAAGTATACGTATGTAACAAACCTGCACGTTATGCACATGTACCCTAGAACTTAAAGTATAATAAATAAATAAATAAATAAATAAATAAATAAATAAATAAAAGAAGTTCCAAATGTTCCCACATTTTCCTATCTTCTTCTGACCCCTGCAAACTGTTCCAACCTCTGCCTGTTATCCAGTTCCAAAGTTGCTTCCACATTTTCAGGTATCTTCACAGCAACACCCCACTACTGGTACCAATTTACTGTATTAGCTTGTTTTCATGCTGCTAATAAAGACATACCTGAGACTGGGTAATTTATAAAGGAAAGAGGTTTAATTGATTCACAGTTCAGCATGTCTGGGGAGGCCTTGGTAAACAAACGTGTCTTTCTTGACATGACAGCAGCAAGAAGTGCCCTTATAAAACCATCAAATCTTGTAAGAACTCACTATCATGAGAAGAGCAGCATGGTGGTAAACACCACCATGATTCAATTACCGCCCTCCAGGTCCTTCCGACAACACAAGGGAATAATGGGAACTACAATTCTAGATGAGATTTGGGTGGGGACACAGCCAAACAACATCATCTACAAAGTCTAAAATATTTACTATCTGGTATTTTTTTTTTTTTAAGTTTGCTGACCTTTTCTTTATATCAAGGTGTTCAATGATTGCCCATTGGTATAGCTTGATAATTACATTAAATGTTGTCCCTTCCACATTATAGTGAACTGCATGGTAGCAGAAACATTTTTTTTTTCTTTTATGGCTCTTCATTATTTTATCTCTAGTGCCTAGCACTGTACCTGGATTACAGTTAGAAAGTTTCATAAATCATTGCCATGAATTTATTTTCAGTAAACAAATATCTATAAAATCTCTAAAAACAATGTGATAACTATGGAGATTATGGAAAGAGAAACAAAAAGAAAAAATATGGAATAATAAAGAAAACCAAGACAATGTCATTTAAAGATAAAATTAACAAAACATAAAAGTAAGTAAACACAGTTTCAGTCATACAAGAGAAGGGCTCCTGACATGTTCCAATTTCAGCAATGCCTATGACTAAGTACTTGTTATGTCTCAGGAACTAAGAATTTATTGATGTAGCAGTGCTTTCGTTGATACATCAAAACAGTAGGAGACTTGCTCAGAACTTTTTGAAATGCACCTTAAAGAATATTTTATTCATTTAGCAAATAGGTTCTTATTACAAATATCCTTTTATGAGACAGTCATATTCTGTAAAGAACTGCAGGAATGTAGAGAAAAAGATACAGCCAAAAAGACAGAATATGTTTGAATAGCTGTCAGAAAGTGTTACAATCAAGAATTATCTCTGCTGTCTAAAAGGTGTGTAGAAAACACTTTTCAGAAGAAAAATAAAAAACCTCCAAATATACAACTATTATTAAGGAAAGGTTTGTTTACACTGACACGATCACTTGAAAGCATCAATCTGAGTCTCTCTATCTATACTTTACTAAACTAACTGTGGAGTAATATACTATATGTCATCTATCTCAGACATGGCATTGTAAATATTTTATGGCTTAAAATTGTATGATGATTGCATGCATGTGGGTTAGTATACATCTTAATAATACTTTAGAGCAGCAAAATAAATGTGTTTACTTTAGCCAATTATATTTCCCATATAATAGGACCAAGACTAAATCTGCCTCATGACTCTAGAAAAGTCTGAGTCTTTCTTGGTCCCAAGGTCTCCCAATGTCATAAAAAACACTAACAAGAGTTCTCAGCTCATGGCACAAATTAGTTTTTGTATTAAATAATACCACTATTCAGTATTTTAAATAGATAAGCAAATTGTGAAAGAGTTGGACTCAAACAATCACATTCAACAAACATGTTTGTTCTTTACTCCCTAATAGGCTCTCTCATTCCCAAACACACCTAGTTCTTTTAAAAAGTCACTGTGGTCTATTAGCCTTATGGTAAAGCAGATGCAACTGCAGTAGGTGATATGGGAAGGGGCATGTTGAGGATTCACTTGGGAAGGTTACAGAAGGCCACATGATTAATGGTCCTGAAAGTCATGATAAAGATTTGCCCTTTATTCTGTGTTCCAAAGAGTAACTACCAGACCTACTGGAATATCAAGTCTTCCTTATCCCCTGACACCAAAGTTAAAGTGAACACTAGTCTAGGAGGAAGCTGAGAGTGAGGTAAAATCCAGGTGGTTTCAAAGCCCTCTTCCCTGCATCTCTCAGTCTGTAATAATCAATTTCAGTTGTTCCCCATAGGAGAGCAGAATCAATAACTGTGTTTAAGTGAAGTCCCCCATACATATTTAGGGCTGTGTGATAAAAAACACATTATTCTTAGAAATGAAGATGTGTGGTGAGGAAAGGACATGTTTTCTCTGGTCCCTGGCTTCTCATACTACCCTTGACATATGGCAAGAAAAACATGGAGATTAAGACTGGGCTTTGGAATCAAAACCTCCTGGGTTTCCTTCCTATCTCTCTACTTACTATGTGTTCTTAACTTCTCTGTGTCTCCGATTCCTTATATTTACAAGAGGATTTTGTAAGGTTGCACATGAGATTCAAGGAGATTATCCATGTAACATGCTTTGCCACTTAACTCCAGTCTCTGTGCATAATAAATTCTCAACTCTTATTATAAATGTACAGTTGCTGATTAACGTTTCAGTATCAATAGTTTCCATTGATCCTCTGAGAGTGGCAAATATGTCCTCAAAAATGGACAAGTCTGTGTGGAGAGCATGTAGCTGTGGGGCTAATGATGAATTCCCATAAGACAGAAACTTTCTTCACTCACATGAAGTGACCTCTGACTGTTAGTGGCAAGATAGTGCTCTTGAGTTTGATGGCATACAAGAAGCCTGCTCTTCCAGGCAGGAATATCAGTACTCATTTCTCACACATTTTATGAAGTGCATCTGGTATGTGGCAGTTATGATTTAATTGTTATTTTCAGCTTAATGACTAAAAATATGTATGGATCAAAATTACATTCATTTGAAGACAGCCACCTTAGGAAAGATTATAGCAGACTCTCTCCTTGAAGTGATTCCTCATTTTTTTCAAACGGCCAGTACAGTACTTTTGACTACAACTACTCTAAGTTGCTGAGGATAATGTTGACATGTGGCCTTCACTGTGTCATAACATTGTTAGAGTATCCTAAAAATACAGGGCTGAACCACGAAGCAGCTTCTCAATGTGGAGATGGGAGAGCACATCAAAGACAAAGCATATCAAAGTCTGGTAATCTAGACAAGGCCAGTGAACTGCTACAGTTAAAATCCAAAACATGGGAACATTGTTAAAATGGGATGTTTGGTGCAAAAAGGATCGTCTGAGTCTGTGTAACTCTTGGAGAAAAATAACATATTTTCTTTACTCATAATTCACTCAAAGATTTATATAACTTTGCACTCTCCACAGGCTATGTAAATGTGTGTATCATAGTTGGAATTACCCCCTAGATATAATTCAGTTCTAATGTTTTCTTTGTTCCCTTTTCCCCACCTCTAAAAAAAGAATCTCATCCACTTGAAGAACCTCTATCTATGGACATTCATTTGTCACCTGCAACTCAAAAGGAAACGACTTTTGCAAATACTAAGTCAGAGTATATTATAACTGGGCCAAATGTCTATGGATACAATTGCCCTGCTGTTGTACACTGCAACAGCACACTGCTCTTCACCTAAACACACTGCTGTTGAAAAGCACACTGCTCTTCACCTAAGGGCCTGATCATGTTAGTCCCCCTATGCAGATCTGCCCAGTTTTCATGGTTTGGCTCAAGCCCCACCTATTCCATTTAAACTTCTGCAACAGTCCTTGCTCATACAGATCTCCAATTCCTTTCCACGCCTGAAGGTCTGAGAACCAAGAGAGTCAATAGTGTAAGTCCTGATTTGAATCCAAAGAACCAAGAACCAGGAGCACCAATATATAAGAGCAGGAGAAGATGGATGTCCCAGCTCAAATAGAAACAGCAAATTTTCCCATTCTTCACCTTTCTGTTTTATTTGGGCCCTCAGCATATTGAATGATTCCCACCTATGTTGGTGAGGGTGATCTTCTTTACTCAGTGTACCAACACAAATACTAATCTTTGCTAGAAACACCTTTACAGACACATCCAGAAATAAAGTTTTACCAGATATCTGGACATCCCTTAGATCACTTAGGTTGACACAAAAAAATTAACCATCACTCTTGAAACAACCACCTTGGTTCCACATCACGAACCAACAAATTGAGGATGTCAGAATCATCCTACTATTACTGGCCTGCTTAGCCTCCAATTATTGTGAATGAAATACAGTCTATTTCATTTAAGGCAATATGTTGGTAGACTAGACTCTACCCTATACTAATACTTTACTTATTTCGTAAAAAACTTATTCAACATTCTCTACATATTATTCAGTTTTTGATGCTTTTTCCTATTCCTTGGTCCCCAAACCCTCACTTGCTGTTATCCTTAACCCTTAGTTCACCCTACATATAAAAATGTTAACTTATTATTTGGCAGTGACCAACATCAAAATGTCTCTATAACTTTGCTATGCTCTTTCTACATTCTGGAATGTCATACTCTTGTTTTTCTCTTTAATTACTATCCTTCTTTTAATGACAATTTTAAGTGTACATCTTCCAAGAAGTCTACCATATAATTGCAAGAGAATGAATGAATTTTCTTGACCTCTTTCTGTTTCTGTAATAATCTTTATATCTAAGTCAACTTTTGTTGCTCTGCTGTATCCAATTGCTTCATCTATCAGTGTGCAGGAGTCTGAAATCTAATGAGTCTCTGACTCAACACGGTGATACCTACAGCCTAAATCAAGGTTGTTTGAATTGTCTTTGGTTGTTTTTTGTCTAGAAGTCTGATTGCCTTTGAATTATAAGGACCCAAAAGGAAATGCATACTTTATAATAATCTTGAAATCTTCTAAGTGTTTACTTCTCTGTTTTTCCTATTGTTCCTGTTGAATTGAATTGGAATAGCATTGACTACACAAAGAATGATTCCTTTCATTACATTAAGCAATATATACTTTGTGCAGACAGATTGAATTATAGGAATTAAAAAGATGATATAATTATATCTCCAGAAAGTTTTGAAAACAAAATAAGTGACATAAATATGCATACTCTAGTATTGGCACACAATAGGTACTCAATAAATATTCCATTATCTTCCTTTTCATGAGGGAATTGAAGTGAAAACTTGAAGAAATTTTAAATTGGCATTGTTTTGCTCCAATGCATAATAATCCAGTTGCATTCCTGATCTAGTAGTGATTACTCATGAATCTGACCCAAAAAGTTTAAGGAAGGCATCATTAGTATCAGCAACAAACATAATAAATTAGAAGATCCTCTAAATAACCATCTAATTATATAAGTATTTTCTTTCAGATTGGAAGGTCACCTGATTAAATCTAGGTACATTTTAAAAGGAGGAGGACATTTTCCAAGGTAATATACTATTATCAGATATAATACCCTGAGACCTCTATTTTCTGTAATATGAGAAAGGTGAACTTGATGATTCTCAAATCTTTTCAGTGCCAATATTTATACTTCTCTATATATTTATTATGAAGACTTGGCTCATGAAATTGTGGAGGCAGGCAAATTTCAAGATCTGCATGGTAAGTCAGCAAATTGGAGACTTGGAGATCTAGGAGAGCTAATGGTTTAGTTCCAGTTAAAGCCCAAAGGCCTGAGAACCAGGCCTCCTGTCGCTCCTATTATCTGTCCTATGGTGCTTCTGCCTCAACACTGTCAGTCTTGAGACTCAGGAAAAGCAAATGTTTCCATTTGAACCCAAAACCTGTGTTCCAGTCTAAAGACAATCTAAACACTTACTCAGAGGAGGGTAAGCTTTTTGTTCTAGTCAGGCCTTTTGACTGGTTGTATGAGGCTCACCCCTATTAAAGGTGGGAAATATGATTACTCTGCCCATGAATTTAGTGTTAATTTCACCTCAATACAGCCTCACAAAAATATCCAGAATGTTTCACCAAATACCTGACCGCCCCATAGCCCAGCCAAGTTGACACATAAAATAAACCATCAAAATCACCACTATCACCAACATCATCATTATCATCATCATCATCAAAATAATAAAAATACTATTAGAATATACATTCCAAGACACACTGTTATTGGAAACGTCTGTAATTTGTTTATTGATTTAATGACAAGAGAAGACTTACTTACTAATGTTACATTTACAAGTACACAGTATCTTTCCTCAGAAGGATTCTGCCGTGTGGGGCTTAAATATCAAAGTGTTGTATAAATGTTGCCTGGTTTGTTTACAGATATGGGGCTTAGGAAACTTAGATGCATATTATGGCCACTCCATTTCTTACAAAAAATGTCAAAACCAGAAAAACAGAGAAGACTTGCTTTCTTGTTTTTTTTTTTTCTTCTAAACTGTAAGTCAACTTGCAGTTTTATTTTAGTACTCCATCCTATTTCATATACTTGACTACTTACTCCTCTACAAAAGTCATATTGATTTAATTTGGCAGAAGACAAACTTTCTAGCCCCAACTCCCATTGTTCTGCTTTTAAATGTAACAGGAGACCAGATTAAACAAAACGTCATTTCCCATGCATTTATTTCCTTTTTGTAATAAAATGAATAGTGAGGGTCAATTATGTGTTGACCCTTGTTCTGATGCTGACACTATAATAATAAACAAGACGGACATGAAATATCTGTCCTTACAGAACCTACATTACAATCAAGTGGAAGTTTCATAACTCAGGATTATTGTGACAACATGCCCACCCTATTTTGAGTATCTCATGGGTATGTGGCTCCCAACCACTTCCTAATGTTCAATTCCAGCACCACATACCTATTGGTCTGATCAGACTGCCATTACAAAATTCCATAGACGAGGGGGATTAGACAACAGAAAGATATTTCTCACAGTTCTGGAGACTGGGAATACAAAATCAAGCTGCTCACAAGATAGGTTGATTCTAAGGACTCTTTTCTTGTCTGGAAGGCACCTGCCGTCTCACTGTGGGCTCACATGACCTCTTCTCCTTGTGCCACATGAGGAGTAAGAGAAAGACAGAAAGCTCCTTATAGTCTCTTCTTATAAGGGCAGTAATCCCATTATGAGGCCCCTACACTAATACACTTATCTAATCCTAATTACCTCCCAATGGCACCATATACAAAAGCCATCATATTGGGGATTAGGGCTTCAACATATACACTTTAGGGGGAAGCAAATATTCAGTCCATAGCAACTTACTTCGTATTTCCTGACGCCTGTGGAAAGAAATTAGTCTCCCTGCAAAACACCTCTCCATGTCCATATCTAATTTTTCCCAAAGAGATAGTAAATTTCTTTAGGTTTTTGTAGGATTATAACAAATTATTTTTTTCTGACACACTAAAAACCCCAGCAGGGACTCACACATATTAGATATTCAATAAATATTTACTGAATGAATGATTTTTTAAAAATCTCTCAGCAGGACCATCCTTAGATGATTAAGAATTCTCTCTTCTATCCAGACTCATAACACATTTCACTACATTGGCATCAGCCTCATAGTTTCCCAAAATAATCAGGATATCATGATCTCTATTTGGACTGCATGATTTTTATTGGCTTTCGGGCTCTTAAATATATGCTGGCTTCTTCCCCTTCTGCTGTCTAATATCTCAAACTAAAAATCTTAGTCCTAAACTGACCCTTAAAACCATCTTTCTCAATAGTTCTGAAACCTGGATATCTAAGAGCAGCCATCATACTCCAGAGATTCTAATTTAATTATTTTGTTGAAACTTCAACATCACCTTATTGAATTTATACAGCCAGGTTTGGGTATCAAAAATCTTAAACAACTTTCCTGTATTATACATATAAGAAAATCCATTATCTATTACAGTGAAGAAACTCAAGGTCAGAGATATCAAGTAACTTGTTGGGCGGAAGCTGGTGGGGTGATCACTCAGCTAATCTATTCATTAAACCAAGTCTCCTGCTCTATATTGCCTTTTGATAAATTCATACATTCTTTCTTTTCATGTTATCAAGTAATGAAATCCTCAGTCAATACTCTCTGATGGCCTCAACACATACATATTCACTATCTCTCAAGAGAAGAAACACATGGTTTCCTGAACTTGCTGCAAATTTCATTAAATGCATCAAACATTCTTTGATTTGAGGAACAGCATATGTTACCATGACAGAACTTAATGCCATTTAACAGTACAGAAGCACCCACTAGTCCAGATTCTAAACAAACTGGTCATAATCCTTACCTCAGAATAACCACATGGAACATTTCCACAAGGACAAACGTGCTGGATTTTCTTTCTTTCAGGATGGTTGCAAGTGTTAAATAATATAACCCATATAAAACCCTAAGCATAATGCTCATGAATTTTTAAAGGTTGTTCAATTAATAGTAACAATAACTATTATATAAGATACTTTTACTTTTTCTATGACAATGACCAGTGATGTCTGTCATCTCTGATGGGAAGCAAAGTTAATGCACAATGCCCAGGTAGGGACAAAAAACACTTTCACTTAAAGGATTTAGGAGACTGTACCAGGGACTTTAAATTTCATTTAACTTTCATATTAAATTAATGTACTATGCTTTATTTTCTTTAGTTTATAGATGAAAACACATCAGCTCAGAGAAGTTAAGTATCATACTCAGCATCACATAACTGAGATGTCATGGATCTGTTTTAAGCATCAAACTATGTATTCTCAAAGCTTATGTGATTTTGTCTACAATAGATTCTCATTTTTGTTACAATATTTTCTGGACAATGTCAGATTAAGTGCATGGGCATTTATATGGTTTGGCTGTGTCTCCACTCAAATCTCATCTTGAGTTGTAGTTCCCATAATGTCCACATGTCTTGGGAGAGACTGAGGGGGAGGTAATTGAATCACGGGGGTGGTTACCCTCATGCTGCTGTTCTCAAGATAGTGAGTGAGTTCTCACAAGACCTGATGGTTTTATAAGGGCTTTCCCCCTTTTGCTTAGCAGTTCCTCTTGCTGTTAAGTAATGAGGATCCAAATGCTAACTGCCAAGACAATGGGGAAAATGTCTCTAAGGCGTCAGCAGCCTCTCCCAACACAGGCCCAGTGGCCTAAAAGAGAAAAATGGTTTCCTAGGTGGGGTCAAGGGCCCCTTTGTTAAGTGCAGCCTTGGACTTGGTGCCCTACATCCCAGCGGCTCCAACCACGGCTAAAAGTAGCCAAGGTACAGCTTGGGGCATGGCTTCAGAGGGTGCAAGCCCCAGACTTGGCAGCTTCCACATGGTCTTGAGTCTGCAGGTACAGAGAAGTCAAAAATCGAAGTTTGGGAACATTCACCTAGATTTCAGGTGTTGTATAGAAAGGCCCAGATGTCCAGGAAGAAGTTTGCTACAGGGGCAGGGCCCTCATGGGGGAGCCTCTGCTAGAGGTTATGGGTAATAACCTCTAGCAGAAGGGTAATGTGGCATTGGAGTCCCCACAGAGAGTCCCTGCTGGGGCATGGCCTAGCAGAGTCGTGAGAAGTGGGCAACCACCCTCCAGAAGCCAGAATGGTAAATCCACCAATAGCATGTGCTATGCACCTGCAATAGCCACAGACACTCAAAGCCAGTCCCTGAAAGCAGCCAGGAAGGGATGCTGTATTATGCAAAGCCACAGGTGTGGAGATTCCCAGGGCCATGGTAGCCCACTTCTTGCATTAGCATGACCTGGATCCGAGACATGGAGTCAAACGAGATCATTTTGGAGCTTTAAAATTTGACTGCCCTGCTGGATTTTGGAATTGCATGGGCCCTGTAGCTCAATTGTTTTGGCCAATTTCTCCCATGTGGAATGGCTGTATTTACCCAATGCCTGTATCCCCACTGTATCTAGGAAGTAACTAAATTGCTTATGATTTGACAGGCTCATAGGCAGAAGGGACTTGCTTTGTTTCAGATGAGATTTTTGACTTGGACTTTTGAGTTAATGCTGGAATGAGTTAAGACTTTGGGGCACTGTTGGGATGGGATGATTGTGTTTTGAAATGTGAGGACATGAGATTTTGGAGGTGCCGGGATGGAATTTTATTGTTTGGCTGTGTCTCCACCCAAATCTCATCTTGAGCTGTAGTTCCTACAATCCTCGTGTGTCATGGGAGGACCAGGTGGAGATAATTGAATCATGAGGGTGATTCCCCCCATCCTGTTCTCATGATAGTTAGTTCTCATGATATCTGAATGGTTTTATAAGGTGCTTTCGCCTTCACTGGGCTTTCATTCTCTCTCCTGCCCGCCTGTGAAGAGGTACATTTTGCCATGATTGTAAGTTTCCTGTGGCCTCCCCAGCCATGTGGAACTGTAAGCCAATTAAACCTCTTTTCTTTATAAATTTCCCAGTGTTGGAGTCTTGGGTATTTCCTTAAATCAACATGAGAATGGACTGATAGAGCATCTAACTGATAATAGGAAGTTAAAGGTATCACTGTCACAACCCTAACCTTTTCAGGTAAAAATGTCAGCTTGCAATAATCATGATCTACAATGATATGAATACTTCTCAGCTTCTATATACTTGAACAGTAGCATTTATACCTTAAACTTTCTTGGTCAGTGTGGGCTGCTATAACAAAATACCATAGATTGGGTGGCCTAAATAAGTAACATTTATTTCTCACAGTTCTAGTGGCTGGAGATCCCAAATCAAGGGCCAGCAGGGTCAGGTTCTGGGAGGGTCTTCTTCCAGCTTTGCAGACAGTCATAGTCTTGCTGCATCTTCAGCAAGAAGACATAATCTACAGACAGATAATCTCTTTGGTGTCTCCTTTTATAAGGGAAATAATCCCATTCATCATGGTTCAAATCTTCATGAGCTAATCATACCCCAAAGCCCCCAATTCCAAATTCTATTGTGTATTAGATTGATGTATTAGAACATCAATGTATGAATTTTTAATGGACACAAGCATTCAATCCATAGCATAAACCCTCTGTGAAAACCAGACTAGTCTTGCGGCATCTTTGCCTCTGACTACACTGAACTCATTACCTGGAGTGCCTACATTTGTTCTCTGGCTATGTGAATGTTCCTCAGACCTAAGGTTCAATTCAAGTGCCACTTCTCTGCAATGTCATGCATAGACTTCCGTATTTTAGCTTTCTCTGAATTTGTATTTCATGGTTCGTGGTCTGAACCATGCAGCTGCTAAGTTTATTTAGCATGGGTTTTTTGTTAGATACTTTTTGGTTGAAAGTGACATATATCATTTAAAATCTCTTAATCAAGTGAGGAAAATGTAATAGAAGAACAAAAAGATTTCTCTGGAATCTTAAACAGGTCACAGAGCCGGACCTCAAGGGGACCTGAACCAGGATTTGGAAGACTAATACAGACATAGATGCTATTTACTCTCACTTCCTCTCTTTTCTTCTTGGAGCTCACCTCTGCTATAGTAATCTGTGGAGCCCTGGCTTCAGCACCATCAAACTTATCATGGACAGTGAGTGACAGGCTACTATTGAATAATACAGATTGATCCAGACCTTTTAAACTTATCTGACTATAGCCATCTAGATAACTGTTCCTTGCAAGCCCCAAACCAATATACACATCACTTTTCTTTTTCTTTTTTTTTTTTTTTTTTTTTTTTTTTTGAGATAGAGTCTCACTCTGTCACCCAGGCTGGAGTGCAGTGGTATGATCTCGGCTCACTGCAACCTCTGACTCCTGGGTTCAAGCGATTCTCCTCCCTCAGCCTCCCAAGAAGCTGGGATTGCTGGCATGCTTCACCACAGCCAGCTAATTTTTTGTATTTTAGTAGAGAAGTGTTTCACCATGTTGGCTAGCCTGGTCTCGAACTCCTGGCCTCAAGTGATCTGCCCATCTTAGCCTCTCAAAATGCTGGGATTACAGGCATGAGCCACCATGCCCAGTCCAATATACACCTATTCTATCCATTTTCATGTTTCATAACTTTTCAATGCTTTGTGACAAAGGTTTTTGTTTTTGAAGTGAGATTAAAGCAGTTGATATTTATAAAAGAATTAGATAGTGTCTAAAACATTGTAATCACAGCTCAAATGTTTGTTAAATTCACTGGCAAGCATGTTCTATTTTAAGCATTGTTTATTTTATTTCATTTTTTCATTTTTTTAATTGAAATTTTTTAATTTCAATAGGTTTTTTTGGGGAAGAGATGGTGTTTGGTTTCATGAATTAGTTTTTAGTGGTAATTTCTGAGATTTTGGTGCACTCATCACCCAAACAGTGTACACGGTACCCAATATGTAGTTTTTTCTTCCACCCCTTCCTTTCCCCTGAGTCCCCAAAGTCCAATATATCATTCGTATGCCTTTGTGTCCTCATAGCTTAGCTCCCACATATAAGTGAGAACATTTAATGTTGGGTTGTCCATTCCTGAGTTACTTCATTTAGAATAATAGTCTCCAATTCCATCCAGGTTGCTGTGAATGCAATTATTTTGTTCCTTTTTTTGACTGAGTAGTATTGTCAGGCCTCTGAGCCCAAGCTAAGCGATCATACCTGCTGTGACCTACACATATACATCCAGATGGCCTGAAGTAACTGAAGAATCACAAAAGAAGTGTAAATGATCTGTTCCTGCCTTAACTGATGACATTACCTTGTAAAATTCCTTCTGCTGGCTCATCCTAGCTCAAAAGCTCCCCCACTGAGCACCTTGTGTCCCCTGCCCCTGCCTGCCAGAGAACAACCCCTTTTGACTGTAATTTTCTACTACCTACCCAAATCCTATAAAATGGCCCCACCCCTATCTCCCTTCGCTGACTCTCTTTTTGGACTTAGCCTGCCTGCATTCAGGTGAAAAAAACAGCCTTGTTGCTACGCAAAGCCTGTTTGGTTGTCTCTTCACAGGGATGCGAGTGAATGGTCTGAGGTGCCTGATGTCCAGGCATTCTTTTACACATCGGTCCCTCCCTAGTCTCTGTTCCTAATGCAACTCATCCCAAATCTTGCTTCTTTCCCTCCCACCTGTCCCTTCAGTCCCAACCCCAAGCATCGCTGAGTCTTTTGAATCTTCCTTTTCTACGGACCCATCTGAGTCTTTTGAATCTTCCTTTTCTACGGATCCATCTGACCTCTCCCCTCCTCCCCAGGCTGCTTCTGGCCAGGCCGAGCCAGGCCCCTATTCTTCCTCAGCCTCTGCTACCCCACCCCATAATCCTTTTATCACCTCCCCTCCTCACACCAGGTCCGACTTACGACTTACAGTTTCCTTCCACGACTAACCCTCCCCCACCTGCCCAGCAATTTCTTCTTAAAAAGGTGGCTGGAGCTAAAGGCATAGTCAAGGTTAATGCTCCTTTTTCTTTATCGACCTCTCCCAAATCAGTTAGCATTTAGGCTCCTCTTCATCAAATATGAAAAACCCAGCCCAGTTCATGGCTCATTTGGCAGCAACCCTGAGACATTTTACAGCCCTAGACCCTAAAAGGTCAAAAGGCCATCTTATTCTCAATATACATTTTATACCCAATCTGCTCCTGACATTAAATAAAGCTCCAAAAATTAAATTCCAGCCCTCAAACCCCACAACAGGACCTAATTAACCTCACCTTCAAGGTGTACATTAATAGAGTAGAGGCAGCCAAGTAGCAACATATTTCTAAGTTGCAATTCCTTGCCTCCACTGTGAGACAAACTCCAGCCACATCTCCAGCACACAAGAACTTCCAAATGCCTGAACTGCAGTGTCTAGGCATTCCTCCAGGACTGCCTACCCCATGATCTTGCTTCAAGTGCTGGAAATCTGGCCACCGGGCCAAGAAATGCCTGCAGCCCAGGATTCCTCCTAAGTCATGTCCCATCTGTGCGGGACCCCACGGGAAATAGGACTATCCAACCTGGCAGCCACTCCCAGAGCCCATGGAGCTCTGGCCCAGGGCTCTCTCATTGACTCCTTCCCAGATCTTCTCGGCTTAGCAGCTGAAGATTGACACTGCCCAATCGCCTTAGAAGCCTACAAGACCATCACAGATGCTTTGGCTAACTTTCACAGTGGAGGGTAAGTCTGCACCCTTCTTAATCAATATGGAGGCTACCCAATCCACATTACCCTCTTTTTAAGGACCTGTTTCCTTTGCCTCCATAACTGTTGTGGTATTGATGGCCAGGCTTCTAGACTCCCCAACTCTGATGCCAGCTTGGACAACATTCTTTTATGCATTCCTTTTTAGTTATCCCCACCTGCCCAGCTCCCTTATTAGGTTGAGACATTTTAACTAAATCTCCCCACCTTAATCCACAAGTATAGGACACCTCTACTCCCTCCTTGGCGAATGGATGATGTACTCCTTACCATCCCATTAAAACCTAATCACCCTTACCCCATTCAATGCCAATATCCCATCCCACAGCACACTTTAAAAGGATTAAAGCCTGCTATCACTTGCCTGTTACAGCATGGCCTTTTAAAAGCCTATAAACTCTCCTTACAATTCCCCCATTTTACCTATCCAAAAACTGGACAAGTCTTACAGGTTAGTTCAGGATCTGTGCCTTATCAACCAAATTGTTTTACCTATCCACCTCGTGATGCCAAACACATATACTCTCCTATCCTCAATACCTCCCTATATAACCCATTATTCTGTTCTGGATCTCAAACATGCTTTCTTTACTATTCCTTTGCACCCTTCATCCCAGCCTCCCTTTGCTATCACTTAGACTCACCCTGACACCCATCAGGCTCAGCAAATTACCTGGGCTGTACTGCCTTAAGGCTTCACAGACAGCCCCCATTATTTCAGTCAAGCCCAAATTTCTTCCTCATCTGTTACCTATCTCGGCGTAATTCTCATGAAAACACACGTGCTCTCCCTGCTGACTGTTTCTGGCTAATCTCCCAAACCCCAATTCCCTCTATAAAACAACAAGTCCTTTCCTTCCTAGGCATGGTTAGGTATTTCCACCTTTGGATACTTAGTTTTACCATCCTGACTAACCCATAATATAAACTCACAAAAGCAAACCTAGCTGACCCCACAGATCCTAAATACTTTCCCCACTCCTCTTTCCATTCCTTGAAGACAGCTTTAGAGACTGCACACTGTGGGAATATAATTAGTAGAGCCACTATGAAAAACACTATGAACATTCCTCAGAAAATTGAAAATAAAACTATCATTTGATCCAGCAATCTTACTACTTTCTATCTATTGATATGAAATGAAATCAGTATGTTAAAGAGATATCTGTACTCTCATGTTCATTGTAGCACTATTCATAATAGCCAAGATATGGAATCAAATTAAGTGACTGTCAACTGATGAATGGATTAAAAAAACCTCTAGTGGGGTATGTGTATGTGTACATATTATACACATACATACATACAAGGAAATAAGCCAGGCACACACAGACAAATAGCAAATGATTTCACTCACACAGGACTCTAAAGACAGTAATTTCATAGAGAGCAGAATGATGGTTACCAGAGACTGGGGTATATGGGGACAGAGAGGATTGGAGAGATGTATTTCAAAGTATAAATAATTACAATTAGAGGGAAGAAATAAGTTCAATAAATCTATTGTATAGCCTGTGACTATAGTTAACAATGATATATTGTATTCTTGAAAAGTGCTGAGACAGTGGATGTTAAATGTTTTCACCACACAAATATGGCAACTGTGAGGTAATGTATTTGTTAATTATCTAGATTTAAATATCCCACAGTATATACATACTTCAAAATATTATGCTGTACATGATAAATACAATTTTATCCATCAATTTAATAAATAAATAAATTTGCAAACAAAAAAGGAAATCAGTTACTGAAGCAGACTTTTCATTCTGGAAATGTTCAATGGGCCTAGTTTGGAAAGGCAAATGTTGGAAGACTCCATTGTTTTCTCTACACAGGGAAACTAGTGAAAAGAATGAGAAACTAGGAAGATCAATCGAGGCCCAGTTTGCTTGTATGATACCACCGCAGCTACAGGTGTTGTCTCTCATTGCATCAGTGGCAAGATGTTTACGGTAATAAGCAACTGGTCACTGTGTTAGGTCTGTCCATCTGGACGGGGACAGAGACAAACTATTTTCCTACCCATGATGCAGAAAGATGACTTGTGAGAGCTCGACTGCAGCAACTTGAATCTGCTCAGTCCCTACCAATCCAAAACCATCCTAAATAAATCCACAACCTAAGCAAAATTCATATTCTTTACATTCAACTATGGTTTCAAAACAAGTTTTTTTTAGCCTCCACTTTCAAACAGGTTGTTCCATTGCTGTATAGAAAATCAATAACATTCGTGGTTCTCAATCCAATTTTTAAAATTATCAAAGCATCAAAAGTAACACCATCAACTTTGAACAAGAGATTGTTCCCCCAGCCAGCCTCATAAACATGATTAAAGGTCTGAGTTGATGAGTTAATTATTGTTCAAATGTTACTCACTCATAAATTTATACTAAACCAATCTGGGCTCAACAATGATAATGTTTTGACTGTAAATTCACCTTCCTTCATTATTATAGCCTTGGTTTTGTTACATATTATTAGAGCAAGTTGGCTAGTTTTCCTTTCCTTGGGGATGAGAGCAGAGAGATAAACTGCCAAACAAAACCAGATTTTAGAGGGCAGTCTATCATAGCTTCTAAGAAGTCAGAAAATTTATTAAGCTTAAATGTTCAATACAACAATTGAAACCCATGGTAAATTGATGTACTTTTGTTTTAATTGCATTTAATTTTTCTTGTGATATTAATTCCAAGATCATAGATGTTGCAATTTGCTATTGAAGTAGCATTTTATACCCAAAGAAATGTGATTTGGAATTAAGAATATCAAAGATAATTTATTCTGTGCTCACATTTAAGAGAGGAGCAGTTGCTTTGGTGTAACTCATACCCATTTTTCCCTCAAAAAGACACATATTTTTTCCTCCTATCTTCCATAATAAACTAGTCTAAACATTATTATTTGATATGTTAAGTTAAGGATGCTCTGGAATTATACAGGTTACTTTAATAATTCTGAATGTGATAATCATCATTCACTGATAAAATTATTTTCTTCCTGGCCACTCTGCCTCCAACTCATTACCCCAAGAATAAGAATTATTCTAAAATGTTTAACAAACATTGTTTTCCTTTTCAGTATAACATACACTAATTACATCTCAATATGCATACCAGTTAGTCTACAGGTTTGCTGTCGTAGTAAGCTGTTGGGAAAAAATTGTAGATAGAACTTTTACTTATTATTTCAATTCTCTTTGTCATAGTAATTATGGTTATATAATTACTAGACTGGCTTTTGAAACGTGAACAACAATGTTTTCTATTTTAAAACAGTTCTTTAGAGTTGAAGATTAAATGATATTTTATGACAAACATAATGATCTTATCAAGTTCTAGGATTAAAAGTAGCACCAATAGTACACTAGCTCTTGCATTCCTGGAAATAATTAGTCAGCATTTATTTTACGCATTCCATTCTCCCAAATTCAAAAGTGGCCTGGATTACTTTTAGAGGCCAAGGAAAAAGGCATCTCTGTTTGAAGCCATTGGCCAACATAATAATCACAGAAGGCTTTAAATCAGAATAACTACCTGACTTCTAGGAAAAAAAAATAAAAAGGTGTGAGATGCAGCCTCAGACAATTGAGTTCACTCAAGCATTGCTTTTTTAAATAAAGGGAAAACCTCCAGGTTAAAGGACTATCTCATGACATCTCAAGGTCAAGTATCTGTTGAGCATTACATGTGACACCTATGTTTTATAGAAAATAAGGTATTAATGCCAGAATACCACCTCACCAACACATTGCCTCTAAGAGACAAATTCCACAACAGACAAGTAATTAATCTTAAAAAAAAATGTATACCTTTGTCCTTGAAACTGGTTATTCATATGCTTTTGGCATTACATGCCAAATGAAACACACTGAAGCAGACTCCCCAAATAAACTTTCATCCAATATAACATTAGTTTATATTGATAGATCAATATGTTATCTAATACTTCAAATTACATGAATAGAATCTTCCTTGATGGCAAGAAAAAGTTCATGAATCAATATAACACTTTTTTTAAATATAAAAATGTAACAATAGAGGAAGTGTCACATATTCCTGGCCCCCGATCCACTAGAATAAAAACAACTAAAATTTTACTCCTCCTTAAAGGCTATTAAAGTACTAAAAAAATTATAAAAACCATTTTTTCCAGTACTTTGAAAATTAACCAAAGGCTTTCAGCAATCTGAGGACTCTTTGCTCAAGGAAAGTTTCTGTCTCATTTTTAACAAAATATTTTAAGACACATAAAGAAACAGGAAAATATGTCCCATATATGTGAATGAAAATCAGTCAATAGAAACTATCCCTGAGGAATCTCATATGTTGGAGTTATTGGACAAAAACTTTAAATCAGCTCTCCAAAGAACTGAAGAAAGACACGTATAAAAACTAAAGGAAAACATGAGAATGATGTTTTACCAAACAGGGAAAATCGATAAAAGACAGAAATGATTTAAAAACAGAACCAAATAGATTCTGGAGTTTAAAAGTACAATAACTAAGATTTTAAAAAATTACAGAAAATATGAACTGGCAGAAGAAAATAATAACAAATGTGAAGACAGGTCAATTGAGATTATTCATTCTGCTAAATAGAAAGGAAAAAGTAAAAGAATGAAGAAAAATTAAGAGAAACTCAGGACACCATCAAACATCCCAACACTTATATAATAGGAATATTAAAAGGAGAGAAGAGAGGAAAAAAAGAAAATAAATCAGGAGATAATTACTGACAACTTTCCAAAGTTGAAGGAAAACAATAATTTACACATTTGAGAAGCTCAACAAACTTTAAACAGAATAAACTCAAAGGTATTCACACTAGAGACATCATCAAATTGCTCAGAAGACGAAGAGAGGATTTTGAAAGCAGAAAGAACAAACCAACTTATTGTATACTAGGTCATCAATGAAATTAACAAACTGAAATGTTAGAAGTCATTAGGGCCAGAAGGCAGTGGGATGACATGTTTAAAGTGCTATTAATAAAAGAAAATTATTGTAAACCAAAAGTTTTATATCCAATACAACTATCTTTTAAAAAAATGGTAAAATTAATAAATTCCCAGATGAGAATGGTTTAGACCTGTGTCCTCGCCCAAAACTCATCTTGAATTGTAATTTCCACATGTGGAGGGAGGGACCTGTAATCCCCATGTCTTGAGGAGGCGGGTGATTGGATCATGAGGGCAGTTTTCCCCATGCTGTTCTCATGATAGTGAATGAGTTCTCATGAGATCTGATGGTTTTATAAGTGTTTGGAAGTTCCTACTTTATTCCTCTTTCTCTCTCATTCTCTCTCTCACCTGCTGCCATGTTAAGATGTGCCTGCTTCCCCTTCCACCATGATTATAAGTTTCCTGAGGCCTCCTCAGCCATGTAGAACTGGGAGTCAATTAAACCTCTTTTCTTTATAAATTACCCAGTCTCATGCATTTCTTTATAGCAGTGTGAAAACAGATGAATACACCAGATAAACAAAAACTGAGTCATATGTCATCAACAGACATGGTTTGTAAGAAATTCTAAAAACATCTTTTAGGCTGCATTGAAGGAACAGTAGACAGCAACTCAAATCCACACGAAAAAATAAACACTATCAGTAAAGGTAAGTGTATTGGTAAATATAATACATGTTATGATGTATTTTTGTTTGTTTCTTCTTATTTAAAAGACAGTTGAATACAGAAAAGATATAATTATGTGCTGATGGTTTTCTAATTTATGAAGATGTAATTTGTATGACAGCAATAGTATCAAAAAAGGAGAGAATAAGGTTACACTGAAGAAAATTATTTGTATTCAATTGAAATTAATTTTAGTATTTCAATTTAACTTGTTTTAGGTATGAATTTAATTGAAATTTCTAGTGTAAACATAAATAAATAGAAAGATATAGTAAAGAAAAAGGCAAGGGAATTATAATGGTACATGAGAAAATACATATTTGTTATAAGTAAGAAAAAAAAGAGGACTGAAGAAGAAAACTGTATGAGAAAGTCAAAAGAATAAGGCAAAAATAAATCTAACCACATAAATAATATTACATTTTAATGTATTAAAAGTCAATCAAAAGTTAGAGATTGACAGATTTGATTTTTTTCAAGTTCCACCAATATGCTATATAAAAGAAACACACCGTAGGTTAAAAAACAAAAAGGCAGGACAGCCACTATGCCTCACACCTGTAATCCCAGCACTTTAGGAGGCTGAGGCAGGAGGATCGCTTGAGCTCAGGAGTTTGAGACCAGTCTGAGAAATGTGGCAAAACCCCATTTCTACAAAAAATACAAAAATTAGCCAGGAGTGGTGGTGCGTGCCTGTAGTTCCAGCTACTTGGGAGGCTGAGGTGGGAGGATTGCTTGAGCCAGGGACATGGAGGCTACAGTGAGCTGAGATTGTGTCACTGCACTCCAGCCTGGGTGACAGAGAGAGATCCTGTCTCAAAAAACAAACATTTGAAGTTGTTTGTGTTTCAAACAAACAAACAAACAAAAAAGCATTTGAAGTCAATGGGTAGAAAATAACATTTAAAAAATAAAAACGGCAACCTATTACGATAGTTATTTCAGTTTAGAAAAGGACTGAATGAAGTAGCTATGTTAATAACAAACTACTCTATAAGAAAAGAAAATGATTCCAGAGATACAGCAGACATTTTGTGATTAAAAAGTCACTACATCAATAAGATATAGAAATTATAAGCAAATAAACACCTAACAAAAGAGCCTTTAAATGCATTATGAAGAAACTGCCTGAATTGAAGTGAGAAATACAAAATTTAGCAATAATAGCTGGAGACTTCAATATCTGCTTCAATAATAATCAGAATTACTAGGCAAAAGATAAACAAGGACCTAGATGAGTTGAACAACAAGACCAATGAGACTTAACAGATAGTCATAGAAAAATTCACCCAATAGCAGTAGAATAAATATTCATCTCAATGTCACATGAAACATTATCTAGAATACATAATATGATAGGCCATAAAAGAACCTCAATAAATTTTTAAAAAATAGAAATTATATATATTTATTCTCTGACCATGTTACAATGAGGTTAAAAATCAATAACATGAAAATTTGGAATAGTCACAAATATGTGAAAATTAGACAACATATTCCTAAATAACTAATAGCTCAAAGAAGAAATCCAAGATAAATTAGAAAAATAATTCAAGATAACTGAAAATTAAGACACTATATAACAAAATTTATGAAATGATCCAATATCAGTGCTTAGGGGGAAAGTGATAGCAGTAAATGCCTATATTAAAAAAAGATTTAGATAACATAATTTTCCACCTTAAAAATTTAAGAGAAACAAAACTCACAGAAATTGGAAGAAAAGAAAGGATAACTAAAGCTGAAAGAAATACAAGCTCCGCCTCTTCCTTTTATAGCACCTTAAACTTTCCAGGGGATTCCAGTGTGTACACAGCATGAAGAACCATTTGCTATACAAGACCTGTCCTGTGAATAAGGTCAACCCTAACTATTCAAAGCCCATGGGCCAAGGGCCTGCTCAGAGAAAGGATACTCATTTAGAAAAAAAAAGTTATGCTACTATTTTACCACATTAAACGTCAATGAATGTTGAATATAAAAACATTGCTTATCTACTGTTTTAAGGTGAACAAATTTTGACCCCTTCTTCTTGATATACTTGCATATTCCACCATTTTGGGGGCATGGGAATGGTAAGATCTCCCATGAACTCTTATGGATAAATGGTTCAAGGAATCAAATAGCCAGAGTTGAGCTTGAGCCTGGAAAACAAATTGGTGTCACATTTGACTTGCTCTCAAAAGTTAGTCTTTATACTTGACATTAGATGATGAAAAATGCTTTGCTAAAAGTTATGCCTGATGACTTGTCTTCTCTCACAGAGTTGTCTTTGAATTCACATCATCCTCATTTTCTCTTTAATAAGGATACATTCGTAATGTCAACCAATGTGTTTTCATGAAGCAAATGTCATTCTCAGCTTCATGATCAAATACATTAAGACATCAACCCCATGCCCAAGCATAATAGCATGTCACAGCAAAATGAAGCTGAATGAAAAAAAATTGTTTAGCCTTAAGATAAGAGAGACCTGCTTGCATTTTTCAGGAAGAAGGAACATTAGCAAAGGTCTACACCATGGGTAATGAAGATTTTTGGCTTTAGAAAGAGCCTTCAGCTTTATTTTAACACACATTTAACTTCACCAACATCTTTACCAGCTGACAGGTAGCTCAGCAGATTTGAAGAACTCTCTGTACTTACTCTCAGAGTAAGAGGCTGATGAGGAACTTTACAGATTCGCACAACCATGTGATCCTTTAATCATTTCTCCTGACTGTGCTTTGACCTCTTTGTCAAAGAATGTCTAAAGGGAAAATAAAACTGTACCAGAGGGAACCTCAATGCAGAGCTTTTTCATCCCACAAAAAATGCATGGAACAAAATATGCAGTAGATGCTTATTTAAAATGTGAGAATCAGAATATCTGAAGGTGGAGTCATGGCAGAGGTGATTTAGATTCACTGAGTTGACTAATGAAGAATTGTAAAACAGGAAAAAAAATGAAGGCAATTACTCAAAGTTACAAATATTTATCACTTTGCCAATTTGTTTGTGGAAGACAGTGGGCTCTCCTCCCAACTCCAAGTTAGCAAAAATCAAAGACTGACCCTGAGGAATGTTGCACACAACTATTTGACAAAAAAGAAAAAAGAGAGAGAGAGAAAGAGAGAAGGAAAGGAAAAGAGAGGAGAGAAGAGGAGAGGAGGGGAGGGGAGAGGAGAGGAACAGAGGAAAAAAAAAAAGGAAAAACCTACCTTCCAAATAAAAATGAAAGATAAAAAGGAATAGAACTCTCTCAGTCTTGGTACTGTCAGCCTTGATATTCTGACTGCAATGGTGACTATCTATTCCTTGTTCTAGGCTTAAAATTAGAGAATAAAGATGCTGTAACAGAGAGGATTATGGGATGACTCTTCTCAAGAACTAGTGTTACTTTTTATGAGATAAAAGGTCCAAGTGGCTGTGGTCTCAGGCCTGGTGAGCATAGACTCAGAGACTTGCCACTTAAAAGAAAAATTAACAAATAAATGCCTGTAAAAATTAGCAGCCAGGGCACTGGGAAATGCACAAGTGTCAAGCCTATGCAAATGGGTGTTTTAATATTAGATTAGAAAGTTAAATTATTATGTGTCCAAATGTAACTTATATGATCATAATATGAAATAACAATATGGAATACATTGAAATATTTTTTCAATGAAGAAAAAATGGGAATTATGTGAATTTTAAAAATTTAAATTTCTTGACAAAAATTAGTGGACATTTTTGTTTGCTAGATAGTGTTTCTATCTAGCACCCAGATGAGTGCACCATAATAAGGAATGCTCAATCATATTATACAATCAAGTGTTTTCCAAACTTAACACAGTGTTCTAGGACTGCTTTCATAACTGTTGGCACATTCATTTACCACCTGTTTCAGTCTATTTAGTATTGCTATAAAAGAATACCTAAGGCTGGGTAATTTATAAAGAAAAGAGGTTTATTTGGCTCACAGTTCTGCAGGCTGTGCAAGAAGCATGGTGCTAGCATCTGCTCAGCTTCTGATAAGGGCCTCAGGCTGTTTCTACTCACAGAGGAAAGTGAAGGAGAGCCAGTGTGTGCAGAGATCACATGGCAAGAGAGAAAGCAAGCAGGGAGGTTACTGGGCCTTTATAACAACCAGCTCTCACAGGAACTAATAAAATGAGAACTCGCTAACTCTCCTACCTCCATGAGAGAGGGTCCTAACTTACACATGAGGAATCACTTCCATGACACAAACCTGCCATTAGGCCCTCTCACTAGACCTCACATCCAACATTGGGGATCAAATTTAAACCTGAGATTTAGAGGGGGCAAACTTCCAACCTATAGCACCACCTCAATATTATTTGTTAAATTGCTTAAAATTATCCCTGATTTATAACTTAGAGGTGTGTTTTTCAGGATGCCATGAGTTTGATGCTCTATTTATGATTTCTAAGTTTTTTCTATTTTTTCCTAAATTCATGTACTTACTTGAATATATCTATACCAGCCATCATTTCCTTATGGGTTTCATCATTGACCCACTCTTCTCATTGGGAAAACACCACTCTTGTGTTTCCATTTGTGTTGTGTCTTAAAGCTCTAGCATTATGCTCCCAAAATAAGAACACAGTAAGATGGTGTTGATCGACTTTCTGGATTACTTCCAGTGCTGTCCCTCATCCTTGCTCTAACCTTGATTCTGCCTAGTCAGGCCAAATTCCATATCACTAACTTCATAGTCAGACTCTTTATCTCCACCCCACCCTTATGGGCTGATGTCTCCATTGAGTAATTTACTTAAATTTTTATTTGCCACTTCTCATCTTGATTGAGAGCTCCAACCACTCATTTTACTCCCCGACCTTGCTCATCATGGCAGTGCAAATGGGAGTGAGATACATATGGCTATAATACACCACCAACTATGAAAGCCATTTGGGCACTCACACCTACTGGCAGCCAGAGACAGGGCTTGAAAATAAGACCTAAGTTTATAAGAGTGATTTTCAGAATGATGCCTAACTCAAGGATTGGATTTAGCATCTGAAAAGATGAAGGTATCAGCACTTGCTTGACAGGGTTGACTTGCTCAGGATTGAGCAACTGAGCAAATGTGCTCATGTACTTATTACAGCAACAGTTATAGGGAATAATAAACAATAAATAATAAAAATGTGTGCTGTTATTGCTAAGATGTTACTGTATTTAGTATTACTCTTATACCTGTATTTAGATTACTCTTATAAAAGAGTGACTAAACAAATCCTAGATAGTCTTTATATTAATGCTTTGTGGAATACCTAAAGGTGTTACCTGCTGGCTTGCCCCATCCTGCCTTCTGATCACATTTGGATTTACATGTGTTGGTTATGGCTGGAGACAGACGTTTTTTGTTTGTATTTTAATAAAAAGGCATTCCTTTTTATTAAAATCTGGATGAACACCTTACAAACAATAAAGGAAGAAGCAGTTTTTAGAATTTTTTTTTTATTCTGAGCTAAACTTGCTTGACAGAGACCTGCAACTCAGGAATTGCAGTCAGTATCTGCCTGAAGAGATATCACCGAGTAAATGAGGAACCAGATCCTACTGACAAAGGAAGACTTTGGAGATGACAAAGACAGAATTGGGTCTGTCAGAACAGTACGCATGGTGAACACTAAGAATCTGAGCACTAAAAAGCTACTGAGAGAAGGAATTAAGATCTTTCTGAAAACCCCTGTTTTTCCTCCCACACTGTGCTCACATAATTCAAAGCATTGATTCTTAGCTCACTCATTTGTATCTATTACTTCTTATTATCTGTGTTGTCAGGATTTTGAGGACTTTGATAATTCTTTGGCTTTGAAGTCATTTTGCTCTTCTTATACCTAATAAACTATGGGTCATTGTTCCCCTCATGTTATGCCTTCTCAGAGCATGTGCATGTCCTAGGTACCCTGGTCTGGGGAAGGAGAGGAACATGAAGCTGATAAATGTTAAGATCAGAGAGTCCTGCAAAGTGAGTAGGCAGAATGGACAGATATTATTCTAGTGTGATCAAGTAAACGGATAATTCCTTCAACTTGAAATCATTAGAGTCTTAGAGAATTTGCATGAGAATTTGTTCATGAATGAGAAACTGCATGAAAGTAGATAAGCAACACGGTATGTTCTCTGTTTTGGTAATTTAGACTGGCATATATAGAGGCAGAACAGAATGCAGGTAATCAAGGGAGAAAGTATTTAGCAGATAAAATGAATCATTGACTGTTACTAGAGGCTGAGGCCCCCACAAATGTTTGAAAAGAAAAGAATACTAGAATGAAAAGAGTCTCTGAAATAAATAGATCTAGGTTTGTATTACTGTCTGCCACTTCCTAGGTGTGTAACAAGAAGGCAATTTAGTTGTGTTTCTGAGCCGTAGTTTCTTCATCAGCAAAATGTGGTTAGTATTAATACCCAAATTGAAGGTCAAAGAATGAAATATTTGTAGAAGTGCTTCATAAACTACAAATACTAGGTACATAGTAGAGTTAGTTTATAAAATAACAGCTATTGTTGTTGTTGCAGTTGAATTTTTGGAGAGGTTTATGGTTTTAATGGTGTCAACAAAGAAAGTCCCAATGTAGCATTTCACACTTTTTTAAGTTAGGCAAAACTTTTGTAATACTTTTCAAGGCTGATATATAAACAAAAACAAATGCAAACCAACCCTAGTAAAACTGCTATAAACTTAAAATGGGAAAAAAAATTGTAGGGAGGAGGAAGCTTTGCTTTTGGTCAACAAAGACAATATTTAGATACTTCAAGATATGATGTATAAACAACCAACTTTACCATGAAATTGTAATAAGACCTACTGTTCTGTTTTCAGGGAATTTTCCTTTTGTTCACAGTATAAGGAGCAGACCAAGAATGAGACCACAGATTGTCTGGAAGTGGTGGCTCACGTCTGTAGTCCAAGCAGTTTGGGGAGCCAAGGTGGGAGGGTTGCTTGGGCCCAGGAATTTGAGACCAGCCTGGGTAACATAGTGAGATGCTGTCTCTAAAATAATAAAAATAACAGAATTCGCTGGGCATGGTGGTGCACACCTTTAGTCCCATCTACTTGGGAGGCTAAACTGGGAGAACGGCTTGAGCCTGGGAGGTCAAGGCTGCAGGGAGCCATGATCGTGCCAATGCACTCCAGCCTGGGTGACAGAGTAAGAGACGCTGTCTCAAAAAAAAAAAAAACAGTGGCCGGGCGCGGTGGCTCAAGCCTGTAATCCCAGCACTTTGGGAGGCCGAGACGGGCGGATCACGAGGTCAGGATATCGAGACCATCCTGGTTAACATGGTGAAACCCCGTCTCTACTAAAAAATACAAAAAACTAGCCGGGCGAGGTGGCGGACGCCTGTAGTCCCAGCTACTCGGGAGGCTGAGGCAGGAGAATGGCGTGAACCCGGGAGGCGGAGCTTGCAGTGAGCTGAGATCCGGCCACTGCACTCCAGCCTGGGTGACAGAGCGAGACTCCGTCTCAAAAAAAAAAAAAAAAAAAAAAAAAAAACAACAACAACAACAACAACAACAAAAAAAAAACACAGATCGCGCCACACCAAAGCCAGAATTCTACCTATGGCACCAAAGTTGGTATTTGAAGGAAGGCTTCCTAAATATCACCTACCTTTCTTTTGTTCTAGTTCCCGATTAATTTTGTCAAGGAACATAAGTGAAACTTGCTGACTAATACAACTGATTTCAACAGGAGCTAAAAAGATTCCATCTAGAGAAACTTGGATTTTTTGTTTAAAGTTTTTATAGTGATTATTTTCCTTATTCTAGTTTAGCTGGAGCTGGTGACTTTTTGGTAGCCCATCATGGAATGATTTTTTCCAGTTGATTTTAAATAAATCAGGTGATTGGTCTCTTATAATTTCAGGTGGGAAACCATTCACTCAGATGAGGGAGTTCACTATTAGGTAACCTTTCTTGTATTATAGCTGGTTTCAATTTCTTGACATAAACTGTCCTCTACTCAATTTATTTCCATAAATAAAGTAAAACTAATTAAAAAAGAGAAAAATATTGATTTGGAGGTGGAACTGTTTATCATTGGTAAGGAAGTTTAGAAGTAGACAGTGCCAGGGTATGTTTTAAAAAGTAAAACAAAAGGAATATTGAAGAAAATATGACAGTGAATATGAATAAAAACAAATCTGAGGAGGCAGCAATGGTCTGGAAATGGTAGCAGATTTTCTCCCTTATTTAGGGCTCTCTCTCAGCTGAAGTGTGTCTTTAGACATTGATTTTGGTAACTGCTATCATTTTGGTAAATTCTCAGCCAGCTGACTTAAAATTGATCCATATAAAAAAAATCCCATTGCTATCCTGTTAAACTGTATAAACAAAGTTTGAACAAGATACCAGAAGTGGGGTAATTGGGGAAGTGACTGGAGAAAGTGGTCTGACTCTCCTCCACATGGTACAGAGCTTTACTTTCCTGCAGAGAGAACCCTATTCATCCCCTACCCCTAACTCGTGAGATCACAGCTTTAAGGCTATTAGGTTCCAAACCCTGAATCCTCAGAGCAATGATTTCTCAACCTCACAAGAGGGCAGACAGGCAGCTCACAAGAGGACTCTACAAATCTCCAAGGAAGAAAGAGAACCAAATTTTTCCCTGTTCTACATGTCAGTGTAGTCAATAGCAAAGATTCCAGATGGATGTTGCAAGTTTAAACAACACCAGCAGATGCAATTCTAAGGCTCTTTGGGAAACGAATTGAAAAGAGGAGAAACGTTAACGTATTACTTCCTTCATGCCACCTTCAAGTAGTCATATTTCACCATTCTCAAACTATCTACAGTTACTAGACCCACGAACAAATTCTAGCTCTGTTTAACACACTGCAAGGGCTTATAGTGCTCTTGAGATAAAATACAGAATCCTTAATATGATAAACCACAGCCTACCTGATCTGGCTCTTGTTCATCTCTCCAGCCTCCTTAGGGCTTGCTCTACCTGCATTCTGTCCACATGGGCCATAATCCATGTTCTCATATGTGTCCACATATGTACAATGTGTGGTCTTCATGGTTCAAGGGCCTTTATATGCTTTAATTTCCTTAAATTTTACTACCATGCTCTCCCTAATTTTGCTAATTAACTCATACTTACTTGCTAGATCCTTGTGTGTGTGTGTGTGTGTGTGTGTGTGTGTATATATATATATATTTTTTTTTTAATTTATTTTCCAAGAAGCACTTCCTCACCACCTTCATCCCTAGACTAGGTTAGTTCTCCTTCCTAATCCTCAAACTTTCTCTTTATGGCAGTTTTAATTAAACACATATTCACACAAGTAAATATGTCTTCCCAGCTAAAATGTAAACTCTAAAAGGACAGGAACCTTGTCTCTTTTGTGCACGTTGTATCTCTGTAACTCAGAGCGGTGAGTGGTATGCAGTGCTTATGGTACACATTTTTGTTGAATAAATGACTTGCATGTTGTTTAAAGCAAGCACATCATAACAACATGTGAAGCACTGAGAATGACCAAATGGAAACTGCTCAAATTCAGAGATCTCTATGTAGCTTTACTAAACATTTGGTCTATTGCCACTTACCTCCCCTAACATAAATTAAAAAGAAAAGTTCTATTGAAAATTAATTTTTGCATTTCTTTAATCAATAAATATGTTCTAGGGAACTTACAAGTGCCTTCTAATAAATTCCAAATTTTGTGATACCATCTGTTGAGAAATACATCCTAATTCATGCACATAGCACATCCCTAACTAATATTGCAATCATTACTACTTTCTAGAGTGTTCAGCCCATTTTCTTCCTTGGCTTTCCCTGGATTCTGTGGGTTTGTGTTGTGTGTACACCACATTTCACACATACACACTCACATACATAAATATTTGGAAATGTATACACAGCTATTCAAAGTGTAAACTCACAGAGCAGTGATGTGCACCTCTGATAACATTTTGTTCCCTGTAGCCAACATACTGTTAGATACTGCTTACATAAATACTTAGGAGTAACAATCATAACAATTTAAGAGACTCTCAGATAACATTTTTCCTTTATATAACTTGTTTTTAACTGCAATATTTAGATTCAAGCTTAAATCTGAATTGCAAGAATGAAGAGATTTCTTGCTATTGCATAGGTAGGTAGAAATCATCACACATTCAGAAGCTGTATTATTCAGTCATAAATAAATGGATCTGATGAATAGAGAATACCATGATTGTGAGTGTCCCTGTTTCATTACAATGGACAATGTGACTGCTTTTGAGTGAAAGAGGTCTGTTCCTGAGGCACTCATAGGTATATAAACATCGGGAGGACTGAAAGTAAAGGAATTATAATAATGCCCTGAGAGGAAAACACAAGGGCTTAGGAAACATATAAGCATGATGGTAACTATTATCATTGTGTTGGAATTAATTTGGTGAAGAGTTTCTACTGCAAACTAGAGTAGACAGGTGAATACACAAGGAAGAAGAATTAGAAACAGAGGTTTCCCAACTTTTGTAAATATTCTGAGTCAAACTTAAATTTCAACAGTAGATGACAGCACAATGACCTAAATTTAACAGCCCAGTTCAAGACCCAATGAGTTCCAGAGGAACTAGTCTGAAAAAGGAAGAGTCAGACTGGGTCCAGGTAGTCTGGGTGACTTGAAACATATCTCACCTCCCACAGGATGTCTTCTCTCACCACTTCATCCCCAATTGCCTGTGGTCTTTTCTCTCGTGGGGTTTAACCACTCTGTCCATTGTCCTCACAAGATCTTGAGGTTTGGTAGCAGTGGGTAGCTACAATGGATGAAATTGGTTCACTGGGAACTAATGAAATGTAAACTTTCGTCTCTGAATTTCTATTTGCATTTACAAAATTGTGCTTAAATTTCACAGTCTGTTTGGGCACGGTGGCTTACACCTGTAAACCCAGCACTTGGGAGGCTGAGGTGGGAGGATTGCTTGAGCCCAGGAGTTTGAGAACAGCCTGGGCAATATAGTGAGATCTTGTCACCACATAAAAATTAAAACATTAGCTGAGCATGGTGGCATGCACCTGTAGTCCCAGCAACTTGGAAGGATGAGATGAAAGGATCCCTTGAGCCTCGAAGGCAGAGGCTTCAGTGAGCTGAGATCATGCTGCTGCACTCCAGCCTGGGCCAGAGAGCAAGACCCTGTCTCAAAAAAACAAACAAGCAAACAAACAAAAACAAATGAAAAAGCACAATATTTAGGCTTCACCAAACCCAGAGCCCCCCGCCGCCCCTTCCCTATTTCCGTATAAAAT
Organism: Papio anubis; assembly: GCF_008728515.1. Classification (NCBI taxonomy): domain Eukaryota; kingdom Metazoa; phylum Chordata; class Mammalia; order Primates; family Cercopithecidae; genus Papio; species Papio anubis. The sequence continues at coordinate 24,886,874 of NC_044986.1, read as the reverse complement.
CTTATCTCATAGCAGCAGCAGGGAATATGAAACTATACCAATGAAAGTGTTCCCTTGCTTTCTGTCTTTACTCCTGGGCTCACAATTCTTTCTAATGTCTTTGGAAAGAACACAAAGAGAAAATCAGATGGCAGAATCCTCAACTTCTTAGAATGATTTTGCCTATTCAAATATGAGAGATTATTAGAAGCACATATGTTAAAATTCTTTAGAGGCTGTAAAAATAATATCTATACAATTCCATAAATCATGGTAAAACTGCTGGACCCTACTCTCAGGGGAAAGGGTTAGGTAGAAAAATTAGAAGATGTAGAAATTCTGAAAGTCAGTTGAAGAACAAACAGGTGATTTTACAGCCGAGGTTACTGGGTGTTTTAAACAGAGAGTAAAGCAAAATATTCTACATTACTGGCCTTGTTGTAACTTAGCAGTCAGCACAATCTAAAACAGGAGTTGTGTTTTGTTGTTGTTGTTGTTGTTGTTGTTGTTTGGTTCATTGGTTGGTTGATTTTTGTTTAAAATAAGTAGTTGATAAAAGAGCTAACAAATTGTGTAAAGCCACTAAGATCACCAAGATACTAAACTGAAGGTGAAAACCATCAGTATTAAGTGGAGAGATGAGGTAAGAGCAAGTGGCTTCCTGAGAGCTCGGTAAGATGCTGTGGTTATTAATGCTGGAAGCAAAATACTTTAAAAACATTTCAACTTAACAAAATGTGTGACCATGGATTCAAAAGAGCTCCCTATTGCATGCCAGTTACTGACTCCTGAAATTATGAGTCTGTCACTTAACCCCCATTCCAACCCGTCCTCACACATTCCTCCTCATTTCCCTTTATCTGAGGTGCACATTTATCACATAATACCAAATTATCAAATAATAATTTACACAATGGTAACACTTGGTTGCAAAAACAACCAGTATCCACAGTTGTTCTCACAACCTGCATGCACTTATTTTTTCCACAAGTTCACGCATTTCTTTTAAAATAAATTAGGACATTTCGGGTGCTTGTGTTTTCTATTTTCCCTGCATGTTTGGAAGATCTATAATAAAAACAAACTAGATATTCAATTTCTTTACTGCCTTCAAAAATTAATTCAATCTGTTGAGTATGAATTACCTTATGATCCCCTTTTGTATTATTCTATCAATGTGATCTGTATCTCACGATGTTCAACTTTTCCACTGCACACACAGACCAAGTCTAAATAAATGATGGCTGACTAACTTTCTGCCCACCTCTTGCTGCTCAGATCTTTCTTAAAGAAAGGTTTTGCCATTCAGTTCCAAGGAGCACTACTGGAGCTAAGAGCCTCTAGGTGTTAGAACCTGTGGGAACTACCTGAGCTTTTGAGTTGAGGTCATGGACTTTCAGGCAGCCTCCCACCAGTGACTGCACAGGAAGAACTTACTGGGGCTTTGCCATTTCTGCTCATGTGGGACTCCTCTGTTGGCGTATGTTTGTCATGGAGTTCCCCATTGGCATATGTTTGTCCTGGAGTTCCCCGTTAGCTTGGTTGAAGCGTCAGAGCTGCATAATTGTCTGAAGTTCCCCTTGCTCCATCCTACTTTCTACACTTTTATCTTAATCAGGCATGGACCGCCAACAAACCTATTACAGTCTCAACTTCCTCTCCCTGAAGAACTTAACAAAGACATTTTCTAATTACAACACTCTGAAGGAGGATACAAAATTTAAATACATACTCAGGGGTTAGTGACATATGGGATGATGGTTCTAATTTATACATGTATCTGTAAATGTGTCTATGTGTAATTATTCATATCTGTATTAAGGTAAATATAAATTCATATGGAGGTCTCTAACTCTAATCTATGACCACATGGGTCATTCTCATTGCTTTTCCTTGATTATCTGTAAACTCTGACTTCACGATAAGAAATCTGCTCCCACAATCCACCATCCATGTGCCTAATTGTTCAATTTCAGCATACAGGAAGAGCCCTATCAGAATAGTTAACCAGTATCACCTCTAAAGTGTTTATCAACTAGAAGCTAAATGATTAATGACATATGGGATGATGATTCTAATGTATACACATATCTATAAATATGTCTATGTGTAATTACTTTTACCTGTATTAAGGTAAACATGAATTCATATGCAGGTCTCTAACTGTAATCCATGACCACATGGGTCATTCTCATTGCCTCTCCTTGATTATCTGTAAACTCTGTTATCACAATAAGAAAGGTGCTCCCACAATCCACCATTCATTTACTTAATTGTTTGATTTCAGCAAACATGAATAGACCTATCGAATAGTTAACCAGTATCCCCTCTAAAGGGGTTATCAACTAGAGTGCAATGTTTATAGATGGCTCCTTTTGGCTTTAGTCAGTCTTAAGGATTTCACTCACAACTAAGGTTACTTGGGTCATTACCATTTCCCCTCATCCTCTTCAGTAAGGTTGTTTCATATATTTTGATATCATGTTTTATCACAATTTTCCATTCATCCTGGGATTTTCTGACCTAATATGTGATACAGCACTCTTTGTGCAATAAAGTTCTGTGGGCTTTGACAAATGCGTAGTGTTAATTATCTAAAATTATACTATCATATAGAATAATTTCACCACCTAGAAAAAATCTCTTGTACTTCTCTTAGCCTACCTCCTCCCTACACTATGCTTAGACATGTGGCAATCACTGATTTCTCCTTAATTTCTCTTTTTGTTTTGTGCTTTTTTCAGAATATCATATAATTGGAATTATATACTATGTAGCTTTCTAAGACTAGCTTTGTTTACTTAATTGTATATATTAAAGATTTATCCAGGTACTTCTGTGGCTTAACAGCTAATTTCTTTATATCAGTGAATAAAATTCCATCGTATAGATGTACCACAGCTTGTTCACTCACTTATTACAGAACACCTTGTTTGCTTCCATTTTTTGGCAGTCATAAATAAGGTGCTATTAACGTTGTATACAGGTTTTGGTAAGGACATAAATTTTCAAATCAGTTAGGTTAATACCTAGAAGTGTGATTGCTGAATCATATAATAAGACCTTGTTTAGCTTTGTAGAGAATTTTAGAGTTCTCCTCTAAATTAGTTGTGTAATTTTGAATTCCTATAGCAAAGAAAGAGAACTGCTGCTATACATCCTTGCCAGTAATTGGTAGTATCTTTTTTGTATTTGGCATTTTAATAAATGTGTATTGATATCTCACAGGTGTTCTAATTTTAAATTTCCTAATAATAAACAATGTTGAGCATCTCTTCATATAGTTATTTGCCATTTTCTGTCTTTTTTAGTGAAATGATTCTTCAGATCTTTTACTGACTTTTTGGTATTTTTAAAATTGAGATAAAATTTCACATAACCAACTCCTTTAAAATGTATAATTTAGTGGCATTTAGTACATTTGCAATTCTGTGCAACTACCACCTTTATCTCGTTCCAAAACACTTTCATTATCCCAAGAGGAATCTCCTCTCTTTCTCCTCTCCCCACTTCCTAGCAACCACTAGTCTGCTTTCTGTGATAAGGATTTACCTGTTTTGTACATTTCATATTAGTAAAGTCAGGCAGTATGTACTCTTTTGTTTCTGGCTTCTTTCACTTACCATAATATTTTAGGTTCATCAACATCATAGAGTATATCAACACTTAATTACTTTTTATGTCTGAATAATACTTGTTTTATGAATATACCACATATTGTTGATTCATTCGTTAGTTTGTAGATATTTGTGTTGTTTCCACCTTTTGGCTGATGTAAATAATGCTGCTGTGACCATTCATGTACAAGATTTTGTTTAAATACCTGTTTTAATTCATTGGGTAGATTCTTTGGAGTAGAATTGCTGAGCCAAATGGTAAGTCTATGTAACTTTTTGAGGAACTGCCAAATTCCTCAGCACAGAAGCTACACCATTTGACATTTTCATTATTCATGTATGAAGGGTCTGATTACTCCATATCCTGAACAACATTTGTTATTTCTCATTTTGTTGTGGTTATGTTTTTTTTTGTTTGTTTTTTTGATGATAGCCATTCTAGTGAGAGTGAATGCCATCTCATGGGGTTCTGATTTATATTTTCCTAGTAATATTGAGCATCTGTTCACGTTCTTGTTAGCTATTTGTATATTTTCTTTGGAGAAATGTCTATGAAAATTACTTATTTTTGAACTGGGTTGTTTTTTGTTGCAGGGTTGTAGGAGTTCTATATATAGTCTGGATATTAATCCCTTGTCATATGTATGATTTGGAAATATTTCCTTCTAGTCTGTAGGATGTCTTTGGTTGTCTTGATAGTGTCCTTTCAGGCACACATCTTGCTAATTTTGATGAAGTTGAATTTATTTACTTGTTCTTTTGATGTTATGCTTTTTGTGTCACAACTAAGAATCCAGTGCCAAAGCCAACCTATGTAATTGGAATGCTTAATTTCTTATTAGTAAGTTTTAATCATTTTTATTTATTTTAAATACAAGTCCTCTATTAGATGTCTATTTTGAAAATATTTATTTCAGACTGTGTATTGCATTTTAATTTTTTAACAATGCACTCAGCAGAGCTTATTTAAATTAAGTCTAATTCATCAATTTTTTTCATGTATTGTGCTTTTGATGTGGTATCTTAAAATTCATTGTCAAACCCAGCATCGCCTACATTTTCTTATTTTTTTTCCATAAGTTTTCTATTTCTAAACTCTATTCTGTTCCATTGATCTATGTTCCTTGAAAGGAATATTGAAAGTTCAAAATATACTTGCTAGGTATTTTCTTCCTCTTTTAAGTTGTGTATGCCAATTTTTCTTTATTTATTTTGAAACTACATTGTCAGATAGGTGTGCATTTTTTATGTTTTGTTTTCATGGTGAAATAGACATTTCATGGCATTATGAAATATCTATTTTTCCATTACTTTGGTTTTCAACAGTTCTTCTATGAGGTACTCATGTGGCGTTGTTTTTATTTATTCTGTTTGTGGCTTTCTAAGATTCCCATATCTATGGGTTAATGCCCCTCATCAATGATACTTTGCCTCATTTTCTCTCTCTACTTCTTTTGTGACTCCAGTTACATGTATGGTAGAATGTTTGATATTGTCTCAATATTCTATGATGCTCTGTTGATTTTTCTCTCTCTCTTTTTTGTCATTTTTATTGATCTATGTTAGCTTTCACTGTTCTCAAATTTTTCTGTGTACAATCTGCTTTCAAACATATCCAATGGATTCAATATTTTAAATTTTATAACTTTAATTTTAAAACTCTCATTTGATTGATTTTAAATTTATCAGATTCAATTTCCTTAATTTCTTCAACATATTTATAGTAGTTATTTTAAAATCCACATATGCTAATTCACATGTCTGGCTCATATGTCTATTGGTAACTATTGACTTTTTCCATGTAGATTACATTTTACCATTCCTATTAATGCCTGCTTCTGAAAACTATATTAGAATTTGTATGTTAAAGATATTATTTCTTATTCTATGCAACACACAGGTATACCTATGTATATGCATGTATTTTGCTTAAAAGCACTTAAATTATTAGCGTATCCTTTTAATACTGCTAAAGATTAGGTTTTGACTTTGTCAGGGAAAGTCCATTTTAGTATTCTTCTTTCTACTAAGGGATAGCCTTCACTATTAGGTTATGAATGTTATTCTCAGGAGGACGTCTTGCTGAGATCTCAACTTTAGATAAAAAACTCCAGCTACCTCCAGGTATCTCCAAATCTAACATCTTTTTTCAGCTCTCAATCCCTCATGTATGTTCTGCCAGACCTTGTGCAATCTCATCCTGCCCACATGAAATCTAAGATTTAGCCAAGAATTAATGGGCCAGCCCAAAGCAAATTTTACTTTCTCCTCTAAGGTATTCTACCTTGCAAATTACAGTTACCTTAACAACTCTGAAGTCTGCTATGTTTCTTCCATGAAGTGAAACTTCAGCTCTCTTTTGTTACTCTATTTTCCTACACATTTGAGAAATATCCCTAGGAAACCTGAGTTAAATGTGGAAGTCAGTCTGTATACAATATAGCCAAATTATATATGCTGTGGTCTGGGAATCAGTGTTTTTTGGTAAACTCCCCAGTAATTCTAATGGTAACCAAAGTGATCAACCAGTGCCATAAAAGACATTGCTACTTGTTGAGAAGTAGACACAAACTCTGGCTTTCTATCAGTGGAAATGTACATAGCTGAAGAAGCATATTGAATATCTTAATATAATTCCATTTTAAGGAAATAAAAGATACTATTTTAATACTGTAAACTATGCATAATTTGTTTACATTGATAATAGAGAATGGGGACTTGAAGGAGAAAGTTGGAAGGCTCAGAGCAAAGAGAGAATAAAGAGGGTTTTGAGGATGCATTAGTCTGTTTTCATACTGCTATAAAGAACTCCCTGAGACTGGGTAATTTATAAAGGAAAGAAAGGTTTAATTAATCCACATTTCAGCATGGCTGGGGAGGCCTCAGGAAACTTACAGACATAATGGAAGGTGAAGGGGAAGCATCACACTTTCTTCACAAGAGGACAGGAGAGAGAAGTGCCAAGCAAAGCAAAAACCATCAGATCTCATGAGAACTCACTCAGTATCACGAGAACAGCACTGCGGAGACTGCCATGCTTTCCCATGGGGAGAGACCAAGTGGAGGTAATTGAATGATGGAGGCAATTTGGATATCCAGGCAGAAGTTTGCTGCAGGGGCAGAGCCCTCATAGAGAGCCTCTCCTAGGGCAGTGTGGAAGGGAAAAGTGGGTTAGGAGCCCCCACACAGAGTCCCTACTGGGGTATTGCCTAGCGGAGCTGTAAGAAGAGGGCCACCATCCTCCAGACCCCAGAATAGTAGATCCAACCACAGCTTGCACCATGTACCTGGAAAAGCTGAAGACAATGCCAGCCATGAAAGTAGCCAGAATGGGGGCTGTCCCCTACAAAGCCACAGGGGCAGAGTAGCCCAAGATAGTGGGGACCTACCTTTATATCAGTGTGACCTGGATGTGAGACATGAAGTCAAAGGAGATCATTTCAGAGCTTTAAGATGTGATGGCCCTGCTGAATTTTGGACATGTGGCCCCTTAGTTTTGTCCAATTTCTCCCATTTGGAACAGGTGTATTTACCCAACAGCTGTACTTCCATTGTGTCTAGGAAGTAACTAACTTACTTTTGATTTTACAGACTCATAGGCAGAGGGATTTGCTTTGTCTAAGATGATACTTTGGACTTGAACTTATGGGTTAATGCTGGAATGAATTAAGACTTTTGGGGACTGTTGGGAAAGCATGATTGGTTTGGAAATGTAACAGGGACATGAGATTTGGGAGGGCCCAGGGGCAGCAGAATAATATGATGAGGCTTTGTGTCCCCGGTCCAGTCTCATCTTCAATTGTAATCCCCATAATCCCCACATGTCAAGGGAGAGACAATGTGGAGGTAATTGAAACATGGTGGCAGTTTCCCCCATGCTGTTCTCATGATAGTGAGCTAGTTCTCATGAAATGTGATGGTTTTATAGGGGTTCTTCCCGCTTTGCCTGGCACTTCTCCCTCATGCTGCCTTGTGAAGAAGGTGCCTTGCTTCTCCTTTGCCTTCCAACATGATTGTAAGTTTTTTGAGGCCTTCCAAACCATGGAGAATTGTGAGCCAATTCAACCTCTTTCCTTTCTAAATTACCCAGTCTTGGGCTTTTCTTTATAACAGTGTGGGAACACACTAGTATAGATGTTTAGTGAGACAGGAGACCTACAGGAACTTAGACAAGAAATAAAAAAAAATGCGAGCAGATCCACCAGTGTCTTTCATAAGGAAAGATATCATAAAATGTGAGGAGACCTGGTCATTTAGAGGGAGCTTCTTATGGAGGAATTTAGAAGCAAACTGGGTGTTTACACAAACCTCTCGTGCTTGAGGAAACGTTTAGAATGAGCTGGGCAGTAATGGTTGACTGGGAAAAGAAATGGGCTGGAAAAATAACAACCAACCAGGAGAAGACAAAGCAGAAGGCAGGATCCCAAATGGATAAGGAAGAAAGATGAGGTAGGAGTGTAAGTTAAGCAAAAGCAAACAGAAGAGATCTGCAGAGTTATTAACAAGCCAATTTGCAGCATTCAAAATGCCTTTTTATGTACTGATGTGAGTGTAGTTAATGCACAAGAATGACAGCCTGTAAAATGGTCATAGTTAGAGCTAACCATCATGGGTTAATAGTGACCCCAAAGCAAAGGAAGACCTTCAGGATTAGGAGAACACCATTAGAATCACAGAAACTTGGAATTAGAAATAAGTGTCATGGGTAGGTATGAAGCAAAGCTTTCTCTGAAAGACAGACCACCAAGTTTTAGGAGTTTGAGACTCCCTAATTAATCTACAAACAAGGAAGAAAAGGAGGCATTCTATAACACAGTTTGGAGAAAGACTGTAAAGCAATGTCTTTGGAGAGAATTAAGGGAGAGTATTTCCAGTTGCTCCTATTAGACTGTCTTTTATTTGGTGGTCAAGGAGCCGACTTTTAAGACCTGTGGGCCAGGCAAACTGCAACCCCCAAATCTGCTGCCATAAGGTCAGACCAATCAGAGGGAGCTCAGGTCAATGTGTCAGGAAATGTATGCCCAGCTGTCACGATGTCTGGGATTTTTCATTTTTTTAAATTAGAGGAGACAGAATAAATGCATTTCTGATAGCTCCTGAACAATTTAAAAATAAAAATGACATCAGATTTCAGACAAACTGGTGGACAACTGGTTATTACAGAAACAGTCTGATTCCAGATTTCAATTTGTTGTATCTTAGCCTTTTTTAAAAAAGGCAACCATTCTTTTACTTGCCTTTATATCCATCCTGTCTTTTCTATTTTTCTGAGTTTCTTTTATTTCCTTCAGTCTGTTTCCTGCTCTTTTTCCTTATTCTATGAGAGAAATAGAGGTTGGATAGTGTTGGGGCTCAGAAAACAATACCACAAAATGAAGGCCTCCGAAACAGTTTCTCTCTAACCTTCTTCCGCTCTCCTGTCTCTCTCTCCTTATTCTCCTCCGAGGAAACCCAGAGAAACTGAAATTCCTCTTTCCCAAGGTGGATCATGGAAACCAGAGCCTCTTTTCCCCAAAGTCAGCCACAAAGCCTAAAAACGTTATTCAAACTTTCCACAGTTATTTCGTATAACAGCTAGCCATTAACAAATTTAGAAACCTCATCCCAGAAGGGTCTAGCCACAAACCCAGGAACAGAGAAGTGCCACACAGAGAAGCCAAGAAGAATATGAACAGACCTTGCTGGGGTTCCCCACTCAGGCTATTTCCAATAACTCATACCCATTTCTGCATGGCTGTCCCTGCTTCATCAAACACAACCATCAAATCAGATCGCTTCTCTTCTGTCTTTGAGGTCTTCAATCTGAAGGCTGTTGTGGCATGTAAAGCTATGATACAAATAAATTTGCTATGCTTTTATTTTATTAGCTTATCTTTATTTTAGGGGTGTTGGCCACCCTCCTCTGTCTGCTTTCCTCCCCTACAGTAGCCAAAGGCTCCTTGTGTTTTCCACAAACCCCTGGATATCCACCAAATTCAAATATCCTGACCTTCTAGATGAATACTTGGCCACAAGTAAAGGACTCATTAACTCACATTTGCATCCTCGTTATCTAAATGAACAGTTAGAGCTTCTCTCTCAGCCTTACCCCACGAAATGTGAACCTCTTCTCCTCTCACATCTCTTTCTCTCTCTCTTCTCTCTCTCTCTCTCTCTCACACACACACACACACACACACAGACACACAAACCAACTTTCTTGAATGCCAGTTTTTCAGGGCCCCTCAAGCATCGATACAGCTGCAGGTGTCCTTGGCCTAGACCATTCCGTTTACCAGGAGGGGCTGGGCAAGAGGCCAAGGACTCACTTTAATAGGAAGGATGTATTTTCTAGTCATTTATCACTTCCTCCATAAATTAGGGAAACACATCTCTGCTGAGCTAACGATTTATTAAGAAGACTTTCAAGCAGTAAATCCTCTCTTTTCCCATTCTCTGGGCAGTAATGGCAATGTTCAAGTCTCAGAGAAATAGGAGGCTGACCTTTGCAGAGGTGACAACCTTTCTAAAAAGCAGTTACACTTGCTAAAGTCACAGTGGGAGGTCTTGAGAAGAGCCAGCAACCCGTTTCAAAGTCGTGACTCTCACCTCTAATGGAGCAATATGTTCTAGATGAACAGGCTGGGATCTGGGGACAGAGCAACAGCTCCTTAGAGTAACTAGGCCAGTTATTAATTTTTTACCTGTCAGCTCCAAACCAGTCTTTTTTTTTCCCACTTTGTGATAGCAGAGCTGAGTCCTGCAGAATGCATTTTCATTTATTTTTAAATGAACACCACCTGTAGAACCCTTCAACCAGCTTCCCTAAATAGTTACCATCTCATATAACCAGAGCATAATTACAAAGGCTAAGAGAGATTAACATCTACACAATGCTACTAAATTCTCCACCTATCTTATTTATATTTTGAATTAAGGTAGAGGCTCTCTCTAACCTCTCTGCATCCCATAAGATAAAGTAAACATAGAGTCAAATAGAGGAAGAAGTTAACTCTCTAAGCATCTCCCTAACCTCTCTCCACCCATACTGTAATGCATACCTTGGCATACCATGGAAGTCCCTCCTTCAGAACCTAGTCACTATTCCTTTTGCTTGTAGAAGTTTTTCCTGGTACTAGCTTCCATATGAACTTTTCTCCAGAAGTTGTCTGAAGATGACAGTGCTATCTCATCCAATTTCAAGCTCCTCCCCAGGCATATCCCATATTTTATGACTGGTGAATGTATGATACAAAGGCTAAACAGTCTTGTTTTAATTTGAAACATCTCTTACAGGCCACCAAGGTAAAATGAGAGACACTGAAAGTCGTTTTTTTTTCTCCAGCACAATTTTCGCAGTGGCACTCAACTCCTGAAGGAATATCACATTACATGATTAAGAGAAACACCTCTAACTGTTGCTATTGTATTTATTTTTCACAGCAGGAATCAACATTTAGTTATTTAGTGTGTATGGAGACTAACACATCTGTCATAGCATGGTAGTGAACATTTATTTTAATTTATTAATCATTAACAATTCTTAAGTCATTCATCACAGTATTGTTAATATAGTTTATTCCTTTGAGGCAAGAGGTAATATGTCACTCCCCGGAATTCCGTTGCTATTTCTGGTCTCAATAGAATGTATTGCTAAGCATAAAAATGAAATACTATCTAAGATTGTTTATTGCGTTAAAGACTACTAAATTAGGAAAGTAAAAATGTCTGGATTATAGAAGGTTGATTTTCCTTGTTAAGTATAGACTGAAATTCTCTACTTCTTTTTACTGGGATATTTTTTTCAAATGATAAAAGATTTAGTTAGCCATTCAAAATTTATTGCACAACAGATGGCACTCAAATATTGTTCTGGTAGGACTTTATTGTTTTACAAAATTACATATAAGTAAGGCCAATTGGCACTCTTGTGTTTACTCAGATACATTCTGACATGTGTTTACTCAGATACATTCACACTTATATTTTGAGTGACTAACTTGGCAAGAAAATAATTTCACATAATGTATCTGGGTTGAACATTGTGATCCTCTACAGAAAAACAATAAAGTATATCTCAGTGTTTTCAAGACAACCGGCATTAAAGAGTGGTTAGTTTTTCCTTGCTTTATTAGGAAAACATTAACTTATTCCTAAAATACTGAGTAATTGGCATGTGTATTTCAGATATATAAATACACAAGGATCTATAGGGACAGAAATGGAGAAGCATATTCTCATTTTATAAAACATTAATACTATAGGTTTCTATTTTCAAGGTACTGCTTATATTAATTTTACGTGTATGAGTTATATTTATTAATCAAGTTCAAATTTGCCCCTTGTCTGTCTTGTTTGTTCATCTGTAAGCTCTGACAGAGGTTGATCATAAGTTGGTAGACATACACCATTATGCAATGTCAGATATGTTAGTTCCTTGGAACTTATCTGGTTCATATACTTTCCTATTATATTAGTTGCAAAATTCATTCAGAGGTCGTACAACTCATTTGACTCAGAGTAGAAATTAAAATTTGGTTCTTTAGTGTACTAGCTTTTCTCACTGTTACTTATTAAGAAGTTTAAGTAAAGAATAATCAATCATTTACCTTTTTAAAAAATGCTAAGAACCTACTGTGTGTCAGGCACTTGGGACACAGAAGTTTATTAGATAAGCATAATGTTTTAATTCTCATTATTTATAATATAAAATATGGGGCACTAAAATATAAACTAACTGTGTTGGGAATCTACCTCATGGTCTTTCGCAAAATCTTGATAGGATCCAGTGGTATTTTAGGAGAGTCACTTAAGGGGCAGTGTACAGAAGGTACTTGAAGAGCCAGAGTGAAGTCAGAGGGAAAAGTAAGAGATCACAGTGGTATAAATGCTAATAGTGACAGGTTGGTTCCACAAGGAAACAAATTCTGATAAAGAGACACATGTAGCTTACTGAAGGGCTTGGGTGAGGGAAGCCAACTTGGGTAGAGGGAGATGTTGAACTATGATGCTGCTAAATCAGAGGTTTCAATGCATTCTACAGGGATGAAAATGGCCTGTTATAGATGTTTCAAGTTAAAACAAGACTATTTAGTCTTTGTACCATACATTGACCAGTCATACGATATTGGCTGTGCCTGGGGAGGCGCTTGAAATTGGATGAGACAGTACCTGTCAGCTGAGAGCAACTGCTGGGGAGATGCTCATATGGAAGCTAGCACCAGGTAAAACTTCTGAAAGCAAAATGAATGTTAACTGAGTTCTGAAGGACAGACTTGCATGGTGTGTCAAGTTATACACCACAGTAGGGATGGAGAGAATTTTGGGAGATATTTAGAGACTTGACTTCTTCCTCTACCTGACTCTATTTTTACTTTATCTTATGTAAAATGGAGACGTACTGAGCACAAGACAAATACTCTTCCACTACCCTCTCCTTTCACATTCATCATGTGGATTCTGTGTGTGCTAATCAAACCTCACAAGCATGTGACCACTTACCTCACCATGTACCCTCCCTCTTACTTTTTTCCTCCCTCTTTTCTTTCCTACCCACCTTTTTCCTCTTTAAATACTGAAGCCTTCAAAAACCCTTTTTAGAAAAAGTGGGAGCTACACATCTTACTGTGACTTGTGTCTCTTCCTGGGCCCATCCTCAACCATGGTAAAATAAACTTCTAAATTGATTGAGACCTGTCTCAAACACTTTTTATTTCACAGTATTCAACAATGTTTAGTGCTACACAGAGCTTTGGGAAAATAGGATTAAGAAAATCCAATTGGAACTTAATAATGGGGAAGTTATTTCTGGCCATAGGATGGAGATAGGATTAAAAAAAAATAATGGCAACTGATTAAAAGGGGACCACAACAGTGTACCACTCTTTTAAATATATTCTCTATGAAGGGATGTGAGAAACATGTCAGGGGCTGGAGAGAAATAGGAGACCCATGGAGGTTTTTGTTTTAAATTAGTTTTAATTTTTAAAGAGTATTTGAACATTTAGGGAAGAGTGAAGCATAAACAACGAACCAAAGTCTCTTAACAGGAGGCTGGAGTGCACTGCATTACACAATGGAGTGGTTAGACTTAAGAGGAGAAAAGACACAATTTTCTTTTTAACAGAAGAGAAAATTGAGACAATACAAACCAATGGGGGTCAGTTTATAGTTAGTAAGTTAGTGAAAGTAATGAGGCCTAGAATCTAAGGTCAAGAGAGTAGTCAGGGATAGGGAAAAACTGCAGACTGAGAATTTAACATTCAAAGTCTCTTCCTAATACAGTTTTTCTGAACCTCTACCATACCAGTAGTCGGTGTCTTTCTTTTCTTTGAAATCTTTAAAATGTATTGAATAAATGGAGTAAGTGAGTAAATCTGAGTTTCAGTGAAACATAATAAAGGACTCTGAAAGGAACTAAAATTTTGATTTTACAAATGAAATATCCAAGGTTCAGAGAGGCGTCTATGACTGACGTAATATCATACAATTAGTAAATTATAGTATGAGGACTGAAATAGAATAAAATAACTAATAATAATAGACTGTTTGACATTTATACACCAAGTATTACATACATTGTATTACCAGTGTTATAGGACTTTTTTCTTAGTTCAGCTAGGAGCCAGGTTCTTGTCACACAGCCATGAGAGATTAGGCTTGCAGATACTTTGAAGGGTGAGAAAAAATGGAATTTATTGGGCAAAAAGGGAAACAGGGACACTCTGCAAAGCCAGAGTCCTGCTAGTGGGCTTCTTGCCTCACAGATAGAATCCCAGGTTCCATTGAGGAAGAGGAGAGGCCAAGCTCTTCCCCACTGCAAATGGTGTAACCTTCCCAAGGCTCCGCGCTAGTGCACATTCCTCCCAGTGCACAAGTTGGTGGGAGGTTCTGCCAAGGAACCCTTCCCACCTGACTGTCTCATTGGTGCATCTCAAGAATTCTGGAAGGAAGCAATAAGGCAGAGTGGTTTAGAATAGGATCCTTATAATTGGAGAAATTTGGGTTTAAATGTTGTCTCAATCCATCTTGTGACAATATATTAATCATCTAATTTCTTTGAGCCTTACTGTCTCATTATGTAAAACATAAATTCCAAAACTCACCTTATAAAGCTTTTGTGAGAGCTTGGTGCAAATACCAAGTGATTAGCTTGGAATGGGGATAATGGTAAAAATTACTCTATTGTATACATAAGAAAGGTAAAATCAAAAGATTACTCTATTGTATACATAAGAAAGGTAAAATCATCTCACTCTGAAGCCACTGATGGATCTAACAAATCTTGAAGAAAACTGAAGCTAAAACTTGGTATCAGAGACCAGTCATTTGAAGTACACACAAAGACCACTTCCGCAAAAAAAAAAAAAAAAAAAAAAAATGCCCCTTTCGGAAGTGAGAGAACATTGAAATGCCACCTCCACCTGAAAACAAACAAACAAACAAAAAACAGAAAGGATGATAAAACAGTGAAGAAGGAAACTACTTACTGCACTGGCCACAATTTAAGACAGGGACAAGTCAGCCTACATGGGGATTCTTGTGAATTAAGAAAAGGCATTCCTTCTTGGATATCAAATAGAAAAGGTGTTCTCATGGGATCAACCCCACAGTAGCTATGCAGGTGAGGAAACAAAATTCTAAATAATCACACAAGTCCATTCATTTTAGAGATGTGTAAAAAGTAGATTTATAATTATCCTGTTTTACTGAGAACTTATAGAAATTACCACTGCAAAGTAAGTGTTGAAACTTGTGAAAACCAATAACCAGGCCAATTCACTATGGGAGTTAAGACTCCAGGCCTATAAAATATTCTGGAAAAATGGTAAGAAGCCCAAAAATAGCCTGCATCCAATCTTAGGGAAAAAGCAACAACAGCAACAACAACAAAACCACACCACCACCACAACAACAACTAAGCAAATGAATGGGGAAGGAAACTATAATTAAACCAAAAATAAAATTCTAAGTCCCACAATCAATTGTATGAACCTCCTCTCTTGACCAAGAAGATGCCAAAGAAACCGAAAAATTAGTTTGGACCATGACTAAGAAGTGCTTCACTATACCCTCCTCCCTTTGGAATTTAGACATAACTGACCAACATTAACATTAAAATAGAGATCATAAGACTGACAAAATAGACTCTTCATAACAATCAGATACTAAACTCCAACATGAGTGTGGTATACAGTCACACGACAGATAGCAGGCCCTGAAGGAAATCAAAGCCTTTTATTCCAAAATATACTTCTTCGATATGTTTGGAATTGCCCTGCAAAGCCATCTCTTGCGGGGAAAATTCGCATTCTGTAGATTATCTCCTTCCCTTACTGGGTTTAGGAAATTAAAACCTTTTATGCCAAAATATATTTCTTTGACATATTTTGGAATGGCCCTGCAATGTCATCTTTTGTGGTGGAAATTTGCACTCTGTTGATGATCTCTTTCCCTTACTAGGTTAAGGAAATTGAAATAATTTATCCCAAAATATATTTCTTTGACATATTTTGACATTACTACCATTTCACCAACAGGCAGAAGTGGCTTTGCAAAGCCGTCTTAAGTGGAGAAAATTTGCACCTGTAGAGAATCTCCATTAATGCAACCCCTTCCCCTTTCTATGCCTTTCCCTGATTCAGAAAAGACTGAGAGTCTGATACCTTTAAAAATCTGAAAACAAACATTTACCATCTACTCTCTCTTTAGGAACATTTTGAAGGAAGGTTCATCTACATCTACACAGCTAGGCCATCTTTGGTAGCCAAGCTTCTTCCTTTCTCTCTTAACCTCCCTTGCTAGTAAAACTGATTTACCTATTTCTGGTCATGCTCTGAGTCTGCATAATTTACTGGCCTCAGGATAGTATATAAGTTTCTGTAACTCACTGGGAAGTTGGGTCTTTATTCTGAAGGCTCACATGTACACATGTTAAATAAATGTGTGTGCCTATTCTCCTAATAATCAATTCGCCTCATGACAGTGATTTTTAGTGGACCTTTAGGGAGCTAAGACCCTATGGCCCCTGCAAGGTCTTTTCCAGACAGTCTGACACCTTTTAAGGTCTGATAAGAGACATGTACATCTATTCTTTCTCGAATCTGCTACTTAGAGTCATCACCCTACATAACAAGAATCTTGGTTTCTACAACCCTCTTTATCTTAACTCAAGCATTTCTTTCTGCTGACTTCAACTCTTTAGGCAAAGCTAACCTTTTTCAACCAATTGCCAATAATAAAATGTTTGAGTCTACCTGTCACCTAGAAGCCTACTTTGAGATATCTTGCCTTTCGGGGCCAAATCAATGTATACTTTACATGTATTAATATGTGTCTTTGTAACTTCTGTCTCCCTAAAACGTATAAAACCACTTCATAACTCAATCACCTTGGGCACATGTTCTCAGGACCTCCTGAGGCTGTGTGATGGGCATGGTCACTAATATCTGGCTCAGATGAAACATCTTCAAATATTTTACAGCGTTTTTCTTTTTTTCATCAATAATAAGAAAGTCAAAGATTCAGATGTAGAAGAAAATACAGCTCAAGATGGAGGATATTACTCACAAGGGTTTATGGAAGGGGAAATATAAATTAAAGTAAGAGGTTTAATTTCTCTCCTGAATATAAAGGAAGAAACTTTTCCTTCTTTCATTTCTTAAAGCATTGACTTTAGAAAACTCTTAAGTTGTTTTCTTTCTCTTTGAAAAGCACGTAAGTCTTTTGAAACCCTAAATAATAAGCCTCTTGCCAAGTTTAAGACTTAAGCGTTTCTTTCCAAAATCATGGGAGCTATCTCTTTGAAATGTAATTATCAAGATAGCACTTTCATCTCCCAATGTTTGTAGGAGGGTAGCAACCTTCACAGATGCCTTGTCCTAAGCTGCAAAAATACTTCTTGTCATAAAAATGTTAGAAGTTTATTTTTCCTCTGGATAAAGCCCAACAGCAAATACAGGTGCTCACCAGGTGAAGGACGTGTGACAAATGGTGCTGTTTAGTTCTATTACTTGAGGACTAGTTCTTGTTTACCTTGAGAACGTACATGTAGTGGATTGTATCTGCTTGGCAATATAAAACTGTAGATTTCTGTCAGAATGCAACTTCTAGCAGATTGCTTGTGATGCAATCAAGTTCTGATTTAATGCTCATTCAATAATAAAATTGATTTCTTTCTCTTCTACCTTTTTGAAGAGGTTTTCTGGGTGGGGGGAAGACTTTTTAATTATATCTTCTCAACATTTACAACTACGTAACAGCCAACGAAAAACCTCAAGATAAACTTAAAGACAAGAGGAAATAATGTCAGAAGTAAATGAAGGGGAATAGTCCAGATAGACCTAAGGTTGAAAATTCAGCGGCAAGGCAGAAGTAACAAATTAATTAGAAAAACATGAAGCAAAATAATTACCTTGAAAAAATTCAAATACTAGTATATAGAGATAAACAGAAATTATAAAATTAGAAAGCAAATAAAAAATTCACATAAGAAAATTCGTTGTTTGGGGGAAAAAAAGGGTTCAATAAATAATTTGTTTAAAAATATAAAAATATATTTCTAAAATTAATTTTTAAAACCTGAATATTTAAAGGGACATACAGTATACCATGAAACATAGACATAAAATACTAAATTCTAACTCATATACCAGTTAAGCTACTGAACTACAGGAATAAGAAAACAATTCTCCCAGGAAAGTAGAAAAATTATATGTTTTAAATTAGACTAGTTTCAGACTTTCCTACATCAAAATTTAATGTCAAAAGATAAAAGATTAGTACCTAAAGTTTGTCAGTTAAAGAAAGAATTTAGGAATGAAGAAACTGTGATTTTTTTTAACTGGAAACTGGTAGTAAGAAGTTAATCCATTCAAATTTACATTCAGTATTACTATAAAATTATCTCAATAAGAGTTATATATGACAAACCCATAGCCAATATCATACTGAATGGGCAAAAGCTGGATGCCTTTCATTTAAAAAACAGCACAAGACAAGGATGCCCTCTCTCACCACTCTTATTCAACACAGTATTGGAAGTTCTGACCAGAGCAAACAGGCAAGAGAAAGAAATAAAGGGTATTCAAATAGGAAAAGAGGAAGTCAAATTGTCTATGTTTGCAGATGACATGATTGTATATTTAGAAAACCCCATCATCTCAGCCCAAAACCTCCGTAAGCTGACAACTTCAGCAAAGTCTCAGGATACAAAATCAATGTGCAAAAATCACAAGCATTCCTATACACCAATAATAGACAAACAGAGAGCCAAATCATGAGTGAACTCCCATTCACAATTGCTACAAAGAAAATAAAATACCCAGGAATACAACTTACAAGGGATGTGAAGCACCTCTTCAAGGAGAACTACAAACCACTGATCAAGAATAAAAGAGGACACAAACAAATGGAAAAACAAATGCTCATGGACAAGAAGAATCAATATTGTGAAAATGGCCATACTGCCCAAAGTAATTTATAGATTCAATGCTATTTCCATCAAGCCACCCTTGACTTTCTTCACAGAACTAGAAAAAACCTGCTTTAAATTTCATATGGAACAGAAAAGGAGCCCATATAGCCACAAGAATCCTAAGCAAAAAACAAAGCTGAAGGCATCGTGTTACCTCACTTCAAACTATACCTCAAGGTTACAGTAACCAAAACAGCATGGTACTGGTAAAAAACAGATATATAGACCAAGGGAACAGAACAGAGGCCTCAGAAATAACACCACAAATCTACAACCATCCGATCTTTGACAAACCTGACAAAACAGGCAATGGGGAAAGGATTCCCTATTTAATAAATGGTGCTGGGAAAACTGGCTAGCCATGTGGACAAAACAGAAACTAGACCCTTTCCTGACACCTTATACAAAAATTAATTCAAGATGGATTAAAGACTTAAACATAAAACCTAAAGCCATAAAAACCCTAGAAGAAAATCTAGGCAATACCATTTGGGACATAGACATGGGCAACGACTTTTTCATCATTATTTGAAATGAATAAAACACCAAAAGCAATTGCAACAAAAGCCAACATTGATAAATGGGATCCAGTTAAACTTATGAGCTTCTGCTTAGCAAAAGAAACCATCATCAGAGTGAACAGGCAACCTACAGAATGGGAGAAAATTTTTGCAATCTATCCATCTGACAAAGGCTAATATCCAGAATCTACAAGGAACAAAAACAAATTTACAAGTAGAAACCAAACAACTTCATCACAAAATAGGCGAAGGATATGAACAGACACTTCTCAAAAGAAGACATTTACATGGCCAACAAACATACGAAAAACAGCTCATCATCTTTGGTCATTAGAGAAATGAAAATCCAAACCACAATGAGATACCATCTCACTTCAGCGAGAATGGCAGTCATTAAAGAGTCTGGAAACAACAGATGCCAGCAAGGATGCAGAGAAACAGGAACACTTTTTCACTGTTGGTGGGAGTGTAAATTAGTTCAACCATTGTGGAAAACAATGTGGCAATTCCTCAAGGATCTAGAACCAGAGATACCATTTGACCCAGCAATCCCATTACTGGGTATATACCCAAAGATTATAACTCATTCTACTACAAAGACACATTCACACGTATGTTTATTGTGGCACTATTCACAATAGCAAAGACTTGGAACCAACCCAAATGCCCATTAGTGATAGACTGAATAAAGAAAATGTGGCACATATACACCATGGAATACTATGTAGCCATAGAAAAGAATGAATTCATGTCCTTTGCAGGGACATGGATGAAGTTGAAAACCATCATCCTCAGCAAACTAACACAGGAACAGAAAACCAGACACCACATATTCTCACTCATAAGTGACAGCTGAACAGTGAGAACATGCAGACACAGGGAGTGGAACATCACATACCACAACCTGTCAGGGAGTGGGGGAAAAGGGAGGGAGAGCATTAGGACAAATACCTAATGCATGTGGAGCTTAATACCTAGATGTTGGGTTGATAGGCGCAGCAAGCCACCATGGCACATGTACACCTATGTTACAAACTTGCATGTTCAGCACATATATCCCAGAACTTAAAGTATAATAATAATAAAAAAAAAAAGTTGTGGTTATATAACAAAATGTCAGAAACCTTGTCAGTGTAAAAATATTAACATAACTAGGAAAAGTCAGGAAATAGAGAAAAGGGATTTTAGCAGGTAGTGTGAAAAGCTGCCCTTAAAAGAGTGTTTTAGGAAATGGTACATGTTATGATAAGGTAACATTTATTTGAATTTCAGTCATCATTACAGTTTGTTCTCCTTATAAGTTAATTTATATTTAAAACATTTTATTACATTTTTAATAAAATGTGATCTCATTCTTAGAATTTTTTTAATAAATGTGGATCGAACTATTTGCACACTTAAATACTTGGAGAGTTATGTGGATTCATGCTCACTTAATATAAAGATTAGTTTAAGTTGAAATTTCATTTTGATATTTTTCATCATTATTTGAAATCTTGGTTTTGGAAGCAGCATACAACATTTAACAAAAAGAAAATTAAGGCCGGGCGCGGTGGCTCAAGCCTGTAATCCCAGCACTTTGGGAGGCCGAGACGGGCGGATCACGAGGTCAGGAGATCGAGACCATCCTAGCTAACACAGTGAAACCCCGTCTCTACTAAAAAAATACAAAAAAACTAGCCGGGCGAGGTGGCGGGCGCCTGTAGTCCTAGCTACTCGGGAGGCTGAGGCAGGAGAATGGCGTAAACCCGGGAGGCGGAGCTTGCAGTGAGCTGAGATCTGGCCACTGCACTCCAGCCTGGGCGACAGAGCGAGACTCCGTCTCAAAAAAAAAAAAAAAAAAGAAAATTAAGCAGTAATAAAGAGATGAGATTTTACAATGGTTAATTCTAGAGTTAAAGTACAGTATATTATTCATTTTTTAATATATCGCACATAACTAAATTCTCCGTTAAGTATGTCTCACACCACTTGCAATCCTAGACACTTTCCAGAGGTTCTCATTGTTATCATTTTGATGTTCCCCTTTCCAGATTCATTTCTATACATACAAATGCATGCATGCATTTGTATATGTAGTATTACTTTAGGGTTTACTTAGTTATTTCAAATTGCTCATATTGTTCTACAATTTTCTGTTTTCACTCAATATTAAGTTTTAGAATTTTCACACCATTATGTAATGATGATATATTCACATTATAAAATATTTCACACAATGATTTATTTAGGTATTTTCTTATATTTTCTAATTTCAGTATTTCCTATTCTTTCTATTATAAGAAATGCTACAATGAGCATCATTGTAAATATTTCCTTAGGTAGAGCTTCAGATTCTGAAGAATGATAAGCTGTCACTTCTGACTCCCTCTGCTCTCTTGAAGATGCAATGGAGGTCTGTTCCAAGATGGCCAAATAGGAACAGCTCCGGTCTGCAGCTCCCAGTGTGATCAACACAGAATACAGGTGATTTCTGCATTTACAAGTGAAGTACCTGGTTCATCTCACTGGGACTGGTCAGAAAGTGGGTGCAGCCCATGGAGGGTGAGCCGAAGCAGAGCAGGGCATCACCTCACCTGGAAAGCGTAAGGGGTCTGGGGGTTTTCCCTTTCCCAACCAAGGGAAGCCATGACAGACTGTACCAGGAAAATGGGGACACTGCCAACTAAACACTGCACTTTTCCAACAGTCTTAGCAAATGGCACACCAGGAGATTATATCCCACACCTGGCTCAGCGGGTCCCACAACCACAGAGCTTCGCTCACTGCTAGTCTGAGATCAAACTGGGAGGATGCATGCCTGGCTGAGGGAGGGGTGCTAGCCATTGCTGAGGCTTGAGTAGGTAAACAAAGCAGCCAGGAAGTTCAAACTGGGTGGAACCCACTGCAGCTCAAGGAGGCCTGCCTGCCTCTGTAGACTCCACCACTGGGGGCAGGGCATAGCTGAACAAAAGGCAGCAGAAACTTCTGCAGACTTAAACGTCCCTGACTGACAGCACTGAAGAGAACAGTGGTTCTCCCAGCATGGTGTTTGAGCTCAGAGAATGGACAGACCGCCTCCTCAAGTGGGTCCCTGACCCCCGTGTAGCCTAACTTGGAGACACCTCCCAGTAGGGTCCGAATGACACCTCATACAGCCAGTTGCCCCTCTGAGACGAAGCTTCCAGGGGAAGGATCAGGCAGTAATATTTGCTGTTCTGCAGCCTCCGCTGGTGATACCCAGGAAAACAGGGTCTGGAGTGGATCTCCAGCAAATTCCAATAGACCTGTAGCTGAGGGACCTAACTGTTAGAAGGAAAATTAACAAACAGAAAGGAATAGCATCATCATCAACAAAAAGGTCATCCACACCAAAATCCCATCTGTAGGTCACCATCATCAAAGACCAAAGGTAGATAAACCACAAAGGTGGGGAGAAACCAGAGAAGAAAAGCTGAAACTTGTAAAAACCAGAGTACCCCTTCTCCTCCAAAGGATTGCAGCTCCTTGCCAGCAACGGAACGAAGTAGGGTGGAGAATGACTTTGACAAGCTGACAGAAGTAGGCTTCAGGAAGTCAGTAATAACAAACTTCTCTGAGATAAAGGAGGATGTTCAAACTCATCACAAGGAAGCTAAAAACCTTGAAAAAAGATTAGACGAATGGCTAACTAGAAGAAACAGTGTAGAGAAGACCGTAAATGACCTGATGGAGCTGAAAACCATGGCACAAGAACAACGTGATGCATGCACAAGCTTCAGTAGCTGATTTGATCAAGCAGAAGAAAGAGTATCAGTGATTGAAGATCAAATGAGTGAAATGAAGTGAGAAGAGAAGTTTAGAGAAAACAGAGTAAAAAGAAAAGAACAAAGACTCCAAGAAATAGGAAACTACGTGAAAAGACCTCTATGTGTGATTGGTGTACCTGAAAGTGACAGGGAGAATGGAACCAAGCTGGAAAATACTCTTGAGGATATTATCCAGGAGAACTTCCCCAACCTAGCAAGGCAGGCCAACATTCAAATTCAGGAAATACAGAGAACACCACAAAGATACTCCTCAAGAACAGCAACCCCAAGACACATAATTGTCAGATTCACCAAGGTTGAAATGAAGGAAAAAATGCTAACGGCAGCCAGAGAGAAAGGTCAAGTTATCCACAAAGTGAAGCCCATCAGACTAACAGCAGATCTCTCGGCAGAAATTCTGCAAGCCAGAAGAGAGTGGGGGCCAATATTCAACAGTCTTAAAGAAAAGAATTTTCAACCCAGAATTTCATATCTAGCCAAACTAAGTTTCATAAGTCAAGGAGAAATAAAATCCTTTTCACACAAGCAAATGCTGAGAGATTTTGTCACCACCAGGCCTGCCTTACAAGTACTCCTGAAGGAAGCACTAAATGTGGAAAGGAACAACCAGTACCAGCCACTGCAAAAACATGCTAAATTGTAAAGACCATCAATGCTTGGAAGAAACTGCATCAACTAATGGGCAAAATAACCAGTTAACATCATAAGGACAGGAAAAAATTCACAAATAACAATATTAACCTTAAATGTAAATGGGCTAAATGCCCCAATTAAAAGACACAAACTGGCAAATTGGATAAACAGTCAAGACTCATCAGGGTGCTGAATTCAGGAGACCTATCTCACGTGCAGAGACACACATAGGCTCAAAATAAAGGGATGGAGGAAGATCTACCAAGCAAATGGAAAGCAAAAAAAGCAGGGGCTGCAATCCCATTTTCTCATAAAACAGACTTTAAACCAACAAACATCAAAAGAGACTAAGAAGACCATTACATGATGGTAAAGGGATCAATTCAACAAGAAGAGCTAACTATCGTAAATATATATGCAGCCAATACAGGAGCACCCAGATTCATAAAGCAAGTCCTGAGAAACCTACAAAGAGACTTAGACTCCCACACAATAGTAAACAACATCAATAAAATAATGGCAAACCGAATCCAGCAGCACATCAAAAAGCTTATCCACCAAGATCAAGCTGACTTCATCCCTGGGATGCAAGGCTGGTTGAACATATGCAAATCAATAAACGTAATCCATCACGT
Organism: Papio anubis; assembly: GCF_008728515.1. NCBI lineage: Eukaryota > Metazoa > Chordata > Mammalia > Primates > Cercopithecidae > Papio > Papio anubis. The sequence goes on along the minus strand of NC_044986.1, from coordinate 24,862,247 downwards.
AAACAGAACCAAAGACAGAAACCACATGATTATCTCAATAGATGCAGAAAAGACTTTTGACAAAATTCAACAGTCCTTCATGCTAAAAACTCTCAATAAACTAGGTATTGATAGAATGTATCTCAAAATAATAAGAGTTGTTTATGACAAACCCACAGTCAGTATCATAGTGAATGGGCAAAAAACTGGAAGCATTCCTTTTGAAAACCAGCACACGACAGGTACGCCCTCTCTTACCACTCCTATTCAACATAGTGTTGGAAGTTCTGGCCAGGGCAATCAGGCAAGAGAAAGAAATAAAGGGTGTTCAATTAGGAAAAGAGGAAGTCAAATTGTCCCTGTTTTCAGATGACATGATTGTATATTTAGAAAACCGCATCGTCTCAGCCCAAAATCTCCTTAAGCTGATAAACAACTTCAGCAAAGTCACAGGCTACAAAATCAATGTGTAAAAATCACAAGCATTCTTATACACCAATAACAGACAAACAGAGAGCGAAATCATAAGTGAACTCCCATTCACAACTGCTACAAAGACCAAAAAAAAAATACCGAGGAATCCAACTTACAAGGGATGTGAAGGACCTCTTCAAGGAGAACTACAAACCACTGCTCAGTGAAATAAAAGATAATGCAAACAAATGGAAGAACATTCCATGCTCATGGATAGGAAGAATCAATATTGTGAAAACGGCCGTAGTGCCCAAGATAATTTAGAGATTCAATGCCATCCCCATCAAGCTATCAAAGACTTTCTTCACAGATTTGGAAAAAACTACTTTAAAGTTCATATGGAACCAAAAGCGAGCCCACATTGCTGAGACAATCCTAAGCAAAAAGAACAAAGCTGAAGGCATCATGCTACCTGACTTCAAACTATACTACAAGGCTACAGTAACCAAAACAGCCTGGTACTGGTACCAAAACAGAGTTGCAGACCAATGGAACAGAACAGAGGCCTCAGAAATATCACCACACACCTACAACCATCTGATCTTTGACAAACCTGACAAAAACAAGCGATGGGGAAAGGATTCCCTATTTAATAAATGGTGCTAGGAAAACTGGCTAGCCATATGTAGAAAGCTGAAACTGGATCCCTTCCTTACACTTTATAAAAAAATTAATTCAAGATGGATTAGAGACTTAAATATTAGACCTAAAACCATAAAAACCCTAGAAGAAAACCTAGGCAATACCTTTCAGGACATAGGCATGGGCAAGGACTTCATGACTAAAACACCAAAAGCAATGGTGACAAAAGCCAAAATTGACAAATGAGATCTAATTAAACTAAAGAGCTTCTGCACAGCAAAAGAAACTACCATCAGAGTGAACAGGCAACCTACAGAATGGGAGAATATTTTTGCAATCTACCCATCTGATAAAGGGTTAATATCCAGAATCTACAAAGAACTTAAATAAATTTACAAGAAAAAAACAAACAACCCCATCAAAAAGTGGACAAATGATATGAACAGACACTTCTCAAAAGAAGACATTGATGCAGCCAACAGACACATGAAATAAATGCTCATCATCACTGGTCATCAGAGAAATGCAAATCAAAACTATAATGAGATACCATCTCACACCAGTCAGAATGAGTCAGAATGGCAATCATTAAAACGTCAGGAAACAATAGGTGCTGGAGAGGATGTGGAGAAACAGGAACACTTTTACACTGTTGGTGGGAGTGTAAACTAGTTCCACCCTTGTGGAAGACAGTGTGGCAGTTCCTCAAGGATCTAGAACTAGAAATACCATTTGACCCAGCCATCCCATTACTGGTTATATACCCAAAGAATTATAAATCATGCTATTAGAAAGACACATGCACACGTATGTTTATTGCGGCACTATTCACAATAGCAAAGACTTGGAACAACCCAAATGTCCATCAAAAATAGACTGAATTAAGAAAATGTGGCACATATACACCATGGAATACCATGCAGCCATAAAAAGGATGAGTTCATGTCCTTTGTAGCTACATGAAGTTGGAAACCATCATTCTGAGAAAACGATCACAAGGACAGAAAACCAAACACCGCATGTTCTCACTCATAGATGGGAATAGAACAATGAGAACGCTTGGACACAGGGTGGAGAACATCACCCACCAGGGCCTGTCATAGGGTGAGGGGATGGGGGAGGGGTTGCACTAAGATAAATACCTAATGTAAATGATGAGTTAATGGGTGTAGCACACCAACATGGCACATGTGTACATATGTAACAAACCTGCACGTTGTGCACATGTACCCTAGAACTTAAAGTATAATAAAAAAAAGAGAGAGAGAGAGAAAAAAAAAAGATGCAATGGAGATTCTCAGTGTTATTATTAGTAAGAATGAATTCAAGGTGTCTTTTCATGATCTCCATTTGTAACAATCACCATAATATATAAGAATAATACATTTTTTATTATAAATATCAAAATGATTTTTGGTAGAGGCCTTCACAGGAGAATCAGTATAAAGGGAAATGGAGAGAAATTTTAGTCATTTATAGGATAAGACTCATAATTAAATAATTAAAGGCAAACAATGTACTAAATCTGACCAGTTCATTCATTCATTCATTCATTCATTCAGATACAGGGTTTCATTATGCTGTCCAGGCTGGTCTCAAACTCCTGGTCTCAAGCTATCCTCCCATCTCAGCCTCCTGAATAGTTAGGGATTATAGGTGTATGCTACCACACTCAACTTGTTCACTTTTAAAGAGAGAATAAGTTGGAGATTTAGAAGCTATTTCTTGGGTGGCGGAGGTTGAAAACTGTGTTATTATACTGAGTTTTCTCTACTGCTTCCTCTTCTAAATGGGAAGCTACAGTGAGCAAGACTGATAAATTTCCACAATGCTCCTCCAGACAGACAGCAACCCTCATCTTGGAATTGTCTCTACAAGACAGTCGTAGGACAATTTCATACCCTTTTTAAATAGTCATTTGCTGGACTTTTTCTTATAGAAGTACTCTACCACTCTGGCTCAACAATTTCATACCACCTTAGTTCTTGTTTCTCTTATTGGTTGTACAGTGTTCCCAGTTTAGACCTGCATGACCACATCAATAACATAGGATATATATATTTATTTATATGTCATATGTTGTATATAAATATAGTAATGTGATATACATGTATATAGTAATATATAGTAATATGATATTTTCTGTTTCTGTTGTGTCCAATGTCATTGGAACAATTTATATATATAATATATATGTTTATATATAATATGTATTACATAAATGTATATTATATAAACACATATAATATATATTATATAAACACATGTGATCTGTGTTCACTCACAAGATTGGAATGTTGAATTCCCTTGAGAGTAGGAAACAGAAAAAAATCTCTACTATCTCAACTTTCTTTTTAAAAAATATTGCACCAGAGGTGCCAACAAGTGAAATAAAACAAGAAAATAATAATGCTCTACCAAGTAGAAAAAAAAGAAATGAAATTACAATTTGAAATCACAATTACCACACTGTTATAGATGGTTGCTTATCTAGGAAAACCAAAGTAATCTGCAGGCAAAGTATTAATATTAATTGCTCTATTTGTCAAAGTCACTGAATACATGGTTAACTAAATATTTCACACCTGACTATACACAACTAGAAAAATATATATATTTATATAATATATATTATACATAGTCAGGAAAGTAGCAAAAATACCAAGTAGCTTAGAAGTTACTTGGAAAACTCACTGAAAGCCCCTAGCTGTGTAACTAATACCAGGGCATTATGTCTACTTCTAGGGATAAAAATTAGTCAAAAAATCATGATCCATGACCCTAGTTCATTTGTAATTTGACTAATAGAACATAATCAAGAAAATAAAAATTTGAGAATGATTGGGGTGTGCAGAAGTGAGTGGTGGCTTAGGTCCTAGGTCTCCAGAGTACATATCTATGTGAATATCCTGATTGAGCCAGGCTGGGCTCTGCAAATACAATATTTCTCCCTAGACACTGGAATTTTACTCATACTATAACTTCTGTACACTTCTCCTTGCCTATCCAAGTTCTTTACCTCTCTCAAGACCCAACTCTCAACCAAACTCTTCTCTAATTAATCTGAACAAGGATGATTTATCAGGACTTTAGTTTGGGGTCCTAAACTGTCTATTTTATGCATACAAACCTATCTTATAGGTTTCATGAGAAAAGGACCATATATTTAGGTTTTTTTTTCATTTCAAGTTTCTCTCTCTCTCTCTCCACACACACACACACACACACACACACACACACACACGCACACACACACATATATATGGTAGGGGGAGGGATGAGAGAAAAACAACGAAAAAAAAAAAGTCCCCAATGACTTATTTAGATGAAAATAACATGTCAGAAAATCTTGGCTGTGATGGTCTTTAAGTATGAAAGTGCAGGGAATTGTGGAATACAAAGCTAATAATGGTCAAGGAACTCTTTCTTACACAATAAAGAAGTCGGTTTATTTTCTGAAACTAAAGAAATAAAAATCACTGGGCTATTCCTATTCATTTCATGTCAACTCCTCCCTTCTGTGCCAGTCCAAATTGCAGGCAGAAGATGGATGTACAAAAGCCAAAATCCAGTTTCAGTTTTAGAATATCCCCGACTTGGATAGGATGAGATCAAAATTCCTCCCTGTCCTTTTTGTGTTCTGCAAATTTCCACTATATGAAAACATCAGCTGTCCTTTTTTCCTTTCCTACCATCTGATCTCTGCAGAAGCCAGCACCTCTTTTTCTTCAGCACTTCAGATAAGGAGAGATATCCTCCATATCTTTAAAAATCTTGAAAAGCATATGGATTCCCATTGTTCTCTGCCTATGCTCCCTACTATTCCTATTTTCATGCTAGTGAATTCTACACTGTGTTGCTTCCCTCTCCATAGGAAAGTGAGGTTGCACACACAAAATATATCTAAAAACCATCAATGCTGAGGCCATGGTATTGACAAGGATACTCAGAGGAGCATGTTTTCTGGAATAGAAGATTAATTCACTTTTTAATCATTATTTCCTCCTAGGATACTGAATGAAGTGGAGGCCTGAGATCATTGGTTCTCCTTCTTGAATGCTACCTATAGGTCCACTCTGAACAAAAGCTGCTTGAGTGTGAGGGCAGGTGTGGTGCCTTGTCTCTACCAGCACCACACTGATTCTCAGATATTCTCCCAGAAACTCTCATCAACTAAGCTTTCTTGCATGATGAAGTTGACAGACAAAGGGCACCCAACACCCATCCTTATGCAGTTATCTACTTACACTCAAAGAAAGATACATGTAACTTGCTTTACCTCTGCTCAGGTAATGAGCCTTAGCCAAAATATTTGTTAATAATAAAATGTATAATTTCCAAATGCCCTGGATGACATTGTATTCGCTGAATATTATTTAAAATTACTCTTCAGGGGGAAAAAAGTGTTAATAATGTATGCCTTCTTGGCTATTTTAATTTTCTTTTTATTGCATTTTGGCAGGGCATAGTAGGCATAAATTGAATAAAATGAGACATCACACATTGAGTATTAATTACCACACTATTAAAGGATCTTGCTGCTTTGCATTCTGAGCTAAACCATGAGAAACTATGAAGAAGTGGAATTTTAAAAATTGCTAGCTATTTTTCCTCTTCTCAGAACGTAAGTCATATACATGCTACAAAGCATTTTCCTGTTTGTTTTCACAGTTTACATTAATTCTATTAAGGAGAGGAACTGTTGGCTTGAATAAGGCAAAAACCAGACCTGAAGACATTGTACAGTAGATCAGATGATTCTAGGACAGAATATTTCAAGGATTCAGGAAAGAAAAAAGATATGGGAGTTGAAGATAGAAATTCCTTCAGAAGCTGGAGTCTAGGAAAATAATTAAGGCTGAAGATGTCATTCTTACTCAAATAATAAAAAAAAAAATCAGAAGATATCCTGAAAGCCAGGAAGCAGGGAAACTCTCACACCATAAATTTCACACCATCTGGAGAGAAGGCCCCAGGAAACTCGAAGCAGTGGAGGACATAGGGCTGGGTGGCCCTGGGTGATAAACTGTGTTTGGGGGTAAGGGTATTACTCTGGTGGACCCTGGGAGGGTCACAAGGCCTTAGAAAGAGTATATGTTGTGTCTTGGACATCACTTTTTCTAGGAACAAATTTTCAATTTGACCTGGAGGCCTTCATACTGGGTATCCATCCTCTTGAAAGGAATACCCTCAGAGTCCTTCCATAGAACCGGCTTGGTGACTTCATTGCAGAGAAAAAGAATCGTCTGACTACCAATGGTGAAAGTGTTCACGGCACAGCCAGAGAGTGATTAGCCAAAAATGAGATGGAGACTACGCAGAAGCTAAGTGGTAGGAAAGAAGACAGAATAAAGCAATAGACTCCCATCCTTAGACACATACAACCAGGTCCAGGTTCCACCACTTTACATGTGATCTGTGTTCACTCACAATGTTGGAATATTGAATTCCCTTGAGAGTAGGAAACAGAAAAAAATCTCTACTATCTCAACTTTCTTTTAAAAAAAAAAATTGTACCAGAGGTGCCAACAAGTGAAATAAAACAAGAAAATAATAATGCTCTACTAAGTAGAAAAAAAAAAGAAATGAAATTACAATTTGAAATTATAATTACCACACTGTTATAGACGGTTGCTTATCTAGGAAACCCAAAGTAATCTGCAGGCAAAGTATTAATATTAATTGCTCCATTTGTCAAAGTCACTGAATACATGGTTAACTAAATATTTCACACCTGACTATACACAACTAGAAAAATGAAGTTATAAATGGCACTCTTTATAATAGCATCCAAGAAATTATAAATGCTATGATTTGCAAAAGCATTAAAAATCATAAAACATCTAGAAACGTGTAACATATGTATCTATCTCATAAGGTATATAATTCTATGCTAAAACCAAAAAAATCACTAAAAATATTATTGAAAGAACCTTAAAAAACCAACAGAAGAAAACGAAATGGAGGGCTACAAAATGTTTATGGCTTAAATGATTCCATTTGTACAGACACAAATTCTCCCTGAATTAATCTATAAGTTCTGTACATGCCACTAGTTTGCTTTTGTGTATGTGTGCATGCATTAGTCACTGTAGGAATTAACAAGCTAATTCTAAAATTCGAACATAAATTTAATAATCCAAGATAACCAAAGGCAAGGTTGAAGGAGCAGAAGAAGAAAGCTGAAGAATGTCCAGGATCAAACAGAAATAGTACTTCAAATCCATGGTAAATATGTCATAATGTTGGCATAAGAATAGGTAACAACCAAGGACACAGAATCTAGAAAGCAGCTACACCTGTAACTCCACCGGGAGTCACCAAGAAGATGAACTGCAGTATAATGCGGAAAAGATCTCCATTAGGTATATATTTGATATAAAATATATCAAGATCCTTATTTCACTTCATACTCAAAATTAGTTCCAAAAAGATTGCCAACTTTAAAAATGAATGGAAAGGCAGTAAAAAAATTTATAGAAAAATAATGGAGGATATCATTTTGATGTAGATTAGGAAAGACAGTTAACAGTACATACAATCTGTAGCAAGAAAAACTGAAGCATTAAAATTTACTAAAATGAAAAAAATCATATTGTCCTCACAAGACACTAATAGGAGTGAAAAGGGAAACAATAGGCTAGCAGAACACAGTGAAAAAATATTAAGTTGGTGCAAAAGTAATTGCATTTTTGCATTACTTTCAATGGCAAAAACCACAATTACTTTTGCACCATTCTTAAATAACAAAGGCATTATATTCAGAAAACATTGAGAACATCTACAACGCGGTGAGAAAAGGTCACACAACCAAATTGAAGAATGGACAAAAATCTTGGTTCTTCACAAAAAACAGATACCAAAATGTGGCCAGGGGTGGTGGCTCATACCTGTAACCCCAGCATTTTGGGAGGCTGAGATGAAAGGATCGCTAGAGTTCAGGAGTTCAAGACAAGCCTGGGCAACATAGTGAGACTCTGTCACTACAAAAAAGTAAAAAAATTAGCAAGGTGTGGTAGTGCATGCCTGTACCTCCAGCTACTCAGGAGGCTGAGGTGGGAGGATCATTTGAGCCCTGGAGGTCAAGGTTGTGGTGATCTATGATCACACCACTACTCTCCAGCCTGGGTGACAGAGCAAGACGCTGTCTCAAGAAAAGAAGAAAAAAAAAGAGGATCCAAAGATAGTTAACGAGTACGTGAAAAGATTTTAAGTTATTTAGATATAATGGAAATACATATTAAACATGGTTTACTTGAAAAGATAAACACAACTATTGATTTTAAAATACCAGCTGAGAGTGTGAATAAACCTTTATACACACTGTATAATAAATAAATAAATAAAACCTTTATACACACTGTAGCTGAGTTAAACTGGCAGTGCCACATTGGAACGTTATTCAGGACGATCTAATAGAGCTGAGCAACGAAATATCCTAAGACTCAGAAAGTCCACCCTTAGACATATACACATCTGAAATATTAACTAAAAGGCAATGTTTTTACAGCCTCCTCCCGCCAAAAAAAAACAAAAACAAATAGAAACTACCCATATGCCCATCAGCATTACAATGAATATATTAATATATACTGAGGATATTCCTACAATGCCATTACTTTATAGCAACAGAATTATTAAATGGATATAATTAATGTAATTTTTAAGAAAGAAACCAGGCACAATAAATACTGACATTTCTATTTGTATAAAAGTACAAAAACAGGTGAAACTATTTTTTCCTATTAAAAAAGTTGAACAATGATAAATCTCAAGGGTGTGGTAGAGACTGGCAATTGGTAATATTCTGGAAGCTGACTGTATAGGTGTGCTGTGTTTGTGAATATCTCTCAAGCTGTAAAGTTATGATATATGTGTTCTTCTCTGATTATAGTATACATTGATAAAAGATAAAAGAAAAAGCACCAGGAAGTATTTGACACAGTGGTTTATGCCATGGACTCTGAAGACAGATTGCCTGGGTTTCACTGCTAACTTCACTGCTACTGCTTACCAGTTGTGTAACCTTGGGAAAGTTTCTTAGTGCCTTAGTTTTATCAACTATAAAGTGGGAATCAAAAGAGGTGACCGAGCACATGAATCTTCCCTTAAGGTTGTAGAGCTTTTAAGGAATTTGATTTTCACAGAAATAGACATAAAAAGGGGCCAAAAAATGTCATCAGCCTCTTTACAGAAATCAAGCCCAGATAGCTCTCACTTGTATGAAACAGAGGAAAGAGAAAACACGAAGAAATTAAGGCTAATGGGGAATCATGTAGATCAGGAAAAAGAACATTACTGGAAAGGTTACTAAAAGAATATGATCTAATGTGAATTTTAGAAATTATGAGTACACATGGCTTAAAAAATTGAAATCCAAAAGAAGAAAAAATATAACAAGATAAAAGGAAAAATGTGTGTGAGGGTGAAGTAAACAAGTAACAAAAGACTGCTAGGAAATGGATAAATTAGCATTGGAGGCACTGAAGAGCAGCATTGATACTGCAGAAGATTAGGAACAAATGATGCAATTTCAGCTTCCTCAATATAGGAAGATTAAAAACTGATCAGAACAATGAATACAAACATGGAAAGTGCATTGCAGAGACAACACACATGCTGTCCTGGAACAAAAACAAAAAACTAAATGAATCAAAAGCAACAACCAAAAGTGTAAACTAAAATAAAGAAAAATGGCACTTTCTTGAGTTAAAAACCATAACAAAATAAATGGGCATCATTATAACCAATTTAATAAAAAATATAAAATAAATCTAAAGAACAGAAAATGTTGCAAATATCTCAGAAGATGTGTCTGATTCATCTCAGCATAGTGTCAGGTACATTAGAAAGTATTTAATAACTTTCAATTGAATGAATAAATATTATTTATTTATTATTAACTGCACATGATACAAAGACGAGTAAAAATCTTCTGTAAACATGTCTGAAATCTGCTAAGGCAGGAGTACCATTCACTTTACCATAGAAGTAGAAATAGTACAGTCCAAAAGTCAAAATTGAATCTGATTCTTTTTTTCTTTTCATTTTTTAAAACTTGTGGCAAAATACATATAAACTACAATTTTCTATCTTAACCATCCTTTAGTGTACAGTTTAGTCATACTACGTCCCTTCATATTGTTGTGCAAATATCACAATTCATCTCCAGAAATGTTTTCAACTGGCAAAACTGAAATTCTATATTCATTGAACACCACCACCCGATTTCCCCATTCCCATAGCCTTGGAAAGCCACCATTCTACTTTCTGTCTCTGTAGGGTCCAGCCCTACAGGGCCTGTGGGTTTTTCTCTTCTTGTGTGGAGACGAGAGATCATAGAAATAAAGACACAAGACAAAGAGACAGAAGAAACGACATCTGGGCCCGGGGGACCACTACCACCAAGGTGCAGAGACCAGTAGTGGCCCTGAATGCCTGGCCACACTGTTATTTATTGTATACAAGGCAAGAGGGCAGGGTAAGGAGTGTGAGTCATCTTCAGTGATAGGTAAGGTCACGCGAGTCACGTGTCCACCAGACAGGGACCCCTTCCCTATTTGGTAGCGGAGGTGGAGAGAGAGAGGGGACAGCTTACGTCGTTATTTCTTCTATGTATTTCTCGGAGAGATCAAAGACTTTAATACTTTCACTAATTGTGCTACTACTATCTAGAAGGCGGAGCCGGGTATACAGGGCGGAACATGAAAGTGGACCAGGAGCGTGACCACCGAAGCACAGCATCACAGGGAGAGGTTTAGGCCTCTGGATGGCTGTGGGTGGGCCTGACTGACATCAGGCCTTCCACAAGAGGTGGTGAGGCAGAGTCTTCTCTAACACCCCTGGGGAAAGGGAGACTCCCTTTCCCAGTCTGCTAAGTAACAGGTGTCTTCCCAGGCACTGGTGCTATAGCTAGACCGAGGTCTGCTAAGTAACAGGGGCCCTTCCAGGCACTGGCGTTACCCTAGTCCAAGGAGCCCTCTAGTGGCCCTGCCCGGGCGTAACAGAGGGCTCACACTTACCTTCTGGTCACTCCTCACCGTGTCCCTTCACCTCCTATCTCTGTATGGCCTGGTTTTTCCTAGGTTATAATCGTAGAACAGGCCGGGCGCGGTGGCTCAAGCCTGTAATCCCAGCACTTTGGGAGGCCGAGGCGGGCGGATCACGAGGTCAGGAGATCGAGACCATCCTGGCTAACACGGTGAAACCCCGTCTCTACTAAAAATACAAAAAACTAGCCGGGCGTGGTGGCGGGCGCCTGTAGTCCCAGCTACTCGGAGGCTGAGGCAGGAGAATGGCCTGAACCTGGGAGGCGGAGCTTGCAGTGAGCCGAGATCGCGCCACTGCACTCCAGCCTGGGTGACACAGCGCGAGACTCCGTCTCAAAAAAAAAAAAAAAAAAATCGTAGAACAAAGATTATTATAATATTGGAATCAAGAATAATGCTATAAATTAATGATTCATAATATTCATAATCATATCTATAATCTATTTCTAGTATAACTATTCTTATTCTATATATTTTCTTTATTAAACTGGAACAGCTTGTGTCTTCAGTCTCTTGCCTCAGCACCTGGGTGGCTTGCTGCCCACAGTTTCTATGAATTTGATTACTCTAAATACCTCACACAAGTGGAATCATACAGTATTTGTCCTTTAGTGACCAGCTCATTTCACATAGAATAATGTCCTTAAGGTTCATTCATCTTGTAAACACGCCAGAATTTCCTTCCTTTAAAGCTAAATAATATTCCATTGGATGTACCATATTTTACTTATTCATCCATCAGTGGAAAAATGGTTTGATTCTGTGTATCAGCTAATGTTACTGTGAATATAATTCTACAGACACCTCTTCAAAATATCTCTTCAAATTCTTTTGAATATATACCTTCGAGTGGGACTCCTGGATGATATGTTAATTCTATTTTTAATTTTTTGAGGAACTATCATACTGCCTTCCACAGCGGTTGTACCATTTTACATTCCTACCAACAATGCACAAGGATTCTAATTTGTTCACCTCCTCACCAATACTTTTTATCTGTTTTTGTTTCGGATAGTAGCCATTCTAATGATTGCGAGAGGGTATCTCATTGTAGTTTTGATTTCTATTTCCCTAATGATTAGGGATGTTTCCTAATCATGTGCCTAATGTCCCTAATACTTGATCCTTTGTGTATCTTCTTTGGAGAAATGTCTACTCAAGTACCTTCCTCATTTATAAATTTGATTTTGTTTTTGTTATTGGGTTTTAGGAATTCTCAACATAAAGATTTGCCCTGTGCTTCACTTTCTTCTAAGACTTTTATCACTTCAGATCTTATATTTAGGTCTTACATTAATTGAGTTAATTTTTATATATGGTGTTAATTAAGGGTCCAATTTTATTCTTTTTCACTTGGATTTTTTTTTTTTTTTTTTTGATGTTTGCTTTTTTTTTAATTGTGCTGCTGGTTGTCTCTGTGCTAATGATGAATATGAGGTATAAATTTAAAGTTGTTTAGGTCTTTGCTGAGCCTTCACCTTTCCTTGAGCAATTGTGGTAGCTTTCTAATTTCTGCCCATATGTGGTTGCTTTTTAATGTCCTAATCTTTAATAATGTCTGACTCTCATGGAGGAAAAAAGAGAATATAAAGTGGAAATGAAAATCTCTGGCCCTTTAAACCTCCAGGAAGTTACTTCAACCAGAAGGGAGGGGCTTGCCGCAATCTACAAATGGGGGCTGTTGCAATAAACAACGGCTGCCCTCCTCTATGACAGTGAGGAGTAGGGAGTGGGAGGTGGTGGCTAGAGACAGATAGGAAGTCAATTGCACTAAGAGCTGCAATTGGCCAAAATTAATTACAATGTACAACTAAAATCTTCTGGAAGTTGAAAGCCTTTAATAGTTCTAAACATTTACATCAAACAGATTCTTCCACTGTAATTTTTATGTAGGTGAGTAGATGGATTCCTGGTGCTTCCCACTCTACCATCTTCTCATAATCCTTTTTCTGGATTTCATTCTTTATGATGACACTTATTTAGTGATTTACCTTTTCAGGTCACCATAGTCCTGTATCTCTCGTGTAGTTTTCATAGGTAAGAAGGAGAAACTAACAATATTAATGAAAACACTAATAAGAATAATAGTAGAAAACTCTTCACCAAGAGCTTATTGTGTTCTAGGCATTGTGATATACACTTTACATAATACAGATGCTCCTTGACTTATGATGGGCTTATGTCCTGATAAACCCATTGCAAGGTTGAAAAATTGTAAGTCTAAACATGGTAAGTCAGAGACCAACTGCACTGAAAACAACCTATAAGATGAATAGCACCAGGAGACTCATTTTACACATGAAAAAGTGAGAATTAGAGAAAATAAAGGAATTTCACAAGGACATAGAGCTAGCAAATGGTGGACCACTCCACGGAACATGGACATCTATTTACCTAGAAAGTTTATGAGATATGTACTAGGTTACTCTTAGTGCAGTACTGGGAAGAGTGTTGGTTCTCAGTTACTGGCAGATGGTGGCAGTACTAGTAATATTGGTTGCAGCAGTACCTGAACTAATGGATATATCACCTAAGTGTTGCAATGGCCCAGCTACATCAACTTGCAGCATTTATGGCCCTATTACCTTATGGAATAGAAAAATTCACAATTACCATATAGTAAAACAAACTCACTTTATTCTTTTCCTTTCATTTGAAGTCAAAGAGTCCTCTTCCTTGAATTTTTGTTTTTTAGATAAGGCCTTGCACTGTCTCCCAGGCTGAAGTGCAGTGATGCAATCACAGCTGCACCTCTACCTCCTGGGCTCAAGCAATCCTCCCACCTCAGCCTCCCTGGGATCACAGGAGCATGTCCACTGTGCTTGCTTTTTCTTTTCTTTTTTTTTTTTTTTTTTTTTTTTTATGTAGAACCAAGGTCTTGAAGGAAGGTCTTGCCATATTGCCCAGGCTGGTCTCAAACTTCTAGGCTCAAGTGATCCTCTCGCCTTGGCCTCCCAAATTGTTGAGATTACAGGTATGAGCCAGAGAGCCTGGCCTCTTCCTTGATGCTTTTTACTTATCTTTCAGCTGTGAATAATCCTGTTTCAAGATCTCACTTTTCACTTCATTCTTTTCACATATTTTGAACATTTTTCATTTGCACATGGGGAAAACACGGAGTACATGCTATTAGACACACTATTCCTCAAATGCTTCTACTCTGAATACTTTCTTTACATATATTTATATATTTGCATTTTTTTTTAGGAAAAAAACCCTTGGATATAAGCCCCCTATGTTTGAATCTTAGTAAAAACAGTATTGAGAAGAAAGAGAATCATTTCCTATGGAATTTGGGGCAATACTCTCAAAGCCTTATGGATGTCAGACACCCAACTGACACTTAAGTTGATCAGTTACAGAAAAGCTTTTAGAAAATATATTTTAAGGCCTTAGCAGATAAACTAATATGATAGATAGATAGAAGTAGAGATAGATGTATAGCCTTTTATAAGTTAGATTCAAGTAGCAAAAAATAACATAGTAACATCAAGCTAAAAATCAAGTAACTGGTCCCACGATTCACAAGTGGGCTTGAAATTGGCCACTGGGGACTTGAAATGTCTCTATGTTTTAATTTATATTAAAATAATATATTTTTATTGTAATTGAAATATCTCTACATTTTGATTTATTTTTCTGAAAATGTAGCATCAATAGAACAATAAAAAATGAATAGGTAGACACACACTGAACAAAAATCGCTTTCTTGCTACACAACTTGAACCATTGTATAAAATGTTTGAAATAATCTAGGCAAGTGGGAGCACTTGCCAACTTCACACATTCTGCCATGTCCTGGAAAAAAAAAAAAGCAAAGTATCTAATAAACAGATGAGTGCCTGTGGTGTTGGTTTTGCTTTATTGCCTACATCTTTTCCATGTTTACTCAAGTTTTCAGGAGATAGGTGATGTGTATGCTGTTGCCTAACAGAGATTTACTGTAGACATAGTCAATTCCATTATCAAATAAGTACTGGTATTACTAGTTTCCAATTTGCTGTATAAGAAGCGTGAAGTCATCACTTATTCTAACAATAAGTAAAAGCTAAAAATACTGAAGAAGTAACAACTCTTCTTAGAATTGTCACCGTAGTGAGACAACAGGGCAAACTGTTGCCTCAAAAATTGGAGACAGGCTGGTTACGGAGACTTACCACTTAACAGGCAGAAACCCAGGAGCAGAAACCACCACAGACACCAGTGATGGGGTAGGAAAATCCAAACTGTAACTGAAAATTTTCTGGAGGCTCCGTTTGAACATGTCTGAGAGCTTAAAACTCCAGAAGAACCCTCACATGTTTGTGAGTTTTACCACTGACATCTCTACCATGTTCCCTTTTCTTAATAAAGTATGTCCTCGAAAGAAATTATTTTACTAGAACCTAGCCTATAGGGGTTTATCAGGGCACGACTGAGCTGGAAGAAGAGAAATACCCAACTCCAGCCCCAGCTAGCTATCTTACCTAAAGGAAGTGGAAGTTGGGGGGTGACTCAGATGTGCTTGTCAATTTCGCAGTCCAAGAATCACAGGCTCACTCACTAAAAGACTGAGACCCAATCATAGGATTATAGAACACTCCCCCTTCCCCCATATCTTACTGCCATATGAATAAAGGCGTATTTAATACAGTTCGTCTTGCACACTATATCATGCCCAGCTAACAAGAAAAAATATTGCAAGTAATACTAAAAGACAGAAAGCACAGTTTCAATAAACTAAGCAAGCATCCAGGATCTGAGTAAGATATGAGAAGAATGTTAGCACTATGAGACAAGAAATAAAGAATTTAAAAAGTATAATCACTATGCTCTGGGATCTAATAAACAAAGTAGAAAACCTGTCAGAACACAGGGATAATGCAAATGAAGAAGTGGAAATTCTGAGAAAGAACAGATAAAAAATGCAGGAGATCAAAAAGAATAAAAAATAAATTAAGATTGTCTTAATGGGTCGTTAATAGACTGGGCATGACTGAGTAAATTATCTCTGAGTTTGAGGGTATGTGAAAATAAACCTCCAAAACTAAAAGGCAAAGAGAAAAAAAGAATAAAAAAATGGAAAAAAAAATTCAAGAAATGTGAAACCACCACAAAATGTATAAGATACGCATTATGGGAATATAAAACGTAGGAGAGAGAAAAAGATAGAAGACATATTTGAAGTAATAATGACTGAGAATTTTACTAAATTAATGTCAGACACATTAATGTCATTACATTAATGTTAACCACAGATGCAGGAGAGTCAGGGAACAGCAAGCAGAAAAAAATGCCCAAAAATCTACATCTATGCATATCATATTAAAAATGGAGAAACTAAAAGATAAACTTGAAAGAAATCGGAAAATGTCTTACATAGAGAGAAGCAAAGACAATAATTACATCAGATTTGTTCTCAGAAACAATGCAAGCAAAAAAGAGAATAAAGTAAAATATTTGAAGTGTTTAAAAAAAAAAAAACTCACTTACCTAGAATTATGTATTCCTGAAAATTATCCTTTGAAAATGAAGGACAAATAAAGCCTTTTTTTTGGACAAACAAAAATTGAGAACTTACTTGTCGGTAGATTTGTCTTGTAAGAAATGTTAAAATAAGATTTCAGAGTGAAGGAAAATGATTTAGTTGCAAATTCAGATCTACATTTTAAAGGAAGAACATTAGAGAAGTAATAAATGAAGATAAAATGAAAACTTTTATTTCTTATTCTTAACTGGCATAATAGATAATAACTTTTTGTCATTACCAGAGGCAGGGAAGGGTAGTGGGGGGTTGGAAAGGGAAGGTGGGCAAGGTTATTTCATTAAAAAAAAAAAAAAGAAACAATGAATAAAACCTACTATTTTATAGCACAATAGTGTGAATATAGTCAATAATAACTAATTGTTATTTTTCTAATACATAATTATTTTTTAATTTTTAATTTAAAAATACATCTTTTTAAATTGCATTGTTTGTAACTCAAAGGATAAATGCTTGAGGGGATGGATACCCCATTCCTGATGATGTTATTACTTCACATTGCATGCCTGTATCAAAATATCTCATGTGCCCTATAAATATATACAACTACAATGTAGCCACAAAACGTTTTTAACATTTTTTTTTTAAGAAAACAGTCACAGACACACTAACAAATGAAGCTTAAGCTTATAATTATGTTTCATTTCCACACTTTCAACAAAATAAAATTCAGTGTCATAAGTAAAAAAAAAAATGTGTGTTCATACACACACACACTTATGTATAAGTGAAATAAACAACATCAATTAAACCAAAAACAGGAAGGAATAATTAGAAATATTTTGTTATTGCAAGGTACTTGACATTACCTGTGAAGTAGTATAGTGCCATTTGAAAGCAGACCTGACTTAGTTGTAAAAGCATACTGCAAATTCTAGGACAAAAACTAAAAAGTAAAAAAAAAAAAAATAATATCATTGATATGTTAAGAAAGGAGAGAAAATGTAATCATAAAATTCTCAACTAAAATTACAAATGGCAGGAAAAGAGTGAAATATAAAAGTAGAAACAAAAATCAAGGGCAATGAATAGAAATCAGTAACATATGTAGTAGATGTTAACGCAACTATATAAGTAACCATTTAAATGGTTTATCAACTAAAAGACATAGATTGTCAGATTGGATCTAGAAAACAAACATCAATTATACCTTTGTTGATATGGTTTGGCTCTGTGTTCCCACCCAATTCTCACCTTGAATTGTAAATTCCCACTAGCCTCATGTGTCAAAGAAGAAGCCTGGTGGGAGGTAATTAAATTATGGGACGGTTTCCTCCATGCTCTTCTTGTGGTAATGAGTGAAACTTAGGAGGTCTGATGGTTTTATAAACGTCTAGCATCTCCCCTGCTTACACTCATTCCCTCTCCTGCTGCCCTGTGAAGAGGTGCCTTCCACCATGACTATAAGTTTCCTGAGACCTCCCCAGCCATGCAGAACTGTAATTCATTTAAACCTCTTTTCTTTATAATTTACCCAGTCCTGAGTATTTCTTCATAGCAGCATGAGAATGGACTAATACAGTAAATTGGTATCAAGGTAGTGGGGCACTGTTGTAGAGATACTGGAAAATGTGGGACCAACTTTGGAACTGGGTAAAAGGCAGAGGTTGGAACCATTTAGAGGGCTCGGAAGAAGACAAGAAGATGCGGGAAAGCTTGGAAATTCATTGAAACTTGTAGAATGTTTTGACTAAAATGCTAATAGTGATATGAACAATGAAGTCCAGGCTGAGGTGGTCTCAGATGGAAATGAGGAACTTCTTGGGAACTGGAGCAAAGGTGACTCTTGCTATGCTTTAGCAAAGATGGTGGCAGCATTTTGCCCCGGCCCTAGAGATCTGTGGAACTTTTAACTTGATTGAGATGATTTAGAGTATCTGACAGAGGAAATTTCTAAGCTGCAAAACATTCAAGGGGAAGCAGAGCATAAAAGTTAAGAAAATGTGCAGCCTGATGATGCAATAGAAAAGAAAAACCCATTTTCTGGGGAGAAATTCAAGCCAGCTGTAGAAATTTGTGTAAGTAACAAGGTGTCAAATGTTAGTCACCAAGAAAATGGGGGAAATGTCTCCACAGCATGTCATAGGCTTTCACAGCAGCCCCTCCATCACAGGCCTGGAGGTCTACTAGGGAAAAATGGTTTTGTGGGATGGGCCTAGGGCCCCCCTTGGGATGGACCCAGGGCCCCCCTACCAAATGGAGCCTCAGGACATGGTGTACCCTTCCTAGCTGCTTCAGCTCCAGCTGTGGCTAAAAGGAACCAAAGTACAGCTGAGGCCGTTGCTTCAGAGGGTACAAGCCCCAAGCCTTGGCAGCTTACACGTGGTGTTGGGCCTGTGGGTGAACAGAAGTCAAGAATGAAGGTTGGGGAACCTCTACATAGATTTCAGAGAATGTATGAAAACTCCTGGATGTCCAGGCGGAAATTTGCTGCAGAGGTGGAGCCCTCATGGAGAACCTCTCCTAGGGCACTGCAGAAGGGAAACATGGAGTCAGAGCCCCCACAGAGGCTCCACTGGGGCACTACCTAGTTGAGCTGTGAGAAGAGGGCCACCGTCCTCCAGACCCCAGAATGGTAGATCCACCAACAGCTTATACTATGTACCTGGAAGAGCCACAGGCACTCAATACCAGCCTGTGAAAGCTGGTATTGGATAAAAGGCAGAGGTTGGAACAGTTTAGAGGGCTTGGAAGAAGACAGGAAGATGTAAGAGGGGGCTGTACACTGCAAAGCCACAGGGGCAAACCTGCCCAAGGCTGTGGGAGCCTACCTCTTACATCAGCTTGCACTGGATACAAAAGATGGAGTCTAAGGAGATCATTTTGGAACTTCAAGGTTTAACAACTGCCTTATTGTATTTCAGACTTTTGGGGTCATGTAGCCCCTTTGTTTTGGCCAATTTCTCCCATTTGAAACTGGTGTATTTACCCAATGCCTCTGCCCCAACTGTATCTTGAAAATAACTCACTTTTTATCTTACAGGCTTTTAGGTAGAAAGGACTTGCCTTGTCTCAGATGAGACTTTGGACTTGAACATTTGAGTTAATGCTGGAATGAGTTACGACTTTGTGGGACTATTAGAAGGGCATGATTGTGTTTTCAATTGTGAGGACATGAGATTTGAGAGGAGTCAGGGGCAGAATGATATGGTTTGACTTTGTCCTTACCCAATTCTAACCTTGAATTATAATCTGCACATGTCAACGGCAATACCATATGGAGGTAATTGAATCATTGGGTCTGTTTCCCCCATCCTGTTCTTGTGATAATGAGTGAGTCTCATGAGATTTGATGGTTTTATAAGCATCTAGCATTTCCCTTGCTTGCCTGATTCTCTCTTCTGCTGCCCTATGAAGAATGTACCTTCTGCCATGAATGTAAGTTTTCGGAGGCCACCCCAGTCATGAAGAATTGTGAGTCAACTGAACCTCTTTTCTTTATAAATTACCCAGTCTCGGGTATTTCTTCAAAGCAGTCTGAGAACAGATTAATACACTTGTCTACATAAAACCCACTTAAAATATGAAGACACATATAGATTAAAAGGAAAGGCAGGGAGAAAAATATAACATGCTAACACTAATCAAAAGAAAACTGGAGTAGTTGTATTAATTTTAGAAAGAGCAAACTTCAGAATAAGGAAAGTTATTGGAAATAAAGAGGGGCATTACCCAACGATAAATGGGTTAATTCTCCAAAAAGACATAACAATCCTCAGTGAGTATGTGCCTAAAAACAAAGCATCAAAATACTTCAGGCAAAAACTGATGGAACTGCAGGAAGAGATAGATAATTTACTATTATACTTGGAGACATCAAACCTCTATATTAGAAATGGATCCAGCAGGCAGAAAATTAGTAAGAATACAGTTTACCTTAGTAGTACCCTCAATCAACTGGATGTAATCGACGTCTGTAGATTACCCCAAAACAACAAATTCCATATTCTTCTCAAGCTTACATGAAACATTCTACAAGGTAGATCACATTCTGGGCTATAAAATGCATATTAACAAATTTTAAAATATAGTAATTACACAATGTTTGCTTTCAGACCACATAAAATTAATCTAAAAATTAATAACAAAGATAGCTGGAAAATCCCCAAATACTCGGAGATCAGCCAACACACTTACAAATAACACATAAGCCAAGGAAGATAAGTTTTAAAAATATTTTAAGCTAAATAAAAATATAACTGATTAAAATTTGTGTGAACCAGCAAAAAATAGAATAAAGATCTAAAGTCAATACTCTAAGTTTTCACTTTAGGAAATTAGAAAATAAGAATTAAATCCAGTGTAAGCAGAGAAAAAATAATGAATAAGAGAACAGAAATAAATGAAAATAAAAACTGGAAATCAATAGAGCAAATTGGCAAAATCTAAAGCTGATTATTTCAAAAGATCAATAAAATTGATAAGCCTCTAGCCAGGCTAAATGAGAAAAAAATGATATAAATTACTAATATCAGAAAGGAGAGACATCACTATAGATCCCATGGATATTAAAATATAATAAAGAAATGTAATGAACTGCTGAATGCCCACAAATTTGATAGCCTATGTTAAATAGATCAATTCCTTGAAAGACACAGTCTGCCAAAACTCCATACAAGAAGTAGACAGTCTTAATCAGTCTATTAAAGAGATTAAATCAATGATTAATAAACTTCCAAAACAGAAGGCATCAGTCCCAAATGGTTACACCTGATGGAAAAAAACAGGTAAAAGATATAAACAGACACCTCACCAAAGATGTAAAAATGGAAATTAAGCATATGAAAAAAATGATCGATGACATATGATTTTGCAAACTAAAACAACAATAAGATACTACTAAGTACCTATTAAAACAGCCAAAATCCAACATAATGCCACCACTAAATGCTGATGAATATTTTGGAGCAAAAGGAACTCTCATTTATTGCTCATAGGAATGCAAAATGGTTTAGCCACTTTGGAAAACAGTTTTGCAGTTTCTCACAGAATTAAATGTAGTCTTGGCAATTTTGAAGAATACAATACATTATTAATAAACTATAGCCACCATGTATTATAATAGATCTCTCAAACTTATTTCTCCTACCATGATAAAATGATAAATATGTGAGGTAATGCATATGTTAATTAGCTTGATTTAGTGAGTCCTTAATGTGTACATATTTAATAATGTCATGTTGTACGTGATAAATATATATGTTATTTGTGAAATAAAACAAATAAATAAAAATTTTTAAAAAACACAGAAACTAAACAGAGCTTTACAGGTATGTGGGGACTCTGCACTTTCTACTCTTCTGATTTTTTTTTTTCTTTAAATAGTTTCTCACTCTGTTGTCCAGACTGGAGTGCAATGGCATAATCTCGGCTCACTGCAGCTTCGACCTCCAGGGCTCAAGTGATACTCCCACCTTAGCCTCCAGAGTAGCTGGGACTACAGGTGCACACCACCGCAGCAGGATAATATATTTTTTTTAATTTTGTGTAGATACAGGGTCTCACTATGTTGCCCAGGCTAGTCTGAAAATCGTGGGCTCAGGCAATCCTCCTGCCTCAGCCTCCCAAGGTACTGGGATTACAGGTTATCAGCCGCTGTCCCCGGACATCCGCTCAATTTTGCTGTGCACTTACAACTGCCCTAAAAAATAAACTATCTTTTCAACAAAATATTGAATACTTTGGATATTATTAAATGTTCAAACTTCTCTGCAGGTTTAATTCTCCTAACTGAAATGTAAGTTTTTTTAAGGAAAAGGATGATGGCTTATACATTTTTTATTTCTTTTTAAGACTCTAGCTGAGGTCCTCATTCTAAGTAGAAGCAGCACACATAATCACTAAATTAATGAACATGTGTATAGATCTATAAGTAGGTAAAGCCAAAATTGATATTCACAAGTTTTTTAACTTTCTTAAAAATAACTGCAATACAAAAAGGCAGAATGACTAATATAATAAAACACTGAACCTGCCACCAGACTCACATACTGAATACTGTGCACCTCTCTCTGTTTACATATGCCTCTCTCCTGCTCAGCAGTAACTGCTGTGCCTCTGATATTTATCATCCCCAGTTTCCAAGCACCTCTTTTTTTCTTTTTCTTTTCTTTTCTTTTTTTTTTTTGAGACAGAGTCTCGCTCTGTCGCCCAGGCTGGAGTGCAGTGACGCGGTCTCGACTCACTGCAAGCTCCGCCTCCCGGGTTCACACCATTCTCCTGCCTCAGCCTCCTGAGTAGCTGGGACTGCAGGCACCCGCCACGACTCTTGGCTAATTTTTTTTTGTATTTTTAGTAGAGACGGGGTTTCACCGTATTAGCCAGGATGGTCTCAATCCCCAAGCACCTCTTTATATCTTTCCTACTCGTGCACAAATTCTTACACAATGTATAATTTTACCATTGCATATATTTAAACCATAAAAATAATATTTTATTCACATTCTCTGAAACTTGCTTTTAAACTGTAAGTATGTTTGTATGATAAATTCATGTTGAGTCACGGCATTCGAATACCTTCATTTCCACTACTTTTAGCATGGATTTTTATAAATATACAATAATTTATTTTTTTCTTTCTTGTGTTGATAGGAATTTAGGTCATTTCCAGTTTTTGTATTACGGCAATGCTGCAATGAACCTTTGTATACATGTCTCTGAGGGCATACATGAGCCGGTTGCTGTATGTCATGTCTAGCAGGGGAAAAGCTGGGTCATAGCCTACACACATCTTCAATTTTATTAAGGTTTTCCAGACAGCTATCCAAACTGGTTCTACAATTTATACTTTCATGAATCTTCATTTTTAAAACTATAGTTTCCCAACACTTAACTCTTGGCCTTTTAGACAGTGACATTTATGTGAGGATACTTTTTGCTGTCAACCTTGCTCCAGGGGCTGTTTCTCAAATCTCCCAATGCACTCTTGTGTTTGCTCAAGAGTCACGACTCAGGTATACCATTATTTGAATCAGTTCCTCTGCCTCTGCTGTGATTTCATCATGTGAAGCCACTGGAGTTGTTTTGTGTCCAAAGTCTATGAGTTCCTTTTTCCTAATCCTCAATTTTTTTAGAGCTTTTTCATTGTAAACACAGCTTCTACTATAATTGAAAGTTTGGCTTAATGGCAAATAAAGGACTGCATTTATCTAAATGTCCTATTTTAATAGGACAGATTACCAGATGATTCACATGCTCTGGTCTCCTTGTATCTTGACAAGCTTAATATACTGTTTCATTGTGCTGTGAATTAATAGCACCACAGGGCAATAATATGGCTGCTGAGATTTTAAGGTCTGGATAACTATAGGCTTCAGCTAATGCCCCATAACTGAAATTTATTAAATATCTAATGCCTCAGAGCACAGTTTAATAAAACAAGCTGGACTGTGAAGTATTCAGGCCATATTTCAAAGGGAAGCCCATGTTAAATGATCATTTAAATAAGGATTTACTACCAAAAAGAGCCCATTCTGATTTGACACAGAGATTACTACTGGTATTTTTTTTTTTTTTTGTCCTAACTTACTTTTCACCTTATATTTCCTGTGGAAACTGGTAGTCCCTACAAATGTGAGTCAGGATCAGGATTTAGGAGGCAAGACAGAGAGGTAGGTAGGTAGGCAGGTGGATGGGTGGATGGGTGGGTGGGTAGATAGATAGATAGATAGATATAGAAATATATATTTCTATCTGGTCTTTTTCTCAACAAGAATTTGAGGTGCATACTGTATTTTGTCTTACTGTGAATATTTTGTTAAAAAGTTAATATATTATAAATGAAGAAAAGTACACAAATAATAACTAAACAACTTGAATTTTCCATCAAAAGGAATACAATCATTTAATCAGCATCTGGATCAACAAGCAAAACATTACAAAACCGTGGAAGCCTCCTTCAGTCTTCTTCCAAGCATTACCTCTATCAAGATAACTACTAAGTCACATTTTAGTTTGTTAATTATAAACCAAACACTTTTAAAAATGTTAGACCAAAAAGTTCTTTATGAAATCAGTGAGACCCAGAGAAGAAAAGGATTAACTTAGGGTTACAAAAGAAAGGAAAATAAGAATTAAAGATAGACTTAGGCATCTTGATGTCCTGTCCATTGTCCATTCTATTACTTTTTATAGCTACTCAGCTCACGTTCAATTTCATTTAAATGTGGCATGAAATTCAGTAACAAATTGAATGCTATCACATTACCTTTCCATGACAGAGGCTGACACTCCCTGCTCTGGTTGAGTATCTTGTGCCCCAGGCCACTCTCTGGAATCTAGCAGCTGCAGCCTTTAGCTATTAACTTCCTTAAGATTCATACTGCTTTTACAGCAGAGGTCATGCTATTTACAAGGTAACCGCCACCAATTACTGAGAAAGTGATAGCTAAGGATAGGCTTTTTCTGGCTGCTCCCCAGCCAATGACTAAGCAATTATTGAGCTCCAGCCAATGACCAAACAATGTTACAGCTAATTTCACCCAATATAGAATTCCTTTAACAAATAACCTTTGCTCTACAGTATCCTGTTAGGCTGGCTGACTCTTGGTTAGGCTGCATGATGGTCTGAAGCTTCCCTTGCTAAATCTGTCCCTTCCCACATTTTTTCTACATCGCTAATACTCCTTAATAAAAATGTCAGCCTCTTAATTCTGCTTAAAATGTGCCACTTGGAGATCCTAACTTGCAAAAACATCTAATACATTGTCATTGTCTAACGTTAAGTCCAAAGCCTTTTTTTGTGATGCCAGTCCCTAAACATTCTGGTTAATTGAGGTTTCAGTGTAGTGTGATTTAGTACAAAGAGCTTGAAATTTCAGATTCTGATATATTTGTGTTTTATTTTCAGTTTCACTATGTACCTGCTGCTGTAGGCTAGTTCCCTTTGCTCTCCAATAATTATGTTATCTATTAAATTAGAAGAATAATATTTATTATGTATGTCAAAGTGTGATCATTAGGATACATGAGAAGGCACAAATCATTTAGCCCAGTGCCCAAAACCAAAAGATCCTAATAAATTATAATTTTATTGAAAACCAATCAGATGAGGAGAGTCACTTCCATTTATTTTGTGATCATTCTGATTAGGAAACATTTCAAATATAGTTACAATCACTATTCTCTATTTTAGCAGTTAATGTTCTTTGTGACAAGATTATTATCAATCTAAACCTAGATGATATTTTTATAATCCTCCAATGCTAAGGAAAGTTTCTCATCCCTAGAAGAAGGCTCAGATGATAGAAGGATAGGGGTATTTTATGTTAAGGAAATAGCATACATATTTGCTGCTTTTGGAAATATCAAAGAGGAAAATCCTCACAAGAATTTTCAACACAATCCAAGCTCTGCTAGCAAGACTCCAGAAGTAGAATACCAATTTTAATAATGTCTCTGATGCTTCATTTAACTTTTGGCCAATAAAACTAGACACAAGGCCACCAGCTGATTCATTCATGGTAAATTGAATGCTACACACACACACACACACACTCACACACACACACACACACGATACAGGCACATTAGCACTCTATAGGAAACCAAAACCCCAACCAGAGAGCCTAATCAATATTATCTGTTCCATACTGGCTGATCAATTATGTCTTAACCATACTAAAGAGATCAAGTCTAAAGTAAACTAAAGCTCATTAGCCCAACTCAATTCTCTTCCCCATCCACAGTTATTTAAGAATAAATTATATAATAAATAAAACAATGCATTTCTCAAGTGTCTCAGAATTTGATAATTTTGAAGTTGATGCTATTTACACAAAAGTTGTAAAAATAAGAATACATTCATCACTTGCTAGTGATTATTATACTCAGAACATGTAAAATAAAATTCCAGAAAGTAAAATAGAAAGAAGTGACCAAGATTTTTCCTTGGTCAAAGGAAGGCTCCAAGTTTTATAGAATAGAGACAAACAAGATTTGTTTTCATGTGCCTGTAACACATTTTAAATAGACACATACAAAGTTTAGGAGAGAGTCCAAATTATCTGGAATCTTATTAGTACTGCTTTAAAACTGGAGATTTAGCTTGTACTCCTCCTCTCCCCCTGTTTTCCCATCACTCAAATCAAGTTTTCTTGAGGTTCATCTACATGCTAGACACTGACAGGTTCTGCATCCTGCCCAGCTTGAATTTACCCCTACCTTTTTCAATCACCACTCAAAGTCATTCTCGACCCTTGCCTGGGCTATTCTTCTAGCTGGACTCTCACTTACGCTCTTGCGCATCTCTAATCATTCTTCACAGGGCAGCAAGAATTATCTTTCCCATCATAAATCTGATCATGGTAGAGAAGGCTGTACTCTAAATCCTTTAATGACCTCCCAGAGAACAGCTATGGTAATTGCTTTGGACTAGATCCTGGATACAAGATGCAGGGAATATATGATCTATCCCAGTCCTTATGGTGCTTAGACTACCATTTAATAATACCACACCTCTGATCTCTAAGTTCTAGCTAGAAGAAAATAAGTAAATAAATAAAAGCAAGAAAAAGAATTATTGTAAGATATCTACATTGGAAAAATGGTTAAAATAATAACTCATTGTATATGAGTTGTTAGTCTACATAGAAAAATCATCTGAAAACTATAAGAATAACTATTAAAACTAATACATGGCTGGGCAAGGTGGCTCACGCCTATAATCCCAGCATTTTGGGAGGCTGAGGTAGGTGGATCACAAAGTCAGGAGACTGAGACCATCTTGGCCAACATGGTGAAACCCTGTCTCTACTAAAATACAAAACATTAGCTGGACGTGGTGGCCCACGCTTATAGTCCCAGCTACTAGGGAGGCTGAGGCAGGGGGATCTCTTGAACCTGGGAGGTGGAGGTTGCAGAAGCAAGATACACATACAAAAATAAATTTTATTTCAATATACTGACAACAATAAAAATCAGAATAAATACCCTTTTCAACAGCATCATAATATAAAATATTTAGGGGTAAATATGACAAAATTATGCAGGAATTGTACATTGAAACCTATAAAACATTGTTGAGAAGAATTAAAGAAAATCTAAATAAATGAAAATGTATATCATATCAATGGATCAGAAAGCTTGATATTGTTGCAATGTCTATTAGCCTCAAGTTGACTGATGAACTTAACACTACTCCAATAAAAGTTTATACAGTTTTTCTTCTACAAATTGATGAGATGAGTCTAAAATTATAGAAGAGCCCAAACAACTTTGGAAAATGAAATGCAAAGTTAGAGGACTTACTTTACTTGACTTCAAAATTTGTTTAAAAAATATTCTAGAAAACGTATAACTGAAATAAACATGAATAAGTAAAGCAAAGCAAAAGAAGAGAAAATTTCAAAATAGATTCATACATTTATTTTCAAAAAGGTGAAAAGGAAATTAAATGGAGAAATGATAGTTTCTTCCACATGATGCTGGACAAAATAGATATCTATATGCAAAAAATTAATTTAAGTTCATGCCTAATAACATTTGCAAAAAAATAATTCAAAATAGATTATAGCCTTAAATACAAACCCTAAGACTCAAACACTTTTGCAGGAAAATATAGGAGAAAATTTCTGAGGTCGTGTACCAGAAAAAAAATTTCTTAGCTATTACACTAAAATATAATCCATAAAGGAAAAAAATTAAAAATTGTGTTTCATCAAAATATAGTTTCTGCTCTGTAAGTGATATTGTTAAAAGCATGAAAAAAGTATCCACATACAGTATGAAATATAGTGATAAAAAACATGAAATATAGTGATAAAAGCCTGAAAAAGTATCTACACACTATATGAAATAATTTTCAAATTACATCTATGATAAATAACTTGTATCCAGAATAGATGAAGAAAGAATGATCAAAACTCAATAATAATAAATAATTAAATAAAAATGGGCAAACAATTGAGCTAATACTATACCAAAGATATACTGATGGCAAAGAGATGCATAAATACATGTTCAACTCCTTTAGTCATTAGGGAAATATAGTTTAAAAATCACAATGTAATACTACTACTCACCTATTAAAATGTCGAAGTCAAGGGGAGAGAGAAAGAAAGAAAGAATTTGGGAGGGAGGGAGGGAAGGAAGAAAGGAAGGAAGGGAAGGAGGGAGGGAGGGAGGGAAGAATCAAGTATCAATTAAGACATGGTGAAACCAGAATCCTCATAGGCTACTGTCAGGAATGTAAAATGGTGCAAACTGTTAGAAAACCAGTTTCGTATTTCTTAAAACACTGCACAGACACCTGCCATATTACCCAGCTATTCTAAGCCCAGTTTATTTACACAAGAAAAATGAAAGCATACAATTGCCTGTATATAGAACTTTATAGCAGCATTATTTGTAGTTGTCCCAAAATGATAATGCCTAAATGCCCTAAATGTCAAATTCTACTAAGCACTGAAATAGAATCAAACACAGATACATGCAATAACATGGATGAATCTCAAAATAATTACGCTGAATAAAAGAAGCCTCACCAAAAAGGACACTGTTGTGTGATGTTATTTATATAAACCTCCATAAAATGTAAATTAATCCATTGTGACAGAAAGCATATTAGTGGTTTCCTAGAAAATAGGGAGGGGGGTGGTGAGAGCAAGGCTGAGTCATGTCAAATGGGCATGAGGAAACTTTTGGGAGTGATAAACGTGTGTATAATCGTAATGATGGTTTCACAAGTGTAAATCGATGCCAAAATTATTAACTTGTGCATTTAAATATATGCCGTGTTTTATGTGTCAATCATACATAAACAAAGTTGTTAATAATGTATCATAAAGTGTATGTGACTGCTGCTGGAAGGAAAATTCTCTCTTCCTTAAAAAATTGCAATGTACTGATGGCAGCCGCGGACCACCTCGAGCGGCCGCTGCCGCCATGCCCCTGCTGCCTGGCAGGTGTGGGGAGGAGGAAGACAGTCTCCCTGTAGCCCGCCTCCCTTTGGGGCTGCCACAATGAGGCTGGCGGGTTGTCCACCTACAGGGGAGCAGTGCAGTCAGGTAGAGAGGCCCCAGGAGGAGCTAGGCTGGGGCGGTGCATTTTGTAAGCAGAGCCCGAGAACCATACCTGGGGTGTGGAGCAGAAGCCGTGATTCAGGGGCCCTGGGCAGGAAGTAGGAGAGGCGCCCACTTTGGGGACCTAGCCAGCGGCGTAGCCACCGCGCCCACTTTGCCGAAGGCTCCCAGTTACTGCGCCTCTGCACGGGGTTACCTGGGGCTCAGTCCGCAGGGTCCAGCTGTGGAGCCTGACAGTCTCAGAGGCCTGTGATCTGCTCCTGGAGGTGCCCCCTAGGCAGGGCCACGAGCTGGGTGAGTGGGAGCCTGTGCAGCCC
Source organism: Papio anubis (assembly GCF_008728515.1). Taxonomy (NCBI): domain Eukaryota; kingdom Metazoa; phylum Chordata; class Mammalia; order Primates; family Cercopithecidae; genus Papio; species Papio anubis. The sequence goes on along the minus strand of NC_044986.1, from coordinate 24,832,303 downwards.
CTGAGCTCCGGGGCCATGGAGGAAGCTCGCAGGCACGTTACCCCTGCCCTGGACATCGGGCGAGCCCAGCAAGGACCCGGAGCCCTTGCCCAGGCTGCGAGAAGGTGCAGCCGGGCCATATACTCCAGGGAACCGGCGGGAGCCCGGAGGAAGCAGCAGCTCTGTCCTCCCAGGCACGGCTGCAGCCATCTTGGCTGGGGACCCGGGCCTCCCTGTGCTCTTGGGGGCGGGGCGCAGGCAGCAACCTGGACACCATGGATGGCAGCAAGAGGCAGACAGAACTCTGGACCCACCGAATGACGAGGCTAAAAATGCTTAACACAAACAGAGCTGAAACATGATCCTTGCTCCCCACATTGGCAGCAAAGAGAAGGAGAGAAGAGCTGCGGCCCTTTGGGGAGCCCAGACCTGGGAGCTCCCAGAGAGCCAGGGCTGTGACTCCGTCTTTGGGGCCCTGCAGTTCCTGGCATCTCCAAGCTTCCAGACACCGCCGCATTCCCTGGTGAAGCGAGGGAAGCTGCTTGAAGTGTGCCTTGCCTGTCTGCAGCCTTGCAGAGAGCCAGTGCCCATGCCCACCTGTGAAACTGCCCGCCCCAAGGCAGCAGCTGGTGTGTCTTACTGAGCAGTGACTGGACCCCATGCTCGCTCACACACCCTTTACCCCTCCACTCCTGACTTGCAGTCTCCCTTGGAGGCATGGGATCCAGACCAGTAGCGTGAGCTGAGCACAGTCTGTCAGGCCGAATGGGTGGAACGAGTCCAGCAGGCCCAGGAGCAAAACTCAGGCAAAGGTGCCACCGGCCGCAGATTTCCTGCCATAAAAACGACACCCCAAAGATCCCATAGCAGTACTCCTAAACCTTTCCAGTGTGTTTTCGACTCTCTGGATTCCAAGACTTAATAACTGCCACTGTATTAACCATATCTTTTATTTTCTATATTCTAATGCTTTCACATCTGAGGCTCTGTTGCCATCTGGAGGAAGTGGCCTTCTCAGGTTTATCCAATTCCTAGGTATAGTAAGCAACTCTCTGGGTAAGCAAAATTTCAGATGCAACCCTACCAATCCAGAGCACACACCCTCAACCTCCTTCATTCTCAGGGTCTCATCCTCTGAGCCACTATCCACCTTCTGTAATTGCCCCAGGGCTGGATATTTGACTACTGGGCTAGGGACAGTTCCTATACCTCCAAGCTCTAAAATTACTCAAACTAGCCAGTCTTAAACATGCATACCCTACCTCATTGTTTCTTCTTGTACAAACCATAATAAAGACTCAAATACAATATGCCCCTCTCTCTCATTTACTCTGCCACCTGGCAGAACCCAGTGCTTTCCTGTGTCCCCTCCCTGTCCTCTTCCGCAGTGACAAGGCAACATGGCATGCCTCCTCCTCTTGGGAAATGTGAGTAACAAATTATCTTCTCAGTGGCAGCCAGCTCCTGACCTATGGTCATTACCAAAATATCTACATAAACCATATTTAAATAATAAAACCTACTAAAAGTCACCTTAGTTATGCTATCTCCCTGTTCACTCTGATGCCCCACTTCGTGTCTAAAATATTTACATTTTCATTCACTATGGGTAACCTGTCTAGTTATGTCATTTCATGAATTAAAATGTCCTTTAAAAACACAATTTCTAAATTATTAACTAATGGCCCCAAATGATATTTGGTGGTAAAGCAACATCTGTTTAATGTATTAAGTGATTTTTATGAAAAATCCAAATTTTTTGACAACATAATAATTATGCTATTAAAGACTACATGGTTCCTTTCTCTTGGAGCCATTTATAAACCTTGGTTTTGGTTTCACGTCTGTTTTAAGATGGTGAATTTACTTTTTCTCTAACCACACCATGACAGTCTGTTTTATGGAAAAATATTTTTGGTACCACTTTCCAGAAGTATGTAAAATTTATAACATTGCTTATTAGGAAATTAAGTATACAACTATTTTAATAAATAGATAGGGGGAGGGGCAGAGAAAAATCAGGTGTTTGAAACTGAGGTCATATCTAGCTATTTAAAAATATATAACAATTGGTAATTTGTTGACTAGTTAAAAGGGGAAAAGTGTACCCCATTCAAAATAATTATTTTCTTTTTCCCTGCTCAGTGAAACTATTCTGAAAATGTGAAGTTTGACCTTTGCATGTGTGTAAATTTCTAGGATTTGCATTGCCGTAACTTAAATATAGAGCGTGTGTTATTCATCCTAGATGACTGTCGGAATATCTGTGAGTGTCCTCCCCCTAAAACCAGACACTTAACACATAAATCATTAGGGACCCATGATGATCTAGTGCTTAGGATTAGCGCTTAGAATCTGTACTCACATGTCTCCTTGGCCCTGATATTTGTGTCACTGTACGGTGATCTGGTTGGTTCACATCTTCTCTAATTCCCCAAATGTCCATTTTTGTTCATACCCATTTAATAGAATTTCATCAGCACCTGTGGTGTATTGGTTTGGTGTTAGATTCAGGGGGCAATATGTAGGAAACATATGATCTGTCCCACTTCTCAGGATGCTTAGACCAGCACTAGAATATTGAAACTTATGTTAATAAAAAAATTAAGAGCAAGACACAACTTTCTATAATTAGATTCCAACTTGAATACAATTACATATATTAGTAAATAATTTGATAAAGCCCAGGAACAGAGAGCACAGTGTTCGGCATCAACATTCCTGCATCTGAATCCTGGCTTTATCACACACTAGCCATATGGTCTCGGATCAGTTAGTTCACTACCATCTCCCTCTCTGTCAAATTAAGATTCTGTTAACAATAGCATAGGCTATCATGAAGATTAAAAGCAATAATCTACGTACACTGCTCAGCACAGTGCCTAATTGGTAAGTATCTAAGTCTTGCTCAAAAGCCAGAGTTCCACACATAATGTTGTCATTTACAAAAGGGGGCTATTAAAAGAGGATGCCACTGTTTTTGAAATAAGGTTGGCCCACAGAAGATGGAAGCCAGATAGCTAAGAGGAGATTCAAAACACAGTCAACAGGGAGAGTTGATATCAGACCCACAGTAAGAATGATGAGATTTCCTTTGAATAGGAGGTAAAATGAACCACAACATTAACAATTCATAATTGCTTTGAATAATTAGAAGGTGGAGCACAAACCTGTCGGAGTAGGAAGGCAGAACCAAGAGCATGAGCCATGTCAGAATGTTGGGGGACAAGTTTATGTGGTGATGGTTCCATGGTACAGGATTGGATTGCTGTTATGTTAGGGAGCCAGGCAGAATTAAATGAGAGGCAGACATGAGTTTGTTTCAGGGAAGTAAAGTCCACATGATTGTGTGTATTGTTTAGATAATATTATGAGTACTACACTCAGTTCTCATGCATAATTCTAAGGAAAAAATAGTTTTACACACAAATGCTAGTAAAACTTATGGGAAGTTGTCTACATTAGAACAAACTGAAAGACCTAATGACATTATACAGACTTTTTATCGTTAATAAAGGAGGCCTAGCTTATGGTACAATGCTTGCATAAAACAGATGCTTAATAAAAATAAAGTTAGACATAAAGTATTAATAATAATGAGAAAATCATTATAATAACAGCAGATAACATAGTCTTTGAAAGTAAGTGTAAAGATAAAACTAAACTAACACTGCCAAAATTGAGATTCTGCTTGCAAGGTAATTGTCCCTCTTATTAGAGTCACTAGAAATAGGAAAAAATTACTGTAGCTGAGGTCTTTCTTTTTTTTAAGAAAAGGAAAAGAATGCCATTTGTTACAGTGACAAGGACCTAACTCTGCATAAGAGTTCCCAGCCTCTGCACCTGTATTAGCATAATATTAGGTCTGTTATTTATAACTGAAGAAATGATGAAGCCAGGGTTGTTTTGCTTGTGTTTAAGCTGCAGAAAGCTGCAGGGAAGCCTTCTCCCCAGCCTAACAACAAGCGCAAGCTGGACAGTCAATAAAATCTTACATCTGGGGGCACAAGAGAGAGCTGAATTCACACAGCACGTCAATGAACTGAACCTCCAAGAGTAATAATTTCTCCAATCCCTACCCTAGAAAGCGACGTTAGTTAAACGTCACTTCATCTTTGGCAAAGGAGGAGGACTAAGAGATATCTATTATAGAAGTGGGTGAAAATTTTAAAAAGATACCAATTTCAAAGCTCCTTTTCTTCTTTCTCTAATTGGCTTTTCCAAAACCATTATGAATATAGACCATAGTCTACACTTATTTTTTTGTCCAGTTATTTTATGTTATGTCACATTCTAAAATGGCTTCTTAAGTACAGGAACAATGTCTTCTTCTACATCTTCTCTATTCTTAGAATATCTAGTTCAGACTGTATATTTCTAAAATACTCTCACCAGTCCATTTAATTAAGAGAACATTGGTCATTATGTGTTTGTTTTCTTTTATCTCCTAAAAGGAATATGGATTCCAAAGTCGACTAGACATGGGTTTATCCTGTTTACATTTATTCTGCGTCCCTAGACAAGGAATCAAATGAACAATTTAATTATTCTCCTTAAAAATTGGAATAATATACACTGCATAATATAGTTTTGAAGTTTTAATTAAACATACAATGAATCAAACGCAGTACTTGATATATGATAGGGCTCCATCCTAGCACCTGCTTCAAAATATAGTCAGTGACTACAAAAACAGTTAGTTATTCAACCACTCCTCCTTTTCTCTCTTTTCCTTTGCAGAGATTACAGGGTTTTCATGGCATATTTTCCCCCCAAAGGACCCAGGAAAGACAATCTTAGACTCATCTCAACACAGAGGTTCATGCAGTATCTACCAACTAATAAGAGCTCATGAGTAACTTATAATCTCTTTGATATCTCTGGTCTAATTGGTGTAATCAGGAAGTAAATAAATTATTACAATACAGTGAACTGAAAGCTAGAAATGCATACAAGATAGTATTTAGTACATAGTGGAAAAAAGTTAAAGAGATCAAGAATGGATTCCCAAATTAGTAATATTTACCATGAGGTTCAAGATTATGGCAAGTTCAATTAAATAAAGATGATTCTATATATTTATAGTAGTAAATGCACATGAGTAACACTGAGATAAAACTGTAGAGTGAAACAAAACCCACATAATAAATATCCTTTAAACAATGACAAAAATTTCAAATTTAATCCACTGGATTTTAAGCAAGGTAGTGAATCAAATTTGTTTTAAAGAAAAAAAAAAATCTAACTGTTTGTAAATATACCATGTCATAGCTGGGAGCAACTTGAAGCAGCAAGACCAGTTCAAAACTTATTACAGTAGTTTAGATAGCAGGTGAAATATATCTTCCTTTCTCAGTGAAAATATATTATCACTGAGAAAATGAAGAAATGGGTGATGTTTAGAAAACTGAGAAGAGGATGTGAGTTAGTAACTGATTAACTTTGGATGATCAGGGGATGGAAGAATATCTGAGTTTATGGCTTTTTTCATTAGAAGAGAGAATAATGCCATTTGTTGAGATAGGAAGCTCTAGATAAATGGAATATATGTTGGAATAGAAAATACATTCTGTTGAAATTAATTTCTGGTGAAGATTACTCTGATTTTTTGAATATTTCTGACAGTCAGGTAGTGCCATCTGTGTATTCAGAAGACGGCATGAATCAAGTTTTTAGCTTTGGAATTCATTAAGAATAGACTATGAGGAAAACAACGATGCCAGGCATGGTGGTTCATGTCTGTAATTCCAGTGATTTGGGAGGCTGAGACAGGAGTATCACTTGAGCCCAGGGGGTTGATATCAGCCTGGGCAATACAGTGAGACTCGTGAGATCCTGTCTCTAAATATATCTATTCCTATCTATCTATCTATCTATCTATCTATCTATGTATATTTAAACTAGCCAGGCATGTTGTTGAACACCTGTACCATCATCTCAAGAGGCTCAGGTGGGAATATATATATATGTATGTTTATAATATATATATTTTTATATATAATACATATATTTTATATATATTTATATATATAGTGTGTGTGTGTGTATATATATATATTTAAACTAGCCAGGCATGTTGGTGAACACCTGTACCATCATCTGCTCAAGAGGCTCAGGTGGGAATATATATAATTTTTTTTTTAACTAGCCAGGCATTTTGGTGAACACCTGTGCCATCATCTACTCAAGTGGCTCAGTTGGGAAGATCATTTGATCCTAGAAATTTGAGGCTACCAGTGAGTTTTAATTGCACCACTGCACTCAAGCTTGCATGAGAGAGCAAAACACCATCTTTTTAAAAAAAAGATGTGTTTAGAAAATTTTCAATGATAGATGTATATAGAAAAGGGAAAATGCTGAGCATTCAATATTAGAAATAATTACATCTTGAGTTATAATAGAAAAAGACTCATTTGAAATATTTTAAGAAAAAAGGAGCAAATATGGAATTATGAAAATAAACCATATAAAGAGTGTACTAAGAGAAATAATTGATCTTTATTAAGGCAATTTGAAAAAAAACACTTAAGAAATTAGGTAAAAACTGCAGAAGGAATGATGCCAGAAAGATGGCAGAACTGGAAGTTCCTTATCCTTCCTCCCTCTTGGAGACACAGACTCAGAAATAATACACAGACCAATACCCTCTAAGAGAAATCCAGAAGCAAGTTAAGTCTCCTGCCCCTCAGATGAGTATGAAACAGAAGCGTCAAAGTGAGTAGGAAATTTGATGGCACCCCCTCAACATAGTTTCTTCCTCCAGCTGAGTGCAGAAAAATTGGTAGAAAATTTCTAGCTCCCAGATTCTCATTAGAAGGGAACAAGAAGACTAAAATATATGCCATATGTTCAGACTTTTGGGGGAGATGTCTGTGGAATTTGTTTCTTTCTTGCCTGAATCTAAGTTCTAAGAGAACAAAAATGACAGTTTGCCATAGTCCCACTCCAACTCCCATTCTAATAAATAATGAGCAGGAGAAAACCACTAACTTGCTTGGGAGGGCAAAAGTTGGAGCAAGTGCCCAATATTCCCAGCTTTTCTGGGAGGCTGCCCGAGGAACTGGTTTATGTCTTGCCTGCCTTGGAGTGCTTACTAGACTTGGCATATGCCACATGGATGAGAGCTGCTGCAAACAAAAGCAAGCTAGGCATCTTATAACAGCTCTAGAATACTTGCGGTACCACACACCAGAGAGAGAAATGTATTACAAGTGCTTCAGGAAATAAACCAGCAAATCCCTCTAGCTTATAATTTACAAACACAATTCCAGGGAAGATACATTCAGAAAAGTTTTAAGAGCCTCTCTAGAATCTATAGCCAGACTGACTGGTGTAGGTCTTTCCCTGATGAAACCAATTCATAAAACCTGGGAATGGTGGCTATTTTATTTTTGAAAATGTAGATCCCATCACAACATTATAAGGCACATTAAAAAAAACAAAAAACAAAAAACAGTAAAATCTGGACAAATGAAAGGAACAAAACAAATCTCCAGGATCCAACCATAAAGAAATGAATGTATACAGATTACATGACAAATCATTCTAAATAAGCATCATAAAGATGCTCAAAGAGCTCATAAAATGATAAATGAGCAAAAGGAGATTATCAACAAAGATATAGAAAATATGAAATACAACCTATCATTTTTTTGAAGTTGAATAATATAATAAATGATATTAAAAAGTTACTTGGGAAGTTCGAAAGCAGACTTGATCAAGCAGAAGAAAGAATCAGTGAACTAAAATACAGGATATTTGAAATTATCCAGAGGAGCAAAAAGAAGAAAATAATGTAAAAAGAATGAAGCAAATCTAAGAAAGATGAATGCAATGAAGTGGATCAATATATTTATTACATGACTCTAAGAAGGAGAATAGAAAAGAAGTAGATGAAAGATTGCTTAAAAAATTAATAAAAGAAAAATTCCAAATATGAGAAAGGAAATAAACATCCAGATTCCAGGATCCCAGTGGACTCCAACTTTGAAGAACACAAGGAGGAAGTCTAACTAAAACACATTATTACCAAATCAAATATTCAAAGACAAAAAGAGAATTTAGAAAAGAGAGAGAGAAAAGCAACTTATATACAAGGGAATATGTATGAGACTCTCAGCAGATTTCTCAGCAGAAACATAGCAAAGAAGTGAACGAGATAACAGTGCAAGTGTTAAAAGAATAAAAACGGTCAAGTATAACATATAGTTGGTATAGAATATAGTTCTATATCATATAGTTGTCAACTATACCATACAGTTGGTATTCATATAGAATACCATATCTATCAAAATTATCTGTTAACAAATAAGGAGAAATATTTTTCCAGATAACTAAAAGCAGAGAAACTTTCTAACCACTAGAGCTGCCTTACAAGCAATTGCAAAGGAATCCTTCAAGTTGAAACGAAAGGATGTAATACAGTAACACAAAAGGATATGAAAGTATAAAGCTTGCTGGTAAAAATAAATATATAGACAAATATAGACAATTAATACTGGCGCATGAATTAATATTAATTCTGGTATAGAAGTTAAATGACAAATGTATAAAAGTGAGTATAACTATAAACATACATTAATGAATACATAATGTGAAAAGATGTAATCTGTGATATTAATAAAGTAAAAGATGTAAATAGTAGTAGTTTTTGTAAGCAATTAAGATTTAGTTGTTTTCAGCTTAAAATAGGTTGTTCTAATTATAAGATGTTTCATGTAAGCCTGTGGTAACTGCAAAGAATATACCTAAAAATATACATGTGAAATAAATTTAAAAAAAATCAAAGTATGTCACTACAAAAAAATCAGTGAAAGGCAGCAAGGAGAAAGGAAGAAATAAAAGGCAATAAGACGTACAGAAAACAACAAAATGATAAAATTCAGCTATTTCTAATCAGCAATCACTTTAAACATAAATGGATTAAACTTTCCAAGATAAATAAATTTAAAAACAACAACAAAAAAACAATATTAAATTATATACTGCTTATAAGATACTCAGTTTTTATTGAAGGACACACATAGATTGAAAGTGAAAAATTATAAAATATATTTCATGCAAATGGTAACCGAAAGAGAACCATACTTCTATCAGAAAAAAATAGACTTTACATGATAAACCATAAGAAGAGACAAAGACACAATGCTTTGCATAATGATAAAAAGATCAATTCACCAGGAAGGTAAAACAACTATAAATAGATGTGCACCCAACATCAAAGCACCTAAATAAATGCAACAAATATTGACAGAACTGAAGAGAGAAATAGATAGCTCTTTAATAATAGCAAAGGATTTCAGTACCCTGCTTTCAGTAATGAAGAGTACCCATACAGAAGATCAATTAGGAAACAGAGGATTTGGACAGCACTATAACCAAAATAGATCTAACAGATACATCCAGAACATTCTACCCAACAGCATCATAATGTACACTCTTTTCAAGCATACATGTAACATTCTCCAAGACAGATGACATGTTTAGTCACAAAAAAGTCTTAAAAATATGTCTTTTCTACTCACAACGGAGTAAAGCTAGGAATCAGTAGCAGAAGAAAAACTGAGAAATTCAAAAGGACTTGGAAACTAAACACAACATCCTTGAACAACCGAAGAGTCAAAGATGAAAAAAAAAAAGTGAAGAAAAAATTAAGAAATATCTTAGGAAAAAACTGAAATGAAAAGACAACATACCCAAATCTTTAGAACGCAGCAAAACAGATACTAAGAGAAAAGTTTAAATACATAAATTATTTTAAAAACTCACACAAACAACCTAAATTTATACCTCAAGAAACTAGAAAAATGGGAGAAAACAAATTTAAAAAGTTAGCGGAAGGAAGAAGGTAATAAAAATTAGGGTAGAAATAAATGAAGTGGAGAAGAAAAATAAAAGAAACAAATCAATGAAATTAACAGTCTGTTCTTTGAAAAGATTAAAAAAAAATTTAAATAGACGAAGGAAAAAAGATAGAAGACTCATATAAGTACAGTAAAACCATAAATGTAAGAGCAAACATTACAATTGATGTTACAGAAAATTAAAAAGACCATAAGAGACTATTATGAAAAATTATATGTCAACAAATTGGATAACCTTGAATAAATGGATAAATACATAAAAACATGCAATATGACAAAATGGAATCACAAGGAAAGAGAATGTCTGAAAATACTTATAGCTAGTAAAGAGATTGACTCAGTAGTCAAAAACCTTCCAACAAAGAAAAGCCCAGGACTTGATGTCTTCACTGAAGAATTCTACCAAATATTGTTAAAAGAATGAATGCCAAGCCTTTTCAAATTCTTGCAATAATTGAATTAGATAGTATACTGCCAAATTCATTATACGAAGCCAGTATTACCCTGATACCAAAGTCAGATAAAGATACTGCATGAAAAGAAGACTAGTTTAATATTTCTCATGAATATATGTCAAAATTGTCAAGAAAATACTAGCAAATACTGTATAGTATTTATAAATATATACATACACACATATATATTTATAAATAGAATATAATGTGTGTATTTAGAATTATATGGAGATATTACGTAGAGAGATAATTATATAGAATTTGTACATATTTATGTATGTATATGAGTGTGTAAATATATGCATATATAAAGAGAAAAGCAAACTAAAAAAAGAAAGAAAATAACAAATGCTTGTGAGGACATGGAAAATTGGAATCCGGTGCACTGTTGGTGGGAGTGTAAAATGGCGTAGATGCTATGTAAAACAGTATGGAGGCTCCTCAAAAAATAAAAATAGAACCACCTTATGATTTAGCAACCGCATTTCTGGATATTTGTTGAAAACATTTCAAATAAGGATCTCCAAGAGATATTTGCACTTCTGTTTTTATTGCAGCATCATTTATAATTTGCCATAAAAGCAGTAAAAACAGGTTGTTTTAGGCAGTAAATATAACCTAAATATCTGCTGATGGATGAATGGAATAAAAAAAATTTATACATATATAAACGATTAATGATTTCATAGATGTTATATATGTTATTTGTGTTACATATGTTATATGTTGTATATTGTATATATTTATACAGATAAAACACACACACAAAGGAATATTATGCAGCCTTGTAAAAGAAGGATATCTGTCACATGCTACATCATGAATGAGTCTTGAGGATATCATGCTAAGCAAAATAAACCAGTGCTAGAAAAACAAACATTGTAAGACTCCATTTTTATGAGATATCCTGAATAGTCAAACTCATCAAAGCTAAAAATAGAAGGGTGGTTGCCAGGGACTAGGGAGGGGTAATTGCATGGTTGATGTTCAATGTGTACACATTTTCAGTCATGCAAGATGAAAATGATTTAGAGATATGCTGTACAACAATGTGCATATTGTTAACCATATGGTACTGTACACTTAAATATTTAAGTGGAAAGATTTCATTTTATATTTTGTACCACAATAAAAAAACTGTGCCATAAGTAATAATTTTAAAACTGGCAATTGGACAAACAGTAGGAGGGGGAATACATCCAGGCAAATGGAATCACTTCAAAACAAGCAGAGGAAAGGAAAAAGAGAGTGCATTAGATATTTCTCAAGCATTTACTAGGAATAGGAACTTAAAATGATTGACTTGTTGATTACATGATTGATTTGAAAACTCAATTACACTTCAAAAACAATATCTTCACAATATAAATACTACCTTCTCCATCTGCCACCATAAGCAAAAATATCTCTCAGTTTATATTAACTCTGTTCACTCCCCTAAAAGGAGTTCTGAAAACTTGCTACTAAAAAGGCCGTTCTGTGTTTGCCTCCATCAATGTTAACCACATTTTTTCAAGCAGTAATGGTGATTTATTACACGCAAGTGCTGCACAACTCATTTGTCTTAAATGTGATGTTACTATTTCAAGGTCTACATTTAGAATATATTAATTATTTTCAAGTATTGTAAAATATCATTTTGTAAGGGTATCTTTCTCATTCTATATCAGTTCCTAACAGTAACTCATGCAGTGTTATACTTTGCCTAAATGGTTCCAGAAATAGAGCACACTTGTTCAGCAATTGATCTCCTTGAAATCATGATTACGTGTCCAATTACTTCTATTAATAACAGAATCTTTCTTCTTGATCAGAAGATGTTTGTCCACCTTCTTTTGCTGCTAACATGATTATTATATAGCATGAGAATATGCATTCAAATCAGGCTGTCAGTCATAGGTGCTGGATTCTATAAAATAGAGGTTGCCATTTGGCGCTCAGGGGATCAAATCTGGTTTATAGGTGAGCTTTGTATGTCTCACACAAAGGTATCCTGCATGTTATTTTATTTTTAAAAAGCAACTAATATTTTAAAATCAGAATCTTCAAATAAAAATCTCTATTTCTGGTCCTTTGTTTAAAAAGAAGAAAGAAAGAAAAACTCGGAAATTCTGAGTCTACATTTGTCTCTGTTAACAGTCAGCTGTACCTGAAAATAGGGCTACCCCTTCAGAGTGCAGTTTCCAGTTTGCACAATCCCCACTACTCCAAATTATTTCTCAACTATGAAGTCAAAAGGTGGGTTTCCTATATAGCAATTGCACTTAACTTCTCAGTAGTTTTAAAGCAAAGAAAACTATTTATTCAGTTCATGTCTCTAGCAGAAGTGGGACCATTAAGCTAAACTAAGAGAATAAGATATTTAACTGTGAAGTGTTGAATAAATGAATGAATAATCAAGAGCTTATAATTTTTTATAGAAATAAAGACCATGCCTGTTTTACATAAAAGACTACACCATAATTTTTTTATAGAAGTAAAGACTAAGTCTACGTGTTTAATTATGCAAACCAAGAGCAAATATGTGGTAGGGAAAAAAAATCCTGGATCATAAATTTGTAAGGACCCAAGAGAGGAAAAATAATGTCATTTATACAGAAGTGTTATTTAGGTATTGAAAACCATTCAACTATCATGAAATTATCAAGATCTGAGATAACCATGGAAAGCAGATATCAACATTGGAGGTGAGAAACAGAGAGAAGAGATTAGAAACTTGAAAACTTGGAGTTCACAGGGAAAAAAAAAAATCAAACCTGTGAAAAGAAGGGGTTATTGCTTGGCAAATGTTGGTATCACTAATCTAAAAGAAGCCCCATTTGATTGGGACCAAGAATTCTGAAGAAAGGGTGCTGTTAGACTGGCACTAGAGTGTCTGGGGTACACAAGGAGGGTGGTTCTGCAATTGTAAAAACCTTAACGTGGAATCAACAAGGAGTACTAGAATAAACTGCTGCTACAAAGGTGACCTTTGCTAGGGTGTTGCTTATAGGATAGGAAGCCCAAAAGAACAAGAAATAAAATGCTAACAGGAGGCAAACAAAGGAAATATCTTCCTTTCTCCAGCTTTCTGGCTGCCTAATAGTGTGACCTATTGGCAGAATTTAACAAAGAGCATCTAGCAACCAGAAATGTAGTGGACATCTAGCTTTTAGCAATATAGAATAACAAATGTAAGGATGGGTTTGAAGCTAGGCGACAAGAGCTTAAAAATCAGCACAGTTGCCTAAGTAGCCATTTAGGTACTAGAGTGTTTTGGTCTACAGAGTTATTTCATATGTTTATGTCATTTAGTACATTTGATCTCTACATAGTGGTCATGATAGAGTCCATTTTCCACATGAGAAAACTGTGGTATATGGTATGATACTTACATAGCAAAAGTCATATGGATCACAGAATCAACATTAAATCTTTGTCTACTCTTCCATTGCTTGAGCAACTGCAACATGCAAATCTGGTAGGTAACCAGACTCCTAAGGCAAATTCATTCCATGAATCCCAGTGTCCTACAGCAATAGAAAATCAGATGTTTGAAATTCTCACTGCTCCAATTGCAGATGATAGCCATTTGTTTGCTGATAGTTTTTATTAAATTCATAAGAAGAAAAAATAAAAGCATGTCCAGCTGAAGTTACGGTATCTCCAAAACCAATTGACTTTAATTTCTCCTGAAACATCAGCTGTCTGTCTATTAAAAACCCTGGAAGAAGGCAATTCAGTTTAGCATCTTAAAAAGAGAAACTGTGATGAAGACAAGAGATATCATCCTTCCCACATCTCTGCCAGGAGCATTGACTGCTCTGTTTGAAATATTTTCCTTACTCTGTCACTACCATACAAGGTGAATTACGGTAACTTAGAAAAAAATATGCATCACTTCCTCAAATGATGGCATTCCTTGTTGGCATCTTTCAACAAACAAACAAAAAATGTTCTAATTACTACACATACTTGTGATGACTGCAAGGTTAATGCAAACTTCAGAGTTTTGCAGTTGCTCTGTGTATAACTCAAACAATTCTAAATGGCAGTCTGTTTTCCACAAAACACTAGCCATGTAGGTAATTGATACATGCATTTTTGGGGGCAGTACATTCTTATAATTAAGTTTAATAAGCATTTGTTACATTGTAACCGCTGGACTTACCAATATCTTCAATGTTCTAATGCACATGATGGAGCTGCATGTAGGATGATAATATTCTCTAAATTTGTATACCAAAATACAAAGAAATTTCTAGGAGCATTTAGAGAGAATTATATTTATGATCCATGGACTGGATTTGGAGAAACACTTATTTAAGAAAATAAGACACCAATGTCCTTAGTTAATTATTATTAAAGATTTGTCTGGAAAAATATATATACTTATGGCCAACTTTAAAAAAAAATTATGTTTTATCTCCTCTCCCCCCAACTAAATTGTTTTTGACTTTTAGCATACAACTGTAGTTATCTTACAAAGTTCACAAAAGATTACAGATGGAAAATAGGGCAAAGAGCCCCTAAAGTTTAAGATTTATCAGAGGGGTTGATCGAGAGTAAATGTGTCTTCAAGATTCTACAATAGATTTTCTCAGCTTTTCAAGAGTTGAGCTTTCTCTTTTGCTACAAACCCAGTGCATTTCCTCCTTCCTCTGAAAAGATGTCTTGTCACTTGTGACTTGAATGTAGACCGAAAGCCTCCTAAAAACCATCTTTGCTTCTTTTGATTGTGTGGCTTTCCTTGGCTAAGTCACCCCTCAAAAACAGAAGAAGATTGTGGGTGGCTGTAGCCTTGCTTTCTGGACTGCAAAGAAGAAGGCAGCAGAGAGGGGATATAAAATTGGCCAAGCTACCCATATATTTCTATTTCAAACTCTTTTTACCCATCACAGCATATTAATGCTAGATCCTGGAGGTCACCAAGATCATCTAATCCAACCTTCACCCTTTTATGATGAAGAAACTGCATGGTTAAATCACTTGTCCAAAGCCCACAATAAGTTACTGTTTAAACCAAAAGTAAAGCTGAGGCCTCCTATCCCATCTCCCTGTTAATGCTATCTATTCACTCAAAGTCTTCTTCAGGTGGGCTGAATTCAGTCAAACTGACCAGAATGTGGTTAAAATCAGTGGGATCCAAGTTTGGTAAATCATCAGATTCACCTTATGAACCCAAAAGTATCTGAGGTGGATCTCAGTCCATTTATAGTTTATTTTGTCAAGGTTATGGATGCACCCATGACACAGCCTCAGGAGGTCCTGACAACTTGCACCCAAGGTGGTTGGGGCACAACTTGGCTTTATCCATTTTAGGCAGACATGAGACATCAATGAATATGTGTAAGATGTACAGTGGTCTGATCTAGAAAAGGCAAGACAACTCAAGGCAGGGAAAGGGGCTTCCAGGTAATAGGTAGATAAGAGAAAAATGGTTGCATTCTTTTTAGTTTCTGATTAGCTTTTCACCAGATACAGAATTTATATGTGAGAGTAAGGTAGAGGAATAGTCACTTATGCCTTAGTCTGGTTTAGTGAAACAATAGGGCAGAGGAAGCAATTAGATGGGCATTTGTCTCAGGTGAACAGAGGGATGACTAAGTTCTCTCTGTCCTTTGTCCACAAGGAATTTCCTTGTGGGCAAACTGTGAGGGAGGTATGTAGCTTTTTATATTTGTAGCCATCTTATTGAAGAATAAAATGGGAGGCAGGTTTTTCTGATGCAGTTCGCTGCTTGACTTTTTCCTTTGGCTTAGTGATTCCCGGATCTTCAGTTTTACTTTCCTTTCACAACTTATATTTCTCTTACAACCATGAATCCCCATGTCTTATTCAACATTTGTGATAACTGAATCCTGGAGTCCACGCATCTCTAATCTAAAAATCTGTCCCCATGAGTCTAAGGTCATAAAAGTTGGAACTCTGGAGAAGACCATGCAGTTTGAACATCATGAGATATGACGCCAGTTGACCTAGACTTCCCTTTATTCTGTAAAAAGAAGTATGAAGGATGGACATTTCTAGTTAAAGCACAGTACTACTACTTTGACCGTTCCTAGCTTGCCATTGCTGTGTGACCTATACTAAGCTAACTTTTTTGCTGTCATATCCATTATGACAGGTAGGTTACAATGACCTTTTGTTTGGGATCCAGTCAAAACCTAATTAATTGCTAGGAGGAAAGACCACTACCTAAATCTAAAGGTGTCAAAGAAATGAAATCTGTCTCTCTTCCTTATTAACAGCACTTGAATTCTAAATATGAAATTTCCTTTGCGAAAATTATGACAAAGAAAGACATCAGACCTAACCGACTCCATCTTGCTTCTAGCTTTAAACTGCCCTTGTTCATTCCTGGGCATAGGCTGAAGTAATCTTGGGAAGGAATACAGTTTATAGTTTGACTCTGAAACAAAATTAATACTAGCCCTTTCTGAAAAGACCCCCTTCCTGCCTGGGGATCAGCCTGCCTTTGCAGGACTAACAAATTCACTATAAGATTAGCAATTACAGTTTACGAGTCATGCAGCCTCCAGCTGCAAGAGTCTAAACCCCTCCAAATTGCTCCTAGGGATAACATCACTACTGTAAAACCTAACATCAGTGCTTGAGATATTTTGCAGACCTGCACCTGATGCACCAGCAGACACCTTCCAGACCAGTTATCTGGCTCAACCAGTTCTGTGATCCTGCCCAGGAACAGAAGACAGCAAGAAGAACTCACTTCGACCCTCTATGATTTCATCTCCAAGCTGACCAATCAGCACTCCCCACTTCCCAAGCCCCTATCTGCCAAACTATTCTTAAAAACTCTGATCCCCTAGTTTTTGGGGAGACATGAGTGATAATAAAACTCCTGTCTCCTGCACAACCATCTCTGAATTACTCTTTCTCCACTGCAATTCTCCTGTCTTGAGATATCAGTTCTATCTAGGCAGCAGGCAAGGTAAACCCATTGGATGGTTACAAATATACCAAGAAGATATGGAGACTTTCAAGTTATTAACAATAAAAATTCAAATTGTGAAAATAGAGACAACTCATGCACAAAACAAAACTTCTGATCTACACCCAGATGCAGAACCCAGAGGTAGCTTAAAACATTCATTCAGAGGACAAAAAAATACTGCGAATTCTAAAAGCATATTTTACCCTAAATAGAATAATCTCTCCTATTTCTCTCTTGTCAAGGTTGGATGTGCTCACTCACTGCTTACAAGAAAAGGACAAAAACATTTCTATTAGAGATAAAAAAAAAATGCATGTTTTAGGCACATTCTGGGGAAAATACAGAAGCTGGCCAATCATGATTAGAAAGGAATTTCTATAAAAATGAATTTTCACTGAGATCCCTTAGGTATTTGCATGTTGCAAGGGGAAAGTCTGCAGTAATGGAAAAGGCTTTCAGATCTTGCAGGTGGCAGTAAAACCAAAAAGATGAATTTTAAACATATCAACAACCCTGTAGCTAAAATCTGACTTCTAATTACCAGAGGCTTCTTATGGAATTTTCCCCCTCTTTTACTGTAGGCAGAAGAGAATCCAAACTATATTAGAAATTCTGCATTTAGAGACAGTTCAGTTTCCTGAAACTTGAAGTAAGAACAGCTTTCCTAATTGGCATCTCATCAGTCAACATTATTAGCAGCTGCCGACATTATCAACAAACCACTCTTACTGTGTTCCTGCTATGTGCTGGGGAATCACAGAATCAACCAAATCTTTAGACAGAATATAGTAATAAGTTAAAAAGTATGAATTCTGCCATCAAACTTCCTGGCATAAAAGCTGAACTCCATCATTTTACCAACTGTATACATCTTGGCAAGTTACTTAAGCCATTTATGTCTCAGTTTAGTCATATATCAAATGATGGAATGATGGTGAATATATTTCTGGTATTGAATCATTCCAAGTGTTAGATCATATAATGCATGAAGATCACTCAGCAAAGCATATGTTGTGTAGTAGGGACTCAACAAAAAGACACCATTAATGTGAAGAATGTGGAATCCTAATTCCAGACTTAACATTTCTGTAATATTAGATTTTAATACAATCAAATAATATAACAATTATTTGTACTTTTTACTATGTCTCAAATGCTTGTTTGCAAGATGAAAGCAACATAAAGTCAAGATGGCACTCTTTGCCCTCAAAAAGAACCCAATATAAGGCATGAATGCATGTGAACGATGTCACAAATCTGTGTGTGTGATCAATTGCCAAACAAATGCTCAGAAAATACTTTACATTCAAAGGAGAAGGGACTATGAAAGTTAGTGATGGATAAGCAAATTAGTTTAATTTAGAAGTTTATACACACAGACATATTTTAGGAGTTAAAGTTTAACCAGAAATAGAATGAGGGAAAAGGTATTTTAGACCACCTGGAGATTAATTAAACAAATGTATTTATAATAGGCCAATATATGCAAGGAACAATGAGTTGGTCCTTTTTGATGGAGCAGACTACTTGTGCTTTGAAAAATACAGGAAAGCACAAAGCTTGCACCCTGAGTGAATGGTAAAACTGGGGACTGGAGGCAGGTTTGACACAGTGTAAAGGGGAATTGCCCAGTGAAGGAAGGGTCAACCTAGGGTCTCAAGGAGCTCTCCAGCAGAGATGTTGCCACAGTGAAGTCTTACTTTGGGTGGCAGGCTAATGGATGATTTTTGATGACGTTCTGACATTCAGCTTCATGACTCTGCTGTGTTTGCCTTGGTGAGCCAAGGGGAAGCTGTCCAACTGAAAATAACAAAGAGGGAATTTCTGGCCTCTGCTCTGCCAAATGTTCAAGGTGTAACTATCAGCAAGTTCCTCTCCCCATGTCAGGATCTGACTCCCTCCTCGGCATCTCTCTTATAGACTGGTTGTGAGAATTCAAAGAGATAATTCCCTTTTCAGGTACCTTATAAGCTGTCTATGACTATGTCAATGACAGAGTAAGGAAAATAAGACAAATTTGGTAACAGCTGAGAATCAGTTTTGAGAACAAAGCAGAACACAAATCCAACATTTAATCCCATTGCCCTTTCTTTCCTATCTAGCCTGAACCCTATCAATACCTCCAAGTGAAGACATCCCCTCTCTCTAGTCTCCCTCTCCATTTGTGCTAGGAAGTGTGAAGTACTTTATGTGCATCATTTCAGTTAGCTAGCACAGCTTCTTCATGAAGTAGGCTTTGGTTGCATCCTACTTTAGAGATCAGAAAACAAATGCCCAAGGCCACCAAGTCTATAATGAGCCAAGCCAGTCCAACCTAACCCAGATTTATTTGCTGCCAAAGTCTGTGCCACAGATCGCTTTTCCAGTGAGTCACCAAGGTTATCCCACAGAGGCCTGAGGGCAGGGGCAAGCTACCCACATACTGCTCCTTAGGACCTGACTTTAGGGCAACCAGGACTTCCCACTGCTATCACCTTCCCTTGAGTTATTCTCATGGCCTCCAAGGGGCCTGAATTTATCTTCTTAGTTAACAATGTGTCCATTTGAATAATTAGACTAGAATGTCTCAGTGCCATTGAGAAAACAGAAGCACATATTAAACAGCCCTTTTCTTATTACTGGCATATTATGATGTCATGGAAATAGACATGATAGAATGTCCCTGAGAGCAGCTTAGTTGAAGCCACTAACTAAGCCACTAACCTGCCACGTTCCTTCAGGCAAATAGTTTAACTATTTGGGGCATTATAAAATTAGATGATGTATATGGAATAGACTTATAAGCTCTAATGCACTAAAATCCTGATTATTGTTTTTTAACAGCAGCTGTGGTATAATGCAGTAGTATAGATTAGACTTGAATTAAAGTCCCAGGGATGCCACTTCAAACAATATGATATTATGCAAATAAATTTTAGTTTCTGACCCTCAGTTTTTTAATTCTATTAAAAGGTATTAAAATACACTTTTTACAGTGATGCTGTAAAGATAATGGAAAATTTGCTTAAAACTGTACTCTACAAATCATTTTAATATATTCTAGAATTTATTACTCTTAGCAGTTAATACACAGTATTTTTTGAAATTATTGAAAAAAACATAAACACATTTTTAGGGTTTAACTTGTCAAATGCTTTCAAGGTGAGTAGGATTATTTGGGAGGATTGTAATACTCCTATTTAAACAAATTAAATTCTTGACAAGGGCTGATGCAAGGGCTAGAGAAGACACACAGCCTGAGATGTAAAGCCCCCTTGTAGTGATGCAAGTGTTAACAAGACTCAAAGAACAGATTCTATTAGTGACACAGTCCTCACTGAGCAAGGGCTAGGCCAGCCCCTGTGGTTTCCCTTGGCAGGGAGCCCTAGATCTGTTTTAATCGGTCATGGCCTCTTGGCCCTTGGAAGAGCAGCTACAGAAGCTTCTTGCTGTGATGGGTTCATATAAAGCGAGTTCTTGGAGCAAGATCAAGACCTTCTTGCAATCTGTGTTATCTTCTCCTTTGATATTTAGCTTGAACTAGAAGTTTGCTCAATGGAGTGGCCTAGAAGCCCCTGCCCTGCATAGAGTGAACTGAAGGTGTCTCATCACTTGCCTGAAGTCTTCAGAACTTCCAGACTCCAGAAAAATAATGAGATTCACATCATTTTGAAAGGAAAGAAGTATTCTAAGAGAAAGCAGGTGGATCCCCACTGAAGAACATAGTATAGGGCTTATCTTTCAAAAATGTGATAGTGGCAGGAGGCAGACAAATCCTAGGCAGACAGAGGCGGGTCCCTGGTGAAACCCCACCTTCAAACCAAAGACAGTTTAAAGCCTAAAAGCTAGGCTACAAGTCTCAGATAAATCCACAGACTGGCTTGAGAACCTCCCTTCCTGTTTGGCATGGTTTCCTCTGATTGCTCCCCACCCTTCACCTATTTTACATATACCTACCCTTCCCTAATTGTTTTTTTACACTATTGTGCCCTTCTTTGAGTGGTGCTTTTGTTTTTGCATATTCCCAAACCAAGCAGCATGCACTCCCTATTCTGAGCCCATAAAAGTTCCTGCTGTAGTGCAAGCCAAGCACAGCCCAGTGGCACGAGTTGGGAGGGCACCTCCTGCAGCAAACCTGGGGTCAAGCGAGGCCAGGACAGGGGTGTCACCAGCAAGAGGTCTCTGGCAGGCCAGGTGGCCAAGAAAAATCCTACATCAAATGGTTATTAGGTATCCTTTGTCAACCTCTGTGTTTTATGTTTCCCTGTGTAGTGGCCTGCTTACTTCCTACCACATTGGTATTCTTGTGTTTCTTCTTGCAGTTTGGGCCATGGGTACAGGCTACAAACATACATTCTGTAAGATTTAAGGACACAGGATAAATAGTTCAGAACAATTCTTCAGGGTTCAAGTGATAGAAATCCAAATCACACTGACTGTGGTAGGCTGAATAATGCTATGAGCCCTACCAAAGATGACCATGTCTTAATTCCTACAAACATGTTATCTTACATGGTAAAAGGTACATTGCAAATATGATTAATTGAAGGATCATGAGATGAGATTATTCTGGATTAACCAAGATGCCCAAAACAGTCTAAAGGTGTTTATAAGAAGGAGACAGAAAGGCCAGAGACAGAAGAAGAGAAAATGCTACACTGATGGCTTTGAGAAGGGGCCATGATGAAATAAATGTGGGCAATCTCCAGAATCAGAGAAAAGCAAATGTAGGGGACCAAGACCCTTCCCCACTAAAGGTTCACTGAAAAATCACTGACTTGAGGCAGATTGATTAATAGAAGAAAAGACATGTACATTTATTTAATATGTATACACTGGAGCCTTCAGAATGATGACCCAACCTCCCAATGAGGCACAGAATCTTATATATCATATACCATCTTAAAATAGTATAAAATGGGTGTTAGCTCAGAGCATGGCCTAAAACAGGTTATACTGGTAAATCAGGTTTTAGTGGCAAGACAAATTATGGGAAGGAGAAAGGAAGAGGCTTAGCAGAGAGGGTCTTATTATGTAGGCGAAACCTTACAAGAAGTAGCCCTCAGACAGAATAAATGCTAAATATTTATTTCAGATTTTTAAAGGTGTCAGACTCACGGTAAAACTCTCCTAGATTCAGAAAATGCCTAGAAAACGAAGCGTGGATACATTAATGAAGATTCTCTATAGACACAAATTTTCCCCTACAAAAGGCAGCTTTGCAGGCCACCTCATTCTGCGGGTACTGCAATAGCCATTTTAAAATATGTGAAATAAATACATTTGGGGCAAAATAGTTTGATTTCCTTCGCAAAGAAACAGATTTTTTCATAGAGCTCTGACAAGGAACCAACTCTGCAAACAGCTTGCCTTGAGCCAGGTGAAATCAGACTTCTGATCACCAGAACTATAAAAAATAAACTGGGCCTGGGTGCAGTGGCTCATGCCTGTAATCTCAGCGTTTTGGGAAGCCAAGGTGGGTGAATCACTTGAGGTCAGGAGTTCGAGACCAGCCTGGCCAACATGGAGAAACCCCATCTCTACTAAAAATACAAAAATTAGCCAGGCTCAGTGGCAGGCACCTGTAGTCCCAGCTACTCAGGAGGGCTGAGGCAGGAGAATCGCTTGAACCCAGGAGGCAAAGGTTGCAATGAGCCAAGACCATGCCACTGCACTCCAACCTGGGCAAATAACCAAGATTCTGTCTCAAAAAAATAAAATAAAAATAAAATAAACAGTGAATCGGTGTTGTTTTGAGCCACTAAGTTCTTGGTAATTTGTTACAGCAGTAATCAGAAACTGATGTAGCAACTGGAAAAGGGAGATTTATATGCTCACATAACTGAAAGCTGTTTGCTACATCAGGTAACCAGTCAGGCAAGAGCAGAGCTCCCCCTAGGGAGTAGTGGGTACAAGGAATGTCAGGTGATGGGCAGGTGGTTGTCACACTGTCTCTCTAAAATAATAATTGGTTGCAGTCAGCGCCAACATAAAGCAGTTCCCCAATAGATAAACACACATGAAATAGGTAATTGGTAGCTATCAGGAACTGGGTGAGTGGCCTCAAGCATGTGCATTAAGAAGCAAAATAGCAGACTGTAACTTTCCAGGAGAATTCCACTGGAAAAGGGAAGAATGTCTCAGGTGAGCATGTGTACAACTCCAGTAAGCACACTGTGCATGCTCACCTCCCAGGCACTAGTAGGCCAGCACACATGCAGGTGGTTCCCACTAAAGGAAGAAGATGCCCGCATGGGCCTCTTCCAAGTCTTCTTTCCTTTCTTTCATTCCTTCTCTAAAGCTTTGTAATAAATGTCCACTCCTGCTCTGACACATGCCTCAGTCTTTTTTTTTTTTTTTTTTTTTTTAGATGGAGCCTCATTCTGTTGCCTGGCTGGAGTGCAGTGGCGCAATCTCGGGTCACTCCACCTTCCAGGTTCAAGGGATTCTCCTGCTTGAGCCTCTGGAGTAGCTGGGACTATAGGTGCACCACCACCACACCCAGCTATTTTTTTGTGTGTGTATTTTTAGTAGAGACAGCATTTCACCATGTTGGCCGGGATGGTCTCAATCTCTTGACCTTGTGATCCACCTGCCTTGGCCTCCCAAAGTGCTGGGATGACAGGTGTGAGCCACCGCACCCGGCACAGTCTATTTTTCTACCTTATACCCCTCAGTAGAATTTTTTCTGAGGAGGCAACAATTGAGGTTGCTGCAGACCTGTACAGATTCACCACAGGTAACTTGGATAACTTCCACCACTAACACCATGAGTACCTTATTCAGGTATGGCTGGATTCAAATTTGCACAAGACATCACCAAAAGCTCTCTCTGAATCTTAATTCTGTTTTCTCTGGCAGGCATTCTCTACATGGAACCTCTACGATGACTTTCTTATAAACGTAAGCCCTCTGTAAATGTAATGTTTCTTTCTTTGCATCATGTACACAAGTGCTAATAATAATTTTAATTGACCAAATTTCAGTTATGCATCCATTTATCACTGTGGAGGAGGAGGGTTTGATATGGTAATTGTGAGTTCTGGGTCATAAGCTCACTTTTGAATCTGAAGAGAGATGGGTTCAACCCACTGAAACCACAGGATCTCAAGGCAGGAATAGTTTCCTGGGAATATTAGGGTGCTGATATCAGAAGAATGGAGTATGGCAATACAAAGTGGGCAAAATCCACCTAAACCACTACTATCAGCCTGTGGGCAGCCTTGTGTTTGACTGATCTCTCTAACACTAGAAAAAGTCAGTGTGTTATGATGATAAATTTCTCTCTAACTCAAAAGTCTGAGGCGGATGTTCCTGTTTGGGTAGATTTTTGTTTGTTTGTTGTTGTTATGTAAAACATTCATCTCCAGGTGGCATCTCAGGTGGCTCTACCGCCCAAGTCCACAGAGTTCTTTCCTATTAGACAATAGATGGTTTTGTCTGACAGGACAAGAGTTTTGGCAAAGATATTTATCAAGAGTTAGTTCCTCATGAGATATGTATCTCTTGAATTCCCAGCAATAAATAACAATCTTCCTTTAGCCTTTTCAATGAAACATGTTGGAAAGTTCTAAAATCTAGTCAGTACATGTATGTTCTTACAAATTATGCCATTTGTTTATGAATGTCTAAATGATAGTAATTCGCTCTGACCAGATGCTCTGCAATTACAAACATATTACAGAATATGCTTTACCATATCACAATTGTGTCCTTATACGTGGTCTAGCTCCTAGTATAAAACAAATTATTCTCCAGTCTGAGCAGATCTCACAGTCTTATACTATGGGAAACTGAAGGGTCATGTAAAAGTAAATGAAAATCAGGTGATGACAGAAAAAATAGGGGGAATGCAAGAAGTAAATGGAAGAGGGACATTAACGGGGACTTGAAAAGAACATGTGTTTTCATTATTAATTTTTGATGTGTCAGCAAACTGTTATTGAGCTAATAGAATTCCTTGTATATATGGTTTATGGACAATACTGTGCAGGGACATTTGTAAAACAACTCAAGACAGTGGGTACTGAGTGACAAAAGGTAGGTACTGATTCTCAGAGGTTAGGACTTCTGCAGAGGGAGAGATCCTTCCACAGAACTTAGAGAAAGTGTCCACTAGAGAACTTAAAGGAAGATTCCTGGGGAAGTGAATACCGAGTGGAGCTTCAAAGGATGGGGAGAATACAAGAAATAGAGTCAAGGATGGAGGGATATTTAGATAGGAATAATAGGCCAGGCATGGTATGGCTCATGCTTGTAATCCCAGGATTTTGGGAGGTCAAGACAGGAGGATCCCTTGAACCCAGGAGTTTGAGGCCAGTCTGAGTAACAAATAATAAAAAATGAACAAAATTAGCCGGACATGGTGGCATGCACCTATAGTCCCAGCTACTCAGGAGGTTGAGGTGGGAGGATCACTTGAGCCTGGGAATTTGAATCTGCAATGAGAATGAGCCGAGATTGCCCCACTGCACTCCAGCTTGGGTGACAGGGAGAGACCCCGTCTCAAACAAACAAACAAACAAACAAAAAAACACAAATACAAATAAAAGGAGGTCTAAATAACAGAACTTGTAGTATACAAGCTTAGATTGGCTAGGAGATTAAGAGTGGTGGGTGAATGAAGAAAAAACAGAAAAGTAGGTGAGACAATAGAGAAAAAAAAGAGAAAAATGATAACTAGATAAGGAATGCGGATTAAAAAAGAAAGGGAGAAGTAAAGAGAATAAGGCAGACAAAAAACACAAACATATTTTCAGATGTTCCCAAATTTCAGATGTTCATGTCCATGTTGGTCTCAGAAATCCTGGCTCTGCCAAAGAGTTGAGCACTCCTCCTGGGTTTACAAGGTAAGATGAGGGAAGACTCTCCCAAGCTGACCTGGTTGTGATGTCTCAAATCATAGTTCAGAGTGCAGTAAGATCTATCTGCAAGTCTAAGTATCGCCAAGTGAAATGAGACAATTGAAACAGGGGAGGAATCTGTACATTCATTCAGTGATGGATGGTAGAGTTTTTGTATCAGATAACATTTCCTTTGAAATTTTCTACTACTTTTTTTATAGTAAGATTTCTAATATTTAAACACTGGCCATGACAGTGAAATTTTCTTCTGGCCCCAAATGAAATAAGGTAAGACAGAGTTTTTTGCTTTGTCTGTATACTGGTTACTAATGCATTTAACAAATTAGTTACTGTTTTTGAGATTCACCTGTTGTCTATTTATCAACATTTACATCAATAAAACAAGACAAAACAAAGACTACCTATACTACGTCTCCTCCATGATAACCAAACACCACAATATGGCCTTGTCAGGAGTTTTGCACTGTGGCAGTTAAGTTAAAATGAAACTATGTGTCTCAGAATTCCCTCCCCATAGTCTCTGTGTTAGGATTATTCACAAAAGAAGTTGCATATCATTTGGAAGACAGATATAAAGGAATAGTGAAGTTTACACTTGGATATTTGGTGTGGAGTCAGGCAGTATTACAGTTCATGTACATTGTTACAGATCTGTTGGTTCAATATGAAGAGGAAGAGCCTCAAAGAATACAAGGGTATTTAGGGACTTTAACCATATGGGTGGTTGAACCATGTAGTATAGGAATTCATTTATTCATTTATGCACTGTCTGAGTTAAATAATTTTTACTGAGTACCTACTCAGTGAAAGACACTGTGCTCAGTTCTCATGGGAAAAAGGGGAAGAGTACCAGGACATCCTTGACACAGTTCCTGGCTTCATGCTCCTTACTATCCAATAGGAGAAAAAAATTAACGTCCCTGGATGAGAAATACAAGGTCTAAGTCTTATGAAATATACAGACCATGAAGTACAAGATTTCATTATTGGTTTTTTTCTTGCAATTAATTTGTGTGAAGAACCCACCATATGCCTGTTGCTGTCTCACAGGCCTGGGCTCCTAAGGCTGTAAATCTAAGGAAGGCAGTACTGTCATCTTCAAATTGCAGAGATGCTACAAGGTGATCAAGCAAAGCCTCCTTCTAAGTGAAGCTCTCTGAAAAGGGAACATTTGAATTACAGGAGGATTTTGATAGGCAAAAATGGAAGAGAGAACACTTCAAATAGAAGGACTGACCAAAGTAAAGGTTAAGTATAAGACAGGGCTATGCACAGTACGAGCTGAATGCAGAAGAGGCAATTACTATATGTCTCATTTACACATGGAATCTAAAAAAGTCATAGAAGCAGACAGTAGAACGACAGTTACTAGGAACTAGAAAGAAGGAGGAATAGGGAGATGTAGGTCAAAGATTACAAACTTTCAATAATAAGATAAATTCTGATGCAGGGAACTTATAGCATGGTGATTATAGTTAATAAAACCATATTGTTTACTTGAAATCTGTCAAGAGAATGGATTTTAAGTGATCTTACCACTACACACATATGTAACATGGTAACTGTGGTAATGGATGTATTAACTAATTTGATTGTTATGATCATTTTATAATGTATAAGTATCCCAAATCGTCACATTGTACTCCTTGAATATATACAATTTTTATTTGTCAACTGAACCTACATAAAGCTGAAAAAAATAGAAGATTTAAAATACAGCAGCAAGAAAAGGAGATTGGGGTAAGAAAATGAGGTGTTAAGAAAATGAGGTGTTAAGGTCCCATTTTTTGCCTTTACAAAGTGATTTCAGTTGATGTTCTTCTATGTGTTTAATAATGACATTTTAATAGTCTTAGGAACCCTACGTGATTTGATCTAGGTAATGATTCTCAGAAAGGTTTGAGCTAGATAATGACTCACCCTCAGGCTCCCAGACTGGCCAGTGGAAACAGTTCCTCACTGACTTCAGTGCCTTGAAGCTAAACTGTCTCCTCCCAGGACAGAAGACTTTCCTGCAGGGGGACAATTGTTTAGGGTATCACATTAACTCCATATGTCTTGGCCATATTTGAAGGAGGAAAGGCAGAAAGAAGTACAATTTATGCGATGAGTATAAGACTTTGCTATGAACCAACAGGAATGAAGGAAAAAGTCCTGCTGCATCTCCTTTCAAAAGATGAGACTGTCTCTTTTCTCTCAATTTGGCCACTCTGTAGATGGGCACATGTCCTTGTCAGGGGAGGTTGTTCTTGAGAGCGTTTACAAATTCTCCAACCTATCACATTTTAATATGAAACCTGATTAACTCAGCTAATTTGCTCTCAGTGGTAAGAGAGGAAAATTCTAAAACCCTAACTTTAATATATAAATTCACAATAGTGATCATTAATCTCAGAAACTACCAACTCAGGGAAAAATGACATCATAAGGAGACAAGCTTCAAAATAATATTTTTTTCTTTTGTTTTATTGAATATTGAGTATAAACTTTTGGGGAGAAAATCTGAACATAAAGATCAACTTGAAAATGAACATAAAATCATGCATATTTCCTCCACCTAAAATAACATCCATAGACATTTTTGTGTATATGAGTTCCTATAACATCTATCTATAGACATATTTCCTAATAAAAAATACTTGAATACTACACTGTAATATTTCTAACTTTTTTTTTTTTTTTTTTTTTTTTTTGAGATGGAGTCTTACCCCACCATCAGGCTGGAGTGCAGTGGCATGATCTCGACTCACTGCAACTTCTGCCTCAAGGGCCCAAGCAATTCCCTTGCTTCAGCCTCCCGAGTAGCTGGGATTACAGGCACGTGCCACCACGCCCGGCTAATTTTTTTTTATATTTTATTAGAGACGGAGTTTTGCCATGCTGGCCAGCATGGTCTCGATCTCCTAACCTCGTGATCCACCCACCTCAGCCTCCCAAAGTGCTGGGGATTACAGGCGTGAGCCACCACGCCCGGACTATGTCTAACTTTTTTAACAGATTAAAATTGACATATTACTGCATTAATGATTTTACTTCTACAGAATTGGGCATGCATTCAAATAAATCAAGTTTAAATATGAACTGTTAGATAAATAGGATAGTAGTTTCACACTTTGAAAGCTGTAGCAGGTGAGGTGGCAATATTGCCTCACTCACCTTAACTTATTTCTTCAAATCTCCCTGGGATAAAAGCATCAAGATGTCTTTCCTCAGGTAGAACAACCCTATTTTAATGACAGAACCTCTGATGAGCAATAGCTTTCATCATTTTTAGGAAAAGATAGCTTAAGACAAACAAGGAACAAAAAGGAATGAAACTCAAGTAGCTTTAAACAGCAAACTCCTGGAGGAATAAAGGGGATGCCAGATAAGAAACAAATCCTTTTATTGCACTATTATCTTTCTTAAATGTAGTTGCTCTCTTCATGAATACTCTCTTTGTCTGGTTACATTAGAAGAAGAACCACAGCTCTAAAAGGCTGGCTGCCAGAGAGATTATTAGAGGGAACATTGCTGGTGCTAGACATTAACTTTGCACTAAAATAGCCCATGATTAAAAATAATGCTTAAAATTTATGGGACTTCCTCTCTTGTGGAAGCTACCCTATTGGGCTACAGATTTTAATGTCATTTGGGTTTTGTTTAAAGAGTAATAGCTACATTCCTGCAAAGTTGGGGGTGATTTAGGTTTTGAAAACTGAATTCTATTTAAAATGCACTGTGATAACTCAGTCTTTGAAGGAACCCTGTAGTCTTTGATTCTGTGAATAACCATGACTCTCAAAACCTTGTTGAATTATTTGTGCAAGTTCAGATTTTCATATCTCTGAAGAGGAGTCAATGGTTTTATCTCAGGTCAATTTTGTTTATTAATATTTATGGGACTCTTTGTTTCAAATAGCAAATGTTTGTTTCTTTTTTCCGGATACCATGTTGATTTCCTGAAATGTGATTATTTTCAGTTGGTTTCTTTATTAGTGTAATGTTGAATGTTTCATATAGGAAAAATATTATTATATATTATATTTGAGGAAAGTGGAGGGAAAATGGGCTAATTAACACATAATATTTATCATGGCCTGAGAACAGAACAAAAACTCTGTTATAATTAAAATTGAATTATCCCGTTTCCAGCTTTGAGAGGAAGAGGAGATGTTCATGTAAAAAATGCATGACAGACACTTGTGGGGCATTAAGAAGTGACTATGCAAAGGCATGCACTGAAGTCATTGACATTTACATTATATTTGCTTCTGGTGGAAAAACAGAATAAATTTAAAAGAATACAAAATGATAAAAAAGAATGCAAATCTTTCAGCAAAGATACTTTATTTGTTAAATTAGCTATTTATAAACTGGCAGTGACATTTATCTGTAGAACAAACTTTAAAACAGAGAAAACAATTTTAGCTTTACTTTACTATTAGTTTGAAATTGTGCTGCCATTAAGTATCAGATTTCCGCTGAAACAGGTTTCATTTTCCACCCTCCCATTATGAAAAATGTAAAGTATACATAAAAGCACGAAGTTCTAACAAAGCCTGTTTCATTATGTTTCCACATTCAATTCACGCAACTACTAAATTCTCCCAGGAAATGTGCTTGGGATACTGTGGTCCACATCCATCATTATGGGCTGAACAAAGCAGGAAATATGCCTATTAAAGAAAACATTTGTGTGGACAGTACATTCCCCAGCAGCAATACTTATAATAACACCGCCCCCACCCCCACCACCCACCACACACACACAAACACACACACACACACACCACACACACAGCGGCTGCATTCGAGAAGAAAAAGATGAGCTGCTGGCTAAGAGTTGGTTATAGATGTGCCCAAGGTCATGTGTCCTTCCTTCCTTTCTGCATGATTTGCAGTGTCAGCTACCAGAGGAAGGTAAGAGCTGGTAGCAAGAGCCTTTTTACATTTACTGTGAGACACAAACATGTACCTAGCTGACACGTTTGAAGCTAAACCTGCATCCAGATCAATTGTGAGTCTTCCCTGACCCCCCCCCCCAGCCTATGTGAAATCCCCTAATACTGTGCTTCTCTCCTTTAACATACTCATAACAGTAACAAACGTACGTATAGTATTATGACTATTCTATTATTTCTGTCTCTAGTCCAGCCTATAAGCTCTGTGAGTTTAGGGATCTTGTATTTTGTTCACCTTTGTGAACTCTGTCAGTCAGAGGACTGACAGGGGCTGTGAAGGCGAATGCTGGGAATAATCAATTGCTTCAAGACAAGAGAGCTTGGACTGTGGGAGTCCAGCATGAAGACAGGGTCAGAACAGATCAGGTGGTCCATACCAGGTCCTCAAACAGGACAGCTAACTGAACATTTTAGCCCAGAGGCTGGGCAGACCTAACCCCAGGAAGAAAACAATGCCCAACCTTCAGGGCCATGGGCTGCCTAGAGCCTAATATTATGGCAGAATTTGAGCATCGCTGTGATTTGAGATTCACTGTATCTTAAATGCTCTACATTTAAAACAAAGTTTTAAATTGACAAACAAATTGTATATATTTATGGAATTCTGTATTTGATATCCCTTACTGAATAATCATTGCCTAATGCAAGCATGAGCATCAAGTGGATAGGCTGGTAGACTGATGTGAAATTAAAAAGCTTTGATTACAGCAGTATTACCTAGGGTAATACAATGTCCTTTTCATATTCAGCCTCAACAGATGTGTCCAGTAAAATGAAATAGAAGCCCTGGAAGGTACTCAGGGTTTACTCCGCTCTGGCTTCCTTGGGTTCATGGGGCAGAGAAACCCCTAGTGATGACTTTATGACTTTAATATCTTGTATTGATATGCCTTAGTTTTAACAGAAAGTTAAAGGGTTTAGACAGGGAGGTAGTGAGGAAAAATAATTTTATGTCTGCTTACATCCTGCACATATTATATGTATTTATCCTGAGCAAGCTGCCAATAGACATTAAAGAAAGATCAGCATATCATGTTATGAAGAAAGAGAAAAGCGTGAAGGAAAAACAAAAAGGAGCAAGGCTCTCCCTCTGCACCATGTGCATAATAAGGATAGAGAGGAAGGGACTTAGCCTTCAGCCTATACCTGTCCACCTCCAGTGTTCTCACTCAGTGAAATGAGTATTAGCAAAAAGAAAATGGGCAAAAGATGTAAATCAACATCTTATCAAAGACAAATAGCCAATACACATATGAAAACGTACTCAAAGTTATATTAGTCTTTAGAAAAAAATGAGTATTAAAATCACAATGAGACACTGCTTCACATGGACAATAATGGTTAAAATAAAAAGACATCCGTGGCCGGGCGTGGTGGCTCAAGCCTGTAATCTCAGCACTTTGGGAGGCCGAGATGGGCGGATCACGAGGTCAGGAGATCAAGACCATCCTGGCTAACCCAGTGAAACCCCGTCTCTACTAAAAAATAGAAAAAACTAGCCGGGCGAGGTGGCGGGCGCCTGTAGTGCCAGCTGCTTGGGAGGCTGAGGCAGGAAAATGGCATAAACCCGGGAGGCGGAGTTTGCAGTGAGCTGAGATCTGGCCACTACACTCCAGCCTGGGCAACAGAGCGAGACTCCATCTCAAAAAAAAAAAAAAAAAAAAAAAAAGACATCCGTGTTGAAGATGATGTGGAAAAACCAGAAACTTCTTGCCAAAACGTAAAATAGTGCAGTCATTTTGGTAGTCTCTTAAAAATTTAAATATTAACTTACCATATTACTTAGCAATTTTCCCCTAGATACCATTCTAAGAGAAATGAAATCTTAGGTTTTCATGAAGACTTCTACATGAATGTTCACAACTACATTATTCCAAACAGCCTAAAAGTGGAAGTAATGCAAATGGCCATCAATTGATGAATGCATGAAGTGTGATATATCTATAAGGCAGAATGCTACTCAGCAATAACAAGGAATAAAAGGCTTAGAAGGACAATATAGACGAATCTCAAAAAAAGCTGCTGTAACTGAATGAAGCCAGATGCAAAAGAGCACTTATTTTAAGAGGACATGCATATAAAACATCCATAAAAAGAGGCATCTGTAGAGACAAAATGTAAACCGTGGTTGTCCGGGGCCAATGCTGACAATGGAGAGTGAATGCGAAAAGGCACTAAGGATCTTTTTGGGGTGATAGAAATGTTCTAAAATTGAATTGTGGTGAAACTAACATAGCTCTTCAAATGTTTTAAAAATTATTGAATTGTACATTATAAATGGGAGTATTTTATGGAATGCAAATTATAGTTAAAAAAGCATAAGATTTAAGAAAGTAACCACTCATAATTCAACAGTTCATGAAACCAGAAATGAATTATATTTCTATCTAGACCAAACTGAAGCTGAGTCAAAAATATGTGCTAAAGATATTTAAATGTAAAATAATATATGCACACTACCTACTCCTATAACAACACATATATTTAAAATAGTGAGGATGCTTTTGTAATTTTTTTGATGGCTTTTGCTTTGAATTTTTAAGGCAAAATAACAAAATAACTTTCTTGTTTAAAAAGTGACCCCTGTTCTTCATGCAATTCTACCATATATCAACATCTTTATCAAATTCAATAGTAATTATATATAGTAAGCTAACACAGTATACAGCCCTTGGAACATGCTCAGCAATGCTGGTGAGTCCAATTTAACCACTTCTATGACCATTAAACATCCTTTCCAATATCTTCACCAAGGAAGTATTTCCAAAGATCAGAAATTCACTACTTCCTACTCATTTCATTTCACTGCTCTCTGAATCTTAGAACAATGTATTCGACTTTCTGATGAATAACTTTACTTGCATGACCTAGAGAAGTGCTATGCAATAGAACTTTCAGTTATGACAAAAATGTGTGGTAATGTATGCTGTCCAACACAGAGATCAACGTGAGGGAAATGTTGCTATGGAGGACTTGAAGTTTGGCCAGTGAAACTGGGGTCCTAAAGTTTTAATTTTATTAGCTTTTAAATCATTTTAAGTTTAAATAACCACATCTGGCTAGGGAATACCATATTGGAAAGCACAGGCCTAGAGGGCCATCCAGTTTAACTGACTTAAGAAAACTTAACTCATTATCTTCCTTAACAAACTCGCTTCCTCTCTACTTGTATTCCCTATCTCAATAAATATTATAATCACTCATCCAGTAGGTCACTCCAGAAATCTTGAAATAAACCCTCTCAGAATTACCCTCTGTACCCAGTCAGTCAACAAGTTCTATAAAGCCTAGATTCTGTTTTTGAAAAAATATATATATTTTTTCATTTCAGTGCCTTTGGAGTATGTGTTTTTTGGTTACATGAATGAATTGCATAGTGGTGAAGTCTGACATTTTAGTGCACCTGTCATCTGAGAAGTGTAAGCTACACCCAATATGTACTTTTTATCCCTCAACCCCCCACCTTGCACCTTCTGAATCTCCATAGTCTATTATATCACTCTGTATCTCTTTGTGTACCCATAGCTTAGCTTCCACATACAAGTGAGAACATACGTATTTGTTTTTCCATTTCTGAGTTACTTCACTTAGAATAATGTGAAGACTACATTCTAAATGGTCCTTTATTTGTTGCTTGGCCTCTGCATGTTACTATTCCTGCATTTTTCATGCCTCTTTATTTCTTATCTCATTTTATGTAATTCCATATTGTCTCCCAGTCACTTGTCTCACTGGCCTACACTCATATATTCACATGACTGCCATGGTCAGCTTTTCAAGCATGTCTGACAATGCCACACCATTGCTCTAAACCCTTTGTGCCCTCCACATGTTGTGCATCATCTAGCCCCTTCCTGTCATTCCAGTGCATTTGTTATTACATAGGTGTGTAGGGGTTCAGTTAGGATGACGGGAGAAATTGTAAACTAAACAAAAATCTTCTTGGAAGGCTGGAAGGTTTTTGCAAAAGCCTCAGGATAGAGTTATGGCTGAAGGCAGCTTAATCCTCTTTGAGCTATAGCAAGGGTAATGAACATAGGAATGTAGAGGAGTCTATCTAAATAGCTTGTTTACTCCTGTGGTCCTAAGACAAACCTTTGACCATCCACAGGTACATGACTACTCTCTACTCTGGAGGTTGGCAATGGTAATTACCTTCTAGTGGTGTTTACTTGAGACCTTTTGTCATTTAATGTGTGCTGAATAAATGCCAGCAGGGTCAGCCAGTCGAGGACATGACTGCTACTCCTTACAGCACTCTCCTTGGAGTCTGTAAGTGGCCCAGATGCTCAGCCGGACTGACAGGCATAATATCTGTGTCAGTGTACGTTATTCATCCATTCTTGGGTCAGGGTCTGTGGGACAGACTCCCACATAGGTGTACTTTCTCCACATCTCTCTGCATTTGCATGAGCTGTCCCCTTATTATATTAAAAGCTATCCTATTCATCCATTCTTGGGTCAGGGTCTGTGGGACAGACTCCCACATAGGTGTACTTTCTCCACATCTCTCTGCATTTGCATGAGCTGTCCCCTTATTATATTAAAAGCTATTCTTTATCTTATTAAGGACATGCTTATAAAGAAAGCAGGGCCCACAGGCAACAAGAGCAGGTGCTCTGGATCTGGACAGTCTGGGTTTAAAAGTGGAGCCCACCACTCAGTCTCCCTAATCTTCCACTTCCTTACCTATAAAAGTGGGATAAGAAAATCACCTATCCCCTGGAATTAATGAGATGATATCTAAAAAACATGTACACTTTGTTTGAGACTAAGTAAGCTAAAACTTATTTGAGACTAAAAACATTTGTCGACCTCGGGTCCACAAATGTTTGATGTCAGGCCTCTGAGCCCAAGCTAAGCCATCATATCCCATGTGACCTGCACATATACATCCAGATGGCCTGAAGCAACTGAAGATCCACAAAAGAAGTGAAAATAGCCTTAACTGATGACATTCCACCATTGTGATTTGTTCCTGTCCCACCCTGATAAGATATATTCTCCCCTGCCCTTAAAAAGGTACTTTGTAATATTCTCCCCCATGCTTAAGAAGGTACTTTGTAATATTCTCCCCCATACTTAAGAAGGTACTTTGTAATATTCTCCCCCGCCCTTCAGAAGGTTATTTGCAATATTCTCCCTGCCCTTGAGAATGTACTTTGTACACCTATCCCAAACCTATAAGAACTAATGGTAATCCCACCACCCCTTGCTGACTCTCTTTTCTGACTCAGCCCACCTGTACCCAGGTGAAATAAATAGCCTGCTTGCTCACACAAAGCCTGTTTGGTGGTCTCTTCACATGGAAGTGCGTGACATTTGGTGCCATGACTCGGATCAGGGGACCTCCCTTGGGAGATCAGTCCCCTGTCCTCCTGTTCTTTACTCTATGAGAAAGATCCGCCTACGACCTCGGGTCCTCAGACCAACCAGCCCAAGTAACATCTCACCATTTTAAATCAGGTAAGTGGCCTCTTTTTACTCTCTTCTCCAACCTCTCTCACTATCCCTCAATCCCTTTGTCCTTTCAATCTTGGTGCCATCCTTCAATCTCTCCCTTCTCTTAATTTTAATTCCTTTCCTTTTCTGGTAGAGACAGAGGAGATGCATTTTATCCACGAACCCAAAACTCCGGCGCTGGTCACGGACTCGGGAAGACAGTCTTCCCTTGGTGTTTAATCACTGTGGGGATGCCTGCTTGATTATTCATCCATGTTTCAGAGGTGTCTGATCACCACAGGGATGCCTGCCTTGATCCTTCACTCTTAGTGACAAGCACCACTTTCCCGGGGGTCAAGCACTCCCCATCCCTTCTCTCCGTGTCTCTACCCTCTCTTTTCTCTGGGCTTGTTTCCTTCACTATAGGCAACCTTCCACCCTCTATTCCTCCTCCTTCTCCCTTAGCCTGTGTTCTCAAGAACTTAAAACCTCTTCAACTCACACTTGACCTAAAACCTAAATGCCTTATTTTCTTCTGCAATGCCGCTTAACCCCAATACAAACTCAATAATGGTTCCAAATAGCCAGAAAATGACACTTTCAATTTTTCCATCCTATAAGATCTAGGTAATTCTTGTCATAAAATGGGCAAACAGTCTGAGATGCCTGATGTCCAGGCATTCTTTTACACATTGGTCCCTCCATAGTCTCTGTTTCCAATGTGACTTGTGCCAAATTCTCCTTCTTTCCCTCCCACCTGTCCCCTGGCATCACTAAGTCTTTTCAATCTTCCTTTTCTACCAACCCATCTGACCTGTCCCCTCCTCCCCAGACTGCTCCTCCTCAGGTCACTCCCCGCCAGGCTGAATCAGGCTCCAGTTCTTCTTTGGCCTCCACTCCCCGACCCTATAATCCTTCTATCACATCCCCTCCTCACACCTGGTCCGGCTTACAGTTTCGTTCTGGAACTAGCCCTCCCCCACTTGCCCAACAATTTCCTCTTAAAGAGGTGGCTGGAGC
The DNA here is from genome assembly GCF_008728515.1 of Papio anubis. Taxonomy (NCBI): domain Eukaryota; kingdom Metazoa; phylum Chordata; class Mammalia; order Primates; family Cercopithecidae; genus Papio; species Papio anubis. Next base: position 24,794,824 of record NC_044986.1, on the reverse strand, counting down.
TAAAGGCATAGTCAAGGTTAATACTCCTTTTTCTTTATCTGACCTCTCCCAAATCAGTTAGCTTTTAGGCTCTTTTTCATCAAATATAAAAACCTAGCCCAGTTCATGGCTCGTTTGGCAGCAACCCTGAGACGCTTTACAACCCTAGACCCTGAAATGTCAGAAAACCGTCTTATTCTCAATATGCATCTTATTACCCAGTCTGCTCCCGACATTAAATAAAACTCCAAAAATTAGATTCCTGCCCTCAAACCCCACAACACAACTTAATTAACCTCACCTTCAAGGTGCACAATAACAGAGAACAGTTGCAATTACTTGCCTCTGCTGTGCAAGAAACCCCAGCCACATCTCCAGCACACAAGAACTTCAAAACACCTAAGCCACAGCAGTCAGGCATTCTTTCAGGACTTCCTCCCCCAGGATCTTGCCTCAAGTGCAGGAAATCTGGCCACTGGGCCAAGGAATGCCTGCAGTCCGGGATTTCTCCTAAGCCGTGTCCCATCTGTGCAAGACCCCACTGGAAATCGGACTATCCAACTTGCCAGGCAGCCACTCCCAGAGTCCCTGGAACTCTGGCCCAGGGCTCTCTGACTGACTCCTTCCCAGATCTTCTCAGCTTAACGGACTGAAGATTGACGCTGCCCCATCACTTCAAAAGCCTCCTGGACCATCACAGACACTTTGGGTAACTCTTACAGTAGAGGGTAAGTCCGTCCCCTTCTTAATCAATACAGAAGCTACCAACTCCACATTACCTTCTTTTCAAAGGCCTGTTCCCTTTGCCTCCATAACTGTTGTAGGTATTAACAGCCAGGCTTCTAAACCTCTTAAAACTCCCCAGCTTTGATGCCAACTTGGACAACATTCTTTTATGCACTCCATTTTAGTTATCCCCACCTTAACTGAGCGATTAACCTTGTGAAATTCCTTCTCCTGGCTCAGAAGATCCCCCACTGAGCACCTTGTGACCCCTGCCCCTGCCCACAAGAGAAAAATCCCCTTTGACTATAATTTTCCACTACCAACCCAAATCCTATAAAACAACCCTACCCCTATCTCCTTTTGCTGACTCTTTTTTTAGACTCAGCCCGCCTGCAACCAGGTGAAATAAACAGCCTTGTTGCTCACACAAAGCCTGTTTGGTGGTCTCTTCACCCAGACGCATGTGACGTTTGCTACTGTGATTAATATTTCTGACTTTTCCACCTAATAAATTTCTTTTTATATTTCAATGTTCAGATACCAAATTTTGAGTATGTAGGAAAAACTAAAGTGTTTTTCCTCTACTCTCACTCAACACTCAACACAGGACACTTCTGTGACCCTGAACTCTAGGGGTGTCTCTCAAACTTCAAGCAATTCTCCAGCAGATTTTCCAGAAGACACCCTGGGGATTATAGGTATTTCCAGCTGGATGTCCTCGAATTCCATTCAATTTAGACACCATCCACCTGGAGATAGCATCAGATCCCAAAAACTAAGTGCTCAGTCCCCCAAGATGGCCTCTCACTTCAGATCCTGGTTCCAAGTCCTGGCCTCCTGAAATTCTGGTGAACTGGCTACAAATTTGGGTCCCCACAACCCTTCCTAGGTTAGATTAATTTGCTAGAGTAGCTCACAGGATTCAGGGAAACAATTTACTTACATTTACCTACTTATTACAAAGGATATTTAAAAGGATAAAAATGAACAGCCAGGTGAAGACATACACAGGAGGAGTTCTGGAAAGGTCCTGAGCACAGAAGCTTCTGTCCCCCTGGAGTTGGGGTGTGCCAATCTCCAAGCCATGCAGTTGTGGTTGCCAATCCAGAAGTGCTCTGAATCCCATAGTTTAGGGATTTTAATGGAGGCTTCCTCACGTAGGCATGATTGATTGTTAATTTAATTTCCAGCCCCTCTCTAAAGATTGAGGGTTGAGGCTAAATCTATAAGCTTCTAATCATTGGAGTGGTCTTTCTGGTGGCCGACTCCCATCCAGGAGCCCACCAAAAGTGGCCTCATTAGAACAAAAGATGCTCCTATCACCCAGGAAATTACAAAAGTCTTAGAACCTCAGTGACAAGAATCAGGGTACAGATCAAATATTAAAACACAAGATCCTCTTAGCATTCATATCTACAAGGGTATTAAGGGCTCTGTGCTAGGGACTGGGAGCAGAGACCAATATGCATATTTTAAAATTTTTATTTCACCTACATTGTCAAAGATATCATTTGAGATGGCCTTCTCCCTACCACCTCATTTTGCCTTCTATGCTATGATTTCATAATACACTCGACGTGTCATTTTATGGCACTTAAAGTATAAAAAGGTAATTGTTAGTTTACTTATGTTCTACTCCCTCTGGAGACCTTAAATACATAAAGGGTAAGAACTGTGACTCACTCATGTACTAGTCACTTATGCCAGCATCTAATCCACTATAGATATTTGACAAGTATGAGCCTTGCATATGAAGTTAGGGAAAGTCAGAGCACAGATTTTTCAGGGATGAGTATGCATGTCCCCAGATGTGGAAGCTGATCGGTGATTGAAATTTCTAGGATTAGTGGAGGTTAACTACCCAATAAGATTTTTAGTTAGTGGCTGGAAGGTAATACTCAACCAGCATTCCTTTGATTAAAATGGAGAACCTATAACTCAGGCATTGTACCAGGACCCTAAATCTAAATAATCAGGTTCCAGCCAGTTTTAGGTTGCACTGGTTTATTAGTCTCTTCATTAGGATCTAAGCCAAGTCCTCTGCAGAATCCTAATTAGTAGAAAAGCAATATGAGTTAGTTAGTCCCTGGAATATCTTACCACAAGAAGTCAACATTTTGACAACTGTGAAAGGCTACCCTCATCAAAATCAGGTTAAAATTAACAGTCTGACTTCTGTTGAATCTGTTATCTTTTCTACCTGTTAAAGGGCAACTAAACCCATCCCCTCACCAGTTTTGTCAATACTCCTATTTCTAGAATGATCACTATTGCCAGAATTAAAAAATATGATATTAAAACCTATAATTACTAGTTTTATGTATAAACTTGACTAAAGTATAATGCTCAGTTATTTAATCAAACACTACTAATCTAGGTGTTACTGTGAAGGTATTTTGTAGGCGTGGCTAACATCTGCAATGATTGATTTTAAGTAAAGGAGATTACTCTTGATAATGTGGGTGGACCTAATTCAAACCAAAAGGCCTTAACAGAAAGAAAGAAAAAATAAATAAATAAATAAAAACTTTCCCAGAGAAGAAAATTTGTGCAAAGACGGCAACATTAGCTTGTGCCTGAGTCTACAACCCTACGGACTATAGACTTGCTAGACCCAAAATCTCTTGCCCTAATTACTTAAAAATTTCTTTACCTCTCTATGTCTCTGTCTGCTTCTCCCTCTCTTTATGTATATATATATATATAGTATATATAATATATAATTATTATTATATAATTTTATACTGCTCTGTTACTCTAGAGAACATTGACTGATACAAAACCTATGTAAAACTGTCTCAGGAATTTAAAGATTAATTTCCATTGTAAAGGCATTTGCTTTCTCCTGTTTTTTGACTTCTCAGAATCAGATAAACTTATTCATGAATCAGGTAATTCACTGAAGAGCTAGTTCTTTAAAATAAGGCTATCTTCCAATATGTCTAGGAGGACTTATTCAGGAAGACTTATTCAGGAGGATTTATTAGCCCTTCAAGGCTTGTTTTCAGAAAACTTGTTTTGCATTTAGACAACTTTCATACATCCATTCTAATGGCTCAAAATCACCTCACAAAAACTGGTGCACTTATTTGAGGACTTGAGAATTCGGTTTCAGTATGTGTGCATGATTGTTTGCAGTTTAGGCTTTAAAGTCTTTTTTTTTTTTTTTCTTTTTTTTTTTTTTTTGAGACAGAGTGTTGCTCTGTCGCCAGGCTAGGGCACAGTGATGCAAGCTCGGCTCACTGCAACCTCCGACTCCCTGGTTCAAGTGACTCTCCTGCCTCAGCCTCCCAAATAGCTGGGATTATAGGCATGTGCCACCCCAACCAGCTAATTTTTGTATTTTTAGTAGAGATGGTGTTTCACCATTTGGTCAGGATGGTCTCGATCTCCTGACCTCAGGTGATCCATCTGCCTTGGCCTCCCAAAGTGCTGGGATTACAGGCACAAGCTGCTGTGCCCGGCTGTACTCTAAACTCTTAGCTCTACCTCACTTCCCATCATATTTATCCTTCTTAAACCCTTCGCTGAACCATTCTATTTCTGACTTAGTCTTAATTCCTGAGGACATGGTGATATATAATACTTCACTTTTGCAAAACTGCACATAATTCTTTTTATTTCTGTAGATGAATAATTTTACTACTGTTTATGTAACAGTATATCACCAGGAACAACATATTTCAATGGCCCTTTACACTAAACACAGTGAGATGCCTGAGTGAGAAATAAAAATGGTTCTACTCTCTCCTTTATGCCTGCATAAATTGGACAGCTTATTGTATGTAACAATATACCATCTTATTATAAATAAAAAATGCTTTTTACAAGAGAAAAAGTTGTTATAAGGTAATCTTAACACGTTTCTATTACTTCAAAGTTTTATTTTTAGGTTTATGTTTGATGACTATTGATGTAATGACATATTTTACTCTTTAATGTTTATATCCTTTAAGCAATTTTTAAAAATTGGAATTAATTTGCTTTAAGGAAAATGTGAATGAAAGTTTAATTTCCCACTTAATGAAAAATACTACCATGCAGAGATGAGAAGCCAAATATACACATACTAGGTTTTCCTTAAATATGTTCAAAGGAGATTACAATTTTCTGAAGCATGCCTTTCTTCTTCCTATATCTTGTTTATAAATATAGTATATGTTTAGATTTATTCCTTCTTTGTTCCTGTAGCTCCACTACTGATAATTCCTTACTGCTTTTCTGTGCTTGTTGTTACCTATTCTTTCCCAATTTGTAAACAGATATGGTTAAAATGTTTGTACTTGCTTCAAATAAAGATATTAAAACCAAAAGAATACCTTCTGTGTCAATAATTATTTTCTCTCATTTCAAAATAAATATACTCTGTTTTATAATTCGGAGGGTACATTCTGAAAATTATATTTTTCTTAATTCAGGTAGCTTCCTGTTCGGTTCCCACAAGATCAGTATAGGAAGACATCACTTGATTCTTCCATTTACTTGCTATTGCTGGCAATATTAAAAGGCTGTCACCAAGTAATGACCTGTCTCCACGCATCAGTAGCTGGTTGTATATCTAGCTGCATTTAGCACTACTAGAACCAATTTCAGGGTGCACATTCAGAGATAGCATTACCAGTTGGGCAGTGCTATCTCCTCAGTGGCCCCAGCTCTGTGATGATCCTCTTCCTAGTTTTTGAGTTATCAATATTATTATTGTGGTGACTTTAACTTAAACGTTTCAGCCCCATATCTGTGAAACTCTCCTTCAAAGTCTGGAATGTCAGAAACAGCTTGGATGTGCATTTTCCGCAAATGTCTGAGCCCTGAATCCTCTGAGTATGTGGGTATTATCTGATAACCACAGCCTTTTCTGTTGGTTTCACAGCCTTAAGAGTGGCCGATGCCTCTGCAGTTATGGCCTCTGTATTACCTCAGTTTTCCTTTTGATCTTTCAATCCTTTAACAATTATTTAACCAATTCATTAAATACTTTCTATTAAAATACGTAGCATGACTTCTGTTTAACTGACTGTAGTCTGATTTATTTTATTTTATTTTACTTTAAGTTCTGGAATACATGTGCAGAATGTACAGGTATGTTACATAGGTATACATGTGCCATGGTAGTTTGCCACACCTATCAACTTGTCATCTAGATTTTAAGCCCCAGATGCACTAGGTATTCGTCCTAATGCCCTCCATCAACTGGTCCCCCATTCCCCGGACAGGCCCCAGTGTGTGATGGCCCCCTCCCTGTGTCCATGTGTTTTCATTGTTCAACCCTCACTTATGAGTGAGAACATGCAGTGTCTGGTTTTCTGTTACTGTGTTAGTTTGCTGAGAATGATGGCTTCCAGCTTCATCCATGTCCCTGCAAATGACATGAATTCATTCCTTTTTATGGCTGCATAGTATTCCATGGTGTATAAGTGCCACATTTTCTTTATCCAGTCAATCATTGGTGAGCATTTGGGTTGGTTCCAAGTCTTTGCTATTGTGAATAGTGCCACAATAAACACATGTGTGCATGTGTCTTTATAGTAGCATGATTTATAATTCTTTAAGTATATACCCATTAATGAGATTGAGTCGAATGGCATTCCTGGTTCTAGATCCTTGAGAAATCGCCACACTGTCTTCTACAATGGTTGAACTAATTTATACTCCCACCAACAGTGTAAAAGTTTTCCTATTTCTCCACAGCCTCACCAGCATCTGTTGTTTCCAGATGTTTTAATGATCTCCATTCTAACTGGAGTGAGGTGGTATCTCATTGTGGTTTTGATTTGCCATTCTCTAATGACCAGTGATGATGAACTTTTCTTCATATTTTGTGGGTTGCATAAATATCTTCTTTCGAGAAGTGTCTGTTCATATGCTTCACCCACTTTTTGCTGGGGTTGTTTTTTCCTCATAAATTTGCTTAAGTTCCTTGTAGATTCTGGATGTTAGACCTTTGTCAGATGGATAGATTGAAATACCTTCTCCCATTCTGTAGGTTGCCTTTTCACTCTGATGATAATTCATTTTGCTGTGCAGAAGCTCTTTAGTATAATTCAATCCCATTGGTCAATTTTGACTTTTGTTACGATGGCTTTTGGTGTTTTAGTCATGAAGTCTTTGCCCATGCCTATGTACTGAATGGTATTTCGTAGGTCTTCCTTATGGATTTTTTATGGTTTTAGGTCTTACATTTAAGTCTTTAATCCATGTTGAGTTAATTTTTGTATAAGGTGTAAAAAAAGGGGTCCAGTTTCAGTTTTCTGCATAAGGCTAGCCAGTTTCCCCAGCACCATTTATTAAATAGGGAATCCTTTCCCCATTGTTTATTTTTGTCAGGTTTGTTGAAGATCAGATGGTTGCAGATGTGTGGTGTTATTTCTGAGACCTCTGTTCTGTTCCCTTGGTCTATATATCTGTTTTGGTACCAGTACCATGCTGTTTTGGTTACTGTAATCTTGTATAGTTTGAAGTTAGGTAGCGTGGGGCCTCAAGCTTTGTTCTTTTTGCTTAAGATTGTTTTCACTATAAGGGCTCTTTTTGATTCACTATGAGATTTAAAAGTAGTTTGTTTCTAATTCTGTGAAGAAAGTCAATGGTAGCTTGATGGGGATAGCATTGAATTTATAAATTACTTTGGGCAGTATGACCATTTTCACAATATTGATCCTTCCTATCAATGAGCATGGAATATTTTTCCATTTATTTGTGTCCTCTTATATCCTTGAGCAGTGGCTTGTAGTTCTCCTGAAAGAGGTCCTTCATGTCCCATGTAAGTTGTATTCCTAGGTCTTTTATTCTCTTTGTAGCAATTACGAATGGAAGTTCACTCATGATTTGGCTCTCTGTTTGTCTATTATTGGTGTGTGGGAATGCTTGTAGTTTTTGCACATTGATTTTGTATCCAGAGACTTTGCTGAAGTAGCTTATCAGCTTAAGGAGTTTTTGGGCTGAGACGATGGGGTTTTCAAAATATACAATTATGTCATCTGCAAACAGAGACAATTTGACTTCCTCTCTTCCTATTTGAATACTATTTATTTCTTTCTCTTGCCTGATTGCCCTGGTCAGAACTTCCAATACGATATTGAATAGGAGTGGTGGGAGGGCATCCTTGTCTTGTGCTGGTTTTCAAAGGGAATGCTTCCAGTTTTTGCCCATTCAGTATGATATTGGCTGTGGGTTTGTCATAAATATCTCTTATTTTATTGAGATACTTTCCATCAACACCTAGTTTATTGAGAGTTTTTAGCATGAAGCGGTGTTTAATTTTATCGAAGGCCTTTTCTGCATCTACTGAGATAATCATGTGGTTTTTGTCATTGTTTCTGTTTATGGGATGTATTAGGCTTATTGATTTGTGTATGTTAACCCAGCCTTGCATCCCAGGGATGAAGCTCACTTGGTTGTGGTCAATAGGCTTTTTGATGTGATGTTGGATTCAGTTTGCCAGTATTTTATTAAGGATTTCTGCATTGACGCTCATCAGGACTAGTGGCCTGAAATTTTCTTTTTTGTTGTGTCTCTGTCAGGTTTTTGAATCAGGATGATGCTTGCCTCATGAAATGAATTAGGGAGGAGTCTCTCTTTTTCTATTGTTTGGAATAGTTTCAGAAGGAATGGTACCAGATCCTCTTTGTACTTCCGGTAGAATTCACCTGTAAATTCATCTGGTCCTCGGCTTTTTTTTTTTTTTTTTTTTTTGGTTGGTAGGCTATTAATTACTGCTTCAATTTCAGAACTTGTTATTGGTCTATTCAGGGATTCGACTTCTTCCTGGTTTAGTCTTGGGAGGGTGTACGTGTCTAGGAATTTATCAATTTCTTCTAGATTTCCTAGCTCATTTGCATAGAATTGTTTATAGTATTCTGTGATGGTAGTTTCTATTTCTGTGGGATCATTGGTGATATCCTCTTTATCATTTTTTATTGTGTCTATTCAATTCTTCTCTCTTTTCTTCTTTATTAGTCTGGCTAGTTAGTGGTCTATGTATTTTGTTAATCTTCTCAAAAAGCCAGATCCTGGATTCATTGATTTTCCAAACAATACCATAGATACACACCATAGAATAGATTCATGATTAATTAAACCATCACTTTTATTCAATTGAGATAAAGGATTTATCTAAGCGAGAACATAGGAGAAGCATGTGGTCTGCTGCAAATGACCATTAAGAATCTCTGGGTTCTCCCTATTGAATAAATGCTGCTGAACTAACTGGCTAGTCATATGCAGAATATTGAAACTAGACCCTCTCCTTACACCATAAACAAAAATCAACTCAAGATGGATTAAAGACTTAACTGTCAAACTCAAAACTGTAAAAACCCTGAAAGACAACCTAGGCAATACCATCATGTACATAGGAATGGGCAAAGATTTAATGACAAAGAGGCCAAAAGCAATTATAACAAAAGCACAAATTAACAAGTGGGATCTAACTAAACTTAAGTACTTCTTTACAGCAAAAGAAACTATCAACAAAGTAAACAGACAACCTACAATATGGGATAAAATATTTCCAAACTATGTATCTGACTTAAGTCTGATATCCAGCATCTATAGGAATTTAAACAAACTTACAAGAGAACACAAACAACTCCATTAAAATGTGAGCAAACAACATGAACAGAAACTTTTCAAAAGAAGACATGCACGTGGCCAAGAGTCATATAAAAAAGCTCAATATCACTGATCATTAGAGAAATGCAAAGTGAAACCACAATGAGATACCAGCTCACACCAGTCAGAATGGCTAGTATTATAATGCAAAGTCAAATAATAACAGATGTTGGTGATGTTGTGGAGAAAAGGAAACACTTATAGACTGTTGGAGGGACTATAAATTAATTCAATTATTGTGGAAAGCAGTATGACAATTCCTCAAACAGCTAAAAGCATAACCACAAATCGACCCAGTAATCCCATTACTAAGTATATACCCAGAGGAATATCAACCATTCTACCATAAAGATACATGCATGTGAATGTTTACTGCAGAATTATTCACAATAGCAAAGACATGGAATAAGCCTAAATGCCCATGAATGACAGATTGAAATAAAGAAATGTGGCACATATACACCATGGAATACCATGCAGCAATAAAAAAGAATGATATCTTGTCTTTTGCGGGAACATGGATGGAGCTGGAGGCTATTATCTTTAGGAAACTAACACAAAAACAGAAAATCAAATACTGCCATGTTTTCACTTATAAATGAGAGCTAAAGGATGAGAACTTATGAACACAAAGAAGGAAACAACATATACTAGAGTCTACTGAGGGTGGAGGGTGGGAGAAAGGAGAGCAGTAGAAAAGATAACTATCAGGTACTGGGCTTAATACCTGGGTGATGAAATGATCTGTACAACAAACCCTCGTGGCACGAGTTTACATATGTAAAAACCCTTCATGTGTACCCCTTGAACCTAAAATAAAAGTTGAAAAAAAAACCCCACAACAGAATGTATGTGTGTATGTGCATGTGTGTATGTCTGTAAAGGCTAGTAATATATCTGTCTTATATACTGTAGTGCTAACATAAATAAAGTGAAAAGTCAAGGGCTTAAAATTTCAGCTGAAGTTGCATTAAAAGGAAAACAAAAAAGGACTTTTGGTTTCACCAACATTGGATAGCTCTCATTACTTCCAGGTCCCCGTTCTTACATCTAAAAGGCCACAAATAGCACAATAACAAGCAGAAGAATACTCTGAAAGCTTGAATAAAAAGGCAGATTACCCAAATAACTCAGAACTTGAGGAATGACATAGTGATGTGTCCTCTTATTCCTTGTTCTGTCTCATATATCCTGGACAGGGTGCTTTAAAAGTTTCCAGCGCAGAACTGCCAACCCACACAGACAACAAAATCTCCAAGAAAAGTCTTCTCAAATCAAAATAGACTTAAATAAATGGAGACACATACCATGTTCATGGATTAGAAGACTTAATGTAGTAAATACGTCAATTCTTCTCTAAACTGATCTCTAGGTTTAATTCAATTCATATGAAAATCCCAGCATTTTTGGTAGGTTTAGAGTAGCTTATTCTAAAGTCTGTGTGGAAAGATTCAGGTCCTAGGATGCTTAAAAGAATCTCTAAAAAAGGATAAAGTGATAGACTGGTATGGTTTTATATGCCTGTAGTCAGTTACTCAGGAGGCTGAGATGGAAGGATTGCTTGAGCCCAGGAGTTTGACCCTAGAATTTTGAAGTTACAGTAAACTATGATTGTGCCTTTGCATCCCAACCTAGATGACAGAAAGAGACTCTGTCTCTAAAATTACTACTTCTACTACTACTACTACTAATTAAAAGGATAACATTGGAGAAATAAGAGGCATTACTAATTATTAAATTATTATATCCAATATTAAAGTCTCCCAGATAGCTATGGTAATCAAGGAAGTGTCCAGAGGGTGGCCTTTTCGTAGAAGTATAGACAAATATATTAATGGAACAGAAGAAAAAACCCTAATATACTCACATCCAAGAAGGTCCAATTAGATTTTGATGAAAGCACAAAAGACATTTAATAGAGGAAGGACAGTCTTCTTAACAAATGATGTTGAAACAATGGGACATGAACAGGCTGAAAATACAAACCTAACTTAAACCTCATATCTTAAATAAGAATAACTCAAAATGAAACAGGCTTAAATGAAATATTATAATACTTTTAGAAAACAATCACGGAGAAAATCCATGGGATCTCAGCTAGAAAAATCATTCTTAGACATGACAACAAAAGCATAGCTTATAAAAGGAAAAAGTGATAAAATAACATACTTTAAATATCCTGTGCAGAATAATTTTAATTAACATGTGGAGATACTCTACCATCAGGGAGGTTGAATGTAACTCTTCACTCCTTAAGTGCAGGCTGCACATAGTGACTTCCTTTGTGAGACAGGAGAGTAACATTATAATAGGGAAACCCAATAAACGCCAACTCAGCCTGATGACTAAGGTTCATATTGACTTTGGTAAGCCATACTGATCATATTTACTCATGATATGATGTGATATGAAAACAACACTTTATTTCTGTGTTCTTCCCCTCCAAAACACACAAACATAACATAAGATGCAAAGAAACACGTCAAATCTCAATTAAGGGATCATAATACCTGACTAGAATTCTTCAAACTACCATAGTCATCAAAAACAGGAAAAGTCTGGCTGGGGTGCAGTGGGTCATGCCAGTAATCCCAGCATTTGGTAGCACAAGACAAGTGGATCACTTGAACCCAGGAGTTCAAGAGCAGCCTGGGCAATATAGTGAGACCCCCATCTCTGCAAAAATATAAAAATTAGCAGAGCATGGTGGTGTGAATCTGTATTTCCAGGTATTCAGGAGGTTAAGGTGGGAGGATCACTTGAACCCTGGAGGCAGAGGTTGCAGTGAACCAACAATGCCACTGCACTTTAGCCTGGGTGACAGATAGAGACTCTTTCTCAAATAAATTAATTAATTAGTTAATTAAATACAACAACAAGGAAAGTCTAACTATCACAGTCAACAAGAAGCTAAAGAGACATGAGTACAAAATAAAATGTGGCATCAGAATGGATTCTCGAAGAGAAAAAGGACATAAAGTAAATACTAAGGACATTTGAATAGAGTACAAGTGCCAGTTGATAATAATGAATTAATATTCATTCATTAATTACAACAAATATACTATAGTAAACTGAGGTGTCAATATCAGGGGAGAAATGGGTACAGAAAATATGTACCACTATTACAATTTTCCTCTGAACTCAAAGCTGTTCTAAATTTTTTAATGTTTATTAAATGAAAAAAAAATAACAGTTTTGATCTTGAAAAGATTCTGGGAAAAGGATGAAGACACACTACAGATTGAAAGAAAATATTTGCAAGTCACATAACCAACGAAGTACTAGTATCTGGAATGTATACATCTCTCTTAAAACTTAACAGTGAAGGGCGGGCATGATGGCTCATGTCTGCAGACCCAGCACTTTGGGAGGCCGAGGCGGGCAAATCACGAAGTCAAGAGATTGAGACCACTGTAGCCAACATAGGGAAATCCTGTCTCTACTAAAAATACAAAAATTAGCTGGGCTTGGTGGTATGTGCCTGTTGTCCCAGCTACTTGGGATGCTGAGGAAGGAGAATTATTTGAACCTGGGAGGCAGAGGTTGCAGTGAGCCGAGATCATGCCACTACACTCTGGCCAGGCAATAGAGTGAAACTCCATTTAAAAACAAACAAACAAACAAACAAAAACTTAACAGTGAAAAAACAATCAATCCAGTTAGAATATGGGCAAAAATACATGAACAGGCATTTTGCCAAAGCTGTAAATACTGATGGTACGTAACTACATAGGAAGATATTCAACATCATTAGCCACCAGAGAAACGTAAATTGAAACCACAATGGGATATCACACATACATATCCGAATAGCTAAAAATATATATTAAAAAAGTGGCAACCACAAATACTAGCCAGATTGTAGAGAAACTGGTTCATTCATAGATTACCGATGGAAACGTAAAATGGTCAGCCACTCTGGAAAACAGTTTAGCAATTTCTTATAAAACTACACATCTAATTACCATGCAATGCAATAAAAGCTAAAAGCAAATGAGGGATCCTTATGGTGATGGAGCTGTTCTGTATCTAAACTGTGTTAATGTCAATATTGTTTTTGTGATCTATCGTTTTACAAAAGATTACCTTTCAGAAAACTGTTTATATGTAATCTTGTTATTATTTCTAACAACTGCTGTGAATCTACAATTGTCTCAATTAAAAAGTTTAATTGTGCTTATATTGTGGTCCTAAAACAACTCTTTTTCTTTCTTTTTTTTTTTTTATTTTTTTAAATCAGGTCGCACTTTGTCACCCAGGCTGGAGTGCAATGGCATGATCTCGGTTCAGTGAAGCCTCGATCTCCCAGGTTCAAGTGGTCTCTCATCTCAGCCTCCTGAGTAGCTGGGACTACAGGCGTGCACCACCATGCACAACTCGTTTTTGTGTCTTTTGTAGAGACAGGGTTTCACCATGTTGCCCAGGATGGTCTCAAACTCCTGAACTGAAGCAATCCACCTGCCCTGTCTTTCCAAAGTCCTAGGATTACAGGTGTGAGCCACCATGCCCAGCCTGAAAATCACACTTAATATTTAATTGTGCTGTTTGCAGTACTACAATATAAAATAATTTACAGTTTCATCAACATTTTCTTGTGTCTCTACCCTAAATATGACATTCATGTACATTTCAGATTTAACTTCTTTCTCATCCAATTAGTTGCCAAACTCTATTATTAATCAGTCCCTACTATATTCTTGACATAAGTCTTTTGCAAATACTGCTGAACCATGCTTTACTTATATTTTTTCTGATGTTTTAATTGTCAATTAATTGTTCTACTAATGCCTTTCTTCCCTTTTACTTTTACCTATATTTATCAATGAAAATCTACCCAAACTCCCTAGAGGGTCTACACATTCTGGGCCATAAAAAATATCAACATAGACAAAGACCCAGCTAAAAGATAGTACTATAGGGTGTCATAAAGGCTATCTGACTTGTAACACTTCTATTTCTGAAGGAGTGAAAACCTCTAAGTAAACAGAAACATACAACACAGTCGTCTCATTGTTTTGTGTGGAAAAGTCGTTATCTCTAGAGTTAATAGTATAGCATTAATCCTAGTGAATATTATATTTACAGTGCTATTATACATATAACATAAATATTTCTGAGCTAAATAATAATTGCCTCTTCCCTCTGGCCTCTGATATTGAATATATGCATTCTCTGCTTCACTGGCCCATACTGATGGTATCGTCAAGCATCTTGATTTGGTAAAAGAGCTGGAAGCAGAGACAGCTTGATGTCGATTTGCTGTTAATGAAGAAAGTGTGCAGGCTAGACTGACCTCTACTTACCCAGAGTCCATTTTAATTTAGAAAAATGCAGTCAGGTTGGAATGGAAAGAAACAATACGACTTGTTAATTTCCATTTTTCTATCCTGGGTAGGGAATAAAGAAGTAAATGGAGCTGCTGGTTCGTCACAAAGTGCCACTCTGCCTCACGCTGATGTGGAGGCATTGGATATTGAAATTTATAGCACTGTAGGCACTGCCCTCTGCTCTGGAAGAGGTCACCCTTATTATGTTTTTATTATTGGGTTGTTTTACATGTCCAGCCTGCTCAATTTGAGAAAACTCTATATCGCATTGAGAGGAGACTTGCATTACACATGGGCAGGCAGCCCAGAGCACGAATTGTATAAATATCATTGTATTTCAAAAATAAATCTTTCTCATGTTTTTCCCTTGCTTTCTTGCTCTTGTGCTTTTTCCTTGCCCCTTGAATTAATTTTTCCCATAAACTCACAGAAGCCAGCTGAAATTACAGAGGCAGGTTAGGAACCTGACAAATCTTAAATATTCCCTTTGGGTGTTCCGCTCACAAACCTGTCACAGATGTTGTTCTTTGCCTGGGGGCACATGTTTCTTGCAGTCTCCAAGAGCACGCTATGTTTTGTAGGCACACAGAAACACACACTTCCCGTGTGCAGTATATGTAGTGATTAACAGACTTTGAAGTCAAAATCATCTAGAATAAAATTTCTACTTCCTCACTCGACCAGCTTACCTAACCTCATAACAGTCATACAAGCCTCCACTTTTCTCACCTGTAAATTCTAAAATGTCCCAGAGGGAATACGATACAGGTAAGATAATATAATGAATGTTAATAAATTATCACAATGACTAGACCTACAGTATATGCTAGATAGAATATTTTAAAGATAATCTCAGGGCTAGAACAGGCTTTAAGAATAATCTGTTTATAATATTCTTCTAAGCTCTCTGATTTGAAATGGGGACATCTGGATGAACTCAGAAAAAGCTAAGGATCTCTAATCTCTAGCTTCTCATTACCTATTCCCATCTCACTATGTCTAATGTTAAAATCCATTTTGGAATATCACCACCAAATGCTGCTTTAAACTCTATTTACAAATCGCCACTGGAAGAAACTTTTCACCTGTTGGAGGAGGCTTGTCCATACTGAACAGTTTTGAGAATGCATCCTCATATCTAACCAAATCTGGACCCAGTATATCCCAATCACTGATGCTAATTTTACCACTGAGTTTAGAAGGAACAAATTTAATTTCTCTTCCCATTTTGCTGCTCTATGGAAATTTGAAAACACCTTCCATAACCTCCCTAGACTTCTGTGCTCTAAGATTATTGTATAATCAAAGTGCCAATCCAGGAAACCCAACGTTTTTTAATCTACCCAGTCGAAATGCTCTTGCCAAATACTTCTTCATCTAGAGTCTCAGTTGTCCCTGTCCTTTCTGTTCTCTACCAAGTAATCCTCTTTGGAATTTTCCCTTTCCATGTTCTAATTACTCCTTTCCTTGGCAAGTAAAGACCTATGTTAATTTGGGAGGGAATGGGGCATTTTTGTAGCTGTCTAGGCTGCTATAAAAGAACTTTCACATTTTTCATCTATTTTCTATCTCCTTAATCATAATGTAAGGTATTAAAGACAAGGACCATTGCTATTAACATGAGAATCTAAGATTTTAAAGTTGGAACTGGGTGGGGGTAAAAATCATTAAGAGAACACTTGGCTCAAATTCCTGTTGTCATAACCATTTTACAGATTAGGCAGTTGAAGCACCAGGAGCTTAACTGACTTCCACAAATTCGTGTAATCGTGTTAGCCTCCGTCCCACTGTTCAAGAGCTCCTTATAACAAGATTTCCCATAAATTTGGTACAGATCTCTCAAGCCAGAACCCAGATATTTTGTTATGTTACCTGACTAACTTTTGGGAGGTAGTATTTAAAACTCAGATTTTACATTAAAGTTATAAATTTCTGGCTTCTTTTAAAATGTAAGATTTTTGCATTATATAATGTTTACCATGTTGCTTTTGTATTATATCACATAATCTTGTAAGCATGTTCATATATTATTTTTTATTTGAGCCCATCACAACACTACATAATATAGGGAACCGCTATAATAACACGTGTATATTTTAGCTATATAGAGATAAGAAAACTGAGTCCTCTAAAGCGTCAGGCAGGGTACTATGGTGCAGAGATTTCAGAGTAAAGGTTCATAATAAATATTAGCCATAAACATTTCTTGCAGAGTAGGAGGTAGAAAAGCCAGGTCTCCTGGAATCTAATACAGGGCTCCTACCATGGTAAGGCTTGCCACGTTCACTTTGTCTCATGTACCTCTCTTGACTTCAGTTTCTAGATTTGCTAAAAATAAAAGCCTCACAGAGCTGCTAATGAACACTCCCTCATGGTCAAGCACTGGATAAGTTACCGAAACATCTCAACATGCTGCTCAACCCAGCTCACTCACATATTCCTGTATGAAAAAACACAAAGTGTGTCCTGTGTGCAAGGTGGCTTCTGAATCATGTACTCAAGCTGGATCCTGAGTGGACTAAATATTTTTGCAACCTATTAAAACTGATGGGTGAGTGTGTGTGTGAGTGTGTGTGTGTGTGTGTATCACACACACAATGGTATGATCAGAGTTCATACTTTACTTGGTAAATCACTGACCATAGGATTGCAATTGAGGTCCTTCTCCTATCTTGTGAAGAGCCTGACAAAAAACTAATTGATGACTCAAATGCCTGGCATTATCCCTATGAATCATCAGGATTTTCCTGTGCCAAAACCCTAGCCCTCTCATTCATCCCCAAGTCAGACAGGTTCTGCAAACTTTATGTTCTCAATAATTTTCTCTAATTTCTCTGGCTTGGGACTTTTTTTCCAATGTCTTATGGCAGATATTTGGCAGCTCTGTGGCCAAATGTGAAAATGGGAAATTCAGACTAAGAGGCAGAGACATTCTTATTCTTTGGAAGGGTGCTTTCATATGCCCAAGGAGACTTTTGAATAGAATTGGCTAAAGCATCCATGGAAGTATCACCTCGTTCTCCTAAGGTTTATTGGTAAAAACATATAAACAAAAGATGATTCGGAACCAACGCAAAATATATTAACTTGCAATATCTGGGGGTGTAACCCATGAATTTGCCTTTCTAACAAGCACTTCTAATTATAAAAATCTGAGTCCCAGGGTTTCAAGAATTATGCTGAAAACTTAAAAATTATAGAGTAATCAATTTAAGAAAGAAAATACAAAAATGGTTTACAATACCCTAGAACTGAAAATCACAAGATAAAATTAGATTGAGATACTAGTTGCAAGATTTTGTGAACATATTAAAAAATGCATTTTACCTTTGAAATCAGTAGTAAGATTTATGGTATAAAAATTATATCTTAAAGCCATTAAAATAAATTTTAAAAATAATATGAGAGATCATAATCTAATTGGCCTAATTCTTCATGTAACCACTAACAGGGGACAGATATGGTAATAACAACTTCTCACAATTTTTGTAGGCATTCATTCTTCTCTGGGTCTAGGACAACAGACAAAAAAGCATTGTCTATATTCATTCAAAGGGGAACTCAATTTTTTGTTCCTTTTGCATCTTGTACCCCATTAAATTTCTCATTTTGTGATCCCTGAGATTATGCAGACTCAGATATTGTTTGTATGCTTTGAGATTTGTAAGCAAAAAGCATGGAAAACATAGTGGAAGAAAATACAGAGAATGAATGCAGTTTCCTAAATCATAAGACAATGTCTAGTGTCCTCAGTCTATGCTGTCATATGGCCTCCTGGAGGTTTATGTTTAGAAGGTAGCTGTTTCAGCTGCTTGTGCATAAGGGTGTGTATGTCTGTGTGTTTGTGCATCTTTGTACTTATAAATCAAATGTAGACACAGTGAACATTACACAAAAATTCCTTCTTTTCTTCTAAAATTTTTATGGATACAGAAGAGTCACATTTATGGGATACATGTGATATTTTGATATTTTATAAGTCAGTGCTTAGGAACCAACTGCGTGATATTAAAAATATGAGGTAATTAGGTCCAGAATATTTTTAGTTAAAAAAAAAGGCAGTTGGGTATGTGGATATTGAAGCAAAATTGCTGTCTGGTGGTTTTCCTTACCCTAACACTGTTTTTATCTTGATAACCTCTCATTACAGACTCAATTTTATCAGTAAAATTAATCATTTTGTCATGATTAAGCCATAGGATCTTTGAAAACACATTTTATAGATTGTACAGTGTCATCCGAATATAAGGTATTTGTCATAGTTTGTTCAGGCTGATGTAAAATAAAATATCTTAAACTAGGTAACCCGTAAATAGCAAAACTTATTCCTCAAGGTTTCGGAGAGTCAGAAGTTAAAGATCAAGGTGATGTTAGTGTCTGTGAAGGCATGCTTCCTCATGGATGGCACCTTTCGGCCATGCCCTCACAGGTGGAAGGGGCAAGATAGCTCTCTGGGACCTCCTTCAAAAAGGCACTAATCCCCTTCATGAGAGCTTCACCCTCATGACCTAATCACCTCTCAGAAGACTCTGCCAAGTAATATTATCATCTTGGGGGTTAATATTCCAATGTATGAATTTTGGAGAAATGCAAACATTTGGATCATAGCAGTATTATTGTGTGTAATAACACAAAGTTGCCTTAGGAAGAGTTAACCAATCAGGTTTTCTTTTCTTTTTTTTTTTTTTTTTTTTTTTTTTTGAGACAGAGTCTCGCTTGGTCGCCCAGGCTGGAGTGCAGCCATGTGATCTCGGCTTACTGCAAGCTCCGCCTCCAGGGTTCACGCCATTCTCCCGCCTCAGCCTCCCAAGTAGCTGGGGCTACAGGCATCTGCCACCACGCCCAGTTAATTTTTTTGTGTTTTTAGTAGAGACGGGGTTTCACCGTGTTAGCCAGGATGGTCTGATCTCCTGACCTCATGATCCTCCCGCTTCGGCCTCCCAAAGTGCTGGGATTACAGCCGTGAGCCACCGCGTCTGGCCCCAATCAGTTTTTAATCATTTTTAGCCTCCTAATATAAATTTCTTTTTCCCCCAACTATTTGAGGTATACATTCCTCTGAGAAAGAAAAGGTTTGAGGTAAAGTAGTTTCTATTTTAGGATAAAGAGTACGGGAAGACAGGTAGGCTTTTTGTGGTGATGAGAAGGAAGAGAGAAAATTATTCTTTTTCTTTTTTGATCTATTAATTCAGTCTGTAGTTACCAGACTGGAGCTGTCAGAAAAAATAGGCAACTGTAATTGTCTTGAATTTTGGAGAAACATGGATTGAAGATGTTGTTCATAAATTATATTTGAATGGTAAGAGAAGCCAAGATATAAATACATAGAAGAGTATTGCATTTTCTCTTGGTTACATGGCCAGTGAGTAATAAATCCAAAATATAGAACCAAGTCCTCCTGCCTTAACTCAACCCTCCTTTCTTTAAATTGACCTCTTTCTGCATTAAAAATATTTGATCAGTGTTCACCATCTACGCAATATACATATAGCCTCATGAGCATAGAAAACAAGAAAAAGCATGAACCCTTGATAAGATTGTAGACACAGAGGCTATCTTTTATTACACATCAAGAATCTCTCTCTTATTGCTCTGTTCTTCCCTCATTTAGATCTCCATTGGGCCATCCTGTGGACCATTAGAGGCTTCATATTATCTGAAGCCCCAACTTTAGTCCCTTCATTCAAATTCATGATCAGCATATTCATGCCAGAATTACCTTCCAAAGTTGTTTCTCCTATGGACTACGATGTCTCCCTTTTACCCACAGGATAAAAATCTACTCAACTCTAACTGAAGCCTTCTTTGTCTGACATTCCACATTGGCCACTCTTACTTCTATCTTCTTCCCGGGTTGAACTCTCTGATGGACCCAACCTGACCTCTCCCATTTCACCATTCAATATTCATCAGTAGACATATATTCCAGGCTTATAAGCAAAATTTATTCCATGTTTCTACCCATCTAAATTGCATTTATTTAAAAGATTCACTTAAATGCCATGTCCTTTGAGAAAATGTTCCTTAGAATCACAGCCTATGCTTAGCTCTGTATAACTACTTTCTACAATTTATCTAGTTCAGAATATGTTGTTAGATATTTTTTGAATATATATTATTAGGGCAACCAGAGGATAATAATAACCAGAAGATCTTATCTTCAAGATAAGATCTCTGCTTTATATATCTGTGTTTGACCAGTTATATAATTAAAACAAATATAGAAAATTAACAAGAACAATGACAGAATTGAATATAAGTTTCATAGGTATTTAAAACAATAAGCGTTTGTCCATGATCTGCTGTGTGATATCATAGGTAGAGTCTTAGGTTTAGGCATTGGGACACTTGGCCTAAAACCTAAAAATTGCTGGGAAGAGCAAACGTTTCTGAGCATCAGCTTCATATTACCCATTAAGGTCACTTGTCCCTAGCTATAGGAGAAATTGAGTACGTAAAATAATTAAAACTTCTGTACTTTCTTACATAACATTCTGTTTGAGTCCAGAAACCTGTGGGCCTGTTAAAAAGTTTATTCTCTTTGGCCATTCCACACTGTAGCCAGGGGCTTTAAGAAGCCTCTAATCTTAGCAAACATTCATTAAAATAAAAGGCCACCTGGAGACCCTGGAGAAGAACTCTGTCAGGAAGCCAATTAGCTTAAGTCCACCCCTGACTCTGTCTGCTCAGTAGTTATTCTAGGGCTATTTCTCTATTCCCTTTTTATTATTATAACCTGTAATTAGTTACTGTGCCATATAATTTCCATAGCCACAGGAAATATTTAACTGTAGCATCAGGGGCACCTGGGAAAATGATTAATTCTAGAGAGAGTGTAGTTTGGGTGACTAGAGCACATCAGGACAGAATCTCTTAATTGAGACATGTCACCAATTTGAGGATCAAAGTAAAACTTCCTGCTATCATGCCATACCAAATACCCTCCCCCATAGCTGTGTGATCCAGCTGAGGACAGCATGGGCTCCTGAAAGAAGTCCCACAGCCACATCTGGTTTTGAGGTTGTAACCAGACTGTGATCTTGGTTCTGAAAGGAATTCAATCCTCTTCTCTCCACCAAATAATATAACGCATTTCAGAATCTTATTCAAATTATGACACATAAAACCCAACTTTGGTCAAATGATGAAGTTTGACCTAATTTGACATCTCAGTCTCAGTATCCATCAGAGACACACTCTCTCTCTCGCATTCTCTCTCTCTCTCCTCATCCTCCACCTGCTCTTAGCCTGTCCATATATTCCAAATGTCAGTGACTAAGTTACTTCTTCCAGGTGTGTGTGTGTGTGTGTGTGTGTACGTGTGTGTGCGTGTGCATATCTTGCTATTCATGTCTGCACTGTTTATCGAATCTCCACTATTTGCTTAGTATTCAGCAGAGTGCTTTAAAAATATTTAGATCAAACCCTCCAGTATTCAAGTGTGTAGGAGGAAGGTAAAGTCAATATTTGTGACTTATTTCTATGCAAGGGATGAGGCAGTTTGTGTGCCTTATGTTGTTTAACAGATGACATGAAGTCAGTGTTAGTGTTTCCATTTATAAAATAAGAAAACTGAGATTTGAAAGGGTTAAACACATATTTAAAATTCATAGATGTATTAATGTTAGAGCTTCAATTTCACTCCAGGGGGGGCCTATCTTCAAAATCTATGTTCATTTTTACTGCAATGTTTGTTTCTAATAACTGCAACACAGGATAGAAAAGGACACATAGAGAGAGCAGATTTCAAACTAGAAATTATCCAGATGCTGTCTTTGAAACTCTCTTCCTGTGCCTGGCATAGAATCTAGAATAAAATTGAAAATAAATATATAATATATGTTAAGAAAATATACAGGGTAAGAAGTGCTTTGTGTCCAGAACACAGATCAACTAAAATAATGCATTCCAGGGGCCACAGGCATGCAAGGCCCTGAAGATTAAAAACTGGCCCTGAAGATTTCCTACCAAGTTAATTCCCAGACACATAGAGTTTCTCCCACTTGAGGAAGTTTCTTCATGTATGGACATGATGTGTATGAATAAAGAAAATTACCCACCACATTTGTGGACCACACAAATCATAATGGTGGTTCAGCCACAGGTAGAAAGAACATACTCATAGGTCTGTGCAGGAGGGTGCCTGACAGAGTGTAAAGAAGGGAAAGATACAGATTGGAAGGGGAGAGCAGGGGACATTTTACACATACAAAAGAGGACAGTTTAGACAAAATTATGTAAGTAACAATGTATGTCTCCCTTTACCTACGAAGAATTTGAACCCATTAGAGTGGTAGTAGATTCTGCTCGATACCACATTTTAAAAATAATTATATCCCATTTTAAATTATATCCCATTTTATTTTCTTGAATGGGTATATTATTCAGATTCCAGCTCTTTTGCCTCATAAGTTAGTAATTATCTGCCTTGTTAATTTACTTTTGACATTACAACTTAGTTTTGCAGTTAAGAGATGTGGATTTTGAAATAAATTTAAATATTTAAACAAATTATGTGAGATCACAACCTTGTTCACAATTTGTTTCTCCAGTCATTTAACTTCTTTTTATCTCCAAAACCTGGAATCTCTCTCATAGCACAATATGTTTATGCATAACTTTGTCTCTCAATGGCATGTTTTATCTACATTTTTTCCTAGCTAAGTCACTCAGACCTTCACGCTGGAGAGCTTCTGTAATTCTCTGGAGCGAGGCCATCTTAGATGCTGCTTGTCTGTGCTCCTCCTGAGTATGTATATATGTGTGCATGCTACACTCATTGGTTTCTCTGCCTCAGACTATTTTCAGATGGAGTGCTTCCATATGGTGACCCGTGCTTTACCATCCCTTAAGAAGAATAATTTCTTTCTAATAGTCTCAAATAAGATATTTTTGAAGAGAAAGATGTGTGTGTGTGTAGAGAGGTCCCTACAGGGACATTTATTTGCTTTTATCAAGGAAAGAGAAAGGCCAAGCAATTAGAGGTGATTGGATACACTGATTGCCAATACCCTTGGAAATATAAAACTTGACAACCCTTCTATCTACCCTAAGGTGGATATCAACATCCACCACCAAAGAATAGGGCCCCCTCCTGCACAGGGCAGAGAATTTGGTTGTGTTTGTTTCTGGGGTGTGTGTGTGTATGTGTGTGTGGGAGGTGTGTGTGGGGTGTGCGCATGTATGTTGTGTGTGCGTGTGTGTGTTTGGTTTGGTAAGGAAATGAATCTTTACTGAAGTATTAGGAGTTGGGAGAAAAAAAAATAAATCTTGTATTTCTTTTTGATGGATAAGGCAGTTCCAAAAAAAGAACTAGTCCTTCCTGAACCACTGTGTCCTAGAAATTGTGCCAGAAACATCATGCACATTATCTCATTTAATGATCTCTACCACCCTGGACTCTCATGGTCTCAATTTTATGGACGAGTAAACAATCTTACGAAGACTATACAACCTGCTAGAGTCATGCAGTTGGTTAAAAGTGGTCACAGGATTTGAACCTTGGGTCTCTGGCAGTCCAAAACCCTTGCTTACTAGAATATGGGGGTTACTATCTTTGTCTTCTCTTTCAGTTACAGTTAAAGTTATACTTGGAAATTTTGGATGCTGTTATTTGGTACTTGGGCCTCATTATCTTTTCTGCCAGTTAGTCATAAGACATCTTCTTTTTAAAAACATTGTGCAGAAATGACTTAGTTTCTGGCAATAGAGCCTTGTTCCCAGGATTCACATTATCTTTCAGGTAGAGCAGCAGAACAAATTACAGGAATTAAGGAGCATTTTATTATTATTATTATACTTTACGTTCTAGGGTACATGTACACAACGTGCAGGTTTGTTAGATATGTATACTTGTGCCATGTTGGTGTGCTGCACCCATCAACTCGTCAGCAGCCATCAACTCATCATTTACATCAGGTATAACTCCCAATGCCATCCCTCCCCCCAGCCCCCTCCCCATAATAGGCCCCGGTGTGTGATGGTCCCCAAAGAGGATGCATATTAGAAATGGTGGAAGTAGCCAGCACTACTCCATCACTAACAGTAATGTATGAATTTAAAGAATTACTTTTGTGATCTGTTGCCTATTTATGTGAATTATTGACCAGTATGTGAATTCCCTGGCAAACAGAGTAAGGATAAACATAGTGAGGTTTGACCTCACAGGGCAAAAACAGAAATGGTGATTTAAAGTTCTAATAAAAATAAATCCACTTGAGCTAGATTCTCAAGAGAAAATTTATTTGATTGAGTGGAGACATAGCTGACAGAAGATCTTCTCCTCCTGGCTCATGTTGTAATTTCTATTTCTGATTTTGACCCTTAGAATAACATATAAAAAAAAACTGGCAAAAGAGAAATGAAATTATACATTATAATTATACAGACAAATGGCATTTACAAAATGTTTACCTGCAGTGAAATTGTGTTTGAAATTATCTAATAAGAAAGATAAATAAATAGAGCACTCCCCTATTTCCAGATCCCCTCTATATCAACATGCTAGCACAGTTTATTGGATGGTTCCATTATCAGAAATGAACATGGGCCTTCAATGTCTTGCCTACTTGTTTTTGTGTTCTCAAAAAGGTAATCTTCTAAATGTGATTATGAAAGATAATTGCAACAATTGTCACTTTGTGTGTGTAAATTCAGTTTTATCTGATATTGAACCTACCAGTCACTGTTTAAGAATATCAACAGCTACCAAATAGAATCATTGCAGAGATTAAATGAGACAGTGTATGCAAAATGTGAAGTCAGAATTTGAATAAGTTAGTACCAGCACTCAGGAGTCTGAAAGAGCAGTTTATGAACTGGTAACTGTCCCTAACTGGCTATTTTGCATCTTTATCTCAATTAGTGACATTATATAACAGCAAAGGATTTAGGGATGTTTTGTAACCAGGAACAATTACTTCACTTCTTTAAGCCTGTTTCCTCACTTATAAAGCACCTAGTTCCTAAGGCTGCTTTGAAGATTTTTAAAAAAGATAATACATATAAACAACTCAGAACAGTACCTGTTTATAAATGCTTAATAAATGTTAAGCACTGTTACCAAGATTGAGGATTTTCAAAGGCATCCGAACAGGTTCCCTTAAGTATGTCATCAGCAGTAGTCCCTGTGATTTAAGGCTAGCCTGGTTGCAGGTTCCAGATCCCTAGCATTAGGCTGGATGACATATGAGATCTACAATAGGTTTTTAAATCATGTACGTCCTTAGACATATTTTTAAAGAGGCAGGGTTGGAAAATGGACAGCACAGGCAATGCCACCATTCTTTTTCCTGTTCATGGCATCATCAACACTCTTTATGAGCCCGACCCACATCTTAGATCCCTGCTCAGCACATAGAGTACCCTGATGTGAGCAAATGAGAGGAAGTCAATGACGCTATTCCCGTGGAAACTCATTCTGATGCTATTCTTCTGAATCACAGATCAGGGAGTGAGGTAAATTTTATAAGAGAAATGGAGTGAACATAGGCAGAAAAATAAGCACAACAACAACAAAAATGGCTAAAATTTCTTCAAGCATCTTCTAAGTTCTTTTCCTATCGGGAATAGAGATATATTCAGATTCTAGTGCCTGACTCAAAATAACTGAAGGGTTCCTTTGTGCAACTGGGGAGAGAAAAAGGAGTAACATGGAGAATGCCAACTTGCACTTTAACATGCAGGTAATAGTGGCCTTTATCAAGCTCCCGCCTTTATATTCCACTGGCCACTTCATTATCCTACATAAGAGGTTGTCCCATGGAGTCACCTTCCTCATGTCTGTGCCCGTCCAGACTCTCAGTCTAAACCAGGCCAGTCTGAAGCTTTCCTTGAGATCCAGTCTGCGCATGTTTTCATAGTATCTGTAGCTCCCTTCAAATTACTCTACATTTCTGAGGAGACTTGAGGGAAGAGCTGCCTCTTTTAAAAGGATACTAATATTGTTCGTCCAGTCTCCTCCTCGTGTGAGTAATTTCCATAATATTTCTGGGACAAGACACTTATGTAGACATTCTGGGGTTAATCCTAGCATACTGTTATTAGGAAGCTTATTTATTTTTTTGATGTCTGCTGAGGCCCTTATTTTATCACTACCTTTTCAGCACACAGAATTGTTCAGGATGTTAAAGGATCATTCTAATTATAAACACATTTATCCCCCTTTCATGTATTACTTCAGTTTTAGTAGAATATGATACAGCTGTGAGAAACCAGCGCTTCATAGCAAAGTTTACTTTCACTTAAGATGGGATGGCAAGCAAATCTCTGCTTGCTTTCTCTTTATATGTAGAATAAAGAAAGAAAACTGTGTCATTTACTGCATACATAACAACATAAACATCATAATATTCCCTTAAGAAAATAACTTGCAGGTTACTTATCAATCAATAATGTGCCCAGTTTACATTTACCATTTATTTTCTCTCTCATGCTGTTTTTGTTTGTTTGTTTGTTTGTTTTGAGACAGAGTCTCATGTGTTGCCTAGGCTGGAGTGCAGTGGTGCGTTCTCAGCTCACTGCTGCAGCCTCCGCCTCCTGGGTTCGTGCAATTATCCTACCTCAGTCTCCCGAGTAGCTGAGATTACAGACATGCGCCACCGCACCCAGCTAAATTTTGTATTTTTTAGTAGAGACTGGGTTTCACCATGTTGGTCAGGGCTGGTCTTGAACTCCTGACTGGAAGTGACCCACCCACCTCAGTCCCCCAGAGTGCTGGGATTATAGGCGTGAGTCATCACGCCCGGCCTCCTTTCTCGCTTTCATTCTCACTCCTGCTCTCGCTCTTGCCCTTGCTCTTCCTCCCTCTCCCTTTCACAGAAATAACAGGAGGGGGAGAGAGGGAGAGAGAGAGACACACAGAGAGAAGTCAAAGGCAGACTGATGGCTAACTGATGAAGGGATAGGAGAGATGAAAGCATGTAGACAATAGAAGCAGGGTCTATCCTAAAAGCAGTAGTAGGTGAAACAACTCATAAGATAAATGATATCACAGCCAGTTAGAATAAATAGACTGGTTATTGAAAAATACACTTCTTACAGTATCTACAAAACTGTAATTTTTAAAATAAAATAAAGTGAAACAATACTGGTCTTGGATGTTAAATACTAAATATTAGACTGTTCTTTCTTTATCTTGTACCTGACAATTTCAAAATTTAATCAGCTAGGCTAGAGTTTTGCAGTGTCTCGTTAGTGGAGGCAAAAAGAAAATATTTCACTGAATAAGTAATTAACATCAAATGAGCTTCTTCTCTATAAATGTGATGAAATTAGGGCAATTCCTTCTCAATAATTCCCTCAGACCCTCTCCTGGAGAGTTCCTACTCTTCAATCCTTTTGTGTCCCTTCCATTCCTTTAATTAGCCAATCTTAACCTTGTCACCAGCGACTAGGTAAAGTCTAATTCAAACTATTTGTAAATTTAGAAACATCAAATAAAAGTGAATCTAAAGCATATCCCTGGAGACATAGAGTTTCTGTCTGTCTCTGAATCTGTCCCTTCTGGTGGTATCAAGCTCACTCCCAGGAACTTCAGCCCTGAATTGACCTTGAAATTGATGATCCCACACAAGAAAAGCCCATTTCAATTTATCCAGAAAGGTCTCTACATTTCTCCCGGGATAAATTCTTCAGTTCCAGTCCCATTCTCCTAACATTATTATATGATACATAACTCTGATAGGAAAGCTTACCATGCTGTTGGCTGCTTTTCCCACCTTATTGCCCTTTCTTATGCTGTTTTGTTGTTGTTATCTTGTTTTATTTGTTTGTTTGTTTGTTTGCCAGGAAACCCGTCTATACCCTGCTAGGCTTCTCATAACAGATCCATGTCTCTGCATAGTTTCATACAACAGTCTATATCACCCAACTTTGTATTTAATAGTAGGCCATCTCATGTTATTTACTAACATCGTATGTGAGAGCGTCTTTGTTTCCCTACCAGATAGTAAACCCTTCCACTCCCTCCGTCCTCCGACTCAGCTTGTGCAAAATGCAATACAATGCATACTGATTACAGTATGTGGACACTTAAGGATTACAAACATTTTGTGTGTGTTGCCTAGTATATTAGCTGGAGGAAAAAGTAAATAATACTTCTTTTTTTTTTTTTTTTAAATTTATTTATTATTATTATACTTTAAGTTGTAGAGATTACATATTACATAACATACAGGTTTATTATCACGTATACTTGATGCCATGTTAGTCTGCTGCCATCAACAAATCATTTATCAGGTATAACTGAAATGCAATCCCTCCCCCTCCCCCCCTCCCATGATAGGCCTGGTGTGTGATGTTCCCCTTCCTGAGTCCAAATTGATCCTCGTTGTTCAGTTCCCACCTATGAGTGAGAACATGTCGCGGTGTTTGGTTTTCTGTTCTTGTGATAGTTTGCCTTTAAGAATGATGGTTTCCAGCTGCATCCATGTCCTACAAAGGTATAAACTCATCACTTTTTATGGCTGCATAGTATTCCATGAATTGTATATGTGCCACATTTTCTCAATCCAATCTGTCACTGATGGACATTTGGGTTGATTCCAAGTCTTTGCTATTGTGAATAGTGCTGCAATAAACATACGTGTGCATGTGTCTTTATAGCAGCATAATTTATAATCCTTTGGGTATATCCCCAGTAATGGGATGGCTGGGTCATATGGTACATCTAGTTCTAGATCCTTGAGGAATCGCCATACTGTTTTCCATAATGGTTGAACTAGTTTACAATCCCACCAACAGTGTAAAAGTGTTCCTATTTCTCCACATCCTCTCCAGCACCTGTTGTTTCCTGACTTTTTAATGATCGCCATTCTAACTGGTGTGAGATGGTATCTCATTGTGGTTTTGATTTGCATTTCTCTGATGGCCAGTGATGATGAGCATTTTTTCATATGTCTGTTGGCTGTATGAATGTCTTCTTTTGAGAAATGTCTGTTCATATCCTTTGCCCACTTTTTGATGGGGTTGTTTGTTTTTTTCTTGTAAATTTGTTGGAGTTCTTTGTAGGTTCTGGATAAAAGACTTCATGTCTAAAACACCAAAAGCAACGGCAGCAAAAGCTAAAATTGACAAATGGGATCTAATTAAACTAAAGGTAATACTTCTAATAGCTTTTCAAGAGTAGGTATGTGTGTATGAAACTTAATATTAAAATGTTCAACATGGCTAATCAGCAATAAAACACAAATTAAAATCATAACGAAATATTACCTCATGCCTGCTAGGGTGGCTATTATCAAAAAGATAAACAATAACAAGTATTGATGAGGATATAGAGAAAAGAGAACCCTTGTACACTGTTGGTGAAAATGTAAATTAATAGTCATTATAAAGAATGGTATGGAAGCTCCTCAGAAATCTAGAACAGAAATTCCATATGATCTAGCAATCCCACTTCTGGGTATACACCTAACAGAAATGAAACCAGTATATCAAAGAGATATCTGCACCCCATATTCATTGCAGCAGTATGCACAATAGTCAAGGTATGAAATCACCCTAACCATCTATTAAGAGATGAATGAAGACAATTATTATACACACACACACACACACACACACACACATGCACACACAATTATTACTCAGCCTTAAAAAAGAAAGAAATTCTTTATTTGTGACAACATGGATGAACCTGGAGGACATTATGCTGAGTGAAATATGCCAGGCATAGAATGATAAATACCACATAATCTCACTATATGTGGAATCTGAAAAAGTTGAATTTATAGAAGTGGAGTGGGGAATGGTGGTTGTTGAAGGCTGGGAGAGGGGAAGGTAGAGAATGGAAAGATGTTGACCAAAGGCTACAAAATTTCAGTTAGACAGAAGGAATACATTTTCAAGATCTGTTGCACAGTATGGTCACCATAGTTCATAATAATATATTGCATATTTCAAAATTGCTAAAACAATAGATTTTAAATGTTCTCAGTATAAAAAAATGATAAGTATTTGAGGTGATGGGTATGTCAATTTGCTTGCTATAATCATTCAACAGTGTATACCTACATCTAAACATCCCATTATACCCCATAAATATATACAAGCATTATTTTTTCAATTAAAAATAAAAAATTAAAAAACAACTCCCTAAAATGTATGTATGTATATCTATATACACACATATACACACACACGTATACACAGACATATATATGACATATGTCTGTGTGTATATATGTGTGTATATGTGTCATATAGTATATATATGTCTGTGTATGTATATATGTAAACTTTCCTGTGGATATACTTGATATCTGTTGCCTTTTTCTCCTACCCTAAGGCTTGTAATGCCAGAGGTGTCATACAGCAGGCACTCAACAAGTGTGTATGAATGCTGCATTATCACAGAGTTTCTATGTTTTTGCTTTTTTGTCATTTTCCTCATAAGTACATGTTAGGTAGAATGACTGTCAACATAAATATACCCTTTCAGAATTGAGCTTCCTACCTTAAACTTAGTGAAATTTAAAGGTTTTATTTATTTTAGCATGTATAGCTCAAAGTTATAGAGAAATGTATGAAAGCACAGTATATAAATACATGCAAACTGTAGAGTACATGCAGTTTCTCTCCTGCAAGCACCCCTCTGAAATCTTTATGTCAGCAACAAGAAGTAATTTGGGAACAGGAAAAGGAGTGAAAATTTCAGAATGTGACATCTGCCCCCCTACCCTCCTAAAAATATACCTTACTGAGGGACAACTCTTCTTTACATAATAATTGTAGCTAACATATAGAGAACAAATGTATAAATGAGAAAAAAGAAAGACCTGTAGAAAGCCATCAATGTAATAATTCACTAAGAAAAGAATCAGAGGTTATTGCCAAAACACTGAGAGAGAGGAGTTGGGAAATATGATATTTACACTGGCTCAGCGATGACTACTGATGCCAAAGTAGGAAAAGCATCTTACAAAGAAATCAAGGGACCATCTTAGCTGAATGATCAATGTGGCATCAATAGCAGAGTACATGGATGTTTCTCTTCCTGGGAAGCAGTGGGAAGAACAGCGTGACGTCCCTGAGGAATAGCCTTGCTCTGACTCTTACCTGGATCTGATAATGGGGGAAAATTAGACAAACCAAGATTGAAGCCCATTCTATAAGATACTTGGCCTTTACCATTTAAAAATTTCAATATCATGAATGAAAAAGAAACATGACAAATCTACTCCAGACCACAGAGATTAACAAGCCATGATATAACTAACTGCAAAACAGGTACTTTACCTTCCCAAGCAAAACCTGAATGTCTGTGTGGGAATAATGGGAGAAAACACATGCCCTATGCAGTTGCAGCACTGAAAGAAGAATCAGATACCTGATGTTTTATCAAAGAGATCTGGGTTGGGAATGGGGTGGTTATCTCAAGGACTCTGCTCTCTGCTCTCCAGACATCCTGCCTCTTTCTGGAACACAGCTGGCATGCCCCTACCTCAGATCTCTTGCTTTTCCTCTGGACTATTCTTCAGGTAGGTATGAATCTCTCTTACCTCCTTCAGCCCTTGCCCAAATCGCTTTCTCTGACTGCCCTATTACATCTGTACCCTGTCTTCAGCCTCTATGAGCATTCTTTGATTTTTTTCTCTGGTATACTTTTTTTCACTAATATACTACATATTTTACTTCCTCATATTTATTTTTGTCTCTCTATGCCCAGAATGCAAACACTGTGATGACAGTGGATTTTGCCTTTTCACTATTTTTGAGTGCTTACTATATGCTAGCATCACCTTGCATGTGACATTCTCTGCCTACGTGGAATGTGTACTGACCCTCTCACTGCACGTTCAGTGCTGCATCACCTTTAATCTATAATGGCATACTTGAGACAGAATAATTCATGATGCCATGGTGACAGAACAGTTCCGATGTCATGAATCGGTGGTGAAGGCCCAGTTCCATCAAGAGTTTATGAGAGGAGAGAGGATTCTTTTGTACAATTGGTGAGCTGTAGGGTGGACACTAAGTGTCCTCTTTTAGTGTCCTGGTCTGCGTGATGCTTCACAACCCCAAAAATAATTCCTAAAGAGCAAATATGACCTTAGAAACTTCTCTAGATCATGGTGGCTACAGAAATTGTCATAATTCTTCCAAGGTAGGCAAATCCAGTCTTCACAACAGGAGTGTTACTTTCTCCTGCCTGATTGATTATGCTAAATGTAGACACACACACACACACACACACACAATGCCAGAAACTAAAAATATAGGCCAAACCATTAAAAGTACATTAACAGTATAATTATTTTTCTAGAAGTATTTGCATAGGGGAGATGTAGTCTTCTTGATATATGATATTTATGGAAGATCTTGCTGAAAAACACAGAGAAAACCAAGATTAGATGTCAAAATATCTTCTGAATCTATCTTCTCGCTGTAGCTACGAGATGAGAGAGCCCAGTCAATTCTCCAAGACTCAGGCAAGAATGACTGTTCACCCATGCATGGTTCCTGCTCTAGATGCTAGATTTGCTTTACATTTCAAATTATACTGTAGACATTTTTGTCAATAAGTTATGCATTCTGAGGACTCTTTTCTTGGGGGAACTCCTTTTGTATGGAGCCAAATATGCTTTCTTCCTCCATTTCTCTCACAAAAAAGAAGTCACTTTCCCTTAAAATATGACTGGTAAGGATTTAGTCTGCAACTTTAAAGTTTACTTGCCCCATAAGAATTGAGCCTCTCACTGTACACTGAGCCCTGCATCACCCTTAATCTCTAATAACATATCTGAGACAGAATTAATGCATAATACCATGATGACAGGATAGTTCTGAAGTCATGAATCAGTGGTGAAGGCCTGGTCCCATCAAGTTTGCAAAAGAGAGGATTCCCTTGTGCAGTTGGTGATCTGCAGAATGGACACTAAATACTCTCTTTACTCAAGCTAAAAGGACTGCAGAAGTTCTTGAATAAATCAGCTTCCAAAACTGAATATTCTGCTACTTAGATAGTAAAGACTCCTGGACAAATTCAACAGCCCATCCCCTTTCTCTTGCTTAGGTAAATCTAGCATCATATATTCATTCTCTTCTGTTAGTTCCATGATAAACTGGGCATTTAGAATGCCACTTCCTGTCCCTCTCTTTCTTATTATATACAGACTCCCTAGTACTTGACACAACACATCAGCAAGATTCCGATGACCTCTGGTGGTCTCCCTCACTGCTTGAATGCACACACACAGACTGTCAAGCAATGCTAATAAATATTGATGAAGCCAGTGTAGTCCCAAGAGTGATGGTCCCAGGAGAGGGGAGGAATAAAAAGAGCCCACAGATAGCACTCAGAGGAGACATCAGCGAACCTTAAAGAAACACTTCCTACACATCGCAGCTCTGAGGCAAACACTGAAACTAATGGAGTGTTTGTAAAGAGATGTGTATTTGCTGGGAGAGCAGGGTAAATGAGGTGTGAGACCAAGCAGGAGGGCTTTGCATGTTGCCTTTTTCTCCTACCTTTTTTGAGGCAAAGGGCTGGGAAGGAGGAAAACACAACCTCACAATCTTCCTTTTCCTATTTCTCATAAATCAACAGATAACGTTATATGTTTTTATCATATTAACATCATGTTTTAATGTACTCATATGGCATGGAATGACTCAGTCTAGCTAATTAACAAATACATTACTTCCCCCAGTCATCATTTCTGTGGTAAGAGCACATAACATTTGCTCTACATTTTGCAAGAATACAATATATCATAATAAGCTTTAGTCATCCTCCTATACAATAGATCTCTTGTAATTTATTTTTCCTATGTAACTTTCGTTACATATCCTTTGCCCAATATCACCTCATTCTCTGTTAGTCACCCCAGCCTATGTAGTAACCACCTTTCTCCTCTCTACTTCTATGTGGTCAACTTTTTTAGATTACATGTTTGAGGGAGATCATGCACTATTTTTCCTTAAGTGCCTGGCTTATTTAACTTAGCATAGTGTCCTACAGGTTCATCCATGTTGTCACAAATGGCAGGATTTTATTCTTTTTATAGCGGAGGAGTATTCCATCATGTATACAGACCACATTTTCATTACCTATTCACCCACCAGTGCACATGTAGGTTGATTCTGTATCTTGGCTATTGTGCATAGTGTTACAATACATTCAGAAGTGCAGCTATCTCTTCTACATTCTGATTTCAATCCCTTTGGACATATGCCCAGTAGTGAAATTGCCAAAACATATGGGTAGTTCTATTTTTAATTTTTTGAGGAACCACCATACTGTTCTGCATAATGGCTATTCTAATTTACATTCCCACCAGCAGTGTATACGCATTCTTTTTTCTCCACATCCGCATCAGCACTTGTCATCTTTTGTCCTTTTTTATAATGGCCATTCTAACTGGGGCAAGATGATATTTCATTGTGGTTTTGATTTGCATTTCCCTGATAATTGGTAATGTTGAACATTTTTTTCATATACTTCTTGGCCATTTATATGTCTTCTTTAGAGAAATGTCTATTCAGGTCTTTCCCATTTTAAAAATTATGTTATCTGTCATTGAGTCATTTGAGTTCTTTACATAATTTGGAAATTAACCCCTTGTCAGTTGTATTGTTTATAAATATTTTCTCCAATGCTGTTGGTTATCTTTTGGTTTTGTTGATTGTTTCGTTTAGCTCTGCAGAAGCTTTTTAGTTTAACATAATCCCATTTTTCTATTTTTCCTTTTGTTGCGTTTACTTTGGGGTCTTATCAAAAAAAAAAAAAAAATCCTTGCCCAGACTTATGTCATTTCTGATATGATTTTTTCCATTAGTTTCATAGTTTTGGATCTCACATTTAAGTATTTTAATTCATTTTGGGTTAGTTTTTGTATATGGTGAGAGATAAGGATCTAATTTCATTATTCCGTATGTGAATATCGAGTTTTCTTAATGTCATTTATTGAAGAGACTTCTTTCTCACTTGTGTGTTCTTGGAATATTTGTCAAAACTCAGCTCATAGTAAATGTGTGGATTTCTGGGCTCTCTCTTACATTCCATTGGTCTATATTTGTCTATTTTTTACTCTTGTGCTATTTTGGTGACTATAGCTTTGTTCTATAAGGTCACATACGGTGATAGCTCTAGTTTTGTTCTTTGTGCTCAAGATTTCTTTGGCTATTTGGGATCTTTTGTGGTTCAAATGCAGGGAAGCTTCTTGGCTTCACTCAGGAAAGAATTCAAGAGTGAGCTGGTGGAAGAAGAATGCAGCTTTATTGAGGCAGCAGCAATGTTACAGCTCTGTGACTGCTCCTTGCAGAGCAGGGCTACTCCACAGGCAGTGTGCCTATGGGCACTTTGCAGTCATATTTATGCCTTTTAATGACATGCTAATTAAGGGGTGAGATATTCAGAAAAAGCTAGACAACAAGTTGTAACTTTCAGGTGTTGCTATGTCAAAAGAAGCAATAACTTCAGAGCATTGCCATGTCATTGGTGAACTGTGCTGGTGGAAGTGTCTTATGGTGATGGTCAATGAGAGCAACTGGAGGTACTTTCAGTGCCCCTTTCCAGCCTCAGCCTGCCTTCAGTCTGATCTGGAAGAGTCCTGTCTGCCTCTTACCTCAGTTCAAATAGTTCAAAATACAAATTTTGGGATTGATTTTCTATTTTTGTGGAGAATTTCATTTGTATTTTGATAATAATTACATTGAAGCTGTAGATCACTTTGGGGTATGGACATTTAAAAATATTAATTCTTTCATTCTGTGAACGTGGGATATATTTCCATTTTTTTGTGTGTCTTCTTTTTGCAGAGGTTTCTGGCAACTAAAGTCAAGAGGATTAAAGCACAGATTGAATAACTTCTCTCGTTTGACAAATATTCACCCCCTACTCACTACCTCCTTTTCTGGTAATATCCTCCTGGTTTTTTACTGCTAACAACCCATCTCTCACTCTCAAAATGTGTTGATGTAGAGAGATGAGACAGACAGACTTGCCCCATCATCAGCTTCAAGAATTGACATGTGATGCAGGAATAGCCAGTCAGAGCATTACATCTGATTGGCTGAGGAGCAAACATGTGACCCAACTCAAGACATCCTGAGTTAATGGGATTCTTTCATTGACCTTTATTAGAACCACTGAGAAACAGATCATCTATTTTACTGTCTTAAAATGAATAAGATGTAAACTTTAAGATGCAGAGGCCACTGTAAAATGGAAGCCAGTTTTATAATGAAGCCAAAACAGAATGCAGAGCAGAAAGACAGAGAGAAGCTGTTTCAATCATGACATCACTTGAGTTCAGCCTTGTCCTAAATTTTTTAACTTGATGAGTCAATAATTTTTTTTTTTTTGCTTTAACCAGTTTGCATTAGATTTCTGTAACTGAATATATCTATACTTCTAACAAGAATTTGTAGAGTTTTTTTATTATTATTATACTTTAAGTTCTGGCATACACGTGCAGAGCATGCAGGTTTGTTACATAGGTATACATGTGCCATGGTGGTTTGCTGCTCCCATCAACCCATCATCTACATTAGGTATTTCTCCTAATGCTATCCCTCTCCTTGTCCCTCACTGCCCGACAGGCTCTGGTGTGTGATGTTTCCCCCATGTGTCCATGTATTCTCATTGTTCAACTCCCACTTATGAGTGAGAACATGCAGTATTTGGTTTTCTGTTCCTGTGTTAGTTGGCTGAGAATGATGGTTTCCAGCTTCATCCATGTCTCTGCAAAGGACATGAACTCATCTTTTTTATGGCTGCATAGTATTCTTGGGGTATATGTGTCACATTTTCTTTATCCAGTCTGTCATTGATGAGCATTTGGGTTGGTTCCAAGTCTTTGCTATTGTGAATAGTGCTGCAATAAACATACATGTGCATGTGCCTTTATTCTAGAATGATATGTAATTCTTTGGGTATATACCCAGTAATGGGATTGCTGGGTCAAATGGTATTTCTGGTTCTAGGTCCTTGAGGAATAGTCACACTGTCTTCCACAATGGTTGAACTAATTTACACTCCCACCAACAGTGTAAAAGCATTCCTACTTCTCCACATCCTCTCCAGCATCTGATGTTTCCTGACTTTTTAATGATCACCATTCTAACTGGCATGAGATGGTATCTCATTGTGGTTTTGATTTGCACTTCTATGATGACCAGTGATGATGAGTTTTCCATATGTTTGTTGGCTGAATAAATGTCTTCTTTTGAGAAGTGTCTGTTCATATCCTTCACCCACATGGTGATGGGCTTGTTTGTTTGTTTGTTTTGTAAATTTATTTAAGTTCCTTGTAGATTCTTAGATTCTCGATATTAGCCCTTTGTCAGGTGGATAGATTACAAAAATTTTCTCCCATTCTGTAGGTTGCCTGTTCACTCTGATGATAGTTTCTTTTGCTGTGCAGAAGCTCTTTATTTTAATTAGATCCCATTTGTCAATTTTGGCTTTTGTTGCCATTCCTTTTGGTGTTTTAGTCATCAAGCCTTTGCTCATGCCTATGTGCTGAATGGTATTGCCTAGGTTTTCCTGTAGGTTGTTTATTGTTTTAGGTCTTATGTTTAAGTCTTTAATCCATCTTGAGTTAATTTTATATAAGGTATAAGGAACCAGTCCAGCTTCTGCTTTCTGCACATGGCTAACCAGTTTTCCCAACACCATTTATTAAATAGGGAATCCTTTCCCCATTGCTTGTTTTTGTCAGGTTTGTCAAAGATCAGATGGGTGTAGATGTGTGGTGATATTTCTGAGGCCTCTGTTCTGTTCCATTGGTCTATATATCTGTTTTAGTACCAGTACTATGCTGTTTTGATTATTGTAGCCTTATAGTATAGTTTGAAGTCAGGTGGCATGATGTCTCCAGCTTTGTTCTTTTTGCTTAGGATTGTCTTGGCTATGTGGGCTCTTTTTCGATTCCATATGAATTTTGAAGTAGTTTTTTCTAACTCTGCGAAGAAAGTCAATGGTAGCTTGATGGGGATAGCACTGAATGTATAAATTACTTTGGGCAGTATGGCCATTTTCACAATATTGATTCTTCCTATCCCTGAGCATGGAATTGTTTTTCCATTTATTTGTGCACTCTCTTATTTCCTTGAGCAGTGGTTTGTAGTTCTCCTTGAAGAGGTCCTTCACATCCCTTTTAGGTTGTATTCTTAGGCATTTTATTCTCTTTGTAGCAATTGTGGATGGGAGTTCACTCATTATTAGGCTCTCTGTCTATTTTTGGTGTATAGGAATGCTTGTGATTTTTTCACATTGATTTTGTATCCTGAGACTTTGCTGAAGTTGCTTATCAGCTTAAGGAGATTTTGAGACCTCATTCTGTCAATATCTGAACCCTGGGGAGAATTTTTTCCCTTCATATTCTTATTTAAGTGTGTAGCATCTATTTTAAAAGTACGAAGTTTACAGTA
The DNA here is from genome assembly GCF_008728515.1 of Papio anubis. NCBI lineage: Eukaryota > Metazoa > Chordata > Mammalia > Primates > Cercopithecidae > Papio > Papio anubis. Next base: position 24,755,804 of record NC_044986.1, on the reverse strand, counting down.
CAGTATGAGGTTAGAAAACTCCCCTTTTCTTCTCAACTGCTTAAAATTATTTACTTTGTTTGCCAGAATATCCACGTTCTATCCTTATCACCTTCCCCCAGAATCTCTAAGTTTCCCTGACCTCCAATGGCTTCCTCTCAGGATTAAGTTTCACAGTCCTACATTCTAATGCCTTAAGTTAATGAATTGAATATTTGAACTTCCACTTTTTCTCAACAACTCAGACTTTCCTGTTCCTCCTAAACAAACCTGATAACCTGCAGTTTGAAAACTGACCTTTGCTAAATTCAAGTTTTTTAATCTCCGACTTCTCTACTTTACAGAGGGCACTACTCTTCTTTCATATCACAGATAAAAACCCCCACTCAGTAGAATAAATAACTCACCCTTCCCAACAGAAGAGACCTGGTAAAAACTTCAAGCAATAACAATGGATGTCTGACAGATGCTTGTTTAGTTTCTGCAAATGAGAGGCTGTTTCCCTGGAAGACAGTTCAGTTGCCATAAATGGAATTTTAAACATAGCTAATTTTAAAAGATTTTAAAATATTATGTCATCTTTAATAGGAGACATACCACACTTGCAAGCTGAAAGACATTTTACCCATGCTTCAGATACACACAATCCAAGTGAAAGGCAACAGGCATTGACCTGGTCCCTGTTCATGTGACTCTTTATGTGAAGGGTGTATGACAGCAAGACAGAGCTGGACAGGAAGGTTTCATACGTGGAAAGTAAGATAACCTCTCAGGTATTCTTTCAGTCTCTGAATCTAGGGGATGTGCATTTCTTACTCACAATTGTAGTGCAGATCAATCGCATAGCCCATTCAAATCTCTGACTGAGCAAACAAGTTTTATGATCTTCTTGAAATGTCTTTCCAGAGATCATAAAACACCACCAAGCAACACCAAGTAGCACCAAATCAGGCTTATTTATGTACCTCAGCTAACATTCTGGTTGCAATACTACTCTTTGTTCCCTGTTACCAAGACATTGCCCCATACTTAATTTCTGTAACAGAATTCTTGCATGACAACATAGCCTCCCAGAGAGAACATAGTTCTCATCTGTGTTCTCATCTGTCTCTCAGGAACTGAAGTCCCATCCCTGAAGTCCATTCTCTGTCAGTGGTTTCTATCATCCCTCCCCACATTCAGCTGACTGATGAACTGCCCAGGACAGTATTCAATAGCAGAATCTTTGAAGTCAGACCTGCATTCAAATCTTGTCTCTCCAACTTGTTGCTGTGCAATCTCAGATAATTTTTTTTTACCTCTACTAGCGTCATTTGTAAAATAAGAAAACTTGTTTAATTTTGCAAGGATTAAAGTTAATCATATTGTAAAATGTCAGGTTACTGATATATTTGTTCATTCTCTGTTTTTTTTCAAAATATTTGTGGAGCACCTTTTATGTTTCAGGAATGGTTCTAGATACTAAAGGATATAGTACAAGCTCAATAAACAGATCATCAGCATTATACTCATTGTCATCATTATCATCACATCACCACAAACACCATCAACATTTTTGTTCATTTTTTTTAAATTAATTATTCCATTCAACATTATTTAAAAGCTTTAGGCCAGCATTCACACTTAAGGATGAGGAAGTCACTGTCCCTACATTTCAGGAACTTATAACTTTGAGGAAGAGACAAGCTGCTGTGAGAAACATAGAAATGAACCATCCTCTGGAATCCCCTCAAAGAGTAGCAAACAGCATAGTTGCAAGGTCAGTAAGCAGCCTCCAGCCTTTCAGCTCCTTCAGAGCCCTCTCTAGCTGCTAAGAGTCACTTGACACTTCCCTGATAAGGAAAGTGTCCGATGACCAGGCAAGGTGGGATATAAATGCCAAGCCATTTGACCCAACGTGGGATAACTCTTCTCAGCAATATTTGCTCAAAAAAATCCTTGCCAAATGGAAAGAGATGTAAGAACCTGACTCGTAGCTTAATTTTTTCCTGTTATCAATTTGGCTGTCTCTCTTTTCATAGTTATCATTCTTTAAAAATACCTGGCACCCCAAAGTCCATCTCAGCATGTGCCTCTGAAGAACATGTGTTCTGAAGAACACAACCTCAATACTAATTCAACTTGTTGCCAGAGAAAACAGGCAAAAACAATAGGATTTCACTGTAGATTAATCCCTACTCTGGCAATCAAAGGCACCACTGGGAGTAGATGAAGCACAGACAGCTCATGCAACAAAGTGGAAGATAAATTGTTACAATTTTTATGAATGGTGACTTGATGTATTGAACTGGTATACTGAAGAAAGAGGTCACACTGGTGTACTCAGTGTCTCAGATATTTGAGATGTATGGAGGAAATGGTAGATATAATGAATTTGGATGACTCTTGCTAAGCAATATTAATGGTCTACAGAAAGATAATGAATAACCAAGTAACTAACAGCCAGAGGACTTCTTTGGTTGGATTTAAAGAAGCTCTCATCCTCCTGTATTGCATGGGCAAAGAAAGAAAAGGACCAAGATCAGGCCCTAATTTCATGGCTGAACTTAAATGACACTAAAATTCAACCAGAACAAGTTGGTATACTGCATTCAGGGGTTTGGTTGGAAACACTTGGGACCCAGATACATACGATGGGAATACGTGGGTAGGTGACCTTAAAGAGTTGGATTTTGCAGATTCTTCTGAATACTTCTGAACATGCAGAAATGGTGCACTTTTCTTCTCAAAAAGCTAGCATTCCTACTCTTCTGGAAGACAATCCAGAGGCCTCCCACAAGACATCTTGTGTCCCATCAGGACCCACTGCCACCTCTAGTACTATAATTAGAGTAATAAAATCAAGATGATGACCAGCATTAAGATGAATTTAAGAAATCAGGATCAAGTCTCATTTTATCCTAACTACTGCTCCAGGGCTCTGAAACCACAGGGCCAGTGTCTTTTTTTTTTTTTTTTTCTTTTCAATTTTTAATTTTAGAGACAGAGTCTTGGTCACTCTGTCACCCAGTCTAGAGTACAGTGGTGCCATCATGGCTCACTGCAGCCTCAATCTCCTGGGCTCAAGTCATCATCCTGCCTCACCTTCCTGAGTAGCTGGGACCACAGGTGCATGCCACCATGCTTGGCTATTTTTTTATTTTTATTTTTTTTTGTAGAGATGAAGTCTAACTATGTTGCACAGGCTGGCTCTGGGATTACAGGTGTGAACCATTGCACTCAGACCAGTGTCTTCTTATACAGTTAGTCCTAGCCAGGGGAGTTTGGTGGGGGCAGGGGGGTGTTGCATGTGTAACTGGATTGCTCTAAATAATCCAACAGCAAAAGAAAGGTAGGCATGATGGACCAAAGTCACAGCATACTCCAGCAGGGGACACACTGAACTGAATAAAAGAGCTAAGTGTGCCCTGGCATGTTCTTATACCAGAGGAGTACACTGTGTATTATGAGGGGGCTTGATCAAGGAGGCTGAAACATAAATTTAAATAAGGAAGCATATATTAAATTGGGAACACCTCTCCTAGATTTAAGATTTAACATCCTGGAAAGGCCCCCAGTAAGTAATACATACTCACTAACAGAATGGCTTTAAGAAGCATAGAAAATACAACAGCCCAGGCAGAGTAAAGTTGAAATGTTACACTTTTTGTGTCAGTTAGAGAAGGAAGGAAATCAAAGGCTTGGGAAAGTGGGTAGGGTGAAATGGATAAACTATTTCTAATAGCTTAGGTTCTAGGGTAAAGGCCAGACTATATACTATTTACCAAGACCATAAGAAATGGAGTGAGAGGGACCCTGGCATACTTGAAGAGTTTAGTGGAGGTTCCCCTCTGTATGCCAGGACAGACAATGATGTAGGTTGCTGCAAAACTCATCTCTGTGATAGCAACAGGGATGATAAGATGCCAGTATAGTAAAATGAAGGTGATGCCACTTAACCATGAAAACCCAGAGAGTCACAACTATCATATGGACCACCAAATTTGGGTTGGAAACCAATGGAATCTAACCTAGAGAAAGTTATGGAGATGCTTAATAAAACATGACATTCCTTGGGCAAAATAGTTTGGCAGTTGACAAGAGTAATCTTCAGTTTTACCAGCAGCAGAAGACACGAATAGACAAGGAAGAGGCCGAGAGTGGTTACCCCAGTGAATGATCTTAATTTTTTTTTAGGTTTCAAACCCAAAACATCATCGACTAAGAGATGGCTGAATTTTCAGAAGGAAAAATCTTTCAATAGTCTGTGAAGTGTACAGATTAATGACTTCTCCAGACCTTCCACAAAGGCATTTACTCTTTTGGGCATTTACTCTGGTGACCATATACAGGCACATGGGAATACCTAGCTATTTCAGGACCACTGGATATAGGGTTAACATTATTACCCAGATAACTAAAGCATTATTAGCCCCTTGACACCTACACTCCATCTAATAAATGAAGTACGGGGCAAGGTCTGGCTTAGTCTACTGATTCCAGGGACTCACCCAATTATCATTTCCCTGATATCATACATACACAAACCTTTCTCCAGTCTAGAATGTACAGCAACTTACCAACCCTAGCTCTGAAAAGCACCTTTCAAATCTGTGAGATAAAGTCAACTTTATGCCCAGGAAAGCAATAAAAGAATAGTCTGGATCTAAAAAGGCAAAACATGAATTAGAGTCTCAGATATCTACTTTGTTGAGAAGCAGGCTGAAAACATGAGAATAAAGCAGAAACAAGATAAATATTGAGATGTGAAGGTATTTTATAATAGTCTATAAATTTATACATTTTTGTTGTTTGTACATTTTTGATGAATTTGCAGTTTTAGAGCTTTTGAATTTGAGATAGAATATTTTTATCTTTTAGCCATAGTAATGTCTTATATATTATTACAGTGATTTTACACTTTCATTAATCCATGCATCATAAAGAATTTTATACCTATTCAAATCATTTTGCTTATTCCATAAAGCAAAACTGCTGTTTACTGCTGATTCCAAAGATAGACTTACGGTCAGTATGTACAGGAGCTATTGAAGTTAAAAAGCAGGATTTATACATGGAGCTGCTGTGGTTATCATCTCCTCTTTGGTATAATTACAATTACTGATATGGGTAGCGGAATGCTTCTGGATGTCTTAGTAGCCCTTGACTTTGCACAAGGATAGAAAAACCTGATATTGGGAGCCAACCATGTCCCCATTAGGTCACACTGGTTTTCTCATCAAGCCACGGGGAACCTATGAAGTTGATCACTTCACCTCTTATCCCTTGACTTTTAGGCACAATTATTCCCTAAGCAGCCAAACGATGTTTGAAATCAGCAGATCAAGGTACAGAGGAGGAATTTTAGGTCCTTTTAGGTATGGTCCAGTATGATCTTTCTGTCCCCTATAAAGAACACTTGAATGCATGTACAGAATGCTCCAGAGAAACAGAAGAGACAATTAAAACACTATATTAGTAAGTATGCAAATTCCTAAGATAAATGAGCTTCCATGAAACTTTCACATCTGATGTTATTTTCTGAGTATAGTAGTATAAGAAATAAATGATCCTGTTAAGTTAGAAGACTGGCCAGAATTTAAAGCAATAAGACCCAGAAGACCAAAACATATTGCATAATGAGAAGTGTGAACATGTAGTTCCATCCTCAAATAAAGCTTTTGGGACTGTAGAATTTCAGTTGTTCTATGAAATGGTGTGAGTCCTAACACCAAGGACCCACAGTCAAAGACGTGAGAGGAGAAAGCAAAAGGAAGTTAGATTATTTATAACATGGATAGGAAACATAGGGCACAAATGCCACTGCTATTATCTCTTACAAATGGCAGAAATCATAAATTTATCATAAAACTCTTTCTGAATACTAAGAAAGCTATATTTTTAAATTATACTTTAAGTTCTGGGATATATGTGCAGAACGTACAGATTTGTTACATAGGTATATATGTGTCCTGGTGGTTTGCTGCACCTGTCAACTCATCATCTAGGTTTTAAGCCCCACATGCATTAGGTATTTGTCCTAATGCTCTCCCTCCCCTTGCCCTCCATCCTACGACAGGCCCCAGTGTGTGATATACCCCTCCCTGTGTTCACGTGTTCTCATTGTTCAACTCCCACTTATGAGTGACAACATGAGGTGTTTGGTTTTCTGTTCCTGTGTTAGTTTGCTGAAAATGATGGTTTCCAACTTCATCTATGTCCCTGCAATAGATGTTAACTCATTCTTGTTTATGGTTGCATGGTATTTCATGGTGTATATGTGCCATATTTTCTTTATCCAGTCTATCATTGATGGGCATTTGGGTTGCTTCCAAGTCTTTGCTATTGTAAATACTGCTGCAATAAACATATATGTGCCTGTGTCTTTACAGAATGATTTATAATTCTTTGGGTATATATCCATTGATGAAGAAAATTTTCTGTGAAACTGCTCTCAAACTTCCACAATCTTATTTGTCATCTCTGATGACCTATGGACATAATCAGTGTTATGTCAAGTTCCTTAAATGTAATATACTCCAATCTTTTGGGACACTATGAATAGGCAGAAAAGGGTCACTGGATAAAAGACATAGAATATTTCTGTCTCTCCATTGTTAGAGTACTTCTTGTCTAACCCCTCATTCGTAACTTTGTTTTGTCAGGTACTACATTGAGTGTTTATCTTTTCCTGTAGTGATATTATCTTAGCTGAAAATGCGTTTTATAATTTATAAAAACTCTTTCACATTAATTATTACTTCTGATGTTTATGACAATGCTATGATATAAATAATGCAGGTATTTTTTCCCCACTCTAAGAAGTAAAATGTCTGGCTGAAATATGTTAAGAATGGTTTCACATTCTTATTTTTACTAACTAAACCAACCAAGATGAAAAGTTAAAACTTCAATAATAATAGTTGGTTTTTATTGAGTTTATATATAGGAAACTCTGCCTCCGATTAATAGTTTTAAAAGTTAGCTAATACTAGAACTTTGTAAACCATGAGAACAAATGATCTCTAAAGTTTCTTCCAAAAACAGTACCTATAGATCTTGTGGCTAAGTCTAAAAAGGGTCTTTCTAACTTTCCTAAGGGTTTAAATCTGCCTTTTAAGAGCTGCCTGGTCTAATTTTTCAGTTCTGCCTTCAGCATTACAATATACCAAAACTCCAATAGTAGAGTAACCAGAAAATTACACCATAACATAACATGGAAGAGGAGATTAGTTCTTGATCCTCCAAGCATTTGTTTTGGCACTTAAACAAAATTATTTGATGTTTTTAAAGTGGTCTTAAGTAGAATGGCTACAAATGCTATTAAGCATCAGAAAATTACCAGGCTTTACTAAATCTGCAGGAACGATGTTCAACCTTAACATCTTCTCATGAATTTTGTGTCATAAAAATGTGTCATTGGTGGTTACAATGATAGTAAATAATTTTAGAAAGAAACTGGTCAAACGTAATGCATTTTTTCTCTGCCCTATGCACCATAGTTTCTTCTAGAAACAATGAACACAGAATTCTTGACTGAATAAAATATGTAAATATTTTTTATTTCTTCTTACCTATATACTTATTTATGAATTCATGTATTTATTTTCGAGATAAGGTCTTGCTCTGTCACCCAGTCTGATACAGGGGCATGATCATAGTTTACTACTACATTCCTGAACTCCTGAGCTCAAGCAATCCTCCTGCCTCAGTCAGCTTTCTCAGTAGTTGGGACTGTAGGCACAAGCTACCAAACTTGGCTAAGTTTTACATTGTTTTTGTTGTTGTTGTTGCTGCTGCTTGTTTGGTTTTTTTTCATAGAGACTGTCTCACTATTCTGCCCAGGCTATTCTAAAACTTATGGTCTTGAGCAATTCTGCCTTGACCTCGCAAAGTTTTGGAATGACAGGTGTGAGCTGCCACCACACCAGATCAAATATCTTCTTTGAAGGAAGAAAAATATTCTAGAAGGCAAAAAAATAAATTATTAAATCTAATAGAAGAATGACCAAGGGGCAATGTACAACAAAGTCTTTCTGTGGTTAAGTGTTCAGGTCTTCCTGCAATGGACACAGAATTATTATAATATAGATGCATGTTGTGAAACATTTCATGTCTCTCGTGTGTGTGTGTGTGTGTATATATATGTGTGTGTGTGTGTGTGTGTGTGTGTGTATATCGTGGTTAAGTCTAAAAAGGGTCTTTCTAACTTTCCTAAGGGTGTAAATCTGCTTTTTAAGAGCTGCCTGGTTTAATCTTTCAGTTCTGCCTTCAGCATTACAATATACCTAAACTCCAACAGTAGAGTAACCAGAAAATTACACCGTAATATAACATGGAAGAGGATATATATATATATATATATATATATATATATATCAAGTCACTTCCTCCACAAGTGAGGCATTTTTAGAAATCACAGTATTTTAGCTTATTTATTGATTTAACTTGTGAAATGATCTCATCACTTCCAAAGTGCAAAATAAAAATGGTGTTACTATGGCACTGTAAAAAGAGTCCTGGGCTGAGTGGGGAGACTATGGGAATGAGGTAGGAATCCTTAAGAGGTGGAGATAAATAAAACAAGTAAAACAGAGAAAACAAAACTTCAATGAACTTCAGGCAAAAAAGATTATTTGAATACTCTTTTTTGTGTTTCCTCAGGCATTTCTGGGCTGTATTATTCTCTAATGTCACAGAACACTTAAACATGGTTCTTTCACCTGATATTCAAGGTCCAATGTCAATTTGATGAGAAGTCTAGAGCTGAATTATAGGACTCTTTCAAAACAACTTTTCTTTTTCATGAGTGAAGGCATAGAAGGCACATTTAACAGTATGCAGATAACTTCCAGCAGAGGAAGAACAAATTTTAACACTCAGATCATACTTAGGGTATCCAGCTAAAAGGGAGAATGAATACCAATACTTAAAAAAAAACAAGTTGAATAAATTTATTATTGCTACATTGAAAGACTTAAGATTTAAATTAAAAAAAAAAAATCCCAAATTCATAAGTGTAAGATAGTGAACCTACAAATTTAAAATTTAAAAGCAATTCATTTTGTAGAAAACCCTGAAGGGATCATTAACCTCTGGCTAATTATGAACTGGTAGTCCAACCAGAAGAATAATAAGAAAAAAATAGTTTTATATGATTTTGACATCTTTATCCTCATTATTCTCAGTTACATCATTCTTCTGTATCAAGTATGGTGCTATACACTTAATATAAAATATGTCATTTAGCCCACACAACTAATTTTATGATGTTAATATTACTATCCTCATTTTTTTAGCCAGGATTCAAATGTAGGTCAGCTGATGCTAAAGTCCCTGCTATTAATTCTGTATTACACTGTTGCCCCACAATGTCTATCAAAGGACCATGCTCTGGGAATTTCAAATAACCTCATAGCAAAAAATATATATATGACGACCAGCATAGTACAACAAAAATAATAAAGCAGGTTAAAAATTGGTGCATGCACAAGAAGTTTAATATTTTTTAAACTGAATTCTTTTGAAAGGTGAATGATGCATTTAGAGAAGTTGACGTGTGAAGACTATAATAAGGAGTCATTATATAGACATAGAGCCGTCTGTGGCTTGATATGCTCTGGGAATCTGAAAAGGGATGATAGTTCTTGGCTGTAGAAAGGCAAATTTTGTCTGAGTATAAAGAAGAAGGAATAACTTCAGAAACTGTACAATATAATTTGTAGCTTTGCAAAAGCGTAAACTCTCTATAACTGGCAGTGCTTGAGAAAACTCACGAAAATGCCAGTTAAGATTCTCAGAGGAAATGACAAAACAACCAACTTCAATATAATCTATTCATCTAGTCCTCTTTCAACCCATCATATCAAGGCTCTAGATAATGGTGAACTTCTTTATCAGTGTACAAAAAGTCAGAAAAAAATCATTTGAGGCTGTATCAATTATTGCTGAATAACTTGATCACTATCAGCTTCTTTTTCTGTAACTATATTTATACATTTTTATTTAGCTAATCTTTCATAAATGTTTCCAATATAGTAGTTAATACAGTAGGATAGCTTTAATGATTTAGCCATGCCTTTCCTCACATAACAGATTATTACTTTAACAATGTAAATGGGCATTTTTAATAATCTCTCATTTATATTTTATTTTTGTGGAATTTTATTGAAAATTTCTAGAATGAAATTTGCACAAGTGACTTTATTACAAAATACAATTTTAGCCATTAGAGGCTGAATCCACATCCAGTTTCCCCAAATTTACCACCAACACTAGATAATTTATTTAATTCCCCTAAAGGAACCTGATAGGAGTATGTCCACATCAGTTTAGTTCTTCTCCCCTTCACTGTCCAAGTTAGCATTGTTTCCTGAATCCTCAGTCATGGTTTACATCACCAGATACCTAGTTTCCATCATCAGAATTCTTGGATTTGCCCTGAAACTCATCTTCTCTTTTACTATCCTCCCCCAACACAACTAATCAATAATCAATATTAAATATCAAATAATCAGTCATTAAATCCTGTTGGTTGTACCCCAGCACTGTCTCCTGAATTTAGACACGCCTCGCTTAGGCACTGTAATTTCCCTAAATCAGGTCCTCGTGGTCTCTTTCACTCTTACAGTAGTTTGCCCTCTCCTTCCTACTTCTTCCTTTAGTCCATCAAATCAGTTTAGAAAATGTTGTCTCCAGATCTGTCTTTCTAAAAATAGCAACCCCTTAAACCTACAGGCTTCCTACACACATTATATTAGGCATACAAACTCAATTATCACATTTCCCCCACTGCCAGTGAAGCCTGTTCCTCTTCCCTATGACTGCTGTGTTTCCAATTGCTATGGTCTGAATGTTGGTGTCCCCCCAAAATTTATAAACTGGAACCCAATACCTAATTGGATGGTATTAGGAGGTGGGGCCTTTGAGAAGTTAATAATTTATGAGGGTCCCACCCTCATGAATGGGATTTAGTGCCCTTATAAAAGAGGCTTGAGAGAGCTCCCTTTCCTCCCCTGCCATGTGAGAACACACAGAGGCATCATCTTTGAAGAAGGCCCTCACTAGACTGAATTGCTGACACCTTGATCTTGGACTTTCCAGCCTCTAGAACTGTAAGCAATAAATTACCGCTGTTTATAAATCGCTCAGGCTGATTTTTTTTTTTAATAGCAGCCAAAGCTAACCAAGACATCACCCAAAGATACCTGCTGGGCAGCTACTTAAAATGCTAATCTTTAAACTATTTTTAAAATGTACTATGAAGGATAAATTTGTACTCACTAGTACAAATTTTGCATTGGGGAAAATATTGAATTGATTTGAAGAAACATTTTGGTATACCACTTGAAGTTGGAATTAGACTTCTAAAAGTCAAGAATGAATCAAAACGAACCATTTTTTTAAGGTGAGTGTGATTGGTTTCCTGAAAAGTTTTGTTCTCTTGAGAGGGGATATTAGTGTAGAAGTGAACTGATCAGAATAATCAGAGGCAGAGTAGCCTCCCAGGTGTCCTCTTTAGTGATCACTACTCCATTTCATAAGCTATTCAATTCTGATTAAGTATATGTAAATGCATACACACAGAAACAAACAATATTGGTTTAAATAACCTCCTTCTTATGATCCTGTCCTTTCACCTATCTGCCTAGGTGTGGCCCTTCTCACTTTTGCTCTGAAAGTTTCCCTGTACCCTGGATATGCTGGGACTCACATTGCTGTGCCTTTACCCACATTGTTTTATGTGTCGTGAATGACCACCCATTCTCTCACTCCCTCTCCTCCACTCCTGAGAATATTTTCATTGTCAGTAACTAACTGAGCTTAAAAAGTATCAGCTTTTCCTTAAGGCCCCAGGCACTGAATTCCTCTTTGTTTTGTATCCCCCATGTATTTGTTCACATCACTTTATTTTTATTACCTATCATTGTTAATGTTATATATATATTTTCACACATATATTTTCAATAATAGTCTTTGAGTTACTCCAGGGCAAGAATTCTTCACTTATTTTCATTTTCTTAGTGCTTATCCAGTCTCTCCGCATTAGCTGAGTGATCAAATAAAGTTTTTTGAATTAATTGAATTAGTTTCTGTTACCTTTTAAAGGTTACAGAGGAGGTTCTAGCCTTGAGTGAGTCACTGACCCATTCACTAACTTAAAAAGCAATGAGAATGGCAGAGCATGCCCATATACATTGGAGCACTATGTGAAAAATAAAATAAGTTAATCAAAAATGATACATTATAGTAAAGCACTGTACCAACTTATGTTATCTTAAACATCATTCATCATATAAGATGATTTGTTAAATTGAGTGGAATGAATCAGTAGTAGATCAAGATCTGTTCAAAAAAAAAAAAATCACATTAATGTGAAAGTCCAAGGTGTTTAGTTACTGGTCCACATTTCCTGACCAGAGAGTAATTGGTGAAGACTGCATCATGAAACATCTCCTCTTCTAAGGAAATCTACAGACGTTTAGCATTCCAAGTCAGCAAGCATATAAGTCCAGAATAGCAAAGCAATTGTCCAGTGCCTTAGCAGTCTCTATAATACTTGTGGACATGGAAAGAAATCTGGGACATGTATACTCATACTGCTGAGAATGGACAACAGCATGGAAATAAAATTAAAATGTCATTGAGACAGGCCTTGGTAGGATTCTTCAATTATAGTGCTCTCTTTATATGGAATACAAAAGGCAACCATTATAAGGTCCTAAATGATACACTCTCCACCTGCAAATGTAAGGTGGTTACTGTGTCACCACACTCTATTCCTCAAAGAAACAACAACAAAATTAAACAAACGAGTCTAGGAACTTGTTTCAGCTAACACCTGTTTCACTAAATATTCTAAATAGAGACCCCTGGTAGTAAATACCTATTGACTTTGTCAAACATACATTATTTTGTAAAATATCTTTGATTTTCCGAACCCATCCATCCACCAATCTCAGTTCATATGGCTTGGCATAGTTTCTCAGTAAGTAACTAATGGTGTAGTGATAGTGGTGCTCTGGCATTACAGCATAATACTGCACTTCTGATGAAAACTCGGCTCCCACACATATTGTTGCTCTGATATGTCCGTGAAGCATGGCTTATCATTTTCATTTCCTAATAAGTTATCTGTCCTTTCATAGAGCATACTTATGGTTGCTTTAAATTAATACTTTCTGATCTTTGCCAAAATCCATGATTCACAAATATAAATAAGAACATCAGAACAAAAAACTAAGATATGGGTGCATGTGTGCATATGCACATGTGTATATTTAGAAACTGGAAAAACTAAAATGAAGATAGCCTTTTTGGGACAAAATAGCTATTAGAAATATTAAAAATACATAAGAAAATAATCTGTTCATTAAAAATACTAAAAGTGCATAATTGTTATAAATATACCCATAAGAATTACTACCTATCCCATTACCCAGTGAAATTCCTCCATAATGCCAAAGATAATACAATTAATACTAGTGCCCAGAGAGGCAGGAGGCACATCTCTAATTCTTACTACCACTGAGTGTTCCAAATAAAATACTGCTTCAAAACTCAAACCCTCACTATATTATCTAATGTAAAGGGAACAGTATCAGTCACAGACCAAGACAAAATTTCAACATAGTGTCACTGCAAGCTTAGAACTGACATCACCGGTGTTGTTTCAGAACACTGTAATCAAGTTTACTTCATTTTCCTTCTGTGTAAAAGATGTGGTCAAAAAAGTATATATGCACTGAGGCTTGGTATTCCTAAGAAAAGAAGAAATACTTCAGTAGGCAACTGTCTTTAAATGAATATAATTAGCTCAATTTAAGAAATTGACCATTGTTTCGAAACACTACATACAAAAGCTATTTGTATAAACTGCAAAGAGAAGTCTCTCACTCTCCCTCTTTTAAACACACACATAGAGGCAGAAGGAAGGAAGGAAGGGAGGGAGGGAGGGAGGGAAGAGAGAAAAAAGAAAAGAAAAGAAAGGAAAGAAGGAGAGAGAGAAAGAAAGAGAAAGAAAGAAGGGAAGGGAAGGAGGGAAATGTTTCAAGCTATTGCAGATTGATTTTTAAAATGTCTCCGATTTTTTATGCCTCCTTGTATACAAATTCTTTGCAATATGACCTTGTAGCTCCTCCCATTAAGAGCTGGAATTAATTGTACCACACTTTAATCCTGGTGGGCTTTATTTGCTTTGGCCAATAAATTGAGGTGTAAGTGACATTGTCTCTGTTCTAACTAAGGCTGCAAAAGGAATATTAGTTAGTTCTCACTGTATAACATACCACTCACAACCCAATATCTTAAAATAATTAGCATTTTTTTTGTTGCTTGGAAATCTACAGATTAGTTGAGTGGTTCTGCCAATTTGGGTCATGCGCGGCTGATCTTGGCAGGGCCTGTTCATCATCCAGCAGGCAAGCCCATATCTTTTCACATGGTGGTTCCAATTTCAAAGAGAGTCGGGAGAAGTATGACAGGCCTCTTAATCTTTACACATGGAACCAGCACATTTATTCTTTCTGTTTTCCAACACAATTCAAAGAGTCAGCGTGCATTCAAGGGACTGGGAAACAGATTCTACTTCTTGATGGAAGGAGCTACAGATTCACATTTTAAAGGTAGTAAATATGTATAAATAGATGACTGAGGTCATTTTAATAATTAATCTAACACAACAGACTCTGAACATTCTTTTAACCCTTTTGAAATCCTACTTCCATCATAAGAACAACCCCAGTCAGGTGCCAGCCAACTTTCAAACTTGTGAGTAAGACCATTCTGGAGCAACCGACCTCAAGATGACTAGTCAGCTGACAAAAGATTCAGGAAGAAAACAAGGAAAGTTCAAAACCACTCATCGAAGCCAGCTCAAATTGCTGCGCACAGAATACTGAGCTAAATAAATAAATAGAACTAAAAGTCAACCAAATCTTGGGGAGGTATATAAAGTAGCAGCATTAAGGTGTCAACAAGTCACTGGTACGTGGCTTTTGTTTGATAGATGTGCCTGCTTTTACGATTAATCAGCAAGGATGGTGCAAAGTGGACATAAAACACATTGTTAGTCTCATGCTGCTGACCATCTTGCTAGTAAGACAAAGGCCCAGGCATCATCTACCATTTCTGGTGCTATGTTTAATACGTGCTTATGTCTGCATATATTAAACTGCTTTCTAGGAAGCTTATAACATTCTTCATGTGTTAATATCTTTTTTAAAAAATGTACTCTCTTCAAATATTTAACTAAATGTAGCATTTCTGCATACTGAATTCAGCCATCTGATAATGTTATGCATGATCCAAACCATGTTATTTTTATTTGCTCATTTCTATAATCATTCATTAAACCACAATCCCATTGTGGGCTCCAACTATATGTAAATTGTATGGAAGATTTTAGAAATATAGCAGTCATGTATATATAAGAATTGGCTTCAAGAGCCTTCCAGAACTGAGAGATAGATAGATAAAGAAACAGAGAAGCAAATAGATAATTGCATACTATGTGGTCTGCATTGGAATGAGCTTATAGGAAAGTTTTGTGTCTAATATATGGAGAAATTAATACTGTCTTGGTGCAGTTGCGGTCAGCAACATCCTCCAAGGGCCAATTTTATAAAAATGGTCAAAATGCAGAAGGTTATGGGGGGAAGAAAACATTTAGGATTTTGTTAAAAATATCAATTCTAGGACTCTAAAAATAGACTTCATGTATCAGAATCTCTGTAGCCAGAGTCGAGTGACCTACATTTTAAAGAGTATCCCAGGTGATTCTCCTGCCCAGTGAAGTCTGAGAACCACCGCAGCAGATTAATTGACATATGTTTGGAGACATGGATAACCAGTATTGCTAAGTTCGATTCTTACTTCCTCTTTAATGTATTTAATACACAGACATTAATTTTTAAAAATGCAATTCAGTGGGAGAAATTTCTGAGATAGCATTAAAATGTAAATTCTTGACAGACTCATTATTTTAACTATGATTAGTAACAAATTACTTGCAGCCCACTCCATAACTGAAGAAAACACAGAAGGCTGAATTAAGAGTTCCTGTGTGAAATCCTGGCTCTGCCCCTTACCATCTGGGTAGCCTGAAATAAAAAATCTAGTTTTCCTCTGTCTTAGTTACCTTTTTATGTGAAACAGGGATTTTAGTGAGCTGTCTGCATTATGGGTATCTGTGAGGACAGAATAAGTTATTATATGTAAATTACTTGGTATATAAGTTAATATATGTAAAGAATTTGGCACATAATAAGGGCAAAAAAAAGTGTTAGGTATTATCTGTAATCTCAGTCTCTCCATCCCTTCCCTCTCTAGACCTAGCCTAATGTCACTACCTTACGCTTTCTTGCACATATCTCTCTGTTGTCTTTTCTGACGTTTTCCTGGACAGGCCCATGGAACAGAAGTGTCTGATCTCCACAGGAGGGCTGCACTGAGAAGAGATTTATTTCTACTGAAAGTATGACTTTCATCCAGGGTCACATGATCCTTAGGAGAACCAGCCACTCTGCCCTTACCATAGAAATCTAGAAACCTGATACTTCTTTTCACCTCTTAACAATGAGTAAATAATTCCTCTCCCTCCCTCTTCAGCAGCACAACCCTTAGTTCTTCAAAATGAAGTTATCTGGATGTGAGGATTTGCTGAGAGTACGAATATTAGGCAGTTGGCATTTACTCTCAGATCTTTTATCTTCAGATGTGCTGTGTGAAAATCAGAATGCCTTGTGGCTGGGCATGATGGCTCATGTTTGTAATCCCAGCACTTTGGGAGGTCAAGGTGGGAGAATCATTTGAGCCCAGGAGTTCAAGACCAGCCCTGACAACATAGTGAGATCTCATCTATACCAAACATTTAAAAAAAAAAAAAAAAAAAGAGCCAGGCATGCTTGTGCATGCCTGTAGTCCCAGCTACCATGAAGTCTGAGGCGGGAGGGTGGCTTGAGCCTGGGAGATCAAGGCTGCGGTGAGCCATGATTGTGCCACTGCACTTCAACCTGAACAGAGCAAGATCCTGTCTCAAAAAAAAAAAAAAAAATTGTTAGAATGCCTCTTCCTCCACTCTCCTCTGTGTGTCCTACTTATATGTATGTGATGAAATGCGTCTCCAAGGTCATCATTAAGAACTACTCGAAGGCCTCTCTCTGCTCTTAAAAATTGCTTATTACATCATGTCATGTGATCTTCTAATAATGTAATGAGTCTCATTACATAGCCCACTTCTCTAAAATTTAGTAAAATTCCAGTGCAATTAATACACATACTGAATATTTTAACTCCTAAAAAAATTTTAGATGGATTTTTAAAAGTCACTTACTTTAGAAATTAAGCCTCTTTGGTTAGTGAGAACAACTTTTATGGCTATGTTTAAAAGTGATGTATTTATGTATTTGTATCAAGTTGTGTATCTTATTAGTGAGTTATAAGATTTTTAAATATATTGTAGGTATAAGTACTTTATCACATATATGTCTTGTAAATATTTTCTCCTAGCCTGTGTCTTTTTATTAAGAGCATTTCTTAAAGCAAAAGTGTTTATAAAGTCTTAAAATTGCTGATAAAGTATTATTTAATGTTTTTTTTCAATGAATTTTGCCTGTGTCCTACCTAAGAAATCTTGGCATAACCTCAGTTACAAATCTTTTCTCCTATGTGTTTTTTTTTTCTGAAAATTTAAAAACTTTAGTTTTTGTATTTAGATCAATTATCCATTTCAAATTAAAATGTGCAAAATATTTGACCAGATACTTCACAAATAATATGCAAATGAAAAATAAGCAAAGAAAAAGATACATAATGTTAGCCATTAGGGAAATTACATGAAAACTATGATGATATGATATCGTACCCCTAGTCAAACAGCTAAAGTTCAAGAGACTAACAATATTAAGTGTCGATTAAAAAGAAAAAAGAGGCCGGGCGCGGTGGCTCAAGCCTGTAATCCCAGCACTTTGGGAGGCCGAGGCGGGCGGATCACGAGGTCAGGAGATCGAGACCATCCTGGCTAACATGGTGAAACCCCGTCTCTACTAAAAATACGAAAAACTAGCCGGGCGTGGTGGCGGGCGCCTGTAGTCCCAGCTACTCGGAGGCTGAGGCAGGAGAATGGCCTGAACCTGGGAGGCGGAGCTTGCAGTGAGCCGAGATCGCGCCACTGCACTCCAACCTGGGTGAAACACCGAAAACTCCCCCCCCAAAAAAAAAAAAAAAAAAAAGAAAAAAGAGAGTAAATGAAACTTTCATACATTAATGATGGGAAATCAAAATACTATACTAATAATCACCTTGGAAAATAGTTTTGCAGTTTTTTATAAAGTTGATCACAAACTTATTGCATGATCTAGCAATTCTGCTCCTAGGTAATTACATAAGAAAAACAAATAACAACAACAACAACAAAAAGCTATGTTCACATAGAGACTTATAAATGAATGGTAACAGTAGCTTTATCTGTAATGACCCCAAACTGCAAAGAACCCAAGTATCCTCCAACCTGATAAATAAATAAAAAAGAATGATGGATTTATGCAGACACACTGCTCAGCAATAAAAATAACTATTGTTACATGAACTAAGGTGGATAAACCTCAAAAGCAGTATGCTAAGTAAGAAGAACCAGACACAAAAGACTTCCGACTATATGATTCCACTTATATGAACTTCCAGAAGAGATAAAGCTGTAGTGACAGAAAACAGCTATGACATTTTTCACAGGTAAGGGCAGAGGGAGAGCATTGACTGTGACAGGGATAGGGGTATTTTTTGTAGTGATGGTATTATTTTTTTATTTTTTATTTTTTTATTGTGGTAATAGTTACATAATCATATTTATTGTCAAAATGCATTAAAGTATACACAAAACTGGTGAATTTTAGTATATGTAAATTATACTTTGATAAGCCAATTTTACAATGCAGTTAAATAATTGTCATTAAATAGGAAAACAGTGACTTACAAAGTCTCATTTGCCCTTCCCTAAGAATAAATGAATTAAATGTCTTCTGTGTATGCAGAAATTTTATGGCATTATATTGTGCTAGAGGAACCATATCAAACCTTTCAGCTCAGTGTAAACACTGATGGTTTTAACTGCCTCCCTTATTATTGCAGATCACAAGGAAACCAACAGCATAGTTATTTGCAATTTTTAAGGTATTTAAAACCATTTCACCTGTCCTCTAGTTTCAAAGACTTTTTAAATGGCTACAGTACTTTTCTCTGGAGGAGTCTGAGATAACTGGAATTAGTTGTTCTTTAATAAAATGCTCAAGGATCAGTTCAAGTAAACCTGTCCTGAGAAATATTATATTTTTTAATAAATTAAAATATCAGAGTATTATCATCTTTATTAACATTATTATTGTCAGTAGTTTCTCTGCTTCTTAAAGCACCTAAAATTTTTTTGGAAACAAGGTGAAAGAAATGAGAGCAAGAGAAATACATCGGGGATTTCCAAAATATGTAAAATGTTTTCTCAAATATGTAAAATGTTTTCTCAGAATATGTAAAATATTCTATGGGGCTACAAAATAACCAGGTGTTCATAATATGTTTTGGAGATTAAATACTGACAAAATAAAATAATATGACATTATGTATTCAAGAGCTTGTAGTCCCTCAGCTGCCGGGAATTTAAATAATAAAACATGACATGGCTCATCACACAACCTGTAGCATTTAAAAAGTCTGTTTAGAAAGAGCAAGCTATCAAGAGCTCAAAGGGGCAGCTACCAAGAAACTTACAGCGCCTGCTTTTCACTGCCATGTGTATAGCAGTGATCAAGTGTGAGAAACTGACTACAAGATTTCAGGAAAGGGAGAGAGAAGGACTGGGATAGTCAGAGACCTTCTTAGGAAACATGGCTTAAGCTGGTCTTTGTTGGATGAACAGGACGTGGATGCGTGAAAGGGAGAACAGAGAATGCTTGAAACAAGACAGTATATGCTGAGTATATCACAGGGTTGAGAGCAGTTAGTGATGTATTCAGTGACCATTGCCGGCATACCAAGCAGTGTTTCTAGATCATTAAACCAGGAAAAATGGCTTGAATGAAAATAGAAATCATTTTTAATGAAAATAATGAAAAATTTTTTAAAACGTTACCATCGACTCCTGACTGAAAATGATAGCTTTCAAAAGAACATTTACAAGCAGATTTTTCAGGACTGAATGACATTCAAGTACAGATTTAAAGCATCCACTGACCATTTATCAAAACGAATAAGAGGGATACAAACCAAGGCACATATTTGTGGAATTTCCAACTGCTCGGGCTGAAGTAAAGATCCACATGCATTGAGACAGCGACAACAATATGGGAATCAGAAAGTCATCAGTATTTTCTCCAAGCAGCACCGAATGATAAAGACAATAGAACCACGTCTATGAAATTTTAGGCAGGGCAATTGATTTCACCTCTTCTTGTGGATTGGTTTGTTTTTGTTTGTTTTGATTTGTTTTGTTTTGCTTCCAAAGCATCTTTTTCAAGAAACTACTACTGAGGAAGGAACCCCACAGAAAATGGGGTAAGTTAGCTGACTAAAAGAGAAAGAGAACCCAACATCTTAAACGTAATAGATATGTAACAGATCCAAAAAGAAATTGACAGAGATTTCAATATTTGGATGGAAAACAAACTTTAAAAGAGAGATCTCAGAGAAAATAAAAATTAATCATTTTCAAAATTATTTGAGCCATTTGGGGAAAAATACTGACAGCCATATAATAGTAATGATAGAAATAATTTATAATGGATATGCTAAAACTATACAAGTGACAACAAACAAAAATGAACATAGTTTATTATATTGATAGTATTATTGGCTGGTTATTTAAATAATTTCTATTAAATCTATTGGGAAAATAGGAGAAAAATAGGAACTAGAGATGCAGTATTATGTGATAGTAATATTAATAAACCCCCATCTATCATAACAGGAAATCAACAGGCATACATTTATAAAGCAAGAACACCAAGATATAGCATTATAGATGTATGTCAATAATTAAAAACATGTTTCTTCTGGGAATTTGAATTTGGGAATTTGAAATGGTGAAAAGCATCAGTCTATTTTACTATAAATATTTTAGTTTGAATTTAAATGTTGATGTTTAAAACCTTTAAAGTTATCATCATTTTTAATTTCTTAACATTTTTCTAATGACAAAGTAAGAGACATCATCAAATCTTTACAGAAAATTAAATAACTGCCTTTCTAGAACTGGAAAAATGAACTACCATTGTTTCCTGTGTTCTGTTCTAGAATTTTCATTTGTTACAAAATGTATGAAATGTATTGGCAAACCTAAGGAGTAGGTGCTCCTAGGAGGACTGGATTGCTTTGTGGTGCCATAACAGGCCAAGTATTTCAGCAAACTTGGTAGAAGAGTATTTCCTTAGGGAAAGTAAACTTGACATACTTTTACTACTAGCCACTCTATTATATTTGAATGTTGTTTTAAACATCCTAGACCTATATGACTCTCATATGGATTGCTCACTTCTGAGCCACCTTTCACGAGGCTGAGATATAGTATAGTGTACTTAGAGCAATAAAAATGTCTCTAGATCACCTGTTCGTTGAATTGCTCAAAGAAATTAAAATTGCTTCACATGTAAAAGAAAAATCTGTTGGGACATGTTGACTGGTTTCTAATATTTCTGCACGTCTATCCTAACATTTTGTGTCCTGAAAAAATAGAATTGGGGCCAGTTGGTTAGAAGTCACAGAGAGGTTGATCTCAGTTTTACAGAGTCAAAAAAACAACAAAAAAAGGAGATTATCTACAATTATAATTGCAGGATGATGGAAGTCTGAGTTCTCTGTTCCTATAGCTGCTCAAGGAAGGCCAAAAGTTCTCATATGTCATCCAGTACAGCAACTGAGCTGTTTCAGCCTGTAGGAAATTTAAATATTCTTGCATTTATATAATTTAATTCCAGAGTATTAGAGCTGTAAGGGCCTTTTAACACCGTGCAGTCAAACTTCTTGATTTAACAGATGATGAAACTAAGGATCAGAGGTATTGGTGGGATTCAGTGGGGTTACTGGATGAATGAGGATGGACTGAGAAACCAAGTCTCTTTGAATTCAATCCTATCTTCTTTCTACTTTTCATTGCTGCTATGTGAATCTAATCTAAAAAAAAAGAGAAAGTCACTCAGATGCAGATACCAAAACTATTTAATAGAATGACAAACACGGAGATTAACAGTGTGTAGCAAGAGGCTAGTCCTAAAGGAGGGCACAAAATAGAACTATGGCTCTGCAATTTCTATTTTCTCTCTAACTTCCTTTGAATGGAAGGGCTAAGATTGGATTCTAGGCCAGGTGTTAGAAAGCTTTTTTCTGGAATGTTGCAAATAATAAAAATTGTGTACCTTCCAGACCACAGATACTCTCTGTCCCATATTATTTGTTTTGTTTTTCTATTTGTTTGTTTATCACTCTTTAAAAATGGGGAAAAATCCTTTTTAGTTTGAAAGCTACACAAAAATAGGCTACTGGCTAGATTAAGCCACAGAGAGCAGTTTCCTGAGCACTGGTCTGGTCTATTAGTAAGAGGGAGTAGGACACTAAATGTCCTTTGAGAGACAGAATGTTGTGGACAAGAAAGTATGTTCAAGACAGTAGTAGGTAGGTAACATTTATTGTCTTCAGGAAATAAGTTAAGGGTATCTAGGCTGTTAAAAAGTCCTCTCAAATTTGTTAGAAAAAATATATAACAATAATAATAGCCAAAGAAGAGAGACAACCATCAGCTATCTATGGGCCATGTGTGGTCACTGAGACTTGATGAGTTTTATGCAGAAAAAGAACTGTTAGTTGCTTGATGTGAAATCAATTAGTGCCATAACACAGCAATTAGAAAGTAATTATAGTCAAATCTAACAATAGACTTTATGGGCAAAAATGAGATGAAGAAAATAAGATGCATAATTCAGTAATGGAAGTGTTATTTACTGAATAACTAATCAAAAACATTAAAAAATAATGGGGTTTTAGAAAATCTCTATCCTGTCACATTTCACAGCAGGGAGAAGGATAGGACTCCAGTGTGAAGCCATTAAGTAGGTAACTTTTCCTCATGGCAAAGTGAAAAACAAAGAAACACAGGAATTAAAATCACACTTGTCCTTCCCCTCAAGTATTTTTGCAATGCTCCTAAACATGGAGCTCTCTGTGGGCATGATCTGGAGAGAGATGATGAGAGAGAGAGAGAGAGACAGACAGACATACATACCTATGTACATACATACATACACACTCAGATGATGACTGTTGAGCTAGAGAGATACACAGATAAATAGATTTGTACTGTGAAGTCCACTACTTCATATATATTAATTAATCCTCATGAAGAAAGTTATACAGTAGGTATTATATTCCTCATTTTGGAGACGGGAAATTGTTCTCAGGCAACAAGTGGTGCGGTAAGGATTAGAATTTTGGTAACTCTAATGCCAAAGTTTTTACTTTTTTACCATCTCCTGCTTCCTCTCTTATAACCACCTTCTACCTCTGCTAATTACAAGAGATTCCCAGGCTCAACATGCTCTGAGGCAAGTATGTAGATGGTTAGTTGCTTTAAGTTAACCAATAGACTGCACTGTTTGTGGAGTCACAAACAGGCTCTGCTAATATGCTGCCTCTGGGGAAATGAAGTCCTGGAGAGAGAGGATGCCATAGAGCTGCAGCATGAGGCAATGTCATGGAGCCAGTAGAGTGTTGGTGAGAGAGCTGATAGATGGATAAAAGGAATCAGCAAAGGAAATCGAGGATGCCTGTACCCTGACTTTCTGAATCAGCTTAATATCACCCACAGGAATAATCGTTCCCTGCCCCAGCTCTTAACCTCTGACTCTGCTGATTAATAATATTAATGATGATAATAACGATAACTTCTTTCACCAAAACTTTTTATTCTAACAGCCTTTAGCTATTTAAACGTTCGCATAGAATATTCTATGATCTTTCACAATTTTATATTGTCTTTTATGGCATTCAATCTTGTATTAAAATAGCAGAATTCTTTTCCCTCTGTATCTTGTACATAAAAGAAATCTGAAACATAAAAGGATCTAACCAGTAGGAGAAAACATACTCTTCCTACTGTCTTAGAACCACCAGATGCTTATTAATATTTAAATTTTAGACAGTAGAACAACAACAATAGGAGTCCATTCTTAATCAAGCTCAGAAACCCCAACAGAGAACACAGGAAGAGAAGTTGGAAGGTAGTAGAGGTGCATAGTGAAAGGGTCAAAGGATGGAATTTAAATGTAGCAAGGACATCAGGAACGTGTTCTAGTCAATTCAAAGACTGAATTCATTCCTGACGTTGTTTCACAGTGAGAGGCATAACCAGTAACCACAGATGACCTGCAACTTCAATGCTGAGTTCAATCTGTCACAGGAAGACAGTCTCATGAGCAGGAGCAAATCCCCTTTTTATGGGATCCAGACTTTTGATCAACCTGAATTCACTGAAGGGGTACACGTGGGCATGTGTGTTTTCTGACCAATGTGAGCATACATAAAGGACAAGGACTTAGAAACACACACCTGAAAATTAGACATAGAGCAGAGAGAAAATAGCCTAACAGATAAACAGATCTTAAAATTGCAAACAATTAAATCTACTATGTATGTCAAATTACTAGACTTGACTTTTAAATTTAACTTGGAATCATAAATACAAGCAGGCTTGAGAGAAAATGTCATTTTGATGGAACCCAGGTATTTAAAATTTTTTCATATAAGTTATAAGCTAGAAATGGGAGATGCTTTGACAAGTAAATATATTTTTTTCAGAGGAGTTGAGTTTGTTAATACATTTTTGTAATTAAAACTTTGGGAAAGAAACATTTCTTAAATTTACTTGGAAGGATGGCCACAAGGAAAGAGAGAAAAACTGTCTCCAAAGGCATCACTGAGCAGCTGCATTAACCCAAGCCTAAGGTGTTCCAAGACTTCTAGGTTCAAGGTGACTGTCTCTTGATGTATATGTGTGTGTGTGTGTGTGTTTAAAAAATAACGGGGTTTTAGAAAATCTCTATCCTGTCACATTTCATAGCAGGGAGAAGGATAGGACTCCAGTGTGAAGCCATTAAGTAGGTAACTTTTCCTCATGGCAAAGTGAAAAACAAAGAAACACAGGAATTAAAATCACACTTATCCTTCCCCTCAAGTATTTTTGCAATGCTCCTAAACATGGGGCTCTCTGTGGGCATGATCTGGAGATAGACAATGAGAGAGAGAGAGAGAGACATTTAACTCATATAAACATTTAAAAATTAATTTTCCAATACAAAGTCCTTCCATTTTCCACAAATATCAATAAGCAGATTCTTCATTTCTTTGTTCTCCAGCTTTTCTTGTGAATTGGCTCCTGAGTGCTTTACTACTCCTTCATATAAAAGACATAACCAAGTATAAAGAATCCTGCCACCTCCCTTACAATAATCAACTCTAATTCTCAAAGGCTGATAAAGAAAGGAACATCCTCCTAGCATGGGGCACATGGAATCACAAAGATTTCTTGAAGATAAGGTGAAGCTCATGGGGCAGGAATCTGTTTAAACTATCCAATTCTCTCCAAACAATACTTAAGAAAGTTCATGGGCCTCTTCTACAATCAGTAAGAAGGTTTGGAATTGACTATTGTGTTGGCTCATCTTAATATTTAATATAATTGCTGACATGTTTTATTCTGGTTGTTCATTTTACTTGTCCCTAATCTTTTAAATATCCAGTTCTTGAGAATGGCTAGGATCTCATATATGTTAGTATAATTATATGTACTTTTCATTTTTTAAAGTTTAATTTGCCCTTTAAAGATAATTATTCTTGCTTCTAATTGCCCTTTAAGGATAATTATTCTTGCTTCTAATATATTTTTATTCTCAATCCAATTCAGAAGCCAAAGTAATATGCCAATATCATTAGGACTGTGATCCAAACTTGCATTCAAGTGTACTGCAGAGAGAAAAGCCAAGGCTCTCAGGAATAAATATTGATTCTTTGGAGGGCACCCAAGACACCAAAATAAAGTTCTGAGAGGAATTATACAAACTAAATATGCAAGAGACAGGATAGTTACTCTGATCAAATAAGAATTTGAATGAGTGCCCTTGATTGGAACCTCAAAGGACACACCCCTCCGTTGTGGGAAAGTTTCACCTCCCCAGGGCAGAGGTCACGGGCTCCTCCTTAACTCGGGTCTCAGTGCTCAGTGCCTGGAACTGCTATTTATTTTTTCCACACATACTGCTTTTCCCTGGCTAGGTTAGATGCCCCTCATGGACAGGCTGTTTCTGTAACTCCCATTTCTAGCCTGCACGATGCCTTAGATGTCATTGAAAAGCAACACAGCTTTGTTGTGAAAATTTATGCAGATGAAATGAATTGTAGCTCCTGCAACTTATGTTGACTCGCTTAGAAAAAAAATAGAATGATGACTTGAGAATTATAAGAGAATAGAATATGTTACATTTCTAAAATGCTTTTTATGTATTTGATGTAAAAATATTCAAACTTACATGAGAAGTAAAACTTATTTGCACTACAAGCAACATAACAACCATCATATTCTGAGGAAAGGTAATTTCATTCATCAACCCAGCTGCTCACAACAGAACTCAGACATCCTGTTTTCTGTCACAAATATTAATAATTTTATAAAAAGGAAACCGATTAATAATATAACAAATCTGTGCAGATGCGTTTCATTGTTTTTCCAGGAGGGCAGCATTGCTGACTTACTTGAGAGGCAAGTTCAACCTTATTTTCTTTTATGTACTTACTGTTGTTCCAAAACATGATCAATTTATTTTCTGCAAGTCACTGAGCATTGCCGCTAAAACAAGATTGATTCTGAATCTCTCCAAAGTAACTGCTTATTTTTATTTTTATTTTTTATCCATGTTAATGAAACCACAGTGTCTTGGCAAAATTCAATTTAAGATACTTTTTCCACCTGGAATGTTTTAGACGTTTAAAACTTTAGACATTTCTGGAACATGAGTTAGAAGAATATTTTTTTCTATAGTATTATTTTAAAATAATATTTTAAAAATATATTATTTAAATGATATTCTAAAGGGATTATTTTTTAAGGAGAGAGAAGAATTACTCTATTTCCGTACAAATCCTCCACAGGGAAAAAGACAATAATGACTGTTCTTGAGGGATTTTGTGGTGATTTTTGCTCACAAACAATCTAAAGTGGAACATGCTATTAGAATACTTTCAGTACTGTGTGGTAAAAATTAGTATTTACTGAATAAAATGAAAGGTTTATTTTACTAGTCAGGCTTATGAAATAAAGCATCCTTAGAAACTGCATTTCAAAATAAAATCTCATGAAATGGATATTATACCTTTGCACAATTATCTTTTAATCTTAGTAAATATTTAACTTGCCACAGAATAGTAGCAAAATACACTGTCATAACCATTTGTTAGAGTTTTTATCAATTTATTAAGCACCTACTTTATGCTAGGGAATATAATAGGTTCTATTTATTCTACAATTATGTCTACTTTTACAAGTTACTATACAACTATTCTTTTCAAGCAAAAGCAACTATTTCTCTCATCCCAAATCACGTGAATGATACTTTTAAAAAATTATTTAAGATTAAAAAGTTTGTACTGCTTTGGCTGATTCCTTTGGGCACAGTATATTTACTTAGTATTAATATGTATTTAAAACTTTTTAAATGTCCATGATACTATACAGTATGGATGTCGTATTATTGTTACAGTTATTAAATAAGCATTATTTAACAAAATATTGATAAGATCAGTATTCTGAGGGATTGCTTATATTTACATAATTTGTTTCTGAACATATCTCCATTCAGTTACTGAAAATTTAGCGTCAGATAGATGTTTTAAATATAAACCAGTGATGAGCTAATCTTTTCTTTTTGAGAGTCAAATGACATTCATGTATTGCAGGATTTAGTTGTAGAAGAATATTAAAACTTAGCTTCTGCTCTCATTAATACCTCTACTAAGAATTCATTTTTCTTTTGTCCTACTCCCATTATCTTTAGTTGGAGCAGTGCTAAAATCTTCCTCTTACAGTGTGTGTCTATATAAATGATTGTGTGTGTGTGTGTGTGTCGTGCATGTGTGTGTCGTGCATGTGTGTGACTGTGTATTGAGCAGTGTACAGTAATTGAAAGTATGGGTATGAAATACAACAGATTTGTGTTTTGATTCATTACTTCCAGAGTTTGAGGGTCGACAATTTATTTTTTAATTTTATTTTTTTTTTGGAGATGGAGTTTTGCTCTTGTCACCCAGGCTGGAGTGCAATGGAGCGGATCTTGGCTCACTGCAACCTTTGCCTCCCAAGTTCAAGTGATTCTCTTGCTTCAGCCTCCTGAGTAGCTGGGATTGCAGTTGCCCACCACCACGTCCAGCTAATTTTTGTATTTTTAGTAGAGACGATGTTTCATCATGTTGGCCAGGCTGGTCTTGAACTCCTGACCTCAGGTAATCCACCAGCCTCAGCCTCCCAGAATGCTGAGATTATAGGCATGAGCCACAGCCAAATTATTTTTGTCAACTGTAAAATGGGATGGTATAAGCTATAATGTTGTAATATATTAAATCCATGTCACATAACTTCAATAAACAGGAGTATTTATTTTATATTAACAAATGTTTTCCTAACTTGTTGATTTTTGTAACAAGAGATTTTATTTAATCCCAGTAAATATCTAATAAGTATTTCTTAAACTGAATACCTTGGATCACATTTCTAGGTGAAAAAATAATCATTAGCAACTGAAAGCGTTAATCACTCAATCACTGATGACTGTACAAAACATCTACTATTAAAACACCACATTTTCTGTAACATATTTAAATCCATAATTGTTTCATAAATCTTCCAGGAGAAAACATTTAAAAAGTTACATAATCTCAGCACCTAGATTTTATTTTTCATTGATAATGCAAGAATGAAAATATCTCTATTGCAAAAGAGATCAGTTCTATAACAACCCAGATTAGCAAAAAAAATAAAGATGAGTTTCATGTCTTGTTTCAGAACAATGTATAAAGACACGCAATTCACTCAATGTTTATGCCTTTAAAGTTAATGTCTAAAGCAATCTGACTTTACAAATTAAGTGGGAATAGCTTTTGAAACAATATGCTTATTTTAACCAAAGTCTAATGTACTGAAAAAGGTGATTAGCTGCCATTGAAAACAATAGTCCAGACAAAAGGATTTAGTGACATCTGTGTAAAACAATTCATTGACTATATTCCAGTGTTCTCATCAGTTTATTTTTTAAAAATACATTTTATTAGCTAAAAAAATGCTTACTGATCTCAAAAATAGTATTTTAAACAGTGGTCATAGGTGCTCTGGTGGCCCACAGAAAGGATACAGTGAAACTATAGAACTTAGAGGCAAATTTGGAGAAAATATGCACTTTTGTGAAATAATAATAATTTCCTAACATTAACAACATATAATCAACATGCAATTCACGTAGATGTATATTTCCCAAAGAGCAACTCGGGCTGTGCATAAAATTATTTAGATAAAGATATTATATAACAATAAATATTTTGTTAAACTGTAAAGGCATTATCTTAAAGTCATGTTTAGCACGCTTTAAAGAGAAAAAAGACCTGTCATATTCCAGACCATCACTGACAACTACAATTGTATTATATAAGAAATCAAGAAAAAGATATATAAACCAAAATATGTCCACAATTTCAATATGTGGTTAAGGTCACTTTCATTATTTCTCTAGATGCCTGTGTGCTGGTTTACGACCACCTGGAAGAGAAAATGTTTCTTCCTAGGCTTATTCATGTCTGAATTTTCCATATGTTGTCTGGTTGGCAATCCATAGCATAGGCACAGTAGCACATCAGGGTGGAAATAAAGCATGAGTGTTGCTAGCCTTAGTCCTTAAATGCTGTTTTGTCACAGGACATGCTTTTATTCCCGAATTCTGGGATACTGGAGTTTCTTATCTATTTTCTCCTGTGGCTCAAGACTTCTTTTCTTTTACCTTAATTTATGCTTTTATATTTTACTGTTATTTTTACACAGTTGCACAATAACCAAAATCCTGTTATTTTTACACAGTTGCACAATAACCAAAATCCTGATTTATCTTTCACAATTTAAGCAATGTATTTTATATATAGTATAGATTTTATTTCATTTGTTTTCTGTTTTTTGGTTTTGGTTTTATTTTTACAATTCTCTCCAATCCCAGAAATTAAGGAGTCTATATCTTTATCTTGAGTGTCTCTGATATCGCACATGGGATCTGATCATAAACTAAAACCATAAAAATGTTAAGTCAAATAGAGGGGGTGAAAACACGATGCAAAGAATATGTAGGACTTCAGTATTTTGCCTAGAATCACTTATCTCTACTTAAAAATGTATACAAATAAAGTAGCATATTAGTGCATTACCTTTCTCGTATAACAGGGCATAGACATGGCCAGGATTAGTTAAATTGGCAGCTAGGTTGCATCATCAGGAACTGAGATGCTTTTATCTTTCTATTTATCATCGTCAACAAATTAACCTTTGCTCTCAGACTTAGTCACTCTGCTCACACCATGGCTGCATGACTCTAGCTATCAAGTTTTTACACAAATATGTCAAAATGTGGGAAAGAAAATATTTCCTTGTGCCTGTCTTTCTGAAAAATCCCTGTGTGGTCTTCCTCTCAGGTCCCATTGGCCTGGATAAAGTTATTGCTTATTATCCTGCTGTAAATTGAACTATATCCTTTCCAAAATCCATATGTTGAAGCTCTAAGCCACGTGACTATGTTTGGAGATAGAGCATTTAGGAGGTAATTGAGGTTAAACGAGATAATAAGGGTGAGGCCTGATCTAATCGGATCAGTGGCCTTCTAAGATGAGAAAGAGAGGGAGATCACTCTCTCTCTGTAAGCATGCACCAAGGAAAGACCATGCGAGCACACAGGGAAAGAGGCACTCATTGTGTACAACGTACGAGGCAAGCCCTCACCAGCCATCAATCCTGTTGGCATCTTAATATTGGACTTCCAGGATCCAAAATTGTGAAAAATTAAATTTATGTTGTTTAAGCCACCCAGTCTATGGTATTTTCTCATAGCAACCTGTGTAGACTAAGAGAAATCTTAACTTCACAAAAAGCTGAGGAAGCCTAAAAACTCTCTGGCATTTTCAGCTTTTATATGGAAGTTGGTCTCTGTCAACAAACAAAAAGTAGAGTTTACAAACTATTCATAATTAAAAAATAAAAAACAAAAAACAGAGGAAGAGACAACAGACCCAGAAAATGCTTCAGATTACAGTATTTTATGTATGTGTGTGTGTGTGTGTGTATTAATCCTTATTATTCCAGAAGTCAATTGGGAGGATAGTGAACACATGCCTGAGAGGAGAAGGGTGTAGCAAGCCTTGGATGTCTTCAGCGTAACTTCAAAATGGGGAGCCTGAACTTGGTATTTATTAGAAAGAGAAAACCCCATTTCATTATTCTGCAACCCATTTTAATTCTAGGGCTCTTCATTCCCCTTAATGACCAACCTGGTATAATTGGGAAGTGCAAACTCAGAAATACCTCTGAGAAGGTACCTTCCTGATTCAACTTGAAGCTGTCAATACCATGTGACCCTCTGCCCATGAACTTTCTACAATTCAGACTGTTAGGTTCAGTGGTGTTTTAAGTTCCTGATCCCAGTATTAGACACGACAAATATCCAAAATCCCAGAGAATTTTCCCATCAATAAAAAAATTCAGAACAGTCTAAAACAAATACAAAGAGGAAACAAAGGTTTCCTCAAACCAAAGGAACAGGTGGTTCATTTTAAAACACAAGAAAATGTCAGGCCGGGCGTGGTGGCTCACTCCTGTAATCCCAGCACTTTGGGAGGCTGAGGCGGGTGGATCACAATGTCAGGAAATCGAAACCATCCTGGCTAACATGGTGAAACCCCATCTCTCTCTCTGTATATGTATATGTATATGTATATGTATATGTATATGTATATATGTGTGTATATATGTGTGTATATACATATATAAGTATATATTTACTTGTATATACGTATATATATACATGATATTTTACTTGTATATATATGTATATATACACACACACACATATATATGTATATATGTATATGTGTGTGTGTGTGTGTGTGTGTGTGCGTGTTTGTACAAAAAATTAGCCAGGCGTGGTGACAGGCGCCTGTAGTCCCAGCTACTCAGGAGGCTGAGGCAGGAGGATGGCATGAACCCGGGAGGCGGAGCTTGCAGTGAGCCAAGATCGCGCCACTGCACTCCAGCCTGGGTGACAGAGCAACACTCTGTCTCAAAAAAATAAATAAATAAAAACCCAGAAGAAAATGTCAAGGAGAAGGTAGTAACAAAGTTTTACCCAGGGCTTTAAATTACTTACCTCTTTCCTGAAGAGCCTGCAATATTCTTTAAGTTTTATTTAATAAATGGTAATGTTCATTCTTATTCTTCTCCTTTTTTTCCCATTTAAATCTATGCTTGTCATCCATTATAGCTTGATTGCCCCTCTATGCTGGGGGCTGCAACACAATCTTTGTAATTTTCTCTACATTCTACTCTGGCTGAGGAGTGGTGCTGGATGGTGAACCCTATGTGGGCAGTTTAAGGTTTTTTAGCTCAAGAGAAAACACTGCGGCCAGGCTTGAACCAATATCCTATCAGCTGTGCCAATTCACTTTTGCTTTCAGGTCGATTTGAACTGAGAGTCATTTTCTTGCATATATTAAATATTTTAAAATGGATGTAGGTCAGAGAACACTTTCTTGCTAGACATTAGTAATGGTTGGTAAGAAATTGAAAAAAATAATTTCATTAACCCAAAAGTTTAAGTTCTAAAAGCAATTCTAGACAAACATACAAAATCATATGCAAAAAGATATTCATTTCAATGTTGCTCATAAAACATAAAAGTATAAGCTAGATATGTATACATCAAAAATAAATTACGATATATCTATGCAATGAAATACAATACCAGTGCAAAAAAAGGCAATAGAATTCCATTTAGTGGTACACAGATATTGATAGTAATTTGAGTGCTCAACATGTGCAGATATTGTAATATTCCTAATAAAAACTAGTACACATGAAAATACTGAGAAATAATAAAATTACATTACTTCCTCAAGGTCACAGAGCTTAAACTTGACTGAAAGAAAGTTTCAACCTAGTTCTGTATAACTCCAGATACAGATCTATTAATTCCTTCATAAGACCACAAGAGCTTCTAGATCTTCAAAACATTCCTCACTAATGTAAAAACAACTACAACAACTTTAACTAGTTTGCAATTGTTGATCAAAGCTGGGTTTTTTTGTAAGTATCATACTTTTTACCCTGTCATAATATTATTCACAGTTGGGATGAGATACTGGGGAAATATGGTCCTGGAAATTGGCATAAAAAGGACCAAGGACCAATAAAATATAAACAATTTGGAACCATAAATCTAGAAAGAAAATAAAGAGAACATTGCTATTGGTTAATGAGATATGCACAAAACACACAACATAATACGAGGGTAGAGGAAAGAAGATAGTTTTTGAGTGCAGTGGAAAGAGAAATATGCTTCTCCTCTGTGTACAGAGACAGGTGTTTCTCTTGAAGTCAGTGGCATTATAGACATGGCCAATGTGCACCCTGGATTTTCCAAGAAAGTTCCCATTATATGTAATTTTATTATTTTCAATAAGAGTGGCTCAATGAAAATTACAACTAAGTATCTGTTTCTAATGGTTGAAAAGTTTTTAAATGCAGATAATTTTACAGTCAGAAAAAAAATCTTTTATCAGAACCATTACTTCACCTTGGATTTTGGAAAATACAGGAAGTATAATCAGAAAAATTTGCTTTAGCAACCTATTTATTAGGATGATAAAAGTA
The DNA here is from genome assembly GCF_008728515.1 of Papio anubis. NCBI lineage: Eukaryota > Metazoa > Chordata > Mammalia > Primates > Cercopithecidae > Papio > Papio anubis. The sequence goes on along the minus strand of NC_044986.1, from coordinate 24,721,873 downwards.
ATATATATGACTGGGTTGTTTCTAAATTTTCCAGCCTCTGTAGCTAAATTTTCCAAGGGCTTTATGAACAAGAATACCCTGCTAATAATAGCAATAATAGCAATGATGATGAAGCTAATTAAAAAAACTATAACAAGAATGTGTATGAACTGAAGCTTTCCTTTTTGCAAAGCTCTGTGATAAGCACTTCTTAGGTATTTTCTCAAGCAGGTAGTGCACATATATCTTAGAGATTGTATACATTTTTTGCCATTTTACAAAACAATAATCCTATTTGGAGATACTACATAACTTGCACAAAGTAACAGCTATTAAAGGCTAAACAGAGACTCTTCCTCTCCAGTTCGTTTGATTCCATATCCCTTGATCCCCATGTCTCTAGAAGAACAGGATGTGCGTTATATAAATATATAATAGTAATCAGGAACAAATCCAGAGGAAGAAAAGCCAGCCTTTACTTGTTACTCTAGAGTTGAGGGTCTTCTTTTGAAAGAAAACGTGCACTGGGATGTAGTATGGGGATATGACCAGCACCTAAGCAAAAACTCGATCCCCCCGGGTGTGGTGGCGCACAACTGTAAACTCAGCATTTTGGAAGGCCGAGGCAGGTAGATCACAAGGTCAGGAGTTCGAGACAAGCCTGATCAACATGGTGAAACCCCATCTCTAAAAATACAAAAATTAGCTGGTTGTGGTGGCATGCGCGCCTGTAATCCCAGCTACTCAGGAGGCTGAGGCAGGAGAATTGCTTGAATCCGGGAGGTGGAAGTTGAAGTGAGCTGAGATCATACCACTGCACTCCACCCTGGGTGACAGAGCGAGACTCCGTCTCAAACAAACCAACCAACAAACAAACAAAAAACTTGATGCCCCTTGCCCCTTCAGCAAGATGCACTCTGCACCATATTTATCTCTTCAATAAAATAAAAAGGGTAACAGTTGACTGTTTCTTAGGAGCAAATGCAACATTAGGGGTGTGTAATTTAAACAATAGTTCATATGCATAATAAAAGTCAATAAATTATTGATAATACTGTTCTTATATTGCAGCCTCTTGCATGACCTATATTTTCTCCTTTATCTGAGCTTGAATAAAATGGTGCTGGACCTTATAACTTGAGGAATGATAATCCTTGAAAGGAACAAGTCATCTTTCATTATATGAGCTTGAAAAATCATAGTGCCAGATGGTCCACACTTACATTGAGTCTCTGCTATATACAAAACACTGGCCCTGGCATTGGAGCCTCATGAATGAAAGACAAACAGTTTCCTTAACTTTGTGAACATTTCAGCATTCTGCGTGGTGTGGTATGTTTCACAGCAGGAGGGAATTGAAAGAATGTGAGACACAAGACCTATTTCTGGGGCTTAGGTTTCAGAAGACAAAATAATCACACATGAAACAGAGAGGGCCTGGTGCTAAGCCATTGACTTTAAACACAACATTCAGAGAAAATTAGAATGTAGGAGAAAACCTCTAGGAGGAATCTCTAGAAGAGGAAAATCCAAAGAAATGTGAAATGTAATGATACTCAGCCTAAAAATATTTTAATGTTTAAATTTAGTATACACTTTTTTTCAGACACACAAAAGTATATGATGACCATTATATGCTTGCCTCTCAGCTGAGTGTGATCAATAGCAAGTGAGGCTGCCTTTGAATATATTTCTGCAGGATCATGTGATTCTTATAGATGTATAAGGCTGGACACCTGTGTAATGCGCTAGAAATAAACACTTTTAATAATGTTGCAAACAAGATTACTTACTTGCATGATATGCATAAACAGATATGCTCTGCTGCTGCAACACAGCCCCATGTAGGGTACACGCATACCTGATTTATAACCTCTGATATAGCTCTACTGTTTAGAACCAAGGGGAATTTACCTGTATGTTGCTATGTGCTAAACACCCTCTCACATATTAGCTTATGTAGTTCTCACAGGTATTTTATTTTTTCCAACTTTCAGATAAGAAAACGGTACCTCCTGTGAGATGCTGTCCAGGGTCACATGACTAAGCAGAAGAGCTGGCTTTCTACTCAGTCCTTCTGACTGCAAATTGACTTCAGCGATTCTGGTCCAGTGCCGATGCCGATGCTTTTCAGAGATGTGATAACATTTAGGTTCTGTGATCATCCTACATGGGTTTCAAATACTGGTTTTAACCAATGCTGTGTGTATTACTTTGAGCAAATTACTTGAACTCCTTAGGTTTAACTTGTCTAATTTTCAAAGTAGAAGGAATAATGAAAACGCTGTATTAAGAATATTCTAAATATTTCATGGAGCCACTTATTAAAAGTAATTAGCATTATCCCTGACACATAGTAAATGCTTAATCATGATAGTTAGGATTGCTATTTCTTTTGTGAAGGTGATTTTAAAGCTCCATAGCAAAATGCAGAAGGCTGACACTTGGAATTTCTATGTAAATGAGTTGGCTTTGGGAGGCAAATATAGTAGATGTTGGTTATGACCAACTGTCAGAGAGCACCTGCTGCCTGCATGGAGCTGGGTTGACTTTTTCTCTCTGATTAAATAGCCAAGAACCCTGAAGACCAAGGTCTCCTCCTTATTCCACAATGACTGCATTAAAGTCCTTCTGTTTCCTCTAGGGACTAGTCATTTCAACCTTATAATGACTTTCAAAATGCTGGAGAAAGCTTTGGCTTTCTGGAAAAAATTATACTGAAGAGTAAATGCATAGAATTAAAAGATATCATCTTCATCAATAAATACTAAGTTAAAGCTGAAGGCTTCCTTTACTACCACCCTGCAACCTAACCCTCTGCCATATTTCCCCTCTCCCAAGAAGAGGAACCTGAATCTGAACTAGAAACAATCACTTTTCAGTTAATAAAACTTAAATTTGAATTTATTTTTGTTTTTAAAAAAGGTTGCAAAATTTTGTTAATAATGCAATAAATCTATAGATTAATTTGGATAGAATGGATACCTTAACAATATTGAGTCTTCAAAGAGCATGGTAAAGTGTTATCTCAAAATATTTCTAATTTATAAATGCTATTTTTAAAAAATTTCATTTTCAAAATGTTTATTGTCAGCAATTAGTTTCTGTATACTGATCTTGCAGTGTAATTTTGCCAAACACAGTTATTAATTCTGATAATGTTTCTTTCAGCTTTCAATTTTCTGTAGGTTCATATTCTATGTAGAAAACCATGTCACCCATAGAGATTTTTTTTCTATCTCTTTTTCTCATGAATTGCGATCTCTTTACTCTTCTTTTCCCATTTTAATGCACTAACCAGTACAATGTTGAATGAAAGTGGTAGAACCAGACATGTCTGCCTTATTTTTGGTACTATGGAAACAGATTTTTTCTTTATTAAATGTGATGGTAGCAGGGGAATGCTTTTACAAACACCCTTTATTAGGTTTAAGTGTGTTGAGTCGGGTTTTTATTAATTTAAATCACAAATGATTGAATTTTGACAAATGCATATTATTTACTGAAAGAACTACTTGAACTGATCACCTTTTTTTTTCCTTTTCAGTATATTAACTTGGTATATCACATTTGACTTTCTGATATAAATTCCATTTGATCATAATTGTTATATATTTCTGAATTCAAATTACTACAATTGATTTTATTAAAGACTTCTACACCTATGCCTATAATGAACATTGTTATATGGTTTTCTTCATTATTTGTTTCCCTTTTTTGGTATTAGGTTAATGTTTGCTTCATAGAGTGAATCTCGAAATATTTATTCTCCAGCTTCTACATTGCAGAAGAGTTGTAAATATCTGACATCATTTCTTCCTTAAACATTTAATGGAATTACTCAGCAGGTTCATTTAGGCCTACAGTTATTTCTGTGAGGAGGATTTTAACTGCTAATTCAATTATTTTAAATAAACATAGAACATGTTTATTTAAAATAACATGTTTATTTAAAAAGTTTTCTTTAGTAGGTTTCATTAGTTTGGACCTTTTAAGAATTTTTTCTATTGTTTCTAAATTTTTTAAGTTATTGGCATCTATGTTTTAAAATATATCGTTATTATTTGTGTATGTGTGTTGAAACTCCAGTGATGTCAGCTTTTTCATCCTTGATATCAATAATCTGGTTTTTTTTTTTCTTTATTGATATGGTTAAATGTTTTCCAATTTACTTCTTTTTAAGGAAGCCGCTTTTGTCTTTTGTTTTTGTTTCTTTTTCTCTGTCTTTATAATTTTGTTCCTTTTGGTTAGTTTGCATTTAATTCATTTTTTATTTTCTGATGTCTTATAGTGGAAGCTTAGATAATTGTTTTATGACCACTCTTTTTTTTTTCCAGGATAAGCAACTAAGATGATGGATTTCCCTGTAAGCACTGCTTTAGTTGCATCCCAAATGTTTATGTTTTGTCTTTTCTCTCATTCAACTTCTTTTCTCACCTTGTGATTATTTTTTATTCTTGCTTTATAAAAAACAACTCTCAAGTAGTTGGAAATTTTTCAGATATTTTCATTTCTTTCTTTTTTTTAATGTAATTTGATTGTGGTAAGAGAAGTTACTTTGTATTATTTCAATTTCATTAAATTCATTTTTTCGTTTATTTGTTTGTTTGTTTTTATGGCCCAGAATAGTCTACCCTGGTAAATGTCCCATGTGAGCTTAAATGGAGTGTATAGTCTTCTATTTCTGGGTGAATTGCTTGATGAATGTCAGTTATGTCTAGTTGGTTGATATGGTTTGGATGTGTCCCCACCCAAATCTCATCTTGAATTATAACTCCCATAATTGCCATGTGTCATGGGAGGAACCCTATGGGAGGTGATTGAATCATGGGGGCAGGTCTTTCTCATGCTGTTCTCGTGATAGTGAATAAGTCATGCGATCTAATGTCCTTAAGAAAAAACCAGGAGTTTGCCTGCGCAAGTTCTCTCTTTGCCTGCCATCATCTACATAAGATGTGGGTTGCTCCTCTTTGCTTTCTGCCATGATTGTGAGGACTCCCCAGCCAAGTGGAACTGTGAGTCCAATTAAGCCTCTTCCTTTTGTAAATTGCCAAGTCTTGGGTATGTCTTTATCAGCAGCACGAAAACGGACTAATATATTTGTTGACAGGATTGTTCAAGTCTTTGTGTTCTAATTTTCTAATTTTACTAATATTTAGAAAGTATAAATATCAGTAACTATTATTGTGGGTTAGACTATTTCTATTTCAATTCTATTAGCTTTGGAATATGTAATTTGAATATGTAATTTGTTAAGTGCTTATACAATTAGGTACCTTTGTGTTTGACTATGTGCATGTATTTGTGTGTGTCTGTCCACTTCATCATCAGCAAACTCATGGGAATCTTCTGAATTGAAGCCTGGATGAGAACGAAGTATGACTGCCTACCAGAATTGTAACAAAAGTCAACTTTATAAGTTCTCTTAGACTCAGATGGGCCATCTTCAAAATTAGAAAGCGTTCTATCTCAGATCACGGTTTCAGGACATGAATTTAATTTTTAAAAATCTATGAAGAAGCCAGGTGAGGTGGCTCACACCTGTAATCCCAGCACTTTAGAATACTGAGGTGGGCGGATCACCTGAGGTCGGGAGTTTGAGACCAGCCTGACCAATATGGAGAAACCCCATCTCTACTAAAAATACAATATTAGCCAAGCATTGTGGCACATGCCTGTAATCTCAGCTACTTGGGAGGCTGAGGCAGGAGAATCAGTTGAACCCGGGAGGCAGAGGTTGTGGTGAGCCAAAATCGCTCTGTTGCACTCCAAAATTGCTCTGTTGCCTGAGCAACAAGAGCAAAACTCCGTCTCAATAAATAAACAAATAATAAATAATCTATGAAGCACTTACCATATTGTTTAGAAACATAAAAGATAATCATTAATGGCTATTCTTTGTTAATAGGTTTTATAGTTACCTTGGTGAAGAGTAGGATTAATTACAGAATTGTATAAAATTATTACTAAACTTGAGGCATAATTTCTTTCCTATGGCTCCTACCTAATTCTCCAGTCTCCTCTTATAAAGTACTTCTCCATCAGGCAACTAAGCTTAAGACACAATAATGTTCACTTTGTTCTCATAGGACATCATGAAATTTTCAATTCTATGTAATCCTTCAAATCCCAGCAAACTGTAAAGTCCTTGGTAAAGCCTTTGCTAATTCTCCTAGAGTAGGGGAGATTATCACTGCATTTATCTGTAATCCACATAACATTCTGTATGCTCATTTTTTGCCTTTCTACTTTAACATTAGAGGTTATTTATTTACATGACTCCATCAACCTGCAAACACTGATATGGCAGAAAAGGCAGAGTTTGTTTGTTTCATCTTTGTATCTCCAGCAAGCAGAATTTATTAATTAACTATAATAAAGCTTAATGTACATGCATGCTCTGTAATTCAGTCACAAACATTTACTGTTCATCTGTGTTAACCAATCTTTGTCCTTGGTATTGAGATGAGAATAAAATATACAATGCACTAAAGAAGAGTGGAAAAATTAAGACTCAGAATCTCTAAGTGCTGGATATGTAATCATGGATTCTAGTGTCTTCATTTCTAAAGTAAAATCATTAAGAAATCCTACCACACAGAATTTTTTAAAACATAAATTAAATTGTGGCTATCAAATTCTATAATTTTTGGTTGTCTTAAAGATATAGCTTTATAATTTTATGGAATTCCTAAGGTTTACATTGAATTTAGTTGAGATTTATGACCCACAGATACCCAGGAAAATGCAATATCTATAACCTGATATTAATATAAGACACTATACAATGTATCTAAAGAATAAGCCATTAGTTTGTTCTCTACCAAAAAAGATAAGAATAATGGAGTTGAAGTCATCAGAGGAGTCGACATAGGGGAGATATAACTAAAACAGGTAAGATTTAAACGTATGAAGTGAAGACTAGTTATATATTTGTGAGTTTCCAGATACTGCAGCACAATGTGAATTTGCAGTGCATCCGGCAGACAGTTTCCAAAGGTGACTGCTGGTTCAATTTGTTTGCAATGATGGGAAGCAAAAACAGCTAAAGGTATAAAATGGCAGCAAATCCTTCTTCATAACAGGATAGTTGACAAAGGTTATTCTATAACCAGAAATATGACCAGACAATGTCTTGGATAAGAAGGTGGAGATCACAAGAGGTGGTGACTGCAGAACTGAAGTCTTGGAATGGACCCAAGAGTATCATTTCCCACTGCACGCGCCCCCGCCCCACCACCCATTGAAACCTAATTATTCACATTAACAACAATGAGCCTCCCTGCCACCTACTCTTTTACTTAAAGGCAGGCTCTGATTTTTGATTGTGTTGATTTCCCAGGGTGCAAGTCAATAATTCTGTTTCTCTCTTTTCTCTCAAGTATTCCTACGCATTCTGAACAATGTTAGATTTGCTGAATAATTTAGCCAGATTTTTGCATGTGCATTTAAAGAAAGGTTTCTTTACAGAACTGTCAGTGTTAAAATGATTTTTTTTTACTACCAAATAAAATATGAATAAAGTAGGAATCAGAGCCAAGTACCATAACCAGGAGCTGAGTAAGAGTCTTTGAGGTGGTTTTAGTAAAAATTAAGCCTTCTCCTTTCTTCCCCAACCCCTGACTCATAAACAATATCCTTCTAAATCCCTCCAAATCACTTTTCTCCAGTAACAGACTTCAAGTTGTCTTTCAATTTCTATTCTAATGGCATTGTATTCAACTTTGTGTGTGTGTGGAAAACACATAATCTGTACACCTAGCAAACATGTTCAGAACTCATTAGATTTTGCTTTAAGTCATAGTAATGTTCTTTTTTGCAGAGACATTGCACTTGACAATCACTCACCCAGATAAGAGGATGCAATGAATAAATAAGTGCTTTACAAAGTCTGCAATGTCCAGAAGACAAATAGTAAAATAAAACCTTATTTGAAAATAATTCTGATCATTTATCATGAGAACATGTATTTATCTTCGTGACTCTGTTCATTGAAATTGGAATTTAACAAACTTTGTTTCTCAAGAAGCCAAGGACACTGGATATAGATATTTGGAAATAGCTCATTTTCTAATATTAAGAAAAGGCTGGTCCAGCCACTTTCTGTGCAGAGATAACTGGAAAGGCTCACCTTATTCTGGAATCTGATGTCTTCAATAATTAATAAAATGTTGGGTAAGAATTGTCCAGAACCACAGAAAAGCTCACTGAGAAGAATCCTTGGCTCCTCCAATTTAGATTGAAAATTACTTGATTTCTCCTTCTTTAACACGCTTCTATAAAAGGAAAATGATTTGTTATTTACCAGACTTTTGTGAGCAGACATTATACTTTTCAGTCAATGGTAGAAACAATACTTGTTAGATTTTGCCATTAGGAAAGTTCTCTACTAAACCTGTTATATGGGTTATTTCATTTCATGCTTCAGCAACCCCACTTATGTGTCCAAAATTATTTCCTACATCCCTCAGTCTCCCCACTTTACACATACTGGCTTTAAGTTTCTGCCAGCTAACATGATCTACTTACATATGATCTTTGCACATCTTGTTTCCTAGGACTGGATGGAGTTCCTTCTCCCTCCCTTCTCTCATCATTGCTCATTACCTAACACATTATTTTCATTTCAATATAATTTTATTTTTTATTAATACATAATAGATATACATATTTTCAGGGTACATATGATAATAGAATACATTCATATACTTTACAAAGATCAAATCAGTGTACTTGGGATATCCATTACTTTAAATATTATTCTTTTCTTTATTCTAGAAACATAATGACTATTCTAAGTATTTTGATTGAAATATACAATAGATCATTATAAACTATTGCCATCTCACTGATCTATCAAACATTAAGTCTTCTTCTTTCAAATTGTATTAACATATTTCTACCCTGAAAAATATTAAATTTGCCTATTATACATCTTATTATACATAGAAACTTAGGGCCTCCTCTTTGGAGCTTTTATCACATTTTTCATTGCTTTCAAATTTCATCTTCTCTATATATATCTGATTCCAAGTTCAAGTACTTAGTAGCTGCTAAAATTCAGGTTATCTAAAATTTTTCAAGGACAAAATCATAGACAAAAGGACATCCATGTGGACAGTTAATCAAGGCCGCAATAGTCAAGGAAAATAATGAGTAGAATGTTATAGTTATATGTTTGAATAGTACAGTCAAATAACCAAGGAAGACATTTCCTAAACTGCACTTCTATTTCTGTAAATCTCTGTCAATATGGGACACAAGTGTATTAGTCAGTTCTCACACTGCTGTAAAGAAATAACTAAGACTGAGTAATTTATAAATAAGAGAGGTTTAATTGGCTCACAGTTCTACAGGCTATACAGGAAATATGGCAGCATCTACTTCTAGGGAGGCCTTGGGGAGATTTTACTCATGTTGGAAGGTAAATGGGGAGTAAGTGTCTTACATGGTAGGGGCAGGAGAGAGGAGGGGGAGGTGGTGGTATAAACTTTTAAACAACCAGATCTCGCAGTAACTCACTTACTCACTATCATGGGAACAGCACCGAGAGTGCTAAACCATTCGTGAATGATCCATCCTCATGACCCAGCCCCATGATCCAATCACCTCCCATGAGGCCCCACCTCCAACATTGGGGATTACAATTTGACTTGAGATTTGGGTGGGGACACAGATGCAAACTATATCACTAGTATATCAAACAAGTTCCTAACACTGTACTAGAGAAATCGTAGGTGTTTGATAGGTATATTCTACTTGATTGATATACTCAGTATCTATCCCACTCTACTCTCATAAGGAGTCTCTGGAAAAATTAGAGATCCCCTTCTTCTAATCCAATGTGTGAAGGTTTAAAAGATCAAGTTGGTGTAGCTATATCCCCTCAGTCTTTTTGGCACTGCGAGTTGTAGGGAAAGTCTAGAATGGAGGTAATAATTTTATTATATATCTGCATCCCAGATGGTAGCTTACAATATTTATTTGTTGCTGGGAATATACAAACAGATTTATGAGTGTGTCTGTATTATTAGAAAGACTATGTGAAATGCAAATCTTCTTAAGTACCAATAACCCTTTGAAAAACAAAATGTCACCATTTTTTGGACCATCTTTTCTTATATTTGACTTCAACTACACACAGGCCTTACTCTGGGGTTGAAAAAACCTTTTCCCTTATAGGGGTTCCATTTAGGGTATTTGAGTCATGTGAGAATGTGTTTTGCTACAGTAAATTTCAATTTTTTTCTCTAATAAGAAAATACAATGTATTTATTTATTACAACAATAAACACAGCTGTAAAATGAACCATAAAAAATAGATGACATGAAAATTCCTGTAACTAATGTGTCAGCTACAATTGAGAAATAAATTAAATGATCCATCTGCTTCCTACCATTGATTTCACCATTTTCTTCAGCATTTGGGTATTTAAAACCAAGACAGCATTATTTATACTAATTATTCACTAACAAAAATGCCACATCTATATTGATTGGCTCTGTAGTATAATTTTGCCAACCTTTAACATACTGTTGCTTTTTTCAATACACTCAAATCTAATGAGCATATGAACTCCTTGTCTCATTAATATCATTTTGTCTTTATATTATACCATTAAGTTTTATCTGTGCTGATTACTTACAGGCTTTTGTGTAATGAGTGGAAAAGTAATCTATTCCTGTGGTTGTGATTTCAAACAAAAGAAGAAAATAAATAAATAATAAGAATATGTATGTCAAATGTGTGTTAAATCATGCAATATAACCTTTTGGCTAATTTGGTTTAGTGGCAAGAGTCGAAATAACCAACAGTCATTGAAATAAATTAACTATAATTATTTCATATATTTCCCCTCATATTTTTAAGCATCTCACAATGAGATAGGGAACACAGCAAGAATTTGTTTTCATTTTTTCAAATATATATGTGTGTATGTGTGTTATTATATTTTAACCCTTGCTTATTGCTGAATTCATTTTTTTTCTTGAATTCACACATATATTCATGACTTAGCCTAGCAAACTATTTGCAACATTTTAGAGAGGCAATGATAATACAAATCTGCCTCTGTAAGTGCTTTTTCTTCCAATGTTTTATTTTAACTACATAAGAAATTCATGTAGAAATTCAGAGATAATAATAGAAACATAGGTAAGAACAATAAAATATAATTCATCAGATATAATGGCCCCTTACACCTTCTGTGTCTGCTTCATTTTTCATTGCTGCATAATGAAACACTGCAAAATCTTGAAACCTAAGACAATAAGAATGTTTATTTCACTCATAGACCAGCAATGTGGGTGGCAATGTGGATTCAGTTCTTCTTTATTCCATTGGCATCAGCTGTAGTGGTTTGATTTTTAGAAGCTGGAATCATCAGAAGATGCACTTGCTCATGTCTGACATGTCTCTGGGACCTCAGGTTAAGGAGTGGCTGAAAAAAACTACACACATCCTTTCTATGGGGCTGTTTCACTTCTTTGTAGCAGATCAGTATGTTCCAAAAACAAACATCTCAACAAGATTTGGCATAAACTATATTGGCCTTTCTAAAAAGTATTTTCTATTTTGACGTAATTTAAAACTACAGAACAGTTGCAAAATCAATATGAAGACTGAATACCCTTCACCCAGCTTCCCCCAATGCTAATAATTTACATATTACATGTTTTTCCATGAATGCCTTTTCTGCTCATGATTTTGTGATCTTGAGAGTCAGCAGTATGTGCTGGACACATCTGTGTGTTTCTGCTCTTGAGTGCAGGACTTGCTGGTCTTATTTGGCTCACTCCTGTGATTGTTGGCAGCTGCTGGTTAATCTAACAAGTCTCAGCTGGGTTGTCTCCTCTCTACTCCACATGTTTTCTTATTCCCCAGCAGGTTAGCCTGGACTTGTTCTCAAGAGAAGAGCAGAGGAATTCCAAGAAAGTGACCTAAAGTAAACCACGCTTCTTCAGACCTAGGCTCAGAATTCATACAATGTTGTTCTGCTGTCAATCAGTCATATGGCCATCCTAGATTTAAGGGTGGAGACGAAGACACCATCTCTGATATTTCTCATAGGAAACTTAATAAACTTCAATTCATAAAGTCAAATATTGGCATTAATAAGTCTGTTCTTTATCCTTTATTAACTGGGGTTCTCAGAGCCAAAACAGGAACCACTAACTTTCTCATGTCAGTACACATAATGCAGTTTCTGTGAAACCTGATAGCTACCCCAGAGAGCCCAAAACCGAAATTCTACCTTTTTTTTGAAATTTTAATCTGGTTCTAGCATCTTCCCCTTGACTTTACCAGCAGTCTTGCTTAGACTACTCTGTCCCCTGTCTCCAGACACTTGTCCTGCTTAACCCACTTAGAGGCTTAACACAGTCCTCATTCCCTGACAGATCTCTGGTGTCACCTGAAATGCCAAACTCCAGATGCTAGGCTTTGAGAGACTGTATTTATAAATTTTCTTTTCCTCTGCCATTTTTTTTCTTCTCCTTTCTTGTCCTTGCTGCAATGTCTTCCGCCAATGAGTGGAGGCAGAATAAAACTGAGATTCCAGAATCTCATTAGCTTCAGAGGGGAAAAATATTGCAATCTTTGTTTTAATATGATCCAATGTGACAATATCTATCATCTATTTATTTATCTATATATCTATCTTTCCATGTGCATAGGCACAAAATACAAATATGTATAAATATATTCATATACTTCCCTAAGCTTTAAAAAGCAAAAAAATATATATATATGAAAAAACAAATTAAGAACCCCTTGAAATAAGATTTATGAGAAAACAGCAAACATATTTAAAAATTGGGACATGTTAACTTTATATAACAAAATTTTTCAATTAAGTTCCAAAGAAAAGAGCAGTCATCACTTCTCTGAGAATATTACTTTCCAGATCCACATTTTCCTTTCTGTGCTTCTTCCAATATGCCTGTCTAGCTTGCCAGTCATATCTACTTGGAGACTGGATGGGACCCGGAAGATAGTCCAGAATTGGACTCCTTATATTCACCCTCAAATGCATTCCTCATTCTTTATTTCATTGTTTTTTGTTGTTGTTGTTGTTAAAGGTGCCAATATCTACTTTGCTATCAAAACCCATAGAATACTCTTTGTTTTTTCTTTTTTTTACAATTTCCTAGTCCTAATTAACAGTGGAAATAAAATTATTCTGAACGTCTCAAGTCCCTGACAATCATACCCTTTCTTCCTAATGCAAGCCTTCATTACCTCTTCCTCTGTGGCATTGTAGTTACCTGACTGGCATTTCTGCCTGCAAGTCACTTCCCCTTATGAGAGAGAGAGAAAGAGAGAGAGACAGACACACACACACACACACACACACAGAGAGAGAGAGACAGACAGAGAGAGACAGAGAGAGAGACAGAGAGAGTGTTGTGCGGGGGAGGAGCAGGGAGGAGGGATTTTGATGCTAGCTGGGCTATCTTACTTTTACTTACTATTTAGGAGACCTTAGGATGTTATTTACTGTAGCATCTCTGAGTCTCATTTTCCCTTTCAGCAATACAAGCATAATCAAACCACACAGGTGATACACTGTGAGTCCACAGCATTCTATACCCTACGTACATTCAATTTTCATATATCATAGCTCTAAACACACTACTCCCTGATGCTAACCCCTTTCAATGGTCTTCATTGCCCTCAGAATAAAGAACAAGCTTCTCAGCTTTGACAGATGGAGCTCACTGAGAACTCCCATTAACTCCTCATATATTCCTAACCCTGCTTTTATAGTTACATCTTCATTTGTCCTGGAATGCCCTGTAACAGGGGGGTTAGAAGCTGGGCTTTGCAGTCAGACTACAGGACTTTATATCCCTGTTCTATTACCTGTCAGCTGTAGGCCCTTGGACAAGTGGTTTAACCCCAGTATGACTTCATTTACTTACTCATAAAATGGGATAATAGCTAATTCATAAGATTATTACAAAGGTTAAAAAAGCATTAAAGCCCTTAGAACAATACCTGGAGACATATTAAAGCCCTAAGAATAATACCTGAAGACATAGTAAGATTTCAATAAATATCAACTATTATTACAGAGTTTTTACTCTTAACATCCTTCAAATATCAGCTAAAGTTCATCCTTTAGGAAGACTTTTCTGGTGCACTCGGTCAGATATACACTTCTATTCCTAGCTCAAACTCCACCTAGATGCAGTTGTTGATATTTAGTTTCTGGCATATATTATAATTAAATGCATACAGTATTCCTACTAAAACATCTAGTCCTTAAGAGGAAAAATATGTCTTTCATCTAATACATCATTGCTAAACACAAAGTAGAAGTTCAGGAAACACACAATGAATTAGTTGATTTCCACCTGCCTACCAATAAAAATCACACTGAAAGATAGAGTACAATTAATTTAGAGCATTCAAAACTTCTTAACTGGTTTCATAAGGACTACAGAAAATGCCAGCTTCAGAAAATAAAATGTTTCCACTTTATTTCCAGAAAATAAAACATTTCCACTTTATTTCCAGAAAATAAAACACAAAGTGTACAGCAACTGTAAACATTAAATATGTTTAATTAGCCTATCTTCATTAGAGGTCAGAATTAATTCTGCTATGAAATTTCATTTATAGTACATAAAAAGTAAACCATGAAAAATGAGAAATTTAAGGCTAAAGATTGGCATGTCTTGTTATATGTCACGTTTAAGCAAAACACAGTAGCTCTTAGAAGCTCAAACTCTCACTATAAATTAAAGTATTATATATCAAAAATATGTTCCTGCCCATTTTGTTATCTGCTTTCTGACTTAAAAAAATATCTGCAGGGAACTAATGCCACACAATGGGGAAATAACAGTCTCTCCAATAAACAGTGCTGTGAAAATTTTATGTCTTCTTGCAAAAGAATAAAGTTGGACCCTTTATGCCATATACAAAAATTAACTAATAATGAGTTAAACGACTAAAAATAAGACCCAAAATCATAACTGGAAAACAGCACATTGGGAAAAAAGCTTTATGAAATTGGGTTTGTGAATAATATTTTGGAGGCAACATTAAAAACAAACATAGACAAATGGGAATGCATCAAACTCCAAAAATTCTGCACATCAAAGTAAACAATCAGTGGAGTGAAAAGGAAACCTACAGAATGAAACAAAACATTTGCTAATCATAAATCTAATAAGGGGCTTATATCCAGAATATATAAATATCTCCTACAACTCAACAATGAAATGACCCAATTTAAAAAATGCTTATGATTTATAACCCTTTGGGTATATACCCAGTAATGGGATGCACACCAACATGGCACATGTATACATATGTAACAAACTTGCACATTGTGCACATGTACCTTAGAACATAAAGTATAATAAAAACGATGCTTATGAAAATACATCCTAACATCACTAAGCACTGGAGAAATTAAAATCATAACCACTATGATATATCACTTTCACCCACTAGGATGCACACAATTAGAAAAAAACACATTGTCAAGTATTTGCAAGGATGTTGAGAAATTGGGTCACCTGTGTATTGCTCATGAAAATGTAAAATGGTGCAACCACTATGGAAAACAGTATGGTAGTGACTCAAAAAATTAAAAACAGAATTACCATACAATCTAGCAATCTTGCTTCTGAGTTATATCCAAAGAAATTCAAATCAGGATCTTGAAGAGATATCACAACCATGTGCATTGAAGCATCATTCACAGTAGCAAAGATGTGGAAGAAACCCAAATGTCCAGAGATGGAAGAATGCATAGAGAAAATGTTATATAAATATATATATACACACACACACACATATATATATACACACACACATATACACACACAATATATATACACACATATATACATGTACATATATACACACATATATGCACACACATATATGTACACACACACACATATATATATACACACACACACAATGGAGTATTATTCAGCCATAAAGAAGAATATTTTGCCTTTTGTAGCAACACGTATAAATCTGGACAACCTTGTGCTAAATAAAATAACTCAGTCACAAGACAAATACTATATGATTTCACTCATGGAAACAGAAAGTAGAATGGTGGTTTCCAGGGACCAGGGGAAAAGAGAAATTAAGAGTTAGTGTTCAGTGGGTGTAGAGTTTCAGTTTTAGGAGATCAAAAATTCGAGATCTCTGTTGCACAACAATGTGCAGATAATTAACATCACTGAATTGTACATTCAAAATGATTACAACAGTAAATTTTATGTAACATGTATCTTACCATAATTATTATTTTTTAGCTGTTCAGGATCCACAAAAGTTAATTAACATGTTAGGATGATATTTTGGAAGAAGTCATGAATAGCTTCTGCTTTTTAATTGAAGAGATATTTCTCATTCATTTTTTCCAAAACTCAGAATTCTAAGTGCAGCTCTACTGCCATTTCCTGAGACCAGACCTACCAGTAATTAAAAGCAGAATTTAACATAATGTATTAATAAGATAAATGAAGGTCATTCATGTTTTTTTCTACCCTCCCACATTTCTTTTTCATCTATTTCTAGAGATGTTCATCTCCTACATACATATTACCTAGGTCATTGGATCTGCTAACTAACCTTTATGCTGAGTATGTCTGCAACATCCCTGGTAGTGCTGAGATAAAAACAGAGTAAGCTGGCATGACATACCTTATCAGGCTGGGCAGATCAGTTCTCAGCTCTCTGGGGAGGCCAAAACTCCTTGAGGGAAGAAGCTATATTTTCAATATTATGCTGACTTCAAGGGCATCAAAAGGGGCCAGTAGACTATCTACAGACTTTGAATCTGTGAAATTATTCACCAGGTGACAATGTTCTTCATATGTTTAGGCCAAACAAAACTGCTTTCATTCCAAACAAAGGTGTTCTTTCTGCATAAGTGAATTGACCTCTTGGAAAAGCCCTTATTCTCTGGGTACCCAGGAGGATACTTTTGGCTGCAAGGAACAGAAATCCTAACATAATTGACCTAAATGATAAATACATTTATTGTCTTGCATAATAAGAAGAACTGTAGAAGTAGGATATTCCTGGTTCATTAAATAAACAGCTTAATGACATGATCATGGCTTAGGTTTCTCCTAACTTTCTTCTCTGCCAGCCTCTCTGTGTTCACTCCTTCCATGGCCAAATAATGTCTATCGGAGTTCCATCTGGCATATACTGCTAAGCAGCATTGTGCCAAATAATGATTCTGTATCTTTTCATGGGTCACTTTTTAAGGTAAAAACAAGCCAAAAATACCCTCTCTCTGAAGTCCCACTGGCAGATATCTCTTAACATTTCACTGGCAATCACGTCACAACATTTATTGGAAATGGAAATTGGATGACCTTGTCTTATAGGCAATCCATAGTGTTTTCCACGTTCTGCTACTAACCAGTTGTACAACTTAAGTATCTTTTCTCTCTAGGAGTCAACCCTTCCCTCCCTTCCCCTCCCCTCTCCTCTCCTCTCCTCTCTTTCTTTCTTCTTTCTTTTTTCCTTTTGAGTATCTTACCTACATTTAACTATACGAACTCTGGGAAAATCTAATTCAACCAGCCTTTTTTATATATTTGGTGAGTAGACTCCTACACTTGTAAGATTCTACACTAGACTGTAAGAGTTTCAAAGATTACTGAGATATGGTTTTTGCCCTTAAAGATCTTAAGGGATTAGATAGACATTCTCCCATGCCATTGGATTCAATCTGAAAAGACATAAATCCATAGCTACTGACAAGTGACTTGACACCTGGGGGACTCTGAGACTAAAACAGTTGAGATTAGAGTTAGGAGATAATAAGGAAAGACACTGAGTACTGAGGATACAACTTGAGCTTTAGATTGATCGCTTTAAAGCTAGGAAATTCTGGACTTTTCTATAATTTAAACCAGTACAATTTCTTCTAATTTAAAGGATCAAAGTGATATAGTGAACAAATGCACGAAACTGAAGAAGGCCTGAGTGTTTCAGAAACAGCCAGAAAAAATGTAAAAATTATCTTGGAAAAAAAGGAAAAGAAGAATAAAAATATTCTGCAATATAGGGTACTTGTCAACAACCAGCACATTTGTGAGTTGACATTTTTCTCCAGTGCCAGCCCATATCATGTATTTCCATGAAAATCAATCTAAAAGTTAATAGAAAGTAGGGCCAAGTTGATGAAATGTCATTTTCTCTGACTGCTCGATTTCCTTTCACCCTCCTCAAGTTGACTCCCTGACTGTGTTAGGGAGTTAATTGACACAGATGGTTTTTGTTAAATGCAGAATTTCCTGCACATACAGCTTAAGTTGTATCATGGAGGTAGCTATAAGCCAGGCTGAGATGAGACATGGTGATGATGATGACGACGACAACAAAGATGACGGTGGTAATGAAGATGTCAACAATGGTAACATCTACAATTTATTGAATGTATGTTTCCCATATTCCAAACACTATTCTAAAGATATTATAAACATAATTTCTGCATACCACCACTACCATTTTGTCGAGTGTTGCTAAAGCTCCAGAAATACAAGTACTTTCTTATAGAACTATAGCTTGTAAGTGACAGAGCCAAAACCAGATAAAAATTTGTCTAACTCCAAGATGTGGCATTTCATCTAATATACTATAGTTACTCTACATCTTGTCTTAAGGGTTCATATTGGGTTGAACCCCTGGCATGTACCTAATAAATGTATGATGACCATGGCAATGGAATGCTGCCTGTCCTCTCTTACTGTCAGGGAGATTAATATCTCCTTGCTTATTGGGAGGGAGTTTAACGGGGTTAGCTGGATATCCAGTTCAGTCTAGATCAGGACTTCTTAATCTTGTCATTATTGACATGGGGGACCAGATAATTTTGTTTGTCGTGAGGCCCATCCTGCAAATTATAAAATGTTTAGCAGTATCCTTGGCCTGTACTACTCTCTAGATGCCAGCAGCACCCCCTGCAGATGTGACAACCAAAAATGTCTCCAGATATCCATCAGATACAAAATCTACATCTGGCTGTAAACGAGTGGTCTAGAGTCTTGTAAAAGAGATTACTTGTCTTAATTCATTTTGTGCTGCCATAACAGAATACCTGAGACTGCATAATTTTTAATTAACAGAAATTTATTGGCTTGTGCTCTGGAGGCTGGAAGTCTAGGGTCAAGGCATTGGCAGTTTTGGTGTCTGATGAGGACATTCTCCTCTTCCAAGAAGGATGTGCCTAGTACTCTGCACCCTCTGGAGGGAGGAAGGCTGGATCCTCACAGAGCAGAAGGTGGAAGGACTGAGAAAGGTATAACGGGGCAAAATTTGACCTCTTATAATTGCATTAATCCCATCCCTGAAGGTGGAGCTTTCATGGCCCCATCACCTCTTAAAGGTTCTTGCTCTTAATACAGTTACAATGGCAATCAAATTTCAAGATCAGTTTTGAAGAGGACAAACATTCAAACCGTAATATCACTGATAAAACAGGGACTGAACTTTCTCTCTGTGATTGGAATTATCATATAATACATTGTTCTGAAATATGCTGTGTTTTTCTTTATTAAAAACACAACTCCTACTGATTAAAAGAGAAAGACAAAGGCCAGACAAGGTAAGCCTCTCCAGGAACCAGACTAAGTCAAGTTAAGGACCCAAACACTCTAGATTGGGCTGTGAATAAAAACCAGCTCCTGAAGGGAAGTTTGGATCTGGGCCATATTTAAGAGTCAGTAGGAGGGGTTAGAAAATAGAGCCTGGCAGACTACTGACCTGGTCATCAAGTCTCATCATTGCATCATTTTAGGCAACTCTGTACTGCATAGCAAGCTGCCCAGCTCAGTTTCAAGCATGGAAATAAACTGGCATTTGCTGAAGCCCAGTTAGGGACTAGGCATATTTATACTTCATCTCGTTTACTATGTTTACTGACCGTGTATACAATATGCTCTTGAGTTAGTTATTATTATTCCCATTTTAGCAAATACAGACTTGATATATAGAGATGTTAATAGTTTCTCCCAAATTGCCAAACTAGTGAGAGGAGAAACAGAATTAGAATTCTCCACTGTCTAAAGTCAGGCCCATTAAATCAAGCCCTCTCACAATTCAGAAGAAAAAAAGCTAATGGGACAGAGTACTCCAATAACTAGTAATTCAATTATTTCCATGAACAGGTAAGACAATTTTGTGGTTCTTATTCATTTAAAGTATGTATAGAAACATTGCATTTTTCCTTAGAGAGCATGCAACACTTTGAAGTGAGCCAAAATATTATTCTCTCCAAAGGAAATATGTAAGCCGGTTTACATAAGTCAATTTCTAGCTCGTAGGTCTCAGAAGTATCATAAAGAGCATAAGTAAATATAAATATGTACACATATTCTCACAGCAATTGTTAAACCATTATCAAACTACATGGATAAGAAGACTAAGAAACTGAAAGCCAAGAGAAGGAGTCTAGGAAGAGGCTGGGTAGGAAGCACCAGGAATCTATCTCCCCGTTAGATAACAATTAAGCTTGCAGAATCTGCCTTATATGATTATGTTGGAACTCTGGAGTCTACTAAAGCCTTGAAGCTTCCAAGAGAAGCCTTCAACACTCAGTTGTGGTTAACTTTGGTCAATATCAGCTCTAGGCTCAACAGCAGCTACTACTTCCCCATGCACAGCCCCATGGCAGGCAGCGGTGCACATGCTCCCGAAGCAGCTTCCATGCATCTCGTAGGAACTGCGGTGTCGGACAGCAATAAAGACCCTGTCCTCTAAATTTTGGGGATCTGTGTTCTGAGCTCTGATTGCTGTTTCTAATCACTGAGCCTAGAGCAAGAGGTGAGCAGCTATTATTGTTTCATCGCCCCCCGTTATAACAAACCCAATTCCCTTCAGTGGAAGTGACATTGAGGAGACTGAAAGGTCCACTGTCCTTTTTTTTTTTTTTCTTCATCACTTTCCTTTTTCTTTTTCTTCTTTGTAGAGCCAAACTAGACGAGGACATTGAAAAGCAACTGTATTCCTTGGAACATTTTTAAAATTACTGTGCATACCCAGGCAAAGTCTCAGGCTCAGAAAACACCTGAAGAGAATTTAAGTTTACACCTCAGGTTGATCAACAGCACAGAGACAGCCTACAGAAATTGAAAACAAGTCCTGGAGAAAGAGAAGAATCTGATTTCCAGAGCTGCCACCTTATTAGATTCAGATGTACAGTTTACAACAACAACAAAACTATAGGGCATACAATTTAATTGGAAAGTGTGGCTCATTCACAGGGAAACAAAACACACACACACACACGAGAAACTATCCCTGAGAAAGACTTCGTGGTAGATCTACCTAATAAAAAAAGACTTTAAAACAGCTCTCTTAAAGATTCTCAAAGAACTAAAGGAGGGAGTCGCTTCCAAGACAGCTATATAGGGAAAGCTCTGGTCTACAGCTCCCAGCAAGACTGAGGCAGAAGACAGATAATTTCTGCATTTCCAACTGAGGTACCTAGTTCATTTCACTGGGACTGGTTGGACAGTGGGTACAGACCATGGAGGGCAAGCAGAAGCAGGGTGTGCCATCACATCACCTGGGAAGTACAAGGGGTCGGGGGATTTCTCTTTCCTAGCCAAGGGAAGCTGTGAGTGGCTATACCTGGAGGAATGGTATACTCCCGCCCAAATACTGCACTTTTCCCAAGGTCTTCACAACCGGTAGACCAGGAGATTCCCTCCCATGCCTGACTCAGTGGGTCCATGCTCACAGAGCCTTGTTCACTGCTGGGACAGCAGTCTGAGATTGACCTGGGATGCTGGAGCTTTGTGGGGGGAGGGGTGTCCACTATTGCTGAGGCTTGAGTAGGCGGTACTATGCTCACAGTGTAAACAAAGAGGCAGGGAAGCTCGAACTGGGTGGAGCCCACTGCAACTCAGCAAGGTCTACTGCCTCTCTAGATTCCACTTCTGAGGGCAGGGCATATCTGAACAAAAGGCAGTAGACAGCTTCTTCAGACTTCAACATCCCTACCTGACAGCTCTGAAGATAGCAGTGGTTTCCCAGCACAGTGTTGGAGCTCTGATAATGGACACACTGCCTCCTCAAGTGGGTCCCTGACCCCCATGTAGCCTGACTGGGAGACACCTCTCAGTAGGGGCCGACAGACACCTCATACAGGTGTGTGTTCCTCTGGGACAAAGCTTCCAGAGGAAGGATCAGGCAGCAATATTTGCTGTTCTGCAGCCTCTGCTGGTGATACCCAAGCAAACAGGATCTGGAGAGGACCTCCAGAAAACTCCAACAGACCCACAGCGGAGGGGGACTATCTGTTAGAAGGAAAACTAACAAACAGAAGAGAATCGCATCAACATTCACAAAAAGGGCATCCATACCAAAACCCCATCTGTAGGTCAGGAACATAAAAGACCAAAGGTAGATAAAGCCACAAAGATGGGGAGAAACCAGAGCAGAAAAGCTGAAAATTCCAAAAACCAGAACATCTCTTCTGCTCCAACGGAACATAACTCCTCACCAGCAAGGGAACAAAACTGGACAGAGAATGAGTTTGACAAGTTGACAGAAGTAGGCTTCAGAAGGTCAGTAATAAATAATTTCTCTGAGCTAAAGGAGCACATTCTAACCCATCGCAAGGAAGCTAAAAACGTTGAAAAAGGTCAGATAAATGGCTAACTAGAATACCAGTGTAGAGAAGAGCTTAAATGATCTGATGGAACTGAAAATCACAGTACGAGAATTTCGTGAAGCATACACAAACTTCAATAGCTGATTTGGTCAAGTGGAAGAAAGGATATCAGTGAATAAAGATCAAATTAGCGAAATAAAGAGACAAAATTAGAAAAAAAAAGAGTGAAAATAAATGAACGAAGCCTCCAAGAAGTATGGGACTATGTGAAAAGCTCAAATCTATGTTTGATTGGTGTACCTGAAAGTGATGGAGAGAATGGAATCAAGTTAGAAAACACTCTTCAGGATATCATCCAGGAGAACTTCCCCAACCTAGCAAGGCAGGCCAACATTCACATTCAGTAAATACAGAAAACACTGCAAAAATATTCCTCGAGAAGAGCAACCCCAAGACACATAATTGTCAGATTCACCAAGGTTGAAATGAAGGAAATAATGTTAGGGGCAGTCAGAGAGAAAGGTCAGGTTACCCACAAAGGGAAGCCCATCAGAATAGCAGCAGATCTGTCGGCAGAAACCCTACAAGCCAGAAGAGAGTGAAGGCCAACATTCAACATCATTAAAGAAAATAATTTTCAACCCAGAATTTCATATCCAGCCAAACTAAGCTTCAAAAGTGAACGAGAAACAAAATTCTTTACAGACAAGCAAATGCTGAGAGATTTTGTCACCACCAGGCCTGTCTTACAAGAGCTCCTGAAGGAAGTACTAAACATGGAAAGGAACAAATGGTACCAGCCACTGCAAAAACATGCCAAAGCGTAAAGACCATCCAAGCTATGAAGAAACTGCCTCAATTAATGGGCAAAATAGCCAGTTAACATCATAATGACAGGATCAAATTCACACATAACAATATTAACCTTAAACGTAAATGGACTAAATGCCCCAATTAAAAGACACAGACTGGCAAATTGGATAAAGAGTCAAGACCCATCAGTTTGTTGTATTCAGGAGACCCATCTCACATGCAAAACCACATATAGGATCGAAATAAAGGGATGGAGGAAGATCTACCAAGCAAATGGAAAGCAAAAAAAAAAAAAAAAAAAAAAAAAAGAAGTTGCAAGGGTAAAAAAGAAAAAAAAAAAACAAAGATCAAAAGAGACAAAGAAAGCCATTACATAATGGTAAAGGGATCAATTCATCAGGAAGAGCTAACTATCTTAAATATATATGCACCCAATACAGGAGCACACAGATTCATAAAGCAAGTCCTTAGAGACCTACAAAGAGACTTAGATTCCCACACAATAATAATGGGAGATTTGAATACCCCACTGTCAATATTAGACAGATCAATGAGACAGAAAATTAACAAAGATATCCAGGACTTGAACTCAGCTCTGGACCAAGTGGGCGTAACAGACAACTACAGAACTCTCCACCCCAAATCAACAGAATATACATTCTCCTCAGCAACACATCATACTTATTCTATAATTGACCACATGATTGGAAGTAAAACACTCCTCAACAAATGTAAAAAAACAGAAATCACAACAAACTATCTCTCAGATCACAGTGCAATCAAATTAGAACTCAGGATTAAGAAACTCAATCAAAACTGCACAACTACCTGGAAACTGGACAATCTGCTCCTGAATAACTACTGGGTAAATAACAAAATGAAGGCGGAAATAAAGATGTTATTTGAAACCAATGAGAACAAAGCTACAACATACCAGAATCTCTGAGACACATTTAAAGCAGTGTGTAGAGGAAATTTATAGCAATAAATGCCCAAAGGAGAAAGCAGGAAAGATCTAAAATCAACACACTAACATCACAATTCAAAGAACTAGAGAAGCAAGAGCAAACACATTCAAAAGCTAGCAGAAGGCAATAAATAAATAAGATCAGAGCAGAACTGAAGGAGATAGAGACACAAAAAAAACCTTCAAAAAATCAATGAATCCAGGAGCTTGTTTTTTGAAAAGATCAACAAAATTGATAGACTGCTAGCAAGACTAACAAAGAAGAAAAGAGAGAAGAATCAAATAGATGCAATAAAAAATGATAAAGGGAATATTCCCACATATCACACTGAAATACAAACTACCATCAGAAAATACTATAAATACCTCTACACAAATAAACCAGAAAATCTAGAAGAAATGGACAAATTCCTGGACACATAACACCCTCCCAGGACTAAACCAGGAAGAAGTTGAATCTCTGAATAGACCAATAACAGGTTCTGAAGTTGAGGTAATAATTAACAGCCTACCAACCAAAAAAAGTCCAGGACCAGATGGATTCAGAGCCAAATTCTAGCAGAGGTACAAAGAGGAGCTGCTACCATTCCTTCTGAAACTATTCCAATCAATAGAAAAAGAGGGAATCCTCCCTAACTCATTTTATGAGGCCAGCATCATCCTGATACCAAAGCCGGGCAGAGACACCAGAGAAAAAGAGAATTGTAGGCCAATATTCCTGATAAACACTGAGGCGAAAATCCTCAATAAAATACTGGCAAACCAAATCCAGCAGCACATCAAAAAGCTTATCCACCACAGTCAAGTTGGCTTCATCCCTGAGATGCAAGGCTGGCTCAACATATGCAAATCAATAAACATAATCTATCACACAAACAGAACCAATGACAAAAACCACATGATTGTCTCAATAGATGCAGAAATGACCTTCGACAAAATTCAACAGCCCTTCATGCTAAAAACTCAATAAATGAGATATTTATGGAACCTATCTCAAAATAATAAGAGCTAATTATGTCAAAGCCACAGCCAATATCATACTGAATGGGCAAAAACTGGAAGCATTCTGTTTGAAAACCGGCACAAGTCAAGGCTGCCCTCTCTCACCTCTCCTATTCAACATAGTATTGGATGTTCTGGCTAGGGCAATCAGGCAAAAGAAAGAAATAAAAGGTATTCGATTAGGAAAAGAGGAAGTCAAATTGTCTCTCTTTGCAGATGACATCATTGAAAATTTAGAAAACCCTATTGTCTCAGCCCAAAATCTTCTTAAGCTGATAAGCAAATTCAATGTCTCAGGATACAAAATAGATGTGCAAAAATCACAAGCATTCCTATGCACCATTAACAAACAAACAGAGAGCCAAACCATGAGTGAACTCCCATACACAATTACTACAAAGGGGATAAAATACCTAGGAATCCAACTTACAGGGGGTGTGAAGGATCTCTTCAAGGAGAACTACAAACCACTGCTCAACGTAATATAAGAGGACACAAACAAATGGAAGAGCATTCCATGCTCATGGACAGGAAGGATCAATATTGTGAAAATGGCCATACTGCCCAAAGTAATTTATAGATTGAATACTATCCCCATCAAGCTACCACTGACTTTCCTCACAGAATTGGAAAACACAAAGAGCCCACATAGCCAAGACAATCCCAAGCCAAAAGAACAAAGCTGGGGGCATCACACTACCTAACTTCAAACTATAACTATAAGGCTACAGTAACCAAAACAGCATGGTACTGGTACCAAAACAGACATATAACCAGTGGAACAGAACAGAGCCCTCAGAAATAACACTACACATCTACAACCATCTGATCTTTGACAAACCTGACAAAAACAAGAAATGGGGAAAGGATTCCCTATTTAATAAATGGTGCTGGGAAAACTGGCTAGCCATAAGTAGAAAGCTGAAACTGGATCCCTTCCTTACACCTTACACAAAAATTAACTCAAGATGGATTAAAGACTTAAATGTAAGACCTAAAACTGTAAAAACCCTAGAAGAAAACCTAGGCAATACCATTGAAGACATAGGCATGGGCAAAGACTTTATGACTAAACCACCAAATACAATGGAAACAAAAGCCAAAATAGACAAAAGGGATGTAATTAAACTAAACATCTTCTGCACAGCAAAAGAAACTACCATCAGAGTGAACAGGCAACCTACAGAATGGGAAAAAATTTTGCAATCTATCCGTCTGACAAAGTGCTAATATCCAGAATCTACAGAGAACTTAAACAAATTTACAAGAAAAAAACAACCCCATCAAAAAGTGGGCAAAGGATATAAACAGACACTTCTCAAAAGAAGACATTTATGCAACCAACAAGAATATGAAAAAAAAGCTCATCACCACTGGTCGTCAGAGAAATGCAAATCAAAACCAGAATGAGACACCATCTCATGCCAGTTAGAATGGTAATCATTAAAAAGTCAGGAAAGAACAGATGCTGGAGAGGATGTGGAGAAATAGGAACGCTTTTGCACTGTTGGTAGGAGTGTAAATTAGTTCAACCATTGTGGAAGACTATGTGGCAATTCCTCAAGAATCTATATAACTAGAAATACCATTTGACTCAGCGATCCCATTACTGGGTGTGTACCCAAAGGATTATAAATTATGCTACTATGAAGACACATGCACATGTATGTTTATTGCAGCACTATTCACAATAGCAAAGACTTGGAACCAACCCAAATGTCCATCGATAATAGACTGGATAAAGAAAATGTGGCACATATATACCATGGAATACTCTGCAGCCATAAAAAAGGATGGGTTCATGTCCTTTGCAGGGACATGGATGAACCTGGAAACCATCATTCTCAGCAAAATATCACAAGGACAGAAAACTGAACACCGCATGTTCTCACTCGTAAGTGGGACTTAAACAATGAGAACACATAGACACGGGGAGAGGAATATCACACACTGGAACCCCTGTCAGGGGGTGGGGAGCTGTGGGAGGGATAGCATTAAGGGAAATGCCTGATGTAAATGATGAGTTGATGGGCACAGCAAACCAACATGGCACATGTATACCTATGTAACAAACCTGCGTGTTGTGCACATGTACCCTAGAAATTAAAGTATAATTAAAAATGAATAAATAAAGAAATAAAGAACTAAAGGAAGATATTGAGAAAGTCAACATAAAAATGTATGAATGAAATGAAATATCAATAAGGTAATATATAACATAAAGAAACTCTGAAGCTTAAAATCACAATAATGGAAATGAAAATTTTACTAAAATATTTAACTGCATATTTGAGCACACAAAAGTAAGGATTAGCAAAATTTACGATAGGACAAATGAATTGGTAAAGTCTGGGGAACAAAATGAAAAAAGATTTTAAAAAGTGAACAGAGCCTAGGGGACCTGTTATAAAGGAGACCATACACATGTAAGAGTCCCAGAACAAGAAGATAAAAATAAACAGGAAGAAAGGATATTTGAGGAAATAACAGCTGATAATCTTTAAAATTTGATGAGACATAAATATAATCATCCAAGAAGCTCAAAAACACCAAGTGGGATAAACTTTTGAAGGACCACATTGAGACACTGTAGTAAAACTGTTGCAAGACAAAAAGAGAATCTTTAAACCAGCAAGAGAAAAGCAACTTGTAACATGGAAGGGATGTTTAATATGATCATGAGCAGATTTTTTTTTCATGAGAAACTAACACATTTTAAAAGATAAAAACTGGAGGTCAGAGGCAGTGGGTTGATATCTTTAAAATCCTAAAAGATTAAAAAAACAAAAAACAAATATACAAAAAACCCTGTTATCCAAGAATTCAGTATCTAGCAAAAACTGTCCTGCAAAAGTGAGAGATAATAAAGACATTTCCAGATAGACTAAAGCTAAGGATATTTATTACCTTGGAACCACCCTATAAGAAATGCAAAACAGAGACCTGTAGGTAGAAATGAAAGAACATTGAACAGTACCTTGAAGCTGCTTGAAGAAATAAAGATCACAGTAAAGGTAAATACATGGGCAATATAAAAACCAGTTTTATTATAGCTTCAATTTGTAACTCCTCATGTTATTTTATACATGATTTAAGACACTAATGCATTCAAAAACACCAAATATTACTTCATGTTTTCAGACACCAAATGTATAATAATGTAAATTTGTGACACGAATAACTGGAAGGGATAAGGATAGAGTCATAAAGAAACAGAGATTTTGTATGTCATTGAAGTTAAGATAGTATAACTTGAGTGTTATAACTTTAGGACGTTAAAATCCATATGGTAATGCTAAAGTAAATGAGTATAGAATATACACAAAAAGAAACAGAAGGGAATTAAAATATTTTACTATAGAAAATCAATTAAACAAAAAAAGTAATGTAAGAAGTGAGGAACAAAAAGAAGCTATAAGACATATAGAAAACATACAGCAAAATGACAGAATTAAGTCACTATCAGTAATTACTTTAATGTAAATATATTAAATTTTCCAGTCAAAAGACAGAGACAAACAGAATGCATTTAAAAAGATCCAAGTAAATACTGTCTATAAAATATTGACTTTATATTCAAAGAAACAACAGGTTGAAAACTAAAGGATGGGAAAAAATGTTCCATGCAAATACAAACCGAAAGATAAAAGGGGTGGACATACCAATATCAGATAAAACAGACTTTAATTTAAAAAGACAAAGATATACA
Organism: Papio anubis; assembly: GCF_008728515.1. Taxonomy (NCBI): domain Eukaryota; kingdom Metazoa; phylum Chordata; class Mammalia; order Primates; family Cercopithecidae; genus Papio; species Papio anubis. The sequence continues at coordinate 24,692,793 of NC_044986.1, read as the reverse complement.
TTATATATTAATACAAACTCAATACAGCAGAAGATATGATAACCATAAGTATTTACATACTTAATAAAAGGTAATCAAAATATATAAAGCAAAATTGAGCAGAATTGAAGGAAGAAATAGATCGTTGTACAATAAGAGCTGGAGACTTCAATATCCTGCTTTCAACAATAGATAAAACAACCAGATAGAAGATAAATAAGAAAACAGAGGAATTGAACAACACAATAAACCAACTAGTTCTAAGAAACATACAGAACAGTCTACTCAACAACAGAATACATTCTTTTCAAATGCACACAGGGCATTGTCCAAGATAGATGCTGTTAGGCCAGAAATTAATTTTCAGTAGATTTATAAAGAGATATCGCGCAAAGTATCTTTTCTGGCCACACTGGATGAAGTTAGAAATCAATAACAGAAGGAGCACCGAAAAATATGAATACTTGTGGAAATTAAACAACATATTCTTAATCAATGAATCAAATAATAAATTACAAGGAAAATAAAAAATACAGGCCAACGAAAATAGAAATACACCCTACCAAAAAAAGGTAAACACAGTAAAAGCAGTGCTAATGGTAAATTTATAAATGCTTTCAATGCTTGCACTCAGAAAAAAAAAAAACAGGTCTCAAATCATATTCAAGCTTTTTGATTTAGGAAATTAGAAAAAGAAGGATAAGCTAAACAAATAAACAACAACTAGTGGAAAGAAGGAAATACTAAGATCAAGGCACAGATAGAGAAGATAAGACCAATACATAACATCAACAAAATCAAACATAGGTTCACAGAAAAGATTTTTAAAATTGACAAATGGACAAAACAGAAAAATCAAATTACTAAACTCAGAAATGAAAGTAGAAACATTACTGTCAGTTCTGCAAGAATAAAAATGATTACAAAGGTGTGCTAAGAATAAGTGTATTCCAATAAATTGATTAACCTGTATGAAATTTTAAAATTCTAAATATATAAACTATACCAAGACAAAATCATAAAGATAGGGAAAATATGAATAGGCCTAAAATGAGGAAAGAGATTAAACCAGTAATCAAAAATCTGCAGAAAGATAAAACCCCTGGACCAGATGGCTTTACTGGTAAATTCTATCAAACATTCAAAGAAAAGTTAACACCAATCCATCTCAAACTTTTCCAATATAATTGAAAAAGAGGAAACACTTTTTAATTCATGCTATGTGGCCAACATTCCCATGACAGCAAACCCAAGCAAGGACATGAGAGAAGAAAACTACAGACTGACATACTCTATTAGCATTGATGCAAAATCATCAACAAAATAGCAGCAAACCAAATTTAGCAGTATGAATAAAGGATTATATACCATGGCAAAGTGGAATTTGTTCCTGAAATGCAAGGATATTTCAAAATGTAAAAATGACCAGTGTAATATACCACATTAACAGGATAAAGGGAAAGAAAAACTTTATGATTAATTCAATTGATGCAAAAGAAAAGAATTTGACAAAATTCAACACCATTTCTGTAGCAAAGTAGCAGAATAAAAAGTCAACACACAAAATTGAACTGATTTACATATGCATTATCTCACCTATTTATCATTTTTTGTTGTAAGAACACTTAAAATCTACTGTTTTAGTAATTTTCAAGAATATAATACATTGTTAAATATAATAATGTACATTTCCCCTGAATATTTTTACCCACCAATAGTCATTAACTTAAAAAAATTAAAAAGTAATAAAACAAGCAACGTGACAAAATGAACCTGCATTTGATTTTTACATACATTTACATTTCAATGGGGGTTTCCATTACAGAAATTATCACTGAAAAGTGGGAAGGACTTATTTCTGGAATATATATCATCCCTAAAATTGATCCAAAAATCTTTATGAACAACTAATGTGTTGTCCTTATTTTTGTCATTTTGTTGATGAACCACTGTCAAAGGTTAAGCTGATACACGGACCTGAATTCACGAACATTGTTCCCCAAGATATCAGCTAAATGGAAGATTTCAAGTTTCCTCCTTCACTTGCTTTACAAAACTTCTAAAACAAGAGCATAAACTTGTTATGTGTTTTCAGGATGACATTCACATTTCATTTTGCTAATGGCCTTCAAATGTATATACAAAATATCTTAATTTAATCCCCTGTCACTCTGACTGTATCCTTTTTTAAAAAATATTTTCTCCAAACTATATTTTTAATGTTGCATTGGCTGGCATAAGAAACTACCACTCCCGAAACCTTAGAACTTGGAAATGACCCTTATCTTAAAAAGGGTTCTTAACAGAATCAAAGGGTAAACTTCAAGGATCTGAAAATCCCTGGGGGCTATTTGTGAATTTTTAAGAATAGGCATATATGCTGTGGCTCTAGAACACAAATTGTTTAGAGACTACTACTCTAGTTTTAGTCAAGAACTCACTGGGTGACCTTGAGCAAGTCACTTGACTGTTATATCAGATGAAAATATTAAATAATGTAATATATGAGTAATGCCCCTTTAAAGTGATGACTACTACATGAAGTTAAATGCTATGTAAAGCCAAGTAGTTATTATGTCTCTTTATCTTATTTCTATAAAAAGAGGACTTATAAGGTTTACTGTTCATGAGGACCATTTGGGGCAACTTCCATTGCACCTATGTTATTTAAAGGCCAGACTTTTTTACTTTAACTCTTTTCCTTGTCTACTGATCTTGTAGTATTCTATACCCATTGCTTTCTGTAAACTCTTATCTGTAATGTGTTCCAAAGTCCCCCAAATTTAGGTTCAGAATATGTAAATAGCAATAAACATTGCATTTCTGTTGATTGTGGTATGGATGGGAGTTCAAATGAAAAGGTGCCTACCTGCAGTTGTCCAATTGACATGCCATAATTGCTTCCAGGCAGATTAAGCAACTACAATAGTGATTGTTCTTCAATCACTGAATCTCTTCTGAGTGGAAAGGTAATGCTATGTACTTGCTCTGAGGATGTTTTTGAATTTCAAAATACAACTCCAGAAAAAAATCCAACTAGTGTGACTTTGTCTCACAAATAAGAAGTTCTCCTAGAGGGATAACAGGTACCAAAGACACAGCCATCATTACTCTCTCAGCTTTGCTGATTAGCTTTGCACACCTGTACACATGCATTGGAGCAATGCTTAGCTTTCACATGACACTTAGGAGCAACACTTAGGAACATTTAGTAATAAGAATTCTATGGACTATGACCCTGCTTCCCTGGCAAGTTCTCCATGAAAACTTCATAATTTGGCATCATTTAGGAAGAACCATTTATTAAATTATGCTCCCCAGTGAAGCTTATGCTATTAGCCTGAACATTGTGCATCGTCTGAAATCCAGGTAATGGGGTTGTAGTCAAGATGAAGGTTCTCTAGAAAGAATAAAGGAAAAGGCTTTTGGATTTAATATGAATATAACAATGGGTGTCCCTTCCCCCATGGCCATACCAGAGAGCACATAGCACTCTCTCTTCACCATTGATCAAGAAATTATGACTCCTCAGAGATGCTTTGATGTGGGAATTGCACTAACAACTGGATAAGGAGGTACTGCACGTGCAAGCAAAACATGCATTCTAATTTAGTGAAATTCTAGAAGATAAGATTAGACATAGACATAGTGCGTTAACTATCCAAACCTCACGGATGGTTTAATCCTTACTACATGCCTATGCTGTGTAGTCATTTGAGCAATGCAAGAACACCTACAGTGATAGAGAAATCATTACTTCCATATGGCTGGGAAGCTCTAGTCATTATTTATTATGTAAACATTTATTAAAAGGGTAATTTTTGACAGACATTCTGCTAGAAAGTGAACCACATACACACAGACATACGCTTAGAGAGTTCATAGACAAACCAGTAACTACAGTAGCACATTCTTCCTTATTTTTGAACTGAATTATCTTTGCCTAAAACTTGACTCCCTATTCCTATATTAAATTCTTGAGGCGGAGCAAGATGGCCGAATAGGAACAGCTCCAGTCTCCAACTCCCAGCACCAGTGACACAGAAGACCGGTGATTTCTGCATTTTCAACTGAGGTACTGGGTTCATCTCACTGGGGAGTGCCGGACGATCGGTGCTGGTCAGCTGCTGCAGCCCGACCAGCGAGAGCTGAAGCAGGGCGAGGCATCGCCTCACCTGGGAAGCGCAAGGGGGAAGGGAATCCCTTTTCCTAGCCAGGGGAACTGAGACACACAACACCTGGAAAATCGGGTAACTCCCACCCCAATATTGCGCTTTAAGCAAACAGGCACACCAGGAGATCATATCCCACACCTGGCCGGGAGGGTCCCACGCCCACGGAGCCTCCCTCATTGCTAGCACAGCAGTCTGTGATCTACCCGCAAGGCAGCAGCGAGGCTGGGGGAGGGGCGCCCGCCATTGCTGAGGCTTAAGTAGGTAAACAAAGCTGCTGGGAAGCTCCAACTGGGTGGAGCTCACAGCAGCTCAAGGAAACCTGCCTGTCTCTGTAGACTCCACCTCTGGGGACAGGGCACAGCTACACAACAACAACAACAACAACAACAACAAAGCAGCAGAAAACTCTGCAGACGCAAACGACTCTGTCTGACAGCTTTGAAGAGAGCAGTGGATCTCCCAACACGGAGGCTG